>NC_090440.1:1833911757-1834536757 GCF_031143425.1 Pleurodeles waltl | reverse complement strand
AATGTGTGAAGCGAAATCAAAACTATACACCTTGGATGTTAGGTAATACTGGTATTTGGTAGTTAACGTCTGAAAACACTTTTTGCCCCTGCACTTATTTATAGCTTTTATTTAAATTACACATAGATCCTGAACACAGTGCCTAGAATTTTACCTACTGGCTGGTTTCTGGTTGAGCTGAAATCCCAAAAAGCTTCTCAGCGCCGGGGTAAGGCAGGGAAAGGTGCTCCTTTGCAAATGAGTATTTTTTAAAAGTGGTGCAAGGTTCTGTGGTCCATGTAACTCTGTACTGCTGGGGCTTGTTGTATGACAGTCCATGCAGCGGCTGCATGAAACAATGTTGCAAAGCCCCAAACGACTTTTCCTTTATACAGCTATGACTTCACTGTTTATTTATCTATTATGGCGGGTCCTCCTGCATGTGGCCAAGCATAGGCTAGCTTGCGAGTGAACTGGTGTCATAACCGCTTAAACAACGCTGAAGCTGCTTGTTAGACGTCAGTTTTAAGCTACTGCAAAAATAGGTGACTGCCTAAGTGTAGAGGCCGTACACAGTTTGTCATACTGGACAGGCATAACTCATTCTTGGTCCAGCATTTTCTTACACTTCCCCGATTAACCAGCTCTGTCTCACCACGTACCCCTTTAGACTGTACACCTCAAGGTCAGCAGAAACCTTTCGTACCTGGATATCATGTTTGTTCTAATGAAGTATTTACCCTGTACCAAGTGGAACAGCATTTATCCTTGAGTCGCAACCTATAGAGGAGCATGTCAGACAGGCTTCTAGGGTGTTCTTTTCCTAGTGGATGCACTTCAGGATCGCCGAAATTTCAATTCCCAGAAGCATGTTCATATGAATCTGACCGCATACGGTGAGGATCATACGTGTGACTGTCCTGCTTGGGATCCATTTCTTTCTTTCTATATTTTTCTGTAGCACTACTGCAACAGGCTGTATTGGAGTGTATTTCATAGAATAGACAAAATATGAGATCATTAGTGTGTAGAAGATGGAAAGAAGTGTAGGAAATGTAGAACAATGCGTGCAGAGACGAAAAAAACAGCTGAAAGAAATACCCAGGGATAAATAATATAGAGGGAAAAACAGGGAAAAGGACCCTCACTGAACCCACAGCAGTATAGAGTGGGGAAGGGCAGTGTTTGGGGATACAACATGACCTCTATCTTTGTTCGGAGTCTTTCTCTGGTTGACTTCCACACACAAGTGAACTGTTTTCTTATCCTAGATACATTTTGAAAATATGTGTCTCTGGATCTTTTTTACCTTATTGGAAAGAAAAGATGCCTGGGGAAGATATTAACATGATCAGCACGAAATTCAAGATGGTCGCAGCTGCCCCGGAGAATGATTACTTTAGGGATTGGATCGTGAAAAGTTTCAGAATTTCCAAGTGAAGAGTGGTTTCGCTTCTGGAATCTTTTGTGCTTCCTGAGATTTTCAGTAGATCTGCTAGATAACTTGGATTACCTGGGCGGAGCGTTTTGAAGATGGGTCAGCTGATTGTTAACTTTATCTAGACCTCTAATAGAAGGGAATGTAGAGCCCTGAAAATTGTGGAGATGTGGTTTGTGAGAAATGGGGTCTCTAGTTGGCAGAGGTATACATCCTTGTCCAAGTGTGGACCACAATTCTAGTCTGGGTAAGTCACAACACAACCAAAAGTATCCTGTGCTCACCCTCTGGTAGCTTGGCACAGAACAGGCAGGCTTAACTTAGAAGGCAATGTGTAAAATATTTGTGCAATAACTCATACAGTAACACAGTGAAAACACCACAAAAATTAATCACACAGGTTAATATTTATCTGTATACAATAAGGTCAAAACAACAATAATCTAACAAGCATAAGTTGAAATATAACTTTTTAAAGATTTTAAAGCGTCTCAATCCTTAAGAAACAGTTGTTGTTTCTTTGTAACACACAGTACCTGGGATGTATAAAAAAAAACGACCCCCGGGGACTGCAGAGAAGGAGATGCATGGAAAAATAAGGTAATGTGTTGAATTTTCCAGCGCAGCACAGATGATGCGTTGTTTCTTTCCACGCTGCAAGGTAATGCATGGATTCCCAGGAGCGCAGCCTTAGTTCCTTACTGCGATGCTGGGATATTTTGACGCCCAGGGGCTATGCGTTGAAAATCCTTGACTCGCTGGGAGAAGGCGCAGGCTCTGCGTTGATCCAGTCGGCGATGCAGTAAAATTTCAGCCGCAAGGCAGGCGTTGCGTTGGATTTTTGGTTGCGAAGTCTGCTCTGTGTAATTCTGGTCAGCGGTGCAGCGATTTCCCATCCACAGTGCAGGTGCAGCCTCGATTTCTGCAGCCCTTGCATCGATTTTCCGACTCAAGAGGATTTCCTGAAGAGGTGAAGTCTTTGTTGGCTCTGAGACTTCAGAAACAGGAGGCAAGCTCAATCCAAGCTCTTGGAGAGCACTTTAGGAGGAAGGCAGAGTCCTCCCAGCAGAGTCAGGAGTACCAGGCAGCAGGCAACAAGCAGGAAACCAGTCCTTCAGCAAAGCAGTCCAGATAAGTCCTTTGGGCAGCCAGGCAGTCTCTCTGACAGAGGCCAGGTGTAGGTCCAGAAGTGTTTGATTTGGTGGGGGTCAGAGACCCAGTTTATATACCCAAATATGTCTTTGAATTGGAGGAAACTTCAAAGAGTGGTTTTGAAGTGCACAAGTTCCTCTTTTTGCCCAGTTCTATCTGCAAGGATCTCTGTGGGGTGTTATCAGTCCTTTGTCTCAGGGCAGGCCACTGGCCTTTAAAGTGTAAGAGAGTGCACCTTCACCCTTCCTGCCCAGGGAGACCTCTTCAGTATGCAGATGTGACGAGTGTCCTGTGTTTATTGTTGTCTGGGTGGAATGCACCAGGGGAGCTGTCAAACAGCACAGGCCAGATGAGGATTGGAGACAGGGCTGTAAGTTACAGATGGCAATAAGTGCAGAGAAATGCCCACTTCCTAAAAGTGGCATTTCTAAAATAGTAATATTAAATCCAACTTCACCCATAAGTAGGATTTTCTATTACCATTCTGGAAATATCAAACATGACAGGGCTACTCCTTCCAGATCAGAATCTACCAATTAAAAGTAAAGGAGGGCAGTGCTATTGTTAGTCTATGAGAGGAGCAGGCCTCACAGTAGTGGAAAATGAATTTGAGTTTTTCACTGCCAGGACATGTAAAACACATAGGTACATGACCTGCCTTTTAATTATGTAGCACCCTGCCCTATGTATTACCTAGGGCCTACCTTAGGGGTGACATATGTAGAAAAGGGAAATTTAAGGCTTGGCAAGTTGAAGTAGTAGTGAAACTGTACACACAGGCCTTGCAATAGCAGGCCTGAGGCATGGTTAAAGGGCTACTTAAGAGGGTGGCACAATCAGTGCTGCAGGCCCACTAGTAGCATTTAATTTACAGGCCCTGGGCATCTGTAGGACTTTGCTAGGGGCTTGCAGCCACATAAAATATGAAAATTGGGTAGGATCCAATGTTAAAATGTTACCATATTTAGGGGAGAGTGCATATGCACGTTAGCACTGGACAGCAGTTGTAAGGTGTGCAGAGTCCTAAATCCAGCAAAAACACGGTCAGAAAAATGGAGGGAGGCAGGCAAAAAGTTGGGTGGTGACCACCTTAAGGCTGCTGTGTCTGACATGGTTGAATTTATTTATTTTTCTGAAATCAACTGCATAGTGGAATGTGGTATCATTTGTATTGGTATGTTCTTTGGTGTTGCTGGTATCGATCCTGAAAACGACTAGTGCATAAGCGACTGTCTTCATTTGCTCTTTGGTGTTTAGATGCTGTATTCATTTTAATTGTTGCATTCAGAAATTTGACAACTGTGACAGTTTATTGATGTGAGGGATCTGAGATGGTGAAAAGTACATCAGAAATACCAACGATTTCAAAGTTGCTGAAAGTGTTGGTGAAAAGCCTTTCATTTTTAGAACTGCTAATTGGTTAGAGTCTGCTCTTTTATTAAATTTGTAGAGATTTGTATGAATTAAATTTTTTGAGGATTTAATTGTAGGCAATTGGGTGACATTTGCTGATGTAATTTCATTACTCTGTTTTGTAGGGTATCAATGTATTTTATCTAAGAGATTTTAATGTAGAATTGCATATCATGTACATGTTGAAGAAATTCAGTTTTTCCAGTAGCAGACCAAAAGGTCCTTAATACAGATTAAATAGCACAGGTGATAAAGTTGAGCCTTGTAGGTCACCGCAATTAACACATTCTAGTTAGGAATTGTAGTTTCCAACTTTAAATAAATTGTAAATCAACCAAGTATAAAGGATCTGAACAAGTTGAATTCAGTGTCCATTCAACAGTCTAGTATTTTCAGGGGCTTGTCATGGTCAACTGTGTTGAATGTAGCAGCTATGTCTAACAAGGCCAGAAGGAACGTCTCCCCATCTTTGTAGCTGTGGTTGTTGTTTATGAGGATTTTTATATTAAGCAATTTGGTTTAATTGCTGTTGTAACCCACAAACCCGTTGAAACAGGTTGAATATTCTTTTATTTTAAGTATTATCCAATAACGCCAACACCTCCGTATATCCTTAACTCCAGTACCAACTGACTCCCCGGCATTCCAATCCGTCCCAACATTCCCTCATACCTCACACATTCTCTCCTACCTCACAGCATTCTTTCCGAAACACGCTATATTACATTTCACATAATATAACACATCTTCCCCTTATCTAATGAACAAAAAAAAAAACAATAAATGCAATCTACTTCATAATATAATCTTGTAAATAAGCCGGTTGTTTGATAATTCGACCTTGTTTACTCTTGTAGGGTTCATTCCCCCTAGCTTGTCCAAAACAATTATCAAAAGCATTGGCATCCTCACATGTGGAACTCCCCTCTTCAGGTTCATTTCTAACTTCTTCTCTAGTTGTGGCGTGAACGCCGGCACCCTGTATAGCGTCTAACCAAGAATAATTCCTTGTCGAATCTTTTTCCAACATTGTTGATTTCTCTTTACACTTTACAAAACAACTCGTGCCAAACCCGTCCATCATTCAATTTGGCCGAATTCTTATAAACTTCAATAGTTCTAGGTTCAGAATATTTGCTTTCTCCTTTCTTAACTTTACTTGGTAGTTTAACACGAACTATTTCGCCCTTCTTTAAACTAATTTCCTTAGCTCTCTTCTTATTGTCCACATAACTTTTATAGTTCTCCTGAGCTTTTTGAACTTTCCTTTTCACTCCAGAGGGAGACCATTTCTTCAGTCTGGAATTATTTAGCCAACCTTGATTGTCCTTCATAAATGGTATTCTTCCCCTCATAATGGTAAAAGGACTGGAACCAGTCACTGTTGGGGTAGTTCTATACATCCAAATCATTTTTTTAATACTGGATTTCCAATTAACATTTTTATATTTAGCTAGCTGTAACTAGTCTTTAATAACCCGATTAAATCTCTCTACTTCTCCATTCCCACTTGGATGATAAACAAATGCTAATTTGTGTTCAATGCCATTCCTTTTTAGAAATTCTTCCATTTCCCCACTTTTGAATTGGACACCATTGCCAGTAATCATTTTTTTAGGCAATCCCTCCCTCTGGAAAAGTTCATCCAAAAACAATAAGATATTCCCTGAATTGGCCTTATTAACTAACATAACTTCTGGCCACTTCGAAAAATAATCAATAGCCACTATTATGTACCATTCTTCGTTTTCCTCAATAATAGGGCCCATAATATCTACCCCGATAACTTCCCATGCCATCTTAGGACATGGAAAAGGATGTAACATTGGCTTTAAAGGGACCATAGATTTATCTGCATTCAAACACAAATCACAATCCATAATAATCCTCTCAATTTCTATATCCATGCCTGGCCACCAGTAATGTTCCTTGATCTTCAATTTAGTTTTGACAATAACCTAAATGTCCTTCATGGCTTATCTTGACAATAGTATGTCTCAACTTTTTTGGTTGTAAGATCCTATCGCCCCTCACAACATTGTTTTGAATCACTGATAATTCATTATGTAACTCCAACAAGTTAATTAATTCAGCATTAATCTCCTTTTTCTCTGGCCAACCACTTTGGATATTCTCCCTTAAAGTAGACAAGAATTGATCCTCCGAATTTGCTTCTTCCCAAACCTTGCTACTAATAGCATTCCATTCTGTACAGCCTGTCCATGCTACATTGTCCTCTTCTGAATCTTCCACAACTTCCACAAGTGGTAACGGCAACCTACTCAAGCAGTCCGCAATTTTGTTTTTAACCCCTGGTACAGACACTAACTTACATCTGAAATCCAAGAGCCTTATAGACATCTTAGCTTTCCTTGAAGTTGCTTTAATAAGACCTTCAGTAGATAACACCTTTAATAAGGGTTTATGATCACACCTCACTTCAATATTGAAACCCCACAAAAAAACTTCTAAAGTGCTCTAAACCCCATACAACTGCTAGAATTTCTTTCTCTATGACTGAATATCTTTCTTCAGTAGGAGAAAATGCCCTAGAGGCAAAAGCTATGGTGACCTCTTCACCACTGAATTTGTTTTGACTTGAGACCACACCAATACCCTTATTACTTGCATCAGTAGTCAGAATAGAAACAAGTTTAGGATCAAAGCCTGATAATGTTTTCCCTAAGCAAATTTCCTGCTTTATTCCTTCAATATCCCTTTGAAGAGTACATGTCCAGACAAACTTACACTTTTCCTTCAAAAGTTGTCTCATATTAAATGTTTTTTCTGAAAAGTTCCTGACAAACTTAGCATAAAATTCCACTAGTCCAAGGGAGGATCTCAAATCATCCTTATTACTAGGTGCTGGACCATCTTTAATAGCTGTCAATATTTATTATTTAGGTTTAATGCCACCTGCAGTAATTTCATGTCCTAAATAGTTTAACTGCTGAGCACCAAATTTGCATTTCGAAAACTCAGCTGTCAATCCCTTGTCACTCAAAATATGTAACACCTTATCAACCCTGAGAATCTTGTTGTTCCTTACACTCTCCCATAATTAGAATGTCGTCTTGAAAAAAAAAATCACACCCACAGTGTCCTTGAATAGCTTGTACATCAATTTCTGGAAAACTGCTGCAGCAAAGGCCAACCCAAAAGGCATACGGACATAGCGATAGCACCCTTGGGGAGTCATGAATGCAGTTAAGTTTTTACTATCATCATGTAGCTTAACTTGGTGATAAGCTGAGGATAAATCTATGGACGTAAACCATTTTATGTCCTTTGTTAAAGCAAGCATTTCATTTATCTTTGGCAAAAGGAATTTCTCCACAGCAATGTTGTTATTCAATTCTCTCAAATTAATGCACAAACGGATTTTCCCATTAGCCTTACGTACAGCCACCAATGGGGAAATCCATTCTGATGCATTAACTTCCTCAATAATACCCTTTTTTAAGAGAGTCTAGCTCCTTTCCAACCTCCTCTCATCACCCAAGGTATGTTTCGGGATTTATGTACCTTTGGAACAGCATTATCCTTTAATATGATTTTATGTGAGAAGTCCTTAAGAATGCCAATTTCTCCAGAAAACACTTCTGGAAACCTGTTATTTAGGTTGATTACCGTACGTTCCATGTCACATACCACCCTTACTTGTTCCACACTATTTGGATCTAAGACAATATTCAATTCTCTTTGATCCAACCATCCTAGAACTGCCGGTCCTTCTTCAGCTATTTACAATTTCCCTAGGGTTCTTCTACCCTTGAATTAAAAAATATCTTTCCTATAACCAATCATAGGTATAGCTTCTTCTGTGAAGCTTTCTGGATTAACATCCGAAGGATACAAAGCAGTTCCAAGAACGTTGAAAAAAATTTCTTCCCACAACTTCCTATTGATTATTGTGAATGGAGAACCAGAATCAGCAACAATAAAAATTTCCACTCTTCCCTAACAAATTTTGCAAACTGATTTGTTTCTGGATTGCATGTTAAGATGTTTGATTCAAAAATCTTCCTCAAGATTTAATTCCTCAACTTCTCCACAGTTAAAAATATTAATATTGCTGTTAACACCCAAAACACATTTGTGATCTGTTGAGAAAATACTAGTATCAGATCCTGACTACGAATTAGATTTGTTGTGAATTATAGACACTTTTCTACCTCTTCTACAAACTTTAGCAAAATGACCCTTAAAACCACAACTTGCACAAAGTTGGTCTCAAGCAGGGCACTTTTTGTGAAATGCTGGATGTTCTTTACTCTCACATCTATAACATCTATTGTCAGTTTTACTCTTTTCAATCTGTTGTTTTTCACGCTTATACACATCCTTACTATTCTTATTCCTTCCTTTACTTACAACGTCATTCTGAGATTCCTTGTTTTCAACTATCAAAGCCTTAGCACACTTATTAGATATTTCGGCTTTTTTGACTAAAGCAATGACTGTCTAGCTGTGACTCACTATGAACCCATAATCTTTCTTGAATATGGTTATTGTTTACATGCATAATAATCTGATCTCGTATCAGTTCATTATGTAAAACACCAAACCTACAAGTTATTGCTAGTTTTTTAAGTTCAGAAACATATTCCTCTATGGACTCCATTTTCCCTTGTTTCCTACAAAAAAAATAAAATCTGTCAATTGCAATACAGACAGACGTGGAATAATATTTGTCTAAATCCTCCAAGGCATACATGAAAACATTAGAGTCACCATCTTGTCGATCCTTCTTATCCGCAGAATTATATACCTTACGACCTTGTGGCCCAAGGCAGTGTAATAAAATTTTCTTTTTTTTTAAACTGGAGATAGGTTTTCATCTTCTATAGTTTCCAAGTAATTTAGAAAGTATTCCTTCCATTCCTGCCACTTAACCTGTGGTTCTCCTGGAGAGCTCAAAAATGGTTGTGGTGGAGTGAGGGTAAATGTCTGAGCTACACACATTTTAACCCGAAATGTAAACTAAATACCCTCAAGATGGCCAACAAGTATAACCACTTCAAAAGATAATTTGTCGCACTAGAAGCTCAGCATGGAGTAGAGACAGGAAGTTGACACACAATACACCACACGGCGTGTGTGCCGTTGGAAGTGACTTGATGAAGTTCAATCCGTGTGTGAAGCAACACGTCTACAGCTGGTAAGGTCTGCAAAAATGATTCCTCTTGGTAAATTCGACATGCGCGACTGCACAGGAGCACAAGGAAACGGGCTGAAGTGGTGTGTGCTGTTGCGCGAAGCTTCTTGGCAAACAAACGTTGCGCGCGATTCCTCTTTGTTAATTCGCCGCACGTGACCTCACACAAACCCGAGGAAACAGGCTAAGCTTGTGTGTGTTGTCGTTCAAATCAAACGTCGCGCGCACTTAAAACAGTAACTGCCATCCGGAGATGCGCTCGCCTGTACCCAAATTTCAGGCATGCAACATCCCAGCAAAAGCCGCCACAATAATGCGGAGTTACACCAGTCAAATCCAGTCTCTTCCAAAAATAACAGGGGGAGTGTTTTCGCGCTACGTACTCACTACATGGTAAATCCTTGAAATTCCCAAAGTGGCAGGACATAAGACTTAAAATCCAGGGTTCTTCTCTTCAAGTCGTCGTCAAAAATTTTGTTGTAACCCACGAACACGTTGAAACAGGTTAAATATTCTTTTATTTAAAGTATTATCCAGTAACGCCAACACCTCCGTATATCCTTAACTCATGTACCAACTGACTCCCTGGCATTCCAATCCATCACAACATTCCCTCATACCTCACAAATTCTTTCCTACCTCACAGCATTCTTTCCTAAACACACTATATTACATGTCACATAATATAACAATGGCCCAATCTGATCCAGATTGAGATGAACATAGTATTGAGTTACACACAAACCTAAACAAATGCGGGATGAGAGGAGAGGTAACGGTCTATGGGTACAGCTTTCCTACTATGGTATCCCAAACCTATGCACTATAGAAATGGTGTGAGACTGCTACTACCAGGTAGCCACCTAATGTGTTAAAGGTCCATCTCCCACTCTTAACAGGAAGCTTCATCATCGGGTCTCATCCTAGCATCATGAATACCAGGATGTGCTCAACCTCAGTGGAGGGAGAACTTTGATAATTCTTGGATGTAAGTGGATCTAAAGATGCTTAAAAATATGTCAAGACTACCCATGTATCCACTGAGTTTTGGTGCCTGTGGTATGGTTAAAAGTAGAAGAAAGTGGGTGCTGCTGGGTTTTATTTATGTATAATTATCAGCGCATATAGGTCCACAGCTTTCACCAAGACTCACTGTTAACCCCTAGAAATCAGTAGTACTAGTCGTTTCCCAAGATGTCAAAGTACTGGCTTGCTTAGGTAGTATAGTACACACAAGTGGTATTGAAACTAAGCCTATAACTTTTAGGCTGCATAAAAGTAGGGAGGGGGCATGCCTCCCTAGTCAGACCTTCTTCAAGTCTAGTATTCCTCGAAAACACCTAAAAGTTAGTGCTATACAGAAGTTCAGAATGGTGACACACTCTGAAATGTTCAAAACCTTAGCTGAATTACATCTCCCTTTGCACTTAAGTGACCCAATCCAGGTCGCCCTGCTGTAAAAAAAAAAAATTATTAAAAAAAATCAACAAAGTGATATTGCTTCTCTGAACTAACTAAACAAACGCCTGTCAGAGGAGTTAAACTTTGGTCAAGTGAAAACCTTATTAAAATAAGAATGGACAGGTCATCTGGACTTATTCCTTGTGTCAATACATAATGTTTTTCACAAAAGCAATGAAATTTATTGTTGCAACACAACATACAGAATTTGTTGGAGTAAACAACTTGTGCAACGATTATGAAATCAGGAGAGGATGCTGCACCGTACATAATCATGGATAAAGTCCTATAAATTCTGGATGAAAAGTGTTCAGGCCTGCTCATTCTCTTCAACCTGTTGGCAGCTTTCGACATGGTCAACCATCCCACTCTCCTAAACATTGTTAAAGAAAGAATAGGCTTCAAAGCCTCAGTTCTCAACTGGTTCCAGTCATACTTGGAAAATAGTTTTATTTGTTGACAGGTATCAGTCTCCGTTTCCAAACTCTTGCACTTGAACCAGGGGTTCCACAAGTCTCCATTCTCTACCCTAAACATTTTAACCCTTATATGGCACCTCTTCGCTTCCTCCTGAGATAACAGGACATTTCATCCAAGTTCTATGTAGACGACACCCAGCTACGTCTACAAATCTCTTTGAGAGAAGATACTATTTTACTATCTTCGATCCTTCAAACACATCATCCTAGATGACCATATAACATCTGAAAGTAAACCCTTTGAAAACAGAATTTCTGATTATCTACCCACCACATTGTAAAAGGGCAAATGTAAAAAAAATGGGGGCAGGGAGCCTCACTCAGAACAACCACCATCCTTGTCAGGGTGAACCACAAAATTCACTAAATTAATCTGTCATTTACCCCCTGGAAGCTTGGCACAAAGCAGACAAGCTTAAGTAGAGGCAATGTGTACAATATTTATGCAGCATGAATATCCAGTAGTAGATTCAGTACAAGTTCTAGCTGAAAAAAAGCAACGATCAAAGTCTAAAACAGCAGCAAAAGGGTGAGAAACACAATGACAAATAAGTGAACAAATGTGTTGTGATCACCTGGGAATTCCTTCTTATATATGATTCAACAAGGAGCTGAAATCACCGGAAAATATTTCACTTATCTTAGTTAGAGAACCTCACAATGCCGCCACAAAAAGGCAAGTTTGAAAGGCTAGTCCAGTTCTTTTCCTGAAACTCATGGTGTCGGTTTTGTACATGAGAAGAATAAATTTGACATCCTTTGCCTAGCACTGAACTCCACAGTCTCCCCCTACTCTCCTGGCACAGCTCACGGAAATCTCCTTTGGGAGGCTCGAATTGCCAATATACCGAAATGGTCTAGTTGGTGCTGACGCTTAACCATGTGTTACGTTTGGCTTCCAGCAACATGCTGTCTGACTGCATGAAGAGCAAATTATCTTCTCCTGAACGCTTGCAATCTCTAGTAAACTCTTCGTTCAGATGTAACATGATTCTTTTGTCCTGGGCACAGCACCCTTTTGCATGCACATGCAGGATTTGCAGTCATGGAAACTATGGCTCCCGGGTATCACGAAAAATAATTATTGGACTACTTATTATTTTATGTTCAGGAATTGCTGTGGAATAGATGGCTTTATAACCAAAATATCTAAAAGTCTTGCTGTTAAATAAAGTGCTTGCTGCTATTATATTCCGAAAATTTACTTGGTGGTGATACCACATTATTCCCCTCCCCCTCTCCCCCCTGTGACCAGTCGAACCCCATCAATATGATCACTTGGGCCGCACATTTCTTTCCTTGGCTGCATTCATTCCCAAATAAAGACAGAAAACGTAAAGTTTATTTTCTTTGCTGTTTTTGGCAGGAACATGGATTGGATGAGAACAGCTTATTCATTTAAACTGGGAAGTATTTCCTAAAACAGGGCCGATTCCAACAGTTAGAAGCCTAAAGTAACAATGGAAGATTCAACGAATGGCATTTGAAATTATAATACAAATCTAACATAATAACTTAACCATGACATGGCGTTCAGTGCTTCCAGTAGATGGACAATCTAAAGCACATGGCTTGGGTTACTCTGTAGTTTCTCTGCTCACATAACTGCTGTCACAGATAGCATTAGCTTAAGGAAACAAGCACTGACAAAGTCGATAGGTCCCACCTATGCAAGAGCTGTTGGCTTTGCCTATAAGGTTTAGCACACCAGCGTGACAGCTGTTGAGCATGGCTAAAAATTTGTGTGGTAAAGGAGAGTGGCATGAAGTGTTGTAAAGATGAGTAGAATGGAGTGTTATGGAGTGGTGTAGAGTTGAGTGTAGTGAAGGTGAGTATCATGGAGTAGCATGGAGGGTGTTGTAGAGTAGAAGGGCGTAGAGTAGAGTTGTGTGGCGTAGATTGTCAGAGTGGGAGGGTCAGAGTGGAGTGGCGCAAAGGGCGTTGTGTAGAGTGGAGTAGAGTGTTGTAGAGTGGCATAGAAAACAGTAGATAGTCATGAAGTGGAGTAGTGTAGGAGAGTGGAATAGCATAGAGCAGCGTAGAGTGTTGTAGAGTTAAGTGGCGTAAAGTGTCATGGAGTGGATTGGCATAGAATGGAGTTGTGTGTTGAAGAATAGAGTGGAGTAAAGTGGCATAGAGTAGCATTGTGGGAGTTGCGTAGAGCATTGTAGTTGGAGTAGTGTGGCATAGAGTGGAGTAGAGGTGTAGAGCTTTATCAAGAAGAGGATCATAGAGTGGGGTGTCGTAGAGTGGCCTACAGTGAAGTGGTGTAAAGTGCAGTCAAGCAAAGTAGAGTGCTGTGGTGTAGAGTGCCTTGGTTGAGTAAAGTGGTGTCGAGTGCACTGACTTAGAGTGGTGTGGCGGAGTAGAATAGATAGTTTCTGAGTAGAGTGAAGTGGCTCAGAGTGGGGTGGTTCAGGGTAGCGTGCAGAGGTGTAGAGTAGAGAGGTGTAGAGTGTAGTGGAGTGCAGTGGTGCAGAATAAGTTAGAGTGGCATGGAGTGATTCAGTGTAGGGCCTAGTTTGTAGTAGAGTGGTGTAGAGTTGAGTGTTGCAGAGAGCATTGATGTAGAGTACAGAGTGCCTTAGAGTGCAGTGCCATAGAGCACAATTGTGTTAAAGTGGTGTAGCTTTCAGTGGTGTAGCATGCAGTGTTGTAGAGTGCTATGGTGCAGAGTAGAGTGGCAGCAAGTTCAGTGGCAGAGCGAAGTCTTACAGAGCAGAGTTGCGTAGAGTACATTGGTCCAGAGTAGAGTGGCACATAGTAGAATAGAGTGGTAATGCATGCAGTTACGCAGAGTGTTGCAGAGTAGTGTCGTAGACTGCAGTGGTGCAGAGTAGTTGGCACAGAGTGCAGTGGCGCCGTGTGCATTGATTTTGAGTAAAGTGGTGTTGAGTGTATTGGCACATGATGTGTCGATTTAAAGTAGAGTGGCGTAGAGGGCAATGGTTTAAAGTAGCGTGGCTTAGAGGGTAGTGGTTCAGAGTAGGTTGTTTCAGAGTAGAGTGAAGTGGTTGTAATGATATTTGTGTTTTGACCACTGACTCCACGTTGCACTTAGCCTAGCAGCACACCATCACATGAGTGACCACCAGCTTCAATTTGCCTATTGACTTTATTTTAGCATTAGCCATCGCCACGTTAAAAGCTGCGAGTATTTTCCCATGCCCACGTTATACAATGTGCTTTTTGTTCATGTTTTTATTCTGCCTGTCTGTGTGTTCTTTCTCACCAAGGGCTAGGACATAACATGGAGGAGTCAGTCAGTCAGCAAGACAAGAATGTACTAGGATGATGTTTATGGTACGGCAGGGAACGGTTTAGTTTTGGGAGGGACACCTTGGGAAACTGGCCGGTTCCAAAGGGTTTCTTTCAAAGCTGACCTGAAGTAGCTTTTGAATAACAGGGAGTGGGGGAGGTTTTGTAGAACTCTTCCCTCTGGCTTGTTTAAGTTATATAAAAGACCCAGGTTTGGCAGTAGGAGATTCAGAAACTTCATTCAAGATTCTGACGTCACATGCCTGACACCCCATGAGGGTAGATATCGCTCTCTCTCTCTCTCTTCAGCAGCTAATCTCAGAGTCTATGGCTTGAAGCTACTGAGAGAAGGATGAACGACCATATGACTTTTTACTAAATATTTTGCTTTGCATTGTGTATGAGTATATACAGGGAGTGCAGAATTATTAGGCAAGTTGTATTTTTGAGGATTAATTTTATTATTGAACAACAACCATGTTCTCAATGAACCCAAAAAACTCATTAATATCAAAGCTGAATATTTTTGGAAGTAGTTTTTAGTTTGTTTTTAGTTTTAGCTATGTTAGGGGGATATCTGTGTGTGCAGGGGACTATTACTGTGCATAATTATTAGGCAACTTAACAAAAAAAAATATATACCCATTTCAATTATTTATTATTACCAGTGAAACCAATATAACATCTCAACATTCACAAATATACATTTCTGACATTCAAAAACAAAACAAAAACAAATCAGTGACCAATATAGCCACCTTTCTTTGCAAGGACACTCAAAAGCCTGCCATCCATGGATTCTGTCAGTGTTTTGATCTGTTCACCACCAACATTGCGTGCAGCAGCAACCACAGCCTCCCAGACACTGTTCAGAGAGGTGTACTGTTTTCCCTCCTTGTAAATCTCACATTTGATGATGGACCACAGGTTCTCAATGGGGTTCAGATCAGGTGAACAAGGAGGCCATGTCATTAGATTTCCTTCTTTTATACCCTTTCTTGCCAGCCACGCTGTGGAGTACTTGGACGCGTGTGATGGAGCATTGTCCTGCATGAAAACCATGTTTTTCTTGAAGGATGCAGACTTCTTCCTGTACCACTGCTTGAAGAAGGTGTCTTCCAGGAACTGGCAGTAGGACTGGGAGTTGAGCTTGACTCCATCCTCAACCCGAAAAGGCCCCACAAGCTCATCTTTGATGATACCAGCCCAAACCAGTACTCCACCTCCACCTTGCTGGCGTCTGAGTCGGACTGGAGCTCTCTGCCCTTTACCAATCCAGCCACGGGCCCATCCATCTGGCCCATCAAGACTCACTCTCATTTCAGCAGTCCATAAAACCTTAGAAAAATCAGTCTTGAGATATTTCTTGGCCCAGTCTTGACGTTTCAGCTTGTGTGTCTTGTTCAGTGGTAGTCGTCTTTCAGCCTTTCTTACCTTGGCCATGTCTCTGAGTATTGCACACCTTGTGCTTTTGGGCACTCCAGTGATGTTGCAGCTCTGAAATATGGCCAAACTGGTGGCAAGTGGCATCGTGGCAGCTGCACGCTTGACTTTTCTCAGTTCATGGGCAGTTATTTTGCGCCTTGGTTTTTCCACACGCTTCTTGCGACCCTGTTGACTATTTTGAATGAAACGCTTGATTGTTCGATGATCACGCTTCAGATTCTTTGCAATTTTAAGAGTGCTGCATCCCTCTGCAAGATATCTCACTATTTTTGACTTTTCTGAGCCTGTCAAGTCCTTCTTTTGACCCATTTTGCCAAAGGAAAGGAAGTTGCCTAATAATTATGCACACCTGATATAGGGTGTTGATGTCATTAGACCACACCCCTTCTCATTACAGAGATGCACATCACCTAATATGCTTAATTGGTAGTAGGCTTTCGAGCCTATACAGCTTGGAGTAAGACAACATGCATAAAGAGGATGATGTGGTCAAAATACTCATTTGCCTAATAATTCTGCACTCCCTGTATATATATGTTGAGCACATTTTAAAGGTGCACTTTCAGTTCTACTGACCTTCCTTTACGAACCTTGCAAAGTGATTTAATAAATGTCTTCTTAAGATTAAGAGGTACATTCCAGAGTTTCTTTTTGACTCTTTTCAGTGTGTGTGTATTTTGGCTCGGTCAGCAGTAAAGCAAAACAGTGGTGTAGAGTGGATTAGTGCAGGGTATAGTGGTGCAGAGTAGAATGCAGTAGCATAGAGTAGTGTCATGTAATGCAGTGTCATAGAGTGCAGTGGTTCAGAGTAGAGTTCAGTGGCATTGAGTAAGTTGTTTCAGAATAGAGTGAAGTGGCGAAGAGTGGAGTAGTGCAGGATAGATTGCAGTGGTGTAGCACAGTGGTGCAGAGTGCGGTGACAGAATGCAGTTTTGCAGATTAGAGTGGCATTGAGTGAGTGGCATAGAGGGGAAGGGTGCATAGTAGAATGGAGTGGTCTACCCTGGATTGATGTATACTGCTGTGGCGAAGAGGTAAGTGTTGCATAGTAGAGAGGGGTAGAGTGCACTAGCATAGAGTAGAGTGGTGCAATGTAGAGCAGAAAGAGTGAAGTGGCATAGGATGTCATACCAGTCGCCATCAGTGCTGAAGCTGGCCCTGGTGGTAGGCTGTTGTTTCAGTGGAACATGTTCAACCATTTCATTGCTTACAACATCCACATCCACCAAGTAGTATAAAAACTATGTGTTGAAATAGGCAGGATGTTTGAGGCTATAGTTGAAATAATGTAGTGGAATTCTGGGCTCCTGTTTGTAGTTTTCAGGAAAGCAGCAATCTGTGTTGTCTAGTTTTTTTTTTTATGGCATTGTGCTACTGCACACGTTGCGCACATGGAAGCTATTGCTCATTAAGTGTAGTTTTGTAGAACATTTAGCTTGCCAATGCATGTTTTTCTTAAGAGGGTGTGGTACCCTGTCTCACTGACTGTAAACAGAAAGCTCATTAGACATTTACCAGAGAGTCATATTAGGGAAAAGCCAACAGTGCTTTGGTAGATGATCCTCAACATGAATATTTGTTTAGCACCTGTGCATTCATCTCCTCCCTGCAGGCCTCTTTTAAGCGTTATGTTACAGCCTCTTAAACTGGAGTATGAGAGGGGCAGAAGCAAGCTCCATAGGGAGATTGATCTGCAATACTCTTGTTTTCCTATAAATGCTATCACATTTGAGTCACAGAAGGAAAAGTAAACAGCAAGCTCCCTCAGAAGATGGACCCTGACATCTGACATCTGTCTTTGAGTGCACAGCAAATGTGACAAGATAAGAACAAGATTTAAAGTCCTCTTTACAGAAAGTGAGATCTCGGAAGGATGAAGAAGAAGGTTTGTGCAGCGGAAGGGACGAGCTCAAGCTGTACAGCCTCAAACAGAGTCAGCAAATAGAAAGCAAGGAAATGAGAGTTACAAACCACAAGGCCAATGGCAAGCAATGGGCAGAATGCATCTCCAGGGAAGCTTTCTGAATGTCCCAAAGATGTCTTAAGCAAACTGATAGGCTTCGACCTAAAAAGGCTCTTATTAATAATTGGTTTAATTCATCTTGGTTGTTATTGCACCCAACATAGCTGAAGATGACCTGCTCTTGGACTAACTTGCAATAAGAGGTGTCATATGTTAGAAATGGGGCCTCTAGTTGGCAGTGGTTTGTACCCTGTCCAAGTAGGGACCCTCACTCCAGTCAGGGTAAGTGAGTCACACAGCTAAGATAACCCCTGCTCACCCCCTTGGTAGCTTAGCACAAGCAGTAAGGCTTATCTCAGAGGCAATGTGTAAAGTATTTGTACAATCACACACAGTAACACAGTGAAAACACCAGGTTAGAAACATAACCACTATTTATTTGAGTAAAACAAGACCAAAACGACAAAATTCCAACATACACAAGCAAACTTATGAATTTTTAAAGATTAAACGTCAATATGGCGCTTAGCAACACAAATGTTTCAAATTGGTGATATCATGGTGTTGTGACAGAGTTGTTCCCAACAATCTGTGTTAATGGTACCAGTCACGGAGTCACATGAACCCCCAGGTACAGTACCTTTTGAAAATGGGGAACAAAATCCGGTGCATGGAGTCTGGGATCGAGGCGTCGCTGGATCCAGTGTGGCGTCTGTTCCAATGCTACGGAGCCAAGGAGCAGAGGCGTTGGTGCGAGTCGTCAGGTCCTTGCTGTGAAGGTGAGGCCCGTCGGTGCGATGTGTCCGATCCTTGCACTTCTGGCGGGGCCGATATCTAGCAGTCACAACGTGGTGCGGTCACCGCAATTGGTCGCGGTCACGCCACGAGGCTGCAGGGGCCGCAGCAGAGTCGGGTGTCAAGGACGTCAGTGACATGGCACTTCGGGGCTCACGGAATCGTGGACTTAAGCGAGGCTGCGTTGGGCTTGTGGGGTCGTCGCACTCCAGCGAGGACCACAGCTTCAGTTACAGGTGGCGTCACTGGATCAGGCATCAGCGTCGGTCCGGAGTCGTCTGAAGTCTGTGCACTTAGTTCTTCTTGGTTTTTCACCAGCTTCCCCTTTCAAGGGCCCAGGGACTGGATTAGGCACCACTTGGCAGGGTAGGAGTCTCAGCAGAGAGTCCAGGTTCTGGCGAGCAAGTCTTTGATGGCCCTGAGACTTCAGAACAGGGGGCAAGCTCAGTCTAAGTCCTTGGAGAAAGTTCACAAGCAGGATATACAGCAAAGTCCAGTCTTTGTCCTCTCTAAGGAAGAAGCAGCAACTGGAAACCAACCCAGCAAAGCACACACCTCTTCTCCTTGGCAGAGCTTCCTCTCGATACAGGGGTTTTGGGTCCACTACTTATACTCCTTTCTGCCTTTGAAGTAGGGAAATTTTGTTCACAAGATCCTGCCTTGCCCATACCTGAATCCAGGCACACACGAGGGGGTAGGAGACTGCATTGTGTGACGGACAGGCACAAGTGTTTCAGGTGTGTCAGCTCCTCCCTTCCTAATCAAGCCTAGGAGACTCATCAGGATATGCAGGCTACACCCCAGCTCCCTTTGTCAGTGTCTAGGGGGAATTCACAAACAGCCCAACTGTCAGTCTAACCCAGACGTGGATTCCACAAGCAGGCAGAGACAAAGAATGGTATAAGCAAGAAAATGCCCAATTTCTAAAAGTGTCATTTTCAAACTGGCAATCTAAAAACCAACCTTACCAAAGGGTATTTTTTTTAAATTGTGAGTTCAGCAACCCCAAACTCCACATTTCTATCTGCTCCCAATGGGAAACTGCACTTAAAAGATAATTAAAGACAGTTCCCATGTTAACCTATGAGAGAGATAGGCCTTGCAACAGTGAAAACCGAATTTGCCAGTATTTCACTAGTAGTATATGTAAAACACATCAGTACATGCTCTGCCTCTTAAATGCACTGCACCCTGCCCATGGGGCTACCTAGGCCCTACCTTAGGGGTGACTTACATGTAGTTAAAGGGAAGGATTGGGCCTGTCAAGTGGGTACACTTGCCAGGATGAATTGGCAGTGCAAAACTGCACACACAGAAACTGCAATGGCAGATCTGAGACAGACATGTTTTTAGGGCTACTCAGCTGGGTGGCACAATCAGTGCTGCAGGCCCATTAGTAGCATTTGATGTACAGGCCCTGGGCACCTCTAGTGCACTTTTACTAATGACTTACTAGTAAATCGATGCCATTCATGGATAAACCAATCACCAATACAATTTAGACAGAGTATATGCATTTTAGCACTGGTTAGCAGTGGTAAAGTGCCCATTGTCCTAAAGCCAACAACTGGTCAGAAAAAAAATAGGAGGAAGGAGGCAAAATGTTTGGGGATGACCCTGCAAAAAGACCAGGTCCAACAAGGGTCCAGCAATGGAAATCGTGGCAGCTTACCAGCAGTGCTTTCAAATGAGTCTAGAGTGCACATCCCAAAAGATGTGGCACCCAGTTTCAATGTGGGGGATCACATAGATAGGTGGTTGGCAGCCTACAAAGTGGCTTTAAGAGCACACAGGGTCCCAGAGGAGTTCTGGGGGGGGTAATTTGTATAAGTACATGTCCCCAGTGTGGAGAGGCACCCTTCTTACTTTGGATGTGAGGGCCAGAACAATTACCCTGCCATGAAAGCCATCTTAGTCAAGATGTTTCGTCTGACACCTGAACGATACAGCCAAAAGTTCATGGTCAGTCAGGAAACTCAACACACAATTCTGGGTGGATTTTCTTGATTAGGCTGGTAAGGCACTGAAGGGCTGGGTGAAGGGCAGATATGTGAATGATTTTGATGGGCTGCACAACTTGTTTTTGAAGAAGCACATGCTTGATAGTTGTTTTTACAGAGCTGCGCCAACACGTGGTGGAGAGCAAGCTGACTGATCCCAGGAAGCTTGCTGAGGAGGCAGACACCTGGGCCAGGACCAGGGTGTTCTCAAAGGTATCTGGGGGGGACTCCCAAAAGTGTGGTCACGGTTCCCACCAGAGGAAGGAGGGGGGAATCAAAGGAAAGAGTTATTTAAAGGCCCCCAGTACAACTCACAAGGGAAAGGGTCTGGTTCACATTCCCAAGCTGGCCATCAGAAACCAAACTACCCTGGCAAAAGTCAGCAGCCCAAAACACCTAAGTGCTATGAGTGTGGCGAGTATGGACACTACAAGGGGGACCCCAAGTGTCCAAAAAGAGCACTGCCACCCGACTTGACATCTAAAATTCTTGCCAAGCCCTGAACTCCACTTTTTCGTATGTGTAAGTCACCTCTAATGTAAGCCCTAGGTAGCCCATAGGGCAGGGTGACAATTAAGGAAAAGGTAGGACATGTACCTTTAGGTTTTTCATGTCCTAGTAATGAACCACTCCTAAAAGTAATTTTTCATTACTGTGAGGCCTGCCCTTTTCATGGGCCAGCATTGGGAATTCCTTATAAAATCTTTAAGCTGTAATTCCTGATCTGAGCGGAGTAACTGCATCATGTATAGTACCATTGGAATGGTAATAATACATCCTCTTTACTGGTAAAGTTGGATTTATTATTACTATTTTAGGAATGTCTTTTAGAAGGCAGACATTTCTCTGCAGTCTGCTCTGTGTGCCTACTGCCTATCTCTAATATATGTCTGGATTGGGCTAGGTGACAGCTACGCTTGTGCGTTCCCTTCACACACCCACAACACAGAATTCTCAGCCACATCTTCATTTATCTGAATACTGATGGGTCTTCCTCAGGAGGAGGTTGGGAAGAGCTCAAAAACGTACACCACAAAGGGTAAGGACTGGAGTTCACACAGAGGGGCTGATTGCCTCCCACTAATTGTCTGGAGCCGAGACTGACATGAAATGGGGGCATGTGCACTTCACAAGAATTCTTTTGTGGTCATCCCCCACAACAAAGGCACTTTCTTGTATAAGTACTAGGTCTCTTGACCCACTCATTAGGACACTACTGTACTAAGAAGAAACTCTGCTAGAGTAAAAGCTGCTGCGCAAGAAGGATTGCCACTTTGCTGTGCCTGACTGTTCCCAGGAACTGCTGCTGCCCTGCTGCCTGCTGACCTCTGCCCTGCAGCATGAACCTCCAAACAACTCCAGAGTGTCTCCAGGGGTTGATTAGCTAACCCCGTCCCATCTGAGGCCCCGGAGCGTCAAGAATCTTGCCACAGGCTGCCCGTCTCCCCACCGGCGTTCAAGGCCCTGCTCAAGTGTCTGGGGAGTGCAAGCCATGGTCAAGTAACAGCAGTGTTCGTTGGCTGCAGGCATCATCTCAGAAGGAGAAAGGAGGTTGAGCTTTCCCCGCAAGGAATACTTGGATACAGCCCACTCCCTCGGGTGAGCTGCGCCACGCACATCACACCACACCATCTTCCGTGCGCTGCTCACTCCTCCAGCCCCCCTGCCGCTGTGAGGTGGTCTGTCTCATCGCAGCACCTTCCTCCACCTGCACGTAGGTACTGTCACAGCCCAGGCCCTTCTTGCTAGTAGCCTGCGGGAGAGGTGGACCCGAGCGGTCCTGGACTGATTACCCAGCACTCCTCACCAGTGGGGGAAGGAAGAACGATTACTGCATTTGACCTGATACAACTACCTATCGAGGCTTGACCCATATCCCTTACCTCGTTCCAGCTTGGGTAACCACATAGACACCATGCTGCTCCTGCTAGTACCGTAAAGACCCTAACCCGAGCCCTGCGCAATCGAGCTTCAGGCTTGTTCCTTTCTTTTGTGCATAGAAAACTTCACCACAACAGTTTGTTATTGCAGACTTGTATAGCTTGCCTTGACTTAATATTCCTTTAATCTATTCTGAGTATAGCTCCTAAGCTATTTATTGGATCTGTGTCGCTTCGGTTCTATTATACTTATTTAAAAATCACTATTTTTTAAAACCTGGTGTGGATCCCTTTTGTGGTGTGGGTACTGGGTTACTGTGACTTGAGTTGCACAAGTACTTCACACATTACCTTTGAGGTTAAGCTTGCATGCTCTGCACCAAGCTACCAGAGGGTTAGCATGTATCTTACTTGCCCTGACTAGAGTGGTGGGTTCAGCCTGGCTTGGGTTTCTACACTAGCCAACCAGAAACACTATTTCTAGCACCTCCCCCTCTCTTTAACAGGGGAAACCTGAGCCACTCCCCTTAGGGTTGCTCCCCAGTGCCCCTTCAGACCCTCTTGTACTCACCCAGAGGTTTGCCTCCAGTGCAAGTTCCCTGGGGTCAAAGAGCTCACACTCCACGAGGTGTTGCCATAGCTCTGGAAAACTGTGACTGAACATATGCTCTCCAGCAATCAAATTGTACAACACCTCATGTGTGTTCACCATACTACCCTTCACCCAACCATCCAGTGCCTTGAAAAAGTCCTCCACATCATCCCACATCTTGATAGACAGTGTCTGACGGTCCATGAAATTCAACCTACCCTCCTCTGGGGTGACTTTATACTTCCGGACCAGACCTTTCTTCATGGGGGTAAACTTCACCATGTTACCCTATTCTAGAGCCAGTAGAGTGTCCCTCCCACCACCAGGAATATGACTCCCTGTGCCAGTTTCTCAATCCCCCTCAGGGACCCTGTGCACCTCTGGAGCTCCCTTATATGCCTGAGCCTACTGGTGTATGCCCCCTTCTCCTTAGAAACCAAGTCTCTGAGTATGTGGACCTTTTCTTCAGTACTGGACATGGTATTTTCACTTCCAGCATCTGAGATTAGCTCATGAGCTAAAATAATTTCCTTTTCCTGGGCTAAGGCTCTCTCTCCACCTCAGCCCTCCTCTCCTCTGCTAGGGCTGTGTCATCCTCAGCTCCTCCTTCCTCTGCATCTTATTAAGCCAGCTGCAGGTCCCTCTCAGCCAGTCTGTCATTGAACTCTTCATGGGACAGGGTGTGGGAGGAGACACTGCTTTCAGCAGTAGATCCAGCAAGGGGACTCCCTCTCTGTGGACTCCCCTCTCTCCTCTGCAGCCTCTGCAAAGTTGTATTTTCCTTCCCCTGCTTTTTCCTCAGGGCCACTGCTCTCTTGGGCTCCTGGTTTGGGATCCTCTATAAGGTTCCAAGGCCATATATACTTTACACTTTCAGAGGGGTCCTCCCCAGAGTCATCTGATAGTGTTTCTTCCCAGCGTGTTTCCTCATAACAATACAGGGCTGTCTCATGATCCCGCCTTGTGGATCTCCTCCTTACAGCCAGCCCCCTCACCTTCCAGAAAACTCAGCTGTGTAGGTGCCAGAAGTTAATTTCCAAACCTTCAAGGCTTCACAGGTGCAACAGCCACACAGGGTTCAAAGTTGACAACGATGAAGCAGGAGTAAATTTAGAAAAATTACCAGTTGTGAGATAAAGGCGAAACCGTATATTGGTAGGTAATGGTCTGCGATATGGAAGTAGTTTACACCAATCACTGTATATAAAGAACAAATAGAAGTCCTATCTTCACCGCTGACCACCAATGTTAGGAATGAGGTCCCTAATGGGCAGTGATCTGCACCCAGTCCAAGTTGGAACCCGCTCTTGAGTCAGGGCAAGGGAGCCACTCAGCTAAGATAACCCCTGCTCACCACCTTGGCAGCTTGGCACAAACAGTCTGGCTTATCTAATAGGCAATGTGTAAAGTATTTGTATACACAAACACACACACAGTAACACAGTGAAAACACTACTAAAGGACTGCACACCAGTTTAGAAAAATAGCCAATATTTATCTGAATAAAACAAGACCAAAACGACAAAAGTTCAACATACACAAGTCAAAATATCTCTTTTTAAAATTAATAATCCATAGGAATCAATGGCTGTATCTTTTTAGCAGAAAGTACCTGGGATGTGTAAAAAACAAAGACGAGGGCCACAAGGGAGGAGAGGTGCCGGAAAAGCAAAGTGATGCATCGGTTACTTACTGCGCAGGGGAGGTTATGTGTCGATTCCTTCCTCGCAGGTAAAACGATGCGTCAGTTCCTTACTGACTGGCAAAGTGATACGTCGATTCTTCCCTCACAGAAAGCCGATTCATAAATTTCTGGACACGCGGCCCAGTTCCTTACTGCAGTGCAGAGTCGGTGAAAAATTGGTGCCCAGGGTCGATGCATGGAAAATCCAGAAACGCTGTGTTAATGGGCTGCATTTGAAACAGGTGCTGCTTTGATTCTGCAGCCGCGAGGCTGGTGCTGCGTCAGTTATTCCACCACAGCGCGTTGATGCGTGGATTTTCCCCTTCAGATCACCAGCTTGCACTTCCAAGGGCCCAGTGACTGGAGTTGGCACCACTGGGCAAGTTAGGGCTCTCAGCAGAAGAGCCCAGGCGCTGGCAAATGAAGTCTTTGATGTCCTTGAGACTGCTTAACAGGAGACAAGCTCTGTTCAAGCACATGGAAAACTTTGGAAACAGGATGTAGAAAGCAAAGTCCAGTTCTTTCACTCCCTGGACAAAAGCAGCAGGCCAGTACAACTAAGCAAGAGGCAGAGTAGCAGTCTCTCCTACAGCATCCAGCTCTTCTTCCTGGCGCAACGTCCTTACTCCAGACGTTTTCCAACTTTGTGGTGTCAGCGGTCCAGAACTTATACCCATTTCTGTCTTTGAAGTAGGGAAACTTCAAAGAGAAGTCTTTGTAGTTCACAAGTCCCTGTCTTTTCCTGCCCTGGCCCCAGACACTCCGGGGCTGAAGACTGCTTTGGGCGAAGACAGGCACAGCCCTATTCAGGTGCAAGTGTCAGCTCCTTCCACCACCCTAGCTTCGGAAGACCCATCAGCCTGGTGATGGGCTATCAGGATATGCAGGGCACACCTCAACTCCCTTTGTGTGGATGTTTAGAGTAAATGCACAAAAAGCCCAACTGTCATCCTGACCCGGACGTGTATTCAGCAGAAAGGCAGAGGCCCAGAATGTTTAGGCAAGAAAATGTTCACTTTCTAAAAGTGGCTTTTTCAAACTTACAATTCTAAAACCAACTTCACCAAACAATGTATTTTTAATTTGTTAGTTCAGAGACCCCAAACTCCATATCTCAATTTGCTCCCAATGGGAAATTACACGTAAAGGATAGTTCAAGGCAATCCCCATGTTACCCCATGGGAGAGATAGGTATTGTAATAGTGAAAAACGAAATTAGCAGTAATTCACTATCAGGACATGTAAAATGCACCAGTATGTGCCCTACCTTTTTAAATACACTGCACCGTGCCCCTGGGGCTGCCTTTGGCCCACGTTAGGGGTGACTTACAGGTGATAAATTGGAAGGTGTGGGCCTGGCAATTGGGTGCACTTGTCAGGTCAAAATGGCAGTTTAAAACTGCACACACAGACACTGCAATGGCAGACCTTAGACTTCGTATGTGGCACAATCAGTGCTGTAGTTCCACTAGTAGCATTTGGTTCACAGGCCCTGGGCCCACCTGGTCCACTCTATTAGGGACTTAGTAGTAAATCAAATATGCCAATCACCAATAGATTTTAGACAGAGAGGATATGCACTTTAGCACTGGTTAGCAATGGTAAAGTGCCCAGAGTTCTAAAGGCAACAAAACAGATCTGAAACAATTTGGAGGAAGAAGGCAAAATGTTTGGGGATAACCCTGCAAAAAGATCAGGTCCAACATGATACAAATGGTGTTTAGTGGAATTGAACAGTGATCATAGAGACTTTCCTTGATGAGAATGATCACTTCAATTGTTTCATGAGAAGGCAACTGGTGCATGCTCTTAGGGCCTGATTTAAATTTTGGCGGTGTTACAGCACAGCCACGTCAGCGGCGGACCTCTGAAAACTGTCAAGTTGATTTGGTTGCGCCTGCCATATTTAGATGTTATAGCTTTGCAAGCGGATGACTGACAACGGATTGTTGATGAAGGGAGATGGCGGTGGTACCCAATGGACTTTGTACAATGGCAGGGGCTATGGAATAGACGTAAGTGACACACACACTGTCCCTTAGCTGTGTGTGTCCCCCTTCACTACACACCACATACACGATCTTCCATTACAATTCCAACACAACCCGTACATGCTGAAAAGACACATTGACATAACACCCATGACACTACACACACCGTTGACACTGCACCCACACATGACAGAACCAACCCAACTAAACACTCAGTTACACAAACACACTCACACACAAGCATAACTACACACATCACAACAATGTCCGCCCCACAACGACACTCACCTGAATTTGTCCAACACCAAGACAACATACACAACAATATTGGTCACACATGCAAGTGACGCACATACAGACACAACCACATCACACACTCCAACTCTCTCCACCTCAGCCAGCCAATCCACACACACACATGTACTGACTCACATACACAACAGATAGCACAAACCTAATGGTGTAGGTCGCCTTGCAATGTGCACACATGGGCACAGGTGTCCAGTGTGAGTGTACCGTCATTGTGGTGCCAGCAATAATTTTGCTCTGAATTATTACACCACAATCACAATTGTGTGTGTGTGTGATATGAGTGTGTGGCAGTGTGTTCTCCGCAATGTGTGATACAATTGTCTCCCCAACATATGCATGTCACAGTGATTTAAATAAATTACTGTGACGTGTATATGTCTGCAGTGGTCCCGACCTCCTGAGCAGTGCCCACCGAACATACCCTGGCAATGCGCCATTCCTACCTTCAATTCTGGCAATGAGGGGATCGTGTTTTCTCCATGGGCATGGCAGCAGTGACGGAAGGTGTTGTCCAGTTGAAGACGGAGATGGAATGGGGTGAAAAGGTGAGTTTTCACCCCTTTCCCCCCACAGTCTGTCAACTCAGAAATGGAGGTTGGACCACCACTTTTGTCATGGCGATAAGGCACTTCCAAATCTGCACGTTACAGTTTGAGAACCCCACCAAGAGCTACATCTTGCTTATGCTCCAGGGCTACACTGAATGGCAACAAGACACTAATGGAACAAGGGGAGAGGGAATTTGCCATGCTCTTAAATAATTTACTTCATGCACCCGTTGACTCATTCAGAGAATAGGGACACAAGAGATACCACATACATATACAAAACCCATCCAAAGAATAGCTATGCATAACACTAGACACCCCACCTCAACACAAACACTAATAAGGCTCTATGTACCATAGCCTTTCTCAACCCACTCAACAACCAAAAAGGAAATCAGACAGGCTGAAGTAAAACAGCAAGCCAGGGCATCCATTGCTTGCCTTATAGCAAGTTACTCGGGTGTCAGAGGAGAGACAAGTAGACAGTAGATTTCTTGAGCATTTTTACTCCACTGCTTGGACAGCTCTGCCACATGTGGAACTATGAGAGAGGGAACATTTCACGCCTTTACATCATACACTTCATGCACCAGTTCACTCATGCAGAGAATAGGGACACAGCTTGATACCACACCCTCCTTAAACATTTTCTCATCTTTTTTTCATTTATCATGCTCGTGGCCAGTCTAGACATAAAGGATCCAGTTCAATAAATTATTGCTGTGAGATGTAAGAAAGATATTAAGAGATTGACTGACACCTCAAGTAATTTGTAAGGCCAGACATTTCACTTTTCCTATTACAGACAGCAATGGGATTCCCTAAAGTCAAATCCAAATGTGAGAATCTCATCTTAAAATTGACTTTTCATAAGTACAATGCAGATCCTTGTCCAAGTATAGTAGAAAATGTCTATTAATTTGCCGTATAGTATATATCATTATTAACTTTTGTAAAATATCCAGATAAAACTATAATGGTATATAATATACAAATGTTAGTGGGAGGTGTGCAGTTTGTTTATTGTATTAAATGATTGTAATAGTTGTTTGTGAAAATTGTCCAGACGTGATTTGCCATGGTGAACTAGAGATAAAACATTTGTGTAATGCTCTGCAGTCTGCTTCCGGGGTTGCTATAAATAGAACATCTTCTTTGTGACTTTGTTGTGGAAACCTATGTTTACTTTGTGGATTTTTGACTTTGTTACATCACCTATGTTACTGTTAAAAGCTTATATAAAAGATCACTAACCATCAAACAACAGAATAAAGTGAAAACCCTCACATTTTTTGGCATTATGGCATATATTGCAACAATAGTATGTTTAGTAGAGCATAGTTTAGTTGAGCCTGTCCTTTTGAAAGGGCTGTGAATGAAAAGGAAAGTAAAACGGTTCAAGATAAGTATTTAAACCTCCAACAAAGATATGGACTGCAATTAGATTTTGGTGGGTGTGAAATAACTGCCAAAAAGCAGCCGTCTCCCCTTATGCTCTATTTAGGGTGCCTCAAACCGTGAAGTATAATCCTCTGAATGACTTCAGTTAGAGAGCTTTTTCTTGCAGTTCAATTTTATGATTTTCTAGTAATGAAAGGCAAGGAGACCTCTATAGAAAAGTTAACCCAAGTGTTTGTACTAATTATGCCATACGATGCCTAATTGACTAGTCTTTCTTGCTTAGTTCTACATAAAACGTAACCTTTAAAACCTAACAATGGAAATTTTATTTAATTCAAACCAATACACTTTTGAGATGCACACATCATTCCAATAGGATCAGGCCTAATAAATCTAATGGCTTGAATGTGTTCCTTTTCTGAATAATGGTACTGGATTTAGGTTAAAAGTTGGAAACATTTAGTTTGAAATACATATGGCTGAAAATAAATAGCAATAAACCTCTAGTTTCAAAATGTCTACCCCTTTTGAAACGATTGACTTAGTTTGAAAATACGTTTAACAATTCCACATATTTGAAACATTACAAACTTGTCTTCTACAAGAACTCAAATGATGTAATTTGAAATTAACTATAAAACATTTTTTTCACTGGTTCGGAAAGCATGTTTTCAAAACTCCTTTTTTAGCACTATGACTTGTCTATCTTTAAAACTTTAGCCATCATCCTATATTGTCTTTACTGCAACAAGACAGGGCATAACAGACCTCGAAAAATCTACTCACCCACTCGCTGTGGCGAGTCATATTCTATCAGGTCGAGCTACTTTTAGTACTTACTTGCACCTTCAGGCAAGTTGACAAGGAACAGGTGTTCTGTTTGGTCAGAAAGTGGAGGAGCAATAAAGATGCCTTTAAATGGTGTTCTTGTCACATTTACTCTGTGCCCAGAGTCAAAGGTCAAAAGTCAGTTTATCTTACATTTAATTTTCCTTCTCTCTGCAGAGTTCCAGGATTGTGTCTGGTTTTTCCTAACACACAACATTAAAATAGCTAAGTCAACTGTACAAACATTTCCAAAATATATTTCAGTAGTTGTGAAAGCCAATTGTATGTACTTCGGTGTTGTGAAAAAAACTATTTTAATTGGTTGAAAATGAATCAGAACAATTTACTTATTTATGTGCAAAGAATAAATAGGTTTTCTGAAACCAGATTTGCACAGTTAGTTAATATAATATATAGTGTTATAAGTACAGCTGCAGGTTAGTGGGAAGGTTGTTGGACATTTCTTGGAAATGTTCTGTCTGTAAAGAACAGTGTGCAACCACATCATGCTTTAGTAATATATTATTAACAGGGAGTGCTTAAACATAAACTGAGAACCACTCCTGCCCTGATCTCAATGCTATTAGTAAACTAAGAGGCAAGTGATGGATAATGTGTTCTCTATATGTGGGTTATATTCTCTTTGTGCATGGAGCAAACATTTAGTCTATTAAATCAAAGTAAGTCTTTTTTGTACAGCAGAAATGCTGTGCTCACATATTTGAAGGTACACTCGTATGTGACAATGAAGAAAAAGGTGACTCCAAATTAAAATATTTGACTAGGATCACAAAATTTGGAACCCATTTACTGGTGAAGTACATTATAACAGTTATGGTCGAGATTATTCAAGTTACTCGACCTGCAGGTCAAGTAACATTTTTATGATTTTTTGAGGCCTGCATAAGTGTTCCAGGTCCAGGAATAGTGTAGCTACAAGAAAGACTCCACTCCAGATGATTGTATACAGGTTTAATGGAAGTAAATAAGACAACCGCTTCTACCATACACATGGGCCCAGGGGATCCCACCAACTGATTCTACATTCAAACCAAAGCATATAAACATTCTAAAAGAGAATAAGATCTTAACCAATGAAAATGCAATTAGCAATATGCATCATCTAACAATGGAAGCTAAGACATTAAGATAAAGTACCTATATGAACCATGTAGTGAAAACAGAGCAAATTGCAAGATGTCGCAAATAGTCTGCAAGGGCGACGAGGTGAGTCATTGTTATGGTAAATTATGCTAACATCAGAACTGTGAATTTCAAACTTTTCTTTCAAACTGTGTGTTTTCAAATACATATGTTTTAAACTTTTTACCTATTAGCATTTTACCCTCTTCCAACAACGCTTTGAACATTAACAAAACCGTAAACATTCTTCTAGTGGCTAATCTAGGCAGTAAGTAAAATGTTAAGGTCCTCAAATGTAAGAAAAAGTTCCAATGTGTGGCCTGCGGTTTTCATAGTGCAAACATTTTTACAAACGTTAATTAATGGAAGGTTCTCCCATTGCCTCCAGGTTAAATTACAATCAGAACAACTCACAAGGAAGAATGTAATTCTACTATTACAGCTTCAAAGCTCTGACCTGTCATTGAGTTTTTCTTCCTCTTTTTACACTATGCCCAAATTGAGTAGTTTTTACCAAAAAGTGTATTGGTGCCGAATAATGCAACACGATAAGTACAGAGGACTGCAAGCCTTTTTCTGCACAGTAAGCACAGTGACATATGGTAAGCATGTGTTACACTTTATGTGGGCAAGGAATCCACTTGTGGGCGCAAAAATGTATATGCGACGATCAGAGTCGTCATGTGTGCTACATGCTAGTTAATTTATATGCGGCAAGTGAGATCCCTTGTTCAAGTCTGTAACATCTGTCAATTTTTTTAAAATATTTTCGCTGCAACTCCTGTTCACTCTCTTTTTTGGGGGTCTTAATTATAAAGGTAATTTTCTGACTGATGACTTAGGGACTGATTTAGATCCTGGTGGAGGGGACTACCCTGTCACAAATGTGACAAAAATCCTGTCCCCCGTATTACGAGCCCATTGTATCCTATGGGGATCTTAATTCTATGGACGGGATATCCGTCATGTTTGTTACAGAGTATTCCCTCCGCCGAAATCTAAATCTGGCTCTTAGACCTGAAAAAGGTGTAACGTATGCACCCTGTCCAAGTAGGGACCACAATCTTAGTCAAAGTAAGTCACTACATGACCTAAATTATCCTGTGCTCACCCTCTGATAGTTTGGCACAGAGCCGGCAGGCTTAACTTAGAAGGCAAGTGTAAAAGTATTTGTGCAAAAACGTATTACACTCAATGCAAAAGGGAATCACAGTACAAAATGTGGGTTTCAAAGCGTTTTCAATCCCAATTGGGGTTTGCTCAATGCACATGGCACCTGTCATCCCCAAGCGGCACCTGTTGATGGGTCTGCATGGGTCCGACAGGACCAGCGCGTGTTGGAAGGTAAGTGCCCTGCAAGTGTGCAGGTGAGCGTACTGACCTCTCGCTCAAGGTCAGAATCTCAGTACCTTTTTTAGAGCCACAGGGGTTTGCATTGCATTTGTTGGTGTCGGCACAAGGCGTTGAAGCTCCTCATGGGGGTAGGTGGTGCTGACACACTGACTGTTGTCATCCAGGCAACCCGGCAGGACTGCACAGCAAAAGCTTGGTGCTACCGCTTTGGGGGTAACGGACACGGGAGGTGTTACCGTGGTGATGCATTTGATCTTTCAGTCGCGTTAGGTCGGAGGAGAGTTGTTGACACTCGAGCCCAGCGAAGTGCTCGGAGTTGTGCTACACAAGCTGGTGAACCGGCTCATGACAGATGTAGATCTAGGATTGTGCCAGACTTCGCATTGAACTGAGTCCCACAGCAGTAATTCAAAGTCTTTGATGGCCATGAGACTTCGCAGAACAGGGGACAAGTCAACAAGCACTTGGAGATCACTTGGAAGGAATGCAGAGTCTTTCCAGCAAAGTCAGGAAGCAGCTGGAAGGAGGGCAACAGGCACAAAAGCAGTCCTTCCAGAAAAGAAGTCCAGATGAGTCATTTGAGCAGCACAGCTGTCCTTCTGACAGGTGTTCAGTTCAAGACCCAAGAGTGTCTGTTTTGGTGGAGTCAGAGACACTGTACTTATACCCAAATATGCCTTTGAAGTGGGGTAGAATTCACAAAGTGGTTTTGAAGTGCACAAGTTGCCCTTTAACATTGTCTGCCAGTCTATCTGTGGGGTGGGGGGGGGGAAGGGGCTGAATCATTCCTTTGTGTGGGGTCAAGCCACTACCCTTTGAAGTGTAAGCGAAGCCCCTCAACCCTTCCTGCCCAGGAAGGGCCATCATTATTCAGATGAATGCAGATGCAGCTGAGTGCCCTGGGTTTATGGTTGTCTGGTTGGAATACACGAGGAGAGCTGTCAGCCACCACAGCCCAGACCTGGATTGGAGACAGACTGTAATGCACAGAGAGCAGCAAGTGCAGAGAAATGCCTACTTTCTAATAGTGCCATTTTTTAAATAGTAATGTTAAATCCACCTTCACCAGTAAGCAGGATTTCTCACTACCACTCCAGCCTTAACAATGCCACTTCTTTCAGATCAGTAACTACCACATCAAAGTATATAAGGGAATGTCCAATGCTGGCTTATGAGAGGAGCAGGCTTCACAATAGAGAAAAATGACTTCAGGAATTTTTCACTATCAGGGCATGTACAACTTACAAGTACATTTCCTGCCTTTTACTTACATAGCACTCTGCCCATTGTGCTACCTAGGGCCTACCTTAGTGGTTACTTACATGTGATAAAAGGGTGGCATAAGGCTTGGCAATTAGTTTTAAATGCCAAGTCGAAGTGGCAGTAAACTGCACGCGCAGGCCCTGCAATGGTAGGTCTAATACATGGAAGGGGCTGTAGGAAATTGCCCCTTTGGCATGGTTACCCCCCCACACACTGATATCTGATACTATCTTGACTAAGTGTGTGCTGGGATCCTGCTAATCAAGCCCCCAGCACCTGTGTTCTTTCACTAAACTGCACTATTGCTTCCACAATTGTCCCCCCCGCATACAGCTAAGTCCCTTGTAAAAGGTACCAGAGATACCAAGGGCCCTGTGGCCAGGGAGGGTATCTAATGGCTGCAGCATGTATTGTGCCACCCTAAGGGACCCCTTGCCAAACACATGCATGCTGCCACTGCAGATTGTGTGTGTTGGTGGGGAGAAAAGGTAAAGTTGACATGGCATCCCTCTCTGGGTACCATGCCCACCAACCACTGCCTGTGGCATAGGTAAGTCACCCCTCTAGCAGGCCTTACAGCCCTAAGGTAGGGTGCACTATATACCAGGTGAGGGCATAGCTGCATGAGAAATATGCTCCTACAGTGTATAAGTCCATTCTTAGACATTGGAAGTGCAGTGTGGCCATTTTGAGTACATGGTCTGGGAGTTTGTCACTAGGAACTCCACAGCTCCATCATGGCTTCACTGAAGACTGGGAAGTAGAGTATAAAACCTCTCAGCTCCATAAGCCCAGACTGATGCCAGTGTTGGATTCATTGAAAAATGCACACACACAGCATCTTAGAGATGGACCCCTGTATTTCACCCAACCCTCTAGTGTTATGCTGACCGGTCTGTGCCAGCCTGCCACTAACAAGACAAGTTTCTGACCCCATGAGGAGGGAGCCTTTGTGCTCTCTGGGGTCAGGGACAAAGCCTACTCTGGGTGGAGGTGCTTCACACCTCCCTCGTGCAGGAACTTCACCACATGGCGGTGAGCCTCAAAGGCTCCTGCCTTTTGTTGCACCTCCTCAGGGCAATCCAGACCAGCCCTCAGACCAAGCCCCACTGTTGGTGACAGGTCTGGTGGGAAAATTAGAAAGCACAAGGAGGAGTGACCATCTCAGCTGGGTCCACCCCTAGGGTACCCAAAACTGAGGTGACACCCCTGCTTGCAGAATCCTCTATCTTGTTTTGGAGGAGGATAGCCAAAAGGGTTAGGAATGTGCCTTCCCAAAGGGAGTGGGCACAGAAAGGGTGTAGCCACCCTCAGGGCCAGTAGCCATTGGCTACTGCCCTCTGACCCCTGTAACACCCCTAAATCTAGTATTTAGCGGCACCCCTGAACCTTGCTCTTCAGATTCCTGGTGATCTGAAAAGAAGGACTGAAGAGCCGTACCAGTAGAGAAGACTCCAGATAACTACTGACTTGGCTCCAGCCCTATCGGCCTGTCTGCAGCTTAGAGACTTCTGCTACCAAAAGGCATCACATCCTTCATGACCAGCGACCTCTACAGGCCCCCAAAGGACTGCCTGCCTCCCCAAGGACCAAGATCTCCCAAGGACAGCGGCCCTGTCCACAAAGAAACCTCCAAGAAGGACTCCAGAACTGCCACGGATCCGCGAGTCCTACCCCCTCTGCACCCCACGCCCACAGCCCGTGTCCACATGGCACAGTCCAGAGATGGGCCCCAGGCTATTCCCACCTCGAGTCCACCCAGTCTCCATAGAATTCCATTGGGTGCCCAACACTAACTTTGACCTCTGCACCCAGCTGGCCCTATGTTGTTGTTGGTGCACTCTTGTTTTTTTTTACTAAACCTTGCCTTGTGGACACCTTAACCCACGAAGACCGAGATCGTGAGTCAAGTATTTAACTGCAAATTGTGTTGTTACTTTTCCTCCCCTTGGACTGCATTACTTTTTACGATACATTGCACTATCTACTGTAGAAGATGAAAAGTATTACTTACCTGTAAATTGTTTTACCTGTGAGTTCTAAACAAAGTGCATTTGATACTTGAAAGTGATACATTCTTGCAACTGTACTTACCTTCAACAAAGATCCTTTTGTTTCTAGAAATAAAGAAACAAAGTATATTTGTATACATAAAACATTGGCCTGGAGTTAGACATTGAGTGTGTGCCTCATTTCTTGACTGTGTGTGCACAACAAATGCTTAGCACTACCCTCTGATAATCTTAACTGCTCGGCCACACTACCACAAAAGAGGGCATTGGTATTATCTACATTAGCCTCTGTAAAGCCTCTGAGGATCCAATGGATTCTGTGCACACTGTACCTTACTTTTGTATATTATATAAAGAGCCGGCTTCTTACAGGGGCTACTTATGTGGGTGGCACAATCAGTGCTGCAGGCCCACTAGTAGCATTTAATTTACAGGCCCAAGGCACATGTGGTGCACTTTACTAGGGAGTTACAAGTAAATTAAATATGCCAGTTGGGTATGAGCCAATGTTACCGTGTTTTGGGGAGAGAATACAAGCATTTTAGCACTGGTCAGCAGTGGTAAAATGCAGAGTCCTAAAACCAGCAAAGACAAGATCAGAAAAATGGAGGGAGGCAGACAAAATGTTAGGGGAAAACCACCAGAAGGCTGTTCAGTCTAACAGTGAGTAACACATTTGCAAAATCTGTTTGTGCTTAATATCTTTACTTTAATATGGGTGTTTTAGAAACATGTTGCACAAATCACACTGAATTTTTGAATAGTCTAAAAACAGTATTCTAGACATTCTAGACATTATGCCAAATGGAACTGGCAGCATTCTCTGCACAGTAGCCACGGTTGACATTCCGAGGAATCCACTTCACCTATGACACACTTTGAAGAGGTCTGTATGTGCTGTGCAAGAACGATCAGATATCACCATCTCTGGGTCTTTTAGATATTCCCAGGGTATACAAGTCCTGTTGTAGGTGAAGATTCTTGTCTGCCAAAAGCATGGACTCAATATACTTAAATTAAACAAACAGCCTTCATCAAGTTCTGAATATCCTTAAATATGTGGCCTTTTAATAGGATATGAGTGCCAGGCCATCCATGCTGGCTGATAGAGTGCTTTGTAAACCAATATCATTCATTAATTCTTTACAAACGTGGCCGTATTTGGTCGTATTTAAACTTTGTGTAACAGGAAAATGTTAAATGTGCAAAAAAGACTCTGCCCCTGTTTCTATGTAAATCAGTGTTGCAAAGTGACCACTTTCTAGTGGTCACCTCCAGTTTTTCATTTTTATGGACTTGCTTGCTGGTAGCATTGCACTGTAACACTGGAACACTGCTTTCCAGTGCCTATTGTATGTGGTCTGACCTCTAAAACATGTTATTAGCTTAAAACCTATTTGGCACATTGATTTTTCCAAAAAGGTTATAGTATATGGCTCTATGGCGCATAAGTACTCCAATGGCAAAGAAAGTTAAATGCCACTTGTGGACAGCACCATTAAATATGCCATACACTACAATCGCAGTGAAAACACAGACTCAGTCCTATCCTCAGTAGCCTGTCAGCATCAGCTTGAACCCTGCTGCACAGACCTGTCCCAATCATCCGTTTGACAGGTAGGAAAATCTGATTTTAAATATTAAATAAGTGAACCCTAAGTTCACCTTGCAGGGTAGGGTGTGTAATGTTTAGAGTGGAACACCTGTGAGGTTAGAAATAGTATGTTCCCCCCGACGACTAGACCCAAGAAAACATTATTACAGGCCAGGCTGTAGCTAGCACATAGGAAAAGTCAAAGTGTAGATTATATACAACTTTGAGTGCTGATCTCTACCAGATACAGACTGCATTCAGAGGCATAATATTTACATATAATAAAAATCCAACTTAACGGTGAAATTGGATTTTTATTACAAATATTGGAAATTAAACTTTTAGAAATTTACCTTTAACCTCCCTGAAGCTAATGGAGGCTAATTTGCATTTGCTCTTTGGCAACTGCCCAGCCTGTACCTGCCCTGAATGAGGTGTGAAAGGGGTGTGCCAACTGCTCTCAGAGCCGGGAACAATGACCTGGGAGTAGGGAGTTGTTTTTTTAATCCTCTTGCACACGACCAGTTGGAGTAGACCCTAGACTTGATTAACTTCAAAGGACCTACCCTGTCATTAGCATATGTCGTGGGAAACCAAACCCAACTGGTGGAAAGCTAACCCCAGAACTGGGATTGAGTGAACTGCTCATTACCCCTGCTGCACCTCTGGGTGGGCACACAGGCTCTGCACAAGGGAGAACGAGTTTCTCCATCTTAAATTTTGAGAGTGGGTGGCTCTGTGATATTGTTTCCAGTAAGGCAATCGGGAACTGCTGACATAAAGTGGCTAGAATTACCTCTGGCAGCGGGTGCCAGGCAAATATGCAGTACCCCAAGGCACCTCCTCAGAATACTTACTGGATCTGCAGAAAATTAGAGGAGGAATGGGCATGCTGTCTGTGATCTGAGAGGAGCCCTGAAGGACTGGGCCTGCTCACTCTTGTACAAAGGGGAAAAGCATGGACACCATTGGTCAGAAGGCTGACCTCCTGTATGGCTACAGGGATCCAGCAAGCTACAAGAGTCATGGAAATGCCCATCTGACTAGTGGGAAGTGGACCTAAACTGGCCTTTGCTGTTGACTTCTGCCTGACACCCTACATTTCTCAGTGCTCTCTCCTGAGATCTTGTAGACCTTTGAAGTGTAGTACTGCGAGATTTTTGGGCATCAGAAGAAACTCTGGAAACTTATGAAAACTTTTCCTCCAGAGCTTCAGGGGGACCTGCAGGAAAATGTATCAGACCAGCAGTTCTACAGCGTTGTATTGAATTTCAGCTTCATCACACTCATTCACCTCCTATTCTGCATTGGGACTTATGACATTTTCAGCAAGACATCTCAAAAGCTCCATACCTCCAGCAAGACCAACCTGCTTCAAGTATCCGACCTTTGGTTGCATGTTGGCAGCTACAATTTCAATGGCAGCCATTTGAGGGTGGATTTTTCGGGAAATGTTCTCAATCATGCATTGTAAACAACATGGACGTTTGCCAGGCAAGCGTAACCACGCTTGCCTAAACAACGCATGACTTTTTCTGTGCCTTAACCAAGCTTGTGCTGAACTACACATATGCATAGTTAGTGCACAGAAAAAGCCTTGCTTTGTTTGAGAGGGGACACGGAGGAGGCAGTGAGGTAAGTGGGGCTGGGGCAGGGGTAGGGGGTGGATTAAGTGATTGGGATGGGTGTGGGTCTGGGGGCAGGTTTCTTTTTTTTTTTTTAAGGGATGAGGTGGGGGTTTTGGGTATTTTTTTTTCAGGGCGTAGGGTGGGGGAAGGCTTTTTTTTGTTTGTTTTTTAGGGGCGGTAGTGGGAGGACTGGGTTTATTTTTGTATTTAAGGTGGGGGCAAGGTAGTTTATTTTTAAAGGGGTGGGGGAAGTTGTAAGGGAGGGAGGAGGGAGGAGAGAAGAGGACGGTTCGGGAGAGGACGCGTTGAGGTAAGTGTGGTTGATGCAGGGTTGGTGGGTTGTTTTTAGCAGTGGGGGTGGATTTAGACCTTAGGGTGGGTGGGTGAGGGGTGTCTGGGTACTATAGCTTTAGTTTTTTGGGGCAGGGTGGGGGTATTTTTTTTACGTTTTATGGGGTAATTTAGTTTTTAGGGACTGGGTGGGGTGTCGGGATAGTTTTTTTTTTTTTAGGGTTTAGGGTGGGTGGGGGTTTGGGGTAGTTTACTTGTTAGGGGGACGTTTTTAGGGCTCAGGGTGGGTGGGGTTGTCGGGGTAGTTTCGCTTTTAGGGGAAGGGGTCATGATAGTTTTTTTTAGGGTTCAGGGTGGGTGGGCGTGTTGACGTAGTTTACTTTTATGGTGCAGGGGTAGGGGTAGTTTTTTTAGGTTTAGGGCGGTTGAGGGGGTTGGGGTAGTTTAGTTCATAGGGTTGGGGTGTTGGGATTTTTTTTTTTTTTGGGCTCAGGGCGGGTGGGGGGTTCGGGGTAGCTTAGGTCTTAGGGGTGGGGGTAGTTTTGAGCCTCAGGGCGGGTGGGGGGATAGTATGATAGAACCACGCAGTCTGTTTTGCATGCCGTGTCCACACATGCCTTTACTAGGCATGCTTTTACAACAAAGATTTGTTGTAAAGGCATGCGTGAAAAAAACACGGTCATGGTTCCGACCATGTTGTTAAGGTATGCGTGGTTCCAGCATGCGTGGTTCCACCATACAACCTGATTTTTCTTCATAAAATAATGAGAAAGTACATTTCTGCATTGGAACCTAGAAACTTTTTGAACTTTCTGACTTTTAAACCTGTCTACTTGAATCCAGCCAGGGTTTCCTCGCCATTGCGGTCTTTCGCAAATCACACTTAGTTCCCAGTCTATCGCCTCCATAGTTATCATTGATGCTTTTTGCTTTTTGACACTATTTTCCCTTAAATATTTAGAAATTCATATCTCAATTTCCCCTCACTAGATTTTGTTGTTTTGCCCTTATTTATTTCATAACCTTTTTAAACTTATTTTAAAATTGATTGTGGAGATTTATTGTGTTTAGTGTGAATTTTTGCACTGTCCCTACACTCTAAAAACTTTGCTTTTGATTTAGGCCTGACTGCTTTATGTCACAATACCAAGGATTGAGCACATGATTATTTGATTTAATTTATATGACATTTAGTAGATGCTGGCCTTATCCTTTGAGGTGGCCACTCATCCATTCGAGTTAATAATCTGCTTTCCTACAACCAGCATCTTCACATCCATGATGCATGTCACTGGGGAACTTGCAAATGTAACAAAAGTGATTGTGTCTGGATATCAAGTTTAGCAGTGTTTCTAACTTGTATTTTTTAAAAGATTGTCACTCAATCAGGATTCATTAGAGGCATGGGGGACCACTGGGATTGTGTGATTGTGTGGCCCCTGCATTTTTGCATGATTATGGATTTGCTGCATTTGCAACTTATTCTTTCATCTGATGCATAATGTACAGATTTTAACAAAAAAAGTTTATTTCTAGCTCAAATGGTTCAAAATGTACTAATAACTTAGTGACACTTGTTGCTGCATAGTGGAAGGCACTTTACAAATTTGACTAGTCTCTTTTTTAGGTTGAGCCTAGGCAGCACGCAAGCGCAGTCTCCCGACATGTTGTAATCTACATCTGTGGGCTTGCAGCACGTCCATCTCACCCCCACCACTTTAATTTATTCCTTGGCCTGCCTTCCGAAATTCCCTTGATTTCCTAGGTAAATGCTTTACGTTTGTCCTGCCTTAAGGCTGCTTTGTTACCGCCTTGGAGACTGACCCTTTTATATGGATTATTGCACAGTCGGCCATGTACCTTAGTGTGGCACTCTACTTTTTTTCTTTTGTCCAGCCACCTCGCGATGCATGGCCGTATGTTGTTTCTTACTCTTCCCTGTTTTGGGAATGCCGCTGTTTCCTTGTGGTGTCTGTGTACAAAGGCGGCAAGCTGGAGGTTCTTTTTTTATTTATTTAATAATTTTTCTAAAAACGTTCAATAGCGAAAACTGGATCGGACGAGCACTTTACATGAGGACGTGAAGTTTCATATAGTGCGAACTTGATCGAAGGAGCGCTTTACATGATTACATGAAGTTTCATATAGCACAGCCTCGATCTGAGGAGCCCTTTACATGAGTACCACTCACGTACAAGTTAAGCAGTTGAAAACTATACAAACCGGCGCATTTAAAACAGAAAAAAACAGAAATCCTCAAAGTGGCGCTCCCAGCACAGTGGGAAAGCCGATACTACAATATTCCCTGCACTAGTGAAACTCGCCCCACAATGCCTTGCGGGGTATTTCTTTTTAAAAACATTTTTGCCCATAACTCAGCCTGTGGTGGTCCTACGACAATGGGGCTACCACCAAACCGTTCAGCGCGACACACTCTTTCTGTCTAGGTAATCTCTTAGTCCCCATACTAGGTTGAGGGGGCCAAAATAGTAACCTCTCCCACCATTCAGTGTCTTTTTAAGCTCTCTCATGGCTGGAACCTTTATTTTACAGCTGGGAGTAGGTTGTATTTTAAGGAACTCGTTTGTAATAGTATTGCAGTAGGTCTGCTAGGCCTGAAAATGTGTAAGGCACCATGCTCTCTAGGGGTTACATATATGGTTACACTGCATTACTCTCTGCCATTCTGTTTTCACGTCATTAGGTCCTCTAGGGGCTGATTATATGGTTATATGACCATGTTTGTTACAAATGCTATTTTTATAACAGTGCCCTCTGGGGCTGTTCTGAGCATTACAGTCAAGATACTACAATATTTGCTGCTCTTGGAAACTTGCCCCTTAATGCTTTGTGGGTCATTTCTTTTACAAAGTGTTTGCCCATAACTCACCCTGTGGTGGTCCTAGGACAATGGGACCACCATCAAAACTTTCAGTGCAACGAGCTCTTTCTGTCTAGGTCATCTGTGTCCCCACACTAGGTCGGGGGACCCCAAAATAGTAACCTCTCTCACCATTCAATGTCTTTTTAAGTTCTCTCATGGCTTGAACTTGGGTTACAGCTTGGAGTAGTTTGTCTTTTAAGGTCCTTGTTTGTAATAGTATTGCTGTAGGCCTGCTAGGCCTGAGAATGTGTAAGGCACTATGCGCCCTTGTATACATATATGGTTACACTGCATTACTTTCTGCTATTCTTTTTTCATGTCGTTATGCCCTCTAGGGGCTGATTAAATGGTTGCATGACCATGTTTCTTACAAATGCTATTTTAATTATGGTGTCCTCTAGGGGTTGTTCTGAGCATTACAATCAAGATACTACAATATTCGCTGCTCTCGGAAAATCGCAACATAATGCTTTGCAGGGCCTTCCTTTTTCCAAAACATTTTTGCCCATAACTTGCTGTGTGGTGGTCCTAGGGCAATGAGACCACCATCAAAATGGTCAGCACAATACACCCTTTGCGTCTAGGGCATCCCTGGGTTCCCACACTAGGTTGGGGGACCCCACAATAGTAACCTCTCCCACCATTTAATGTATTTTAAGCTCTCTCATGGCTGGAACGTTTGTTTTACAGCAGGGAGTAGTTTGTGTTTTACGGGCCTTGTTTGTAATAGTATTGCAGTAGGTGTGCTAGGCCCTGAAAATGTGTACAGCACTATGCCTTCTAGGGTCTACATATATGGTTACACTGCATTATTTTCTGTCATTCTGTTTTCATGTTGTTATGCCCTCTTGGGCCTGACTGTATGGTTATATGACCATGTTTCCTACAAATGCTATTTTTTATTATGGTGCCCTCCATGAGCTGTTCTGAGCATTGCAGTCAAGATACTACAAGAGTCTCTGCACTAAGAAAGTTTCCCCATATTTGCTTTGTGGGGCATTCCTTTTACAAAACATTTTTGTGCATAATTCACCGCACGATGTGCTCTTTCTGTGTTTGATCATCTCTGGGTCCCCACAGTAAGTTGGGGGGGACCCTAAAAAAAATAATATAAAAAAAATCTAATAAATAATGGCAATATTTTCATTTTTTTTTACTGCAGATAAGGAAAGAAGGTAAATTGAAGTGCTTTAGGTATATGTAGGGCCACTGGAAATATGTGGCAGAGATGGCCACATTATTTGGCAGGTTTGGCCAGTTTATGTGGCAAGAAAAGTTCATTTATGCATTTACAAGCCAATAGCTCTAACTCAAGCAAATGTGAGACCTATTGCATTGCAAATGCTTCTTGTTGCTTATTGCTGTATTTTTACATTAAACTTGTACGAATGAGGTGCATCCAATGCCCAGACAGTGTTAAAAAGTGCTAAAATGACAAAATAATGAACTAATACTGTTACAAAATGTGCCACATTGAACAACATAATTTGCTTTTTCTTGCTACTTACTTTACTCAATCTTGTCGCATAATTTGGCCATTTCCTGCAGCATAATTCCTGTGGCCTTAGGACCCTAAGGGGTATTGTAGTTTTATAATGGGGGATACTGCTCCCAGAATTTAGGAATCTGCCGCTATCTCCCCACCAACATTATTAGTGCTTGTCCCTGTATTGGGGGAATCACCCTGTGGACCCCTTTCCCATGGTTGGCTCTAATTCCGGAACAAATCAACAGCTCTGACCATGCGCTTATGTCATTAGTGAAGCCACAGTGGAGCAGAGTTCAGACGATGTAGTAGGACAAGGCAGGGCCAGGGTTCTCTTTGCATTATCCCATGAGTTTTGGGAGTGCATTGGTCAGCTCGGGGCTAGGCGGAGGCTTTACTCCTTGCCTTAGGCTTTTGGTTTTATTGAGCATAGGTTCCCACCCGATAAAACCAGGACTCGTGTTTCCTGCCCGCGCTAAATCAGGGTTGGGGATACGGAACAATTCTTAAGGAGTGCCAAACGAAATGATCTGATTTTTCCTCACCCATAAAAAATCCATTACTAGTTGAACCCTGAGGGTCCACGAAAAAGTAACAATTTATTTGGGGACTTAGTTGTTTTTTTGTCAGATTTCCTAAGTAATTGATTGCCCTTTTACACAAACCGTTCACCCTGAAATGTCAGCAGTTTTCCGCAGCTGAAGTCACCCGAGTTAAAGCACGCAGGTCTGCGGTGTTCCCACGAATCTCATAATTCGGATGGGTTTCGAAACTGCAGCTACCAGCCGCAATTTTTTTGAATGATGTGGCTGATCCTAATGTGGGCCCAAGTGTTTTAGGCCATCATTGATGTGTGCCCGAAAACGCCCCGTTGCACAAACAAAACAAAGCTGTGCAGTGAGATCTGAATGATGCGGTGCTGCCTTCTCGCGCGCTCAGCTGCAGCCACTGGTGTTCAGCTGTTAATTCAGTCGTTGCTGGTCGATCTCTGACGTGTTTGATGCCATGCCCTTTTTTTTTTATCACCGCGTGCTATTTTTGACTATCGCAACGTGTGCATGTGCACGCTTCCTTTGCCGCATGCTTCCTTTATGATCCCGGAGCTCTGGCTCTTCCACCGACATTTCTATCTCCTTACATCAATGTGACATACATTGCACATATGTTATGTCTTTAGATAGCTGAGTGGTAATAAACTGTAAGCTCTTGTTACTTTTCAGGAATTTCCCACCAACTGCTCTTCCACTGCAGCTTTTGCTGCTGCTTGATGAAACTAGCTTTATGTTTTATTTTCAAACGTCATTTACTTAACCTAAGTTGTTTACATCTCTTCAACTCTACCAAAGTCAAACTATAGCATGTCAAATCAAAGTTTGGCGAGCTAAAGGTGCGGACATCTGCTCCATTGTTTACTTCGCTCCCAAATGCCACCTATTTATAGATGGCAAGCCCTCGCTCTCCTGCTCTGTTCTATTTTAAACCTCGGAGACTCGATTTTCCCAATATAAACCTGACCACTGGAAAATTGTTAAACATCCTTCGCGCGCCTTTGTGGCTTTTTCCTAATGCATCACCTTAAAATCAAGTAACTAATAACATTTTATTCAATATTTGTAAACATCTCTCCAGGAGTTGATAGGTTTCCACTAAACCCTGGAGGTTGTAAGTAGATTTTTATGAACGTAGCGGAGGTGGGTATTGTCACTCAAGGGACAGGCTCTCATATAGGGCCCGGTAATCCTGAAACTGTGAACATCTAGCATTGGAAGGTTGTACCTCCTTGTCTTGCATTTTCCGAACGTTATTGTTGTTCATACAAATTCAACCTGCCAAATTTACGGGCCTAACCAAAACAATGAGGGCAGGGTGACTCTCCTTTGAACACATTGCCTCCTCATTTAAACTAAAAAAAAAACTTAAGGGTTTCTGGGACCTAAGTAATGTATTGGGCTCTCATAGACAGCTGAAAACCAAAAGGTGACACGTGGTGGGCTTGTTGCTTAGGGAGGCCCTACCAAGCACATGACCTCTAACCCTCCCTTTGGGACCCTTCATGAGGTGGAGAAGGATTTGGAGAAATAATTCCTTTTGCGTAGTCAGTAGTAGGTAGAATATAGTATGGTTAAGATGGTGTAGGTTTTGCTGAGGTTGCCTACCTTGATTGGCCTTCCACTTCTTTCATCGCTAATGAGGTGCAGTTACACACCAGTTGTCAGTGTCCCTGTATTTAAAAATACATAGTTACTGCTATGTCATGTCAACTTCCATTCTTGCCCATTTTTAATAATTTTATTCACTAGACAGGATCTTTGCCGTCCATACTTTCCCATAAAAAGTTCTGGACCTTCTTGGATTAGCTCCTTTTTTGGAGTATAGGTACACAGCAGCCTACTGCTCTTCCGGCTAGTTTGGTGCTGCGTAGCTGTAAATATATGTTTTAGACCCTACTCCCAACTGGACTACCTATAAAACAGACCATCCAGGTACACACATGCCTCGTTACCCTGCACTTGATAAACCTGTTATATCATCTACATATCCCTCACAGTTTTCTTCCTTTACTCCCACTACTGTTAAGGACTGTAGATGCCCTGAAAAGGTAGATTTGCTTTTTGGGGGGTCTTTCTGTTGATTCCCTAATAAAGTTAGCCACAAGGAAGTTAGGGCCAGATGGACGAAGCATTTTTCAAGTCGCAAACAGCGAATCGGCCCGTTTGCGACTTGAAAAATGCTATTTGGGATGTGCAGACCCATTTTTGCGATTCAGTAATCTATTAACTGAATCGCAAAAAGGGTTTGCGAGTCACAATTAGGAAGGGGTTTTCCCTTCCTAATTGCGAGTCGCAGTCCCATGTACGATTGTTTTGTGACCGTGAATGCAGTCACAAAACAATCGCAGTTAGGACCAGTTTCAGACTGGTGCTAACCCATTTGCAAACGGGACGGGGTCCCCATGGGACCCCTTCCCCTTTGTGAATGGTAGCGGAAATATTTTTTCAGAGCAGGGAGTGGTCCCTGGGACCACTGCCTGTTCTGAAAAAATGAAAAGAAAACTTTTCATTTTTTGTTTTTGAAATGCATCTCGTTTTCCTTTAAGGAAAACGGGTTGCATTTATTTAAAAAAAAAAAAAACTGCTTTATTTAAAAGCAGTCACATACATGGTGGTCTGCCTTCTCCATTCCCAATGGGGTCGCAAATTGCGACCTACCTCATGAATATACATGAGGTAGGTCATTTGCGACCCCATTGGGAATCGCAAACAGTGTCATTGACACTGTTGTACATCAGGTTTTGCGACTTGCAAATTGCGAGTCGCTATGACTCGCAATTTGCGAGTTGCAAACCCTGAATTTTGTACGTGTGCCTCTTAATCCCGCAGACATTATATGGAACAAGGTTGTAGTTTTGGATCAGTATGTTAGTTGGAAATTACATGAAAGCCCTATGCCTAAAGATGCTCTTATGTCTACAAAAGAGTTTGATGCTTCAGGCTATAGGGCTTGAGCCCTATATTCTTGGGCTCTACTCACTAAGTCAGGTGCCTTAAGTTTACTCTATAGCACCAGGAGATATAATTACAAAGATCAACTTTCTTGTCAGATGCTGCAGGACATCTTCAAATAACTCCTCACGACCAATGACGTCCGTAGGTAAAGGCACAGACTTAGAATCTAACATCTTTGAGGAAGACAAGTATAAGTCACTGAGTAGGTTGAAGAGTTGAAGAGAGTCCTCCGTGAAGGAGTATGTTCAAAAGTCAAAGATAGAGCATACTTTGCATTAAAACACTCAGTTGCCCATTAGTCAAATATTTTGAACGAGATGTATGTGTGCTAGGTCCCAAAGAGGCGATCAAGGAATATAGTTCTCCATTTACGGATAGGAATTGATCCTAGCTGGATAATATCAGGTTACAGAAAAAGACTCTTGTAAAACAATGTGTACTGTTTTTGAAATCTGAATATGGAGTTTTCTGCAATTCATCTTTTTTTAGACTGCACTTTGTTTTTGCTTGAAAGGAAAAATATATTGCATCCCAAATTTGGGATATATGAAATAAGAACACTCAATGAGGCACAAGTCACTTCATTTGCAATTTAGTCATTTGATATTGCAATATACTCAGCTCATACAAAGAATGGTGTTTTAATATAGTTTTGAAATTATATTATTAGATAATTATGGAAAGTTTACTTGTTGCCTGTTAGATAATTGACTTGAGGTCGAAATTTTAAGTGTTTTATAATGTAGCAAAACGTAATGAATAATGTTGCACATTTATATTGATATAAGATGACATTTTGTATTGTTCTGTGGTGTCTTCACTGTGTTACTGTGTGTGGGTACAAATACTTTACACATTGCCTCTGAGATAAGCCTAACTGCGCCAAGCTACCAAGGGGGCGAGGAGGGGTTATATTAGCTGTGTGACTCCTTTACCCTGACTATAGTGAGGGTCCCTACTTGGATAGGGTGCAAACCACTGCCAACTAGAAAACCCATTTCTAACAATTTCTTTAAAAAATATGTAGCTTAATCACAGGCATGGCGGCCCGCTGACCATTGCAGGCCACCATCCCTGTGATTGCACCTCATCGGATTGAGTCACAATTTGTGATCTACATAATGAATATTATTTTGCAATTTAGTCTGATGCTGTATTTTTTTTCTCCAAACGGATCTAACAATACATAGGTCAGTTTGTAAAAACAATATGCACTAGTCCCAAAAATACGAATCACAATCAAGTTGAAGGGTCCAGAAACTTCATCTGAAATCTCTGTGTGAAAGACATAAGGGGGGGGGAGGAATTGTAGTATGGTATTGCCTAAAAATGTGTCATTTCTGTTAGTTCCTTGACCTTGTATTTACGAGGACCACCTTAACAGTAACCGTAGGGCAGGCAAATAACTGGAGGGGTTCAAGAAATGAGATAGATGTGATAGTAATTGTAGTAACGTCAGGTTGAGAGGAGGAAGAAATGGATGAACTTACTTAATGCCTGGCTTCACATTTGTTTACAATAACACAATGAGAAGAATACTAAAATTGGTGTGAATCCTCTTTAGTGGAGGAAGGAGCCAGGCCAGATGTGCTCTGGTCAAAATGGTTAAGTATTGAGAGGTGTAGGGTGGGATGGTTGTGAAAACTTTCTCTTCCTGGCCAGAAATGGGTGAGTGCTGTGTGTTGGGAAAGACGCATATTGGGTGAAGCCAGACTAACTTTAATTGTGGGCATAGGTGGGTTAGAGAGTTTCTTGGTTGATAATGGGAATGGATAGATAAGAAAAGAGCACACCCTACCCCTGGGCCGAGTGCTGGGGCTCCTTGATATTGATGCTATCTGAAGCTTGTGGGCTGACATGCAGTAGAAAATAATTTTGATCATCCACCACAAAAAACGGTAAACCAGCAGTGAACTAAAGGACCAATTCTAAGTGATGTTATACCTGATTATCACTTATTGATTCCTTGTGGAGGTCGCTTTCAGCAATTAGAGGATTAATAACAGTTTTAAAGCTAGATTCTGTAAGACAAGATTACAAATTAGTGATGTATTTTGACAATTCCCAACATGAAATGAATATAGAGGCACAAGGTGAAGCTGGTCTATTTGGTGGGTGTTAGACCTTGCATCTTTAGTGTGGTCTCCTCAAACTTTTGCCTCTACTTCCCAGGTTGTTGCAGTGTGCTGGACGTTGTTTTTGCTGTTTTTGTTACTCTGGGCACTTTACCACTGCTGACCAGTGCTAAAGTTCAAGTGCTACCTTTGTGAAATTGTATGCATAATTGGCATATTTGATTTACTAGTACTCACCAACGTCTCAATCTGGGGATGCACCAGCTATGGATACAAAGGCTGTTTTTGAGTTGGAGAAACTGAAGGAGTATACAGTGGCCCGCCTGAAGCAGTTTTGTAAGGATCTTGCCTGCCCAATCAAGGTCTGCACCAGGGAGGAGGATCTGCAAAAGGCATTGAGGGTCTGGGGGCACACAGAGGAGAAGGATGAAGGTGAGGAGTTGCAGAGTGTTCATAATGTAGTGGATGTACCTGTTCTTCCTTGGGGAGGCGGGTCTGCAGGGCAGGTAGCAGTGTGTCATTCAAGGGTCTGACTTCTGAAGAGTTGCAGGACAGACAGACAGAGAGGATGCACCAGTAGAGAAAGTTAAAATGGAGATGGAAGAGAGAAGGTTGGCTATAGTGGAAAAAAAGATGCTCATGGCTCATGAGCTCAAATTAAGGGAACTGGATCAGAGGAGCCAGTCTAGCAGAGATGGTGGCAGCAGTACCTCAGTGTGCCTGAGAGGAGGGTACATATTCCTAAAGATCTGGTGAAGGATTACGAATGGGAGGATGACATCGATCTGTGGTTCAGGGGGTAATAGTCTTCTCTCCACATGAACATGGTCTCTGAAGCACATTGGGGGCAGGTCTGTGGAAGCCCTTTGAGGTAGAGTGGAGGGACACGCTGACATCCTTAGGGATTCACCTTCTCTATCATGAAGGACATCCTACTACAAGGTATGGTCTCAACCCAGAGCAGTATAAGGACAAGTTTAGGTCCTACAAAAAAAAGGAATCCAAAACCTGGTTAGAATGTGTTGACTCTTTTTGCAGGCCACTGGATGGTTGGGTTACGGGCAGTAAGGTAACAACGTATGAGGGACTTTACAACTTAATTGCTTGGGAGCACTTGTACAGGCTTTGTTTTCCAGAGCTGCGCCAGCACCTAATTGACAGCAAGCTGACTTACCCCAGAAAAGCTTGCTCAGGAAGCGGACTGGTGGGAAAGCACCAGGGTCCAGATCAGGTATGGTGGGGACCCCACTAAGGGTGGACAGGGTCCCCATCGGAAGAAGTGGGGGGTAAGGGTAAACAGGGGGAGTTCTCCAAAGGGCCCCAACCTAGCTCCCAGGGTAAGGATTCCCAGCCCCCAGTTGGAAAGAAACCATGGGTTTCTACAGGGAAACCTGCAGAGAGGGGTCCCCGCAAGTGCTATTCATGTGATCAGGTGGGTCGCATGAGTGGGGGATCCCAAATGTCCCAAGGTGACACAGACACCCACAGGTGCTTAGTCACAGCGTTTGGCCAGTGTAGCTCTTGGGGAGGAGTTGGTTCCAGGTGGGTGGGACCCTTGTCTCACTAGAGGACAGTGAGATGCTCCAGAGGACCCTCATGCCTGAGAACACTAAGAAGTACAGGCAGTGGGTGACCATCAATGGGCAGAGGGTGGAGGCTCTGAGAGACACAGGAGACAGTGCGAGTACTGTGAGAAGTCACCTGGTGTCTGAGGAGCAGGTAGTCCCCCACGCACTTCACCAAGAAGTTGCGGTAGACAACTCTGAGCACCTTTGCAAAGTGGCACAGATTCCCTTTGAATGTAGGGGGAGGGTCTCAGGTTCCTTGAGAGTAGCTGTGAGTCCAACCATGCCTGTAGATGGTCTGCTTGGGAATTATCTGGAGGATTCCTCTTGGAAGGACATGGAATATAGGTCTCACTTGGAGACGTTGATTTTGCCTCGGTGGGTGGGTGTGTGTGTTCACCTAGTCAATGGCAGTCCGTCAGGGTGATTAGGAGGCACTGGAGCGTGAAAGAGGGGCCCAGGTGCCTGCCAGAAGGAGGAAGGGCAAGTGGTGCGGGAAACCCACCCTAGAAGCTCCCACGTTCCGGGAGGAGGCTGAACCTGTTGGGGACGCCCAGGGGAACAGGTGGCTGAACTGAGGGAGGTCCCTTAGCTGGCTCAGTGGCAGCAGGAAGAGGGGCCCACCAGGGAAGCATTCTGTGAGGCACAGAAAACATGCCCTACTCTAAAGGGTGTGCAGCAGCAGGCTGCAGACCAGGCGTCTAGCAAGGAGTCTGTTTTAAAACTAGGTTTATTGGGAGAATAGCCTCCTATACAGTGAGCCCAGGTTGCTGAGCCTGGGGCAGCCTGTGTGCTGGTGGTACCCCAGTGCTTCAGAGCCTTTCTACAGGGCCTGGCTCATGATGTGCCTTTAGCTGGACATTTGGGGCAGGACAAGACCTTTGACCCAGTTTTACTACCCCGAACATGCAGGCACTCCGCTGTGCACTGTAGGTCTTGTGAAACTTGTCAGGCAAGTGGCAAGAGTGGGGGGAAATGTAAGGCTCCCCTCCAACCTTTTCCAACTGTCTGCACCCCCCTTAAAAGGGGTGGTATTGACATTGTGGGGCCTCTGGATCCCTCGACAGCCATGGCCAATAGGTTCACCCTGGTCTTGGTGGACCATCCTACCAGGTACCCAGAAGCCATTTCTTTGACATCAATCACTGGCCCTGTGGTAGGACGTGCACTGGCAGGGGTTTTTACCTGCATGGGTTTCCCCAAGGAGGTGGTATCTGACAGGGTACCAACTTCATATCTATATATATGAAGTCTCTGTGGAAGGAGACCATCCCCAAGGAAATGTTGTGGTTGAGAGATTCAACCGCACCTTGAAGGGCATGATTATGGGCCTGTCAGGGCCCTTGAGACCTAAGTGGGACATCTTCCTGCCATGCCTTCTGTTCGCCTACAGGGAGGTGCCACAAAAGGGTCTTGCATTGAGGCCTTTTTAGTTGTATTGCCACCCTGTCAGGGGACCTTTGAGTATGGTTAGGGAAGGCTTGGAGACAGCCTCCAGTAAGCCCCCAGAATATATTCAGTTACATGCTGGCTTATAGGAACCAGACTTCTTGATTCAAGAAGCTCACCCAAGAGAACCTGGAAGTAAGCCAGGAAGAAATGAAACAATGGTATGACCGGAATACCACTCTGGTTGAGTTTCATTCTGGACAAAAAAATGTGGGTGATGGCCCCCAGTGGAACCTCACACTCTCTAAGATAAGTAGACTTGGCCTTTTGAGGTGGTGGAGCGCAAGAGTGATGTCACCTATCTGGTGGACTTTTCAGACTCCTAGGAACCCTTTTGAGGGTCCTACATGTGAACCGTATCAAGCCTCACTTTGAGAGGAGAGAAGTGACTATGCTCTTGGCAACAGATGATGGGGTGGAGGAAGAGAGTGAGCCTCTTCCTGACCTCCAGTCTGTCAAAGAGAAAGATGGTTCAGTGGAGGGTGTGAACCTCTCCCCCTCAATGACTCTAGAACAACAAAGGGACTGTCGCCAATGGTTGTGACAGTTTGACTCTATCTTTTCCTTGATCCTAAGGGTCACAGACCTGTGCACACATGATGTGGACACTGGGGACAGTCCACCTGTGAAACATAAAGTTTACAGGGCAACTGACAAGGTTAGAGCCAGCATTAAGGATGAGGTATCCAAAATAATAGCTCTTGCGGTTATTGAGTTTTCTAGTAGCCCTTGGGCGAGTTCTGTGGTTTGGTCCCAATGGCGGCGGCCACTGGTGCCACTCCAGAACTCTGGTTCTGTGTGGATTACCGGGGACTGAATACAGTCACGAAGACTGATGTACACGTGATCCCCTGAACTGATTAGTTCATTGATCCATTAGGGGCTGCATAATATCTTAGCACATTTGATTTAATGTCTTGATATTGGCAGACTGCTCTTACTGAGGGGGGCAAGGAGGGGTCTGCATTTTCTACCCCACATAGGCACTACTAGCCTAATGTGATGCCCTTTGGGATGAAAAATACTCCTGCCACCTTTTAGAGGCTGGTTAACCAGGTGTTGGCTGGATTTTAGGATTTCAGTGTAGCCTACCTGGATGACACTGCTGTGTTGAGCTCCACTTGGGAGGAACACTTGCAGCACCTGTGCAAATTGTTAGAAACCCTGCAGAAGGCAGGCCTCACTATTAAGGCAAATAAGTGCCAAAATGGGCAGGGTTCTGTGGTATACTTGGAATACCATGTGGGGAGTGGCCAGGTGGCACTCCTACAGCCACAGATTGACACCATTCTGGCTTGGGAGCCCACCCAAGACCCAGACTGAGGTAAGAGCCTTTTTATGTCTCACAGGTTACTATAGGAGGTTTGTCAAGGGTTATGACACTATTGATGCTCCCTTGACTGAGTTAACCTCCAAGAAGCAACCCAAAAAGGTGATCTGCGTGCGTGGTATGGGAGCAGTGTTGTCACAGCTAAATGAAGAGGGGCTAGACCAGCCTGTTGCCTTCATTATAGGAGGTTACTTCCCCAGGAACCTAGGTGAAGTGCAAGTGACTGTGAAGCTTTTGCTGTGGTCTGGGCGCTGAAGAAGCTAAGACCCTCCTTGTTTGGGTCTCACTTCCGGGTTCAGACTGACCACAGACCCCTCAGATGGGTAATACAGTTGAGGGGTTAGAATCCAAAACTGTTGAGGTGGTCCATTTCCCTACAGGGGATGGACTTTACGGTGGAACACCACCCTGGTAGAGAACATGCCAATGCTGATGGTCTGTCCAGATTCTTCCACCTTAATGAATAGAACTCCCAGGAGGGTAGGTAGTTTTCCCCACTTTCATCTGGCGGGGGACACATGTTACACCTGTCATCTTTGGCATTGTCTCCCCTAAATTTTGCCTCTGCTTCCCAGGTTGTTGCTGTGTGCCGGACTCTATTTTTGCTGTTTTTTTTACTCTGGGTACTTTACCACTGCTGACCAATGCAAAAGTGCAAGTGCTCCCTATGTGAAATTGTATGTGTAATTGGCATTTTTTATTTACTAGTAAGTCCCTAGTAAAGTCCACTAGAGGTGCCCAGGGCCTGTAAATCAGATGCTACTAGTGGGCGTACAGCACTGATTGTGCCACACACATGAGTAGTCCTGTAAACATGTCTCAGACTTGCCACTTCAGTGTCTGTGTATGCAGTTTTAAACTGCCAATTTGACCTGAGAAGTGCACCCACTTGCCAGGCCCAAACCTTCCCTTTTTTGTATATGTAAGGCACCCCTAAGGCAGGCTCTAGGTAGCCCCATGGGGAGGGTGCAGTGTATGTTAAAGGTAGGACATGTGTTTTACATGTCATAACAGTGAAATGCTGCCACATTTGTTTTTCACTGTTGCAAGGCCTATCTCTTTCAAAGGTGAACATGGGTGCTGCCTTTAAATAACTTTTAAGTGCAGTTCCCCTTTGAGAGCAGATGGAAATATGGAGATTAGGGCCTCTGAACTCACAATTTAAAAATACATCTTTTAGTGAAGGTGATTTTTAGATTGTTAGTTTGTAAGTGCCACTTTTAGAAAGTGGGTATTTTCTTGCTTAAACCAACTGTGACTCTGCCTATTTGTAGACTCCTTTTCTCGCCCAGACTGACAGTTGGGCTGTTTGTGCATCTCTGCTAAACAGTGACACAAAGGGTGCTGTTGTGTAAACTGCATATCCTGATGGGCCATTTGGACTAGGCTGGAGGGAGGAGCAGTCACTTACACCTGAAAGGGCTGTGCCTGCCCTCACACAAAGCAGTCTCCAACCCCCTGGTGTACGTTTAGGGCCAGGCCTGGGCAAAGCAGTATGGCAAAGCAGTATCTTGTAAGCAACAGAAACATTTCTTTGAAGTTGGGCAACTTCAGAGGCAGAAAGGGGTATAAGAATTGGACCCAAAACTGCAAACTATAGATTAATTCTGGAACCAAGAGGAACTTCTGCCAAGGAGAAGAGCTAGAGGAGGAGTACTGCCCCTTTGCATGTGGCTGTGCTTTGCTGGGTTGGCCTGCAGTTGCTGCTTCTGCCTGAGGGAGGACAAAGACTGTACATTGTGGTATATTCCTGCTTGTGAAGAATCTCCAAGAGCTTGGACTGAGCTTGCCTCCTGTTTCGAAGTCTCTGGGCCATCAGAGACTTCCTCTGCAAGCACTTGGACTCTCTGATGAGACTCCTGCCCTGCCAAGTAGTGCCCTATCCAGTCCCTGGGCCCTTGAAAGGTGAAGCTGGTAGAAGAAGGCTGAAATCCGATCTGACTCCGTGCGGGTAAAATGTAGACTCTCCACCTGTGACAGTAAAAACAATGCAACCCCTCGCAGTGTGGTTTTTCCATTACTGTGTGGTCGGATTTCACACACATCGTCACTGGGTGTCAAAATCATTGTGATCCTATGCGGAACCAAGGTGCCCAGTCTGGAAATCGACGCATCGGTCTCTTGCGGGAGCAAAAAACGACACATCGCCTTCCCGACTGGAGAAGAAACAACGCCCTTAGGAGGCACACTTAAAGTGTGCCACAAAAGGATGGCACACTTTCAGTGTGCTTCCTGAAGGCAGCTCTCTGGAGGAATTAAAAGGGGTGCATCACCTTGCAGGCAGGTGTAGTCATTCACTGCACCTAAATGTAAAGTGCTCTTTAATCCCTCTAAAAATTGCAGGCGGGTTGCCACCTGTGCAGAGAAACGCAAATCAGCTTTTAAACATCTGCTCCATGTTTATCTTGAATGTACTGTCCTGTGGGAAGCAGGTGTTTGCGGCTGCCCTGAGAGCAGCATGTGCAATACAATAGGGCACACTTTCTCTGTTTGCACCTGGCGCACCTGTTTAAAGGTGTGCAGTGGCGCAACAGGCAAAGTGCTCCCTATTGCCCCTGGTTGCTATTTGCTGTTTGTTGCTCTTCTGCTGAACTGCTGCATTATTGAAATTGACTGCTTTATGTCCAAATGTGTAACCATTTCGTGCAGTGCCACAGGGTTCTGACCTTTTTCCTTTACATTTTTTAACACCTCGCTGTTACCATCACTAATTGTGGCTGAATTAGCGGGTGTGCAGTGTCAGTTGTATGCTGATGACATTCGGATATTGCTGAATGTATGGTTTGAATCAACTAAATATATAGCAGTGGGGGGCTGCAACCTATTCCAGAGGTGGATGTGAAATAATTACCCGCACAACAACGGAGGAACATCTGAGGTCCTCTTGGTCAGATTCTAGATTTTCAGTTATCACCCCATGCCCTACAGTCACAATTCAGAGAGTTCATAATTTAAGCATATATTTAGAATCTTATTTAATAGAAGTGTGACTTCTAAGTCCTGATGAAGGATGCAGCAATACCTGAGCACTTCTGTCTGTACTGTCTCTACAAAATACCTGTCAGTCATTCAGTCCTTTCAGAGTACTTCTTTGTAGTTAAGGTGTCATGTAGACAAGTGCGACCATCAGCCAGCTCTTGTAAAACTTTGAAACGGCTCCCACTTATCCCACCATTGTTGGCCCACATTTTGCGTTTGATATGGAAAATGACCCATCATCAAGTTTGATTGTACCTACCTTTGATTTCTTAATTTTGCCATCTTGGAAATTCCGTTGGGGCTAGTACTGTGTCGACGCTGACAGCCCCTAGAAAAAAAGACATGGAAGGAGGAATTACCTGTGAAGTTCTGCAGAGATGTTGAAACTTGGAAAATCAACTTGACTTGCTACAAGTTTAATTTAAAGTAGCCATGCTTAAATTCTTTAAATCATGACCAAACTGTAGCACTTTAACTTGAGCTGATGTTGGTATCTAATAATGACCCTTTTCCCTGTTGTTTTTGGTTATTCCTTCTCATCATGAACAACTGTCTAGTGCCATGACAGTGTTTTTTTGTGGGTTTGTGAAAATGAAACAAACTAAATAAAGATAGGCGTGTGGGAGAAATAACATTGGAGTTGTTAAGCATGAGGACTTGGTCTGGTTGGTAATGTTTGGGTACGTATGAAAGGAGCCAGAAGAGAGTGGAAGAAAGGTGGAAGAAGCAGGGAGCCTGCACGCAGATAGTGAGAAGGCAAAGAAATCATAGAGGTGAAGAAGAAAAGGGAAAGTTTGAGGGGGAGGTAGAAGTGAAATGAAAGATTGTGATTGATGCAGAAAGAAGCAGTCACAATCTTTGAGTTTGGGATTAGATTGGCGGAAAAGGGACGAAGACAATTTAGGCTAAAGGTAGAAGTTGAGGTAAGATCGGTGCCCTGTTGTAATGAGGATCATGCACGTTTGGGGGTCAGGTAAGAATAACACACAAGGGACCGTGTAAAGAGATAGCTGTGAAAAGCTGGAGAGCCTATGCGCTATCTAGAAAGGAGAGGGGGAAGGCAAGGGGTAAGAATCAGACAGGTAAATGGGGCTTTCCAGATTGAAAGTGCTGATTTTATTTTGGCCTACGGGGCTTGCTGTCTGAGACGGTCAAGTGAAGAGCCAGACATATTGAGATTTTTCACACGTCACAGGGTGACTAGATGAATACCGTGGCAAATCCGTTAGGTGGGGACGTGAAGGGTAATAGGCATACCATTGTGTACATGAAGTACCGGTCCTAGGGTTGGCCCAAAATGAGCCAAGTTTTTACAGGAGACAATGTGGCCTAGTGCCTACGGTTGTCCACTGTGCATCAAGGGGGGCAAAACTTCAATCTATGTCTCGGTTCAGCATCCTGTGAATTCAGGCAAATCTCTGTGCTGGAAAAAATATTACTGTAGTATGTGTCTGTTGTGAAGCGCTCTTATGCCATGGCTGATGTTTGTCTCATGTAAAACTTCCAAAAGTACAACGTGGACCGTGCCTGTCACCCAGACTCTGCTATAATCCTCCAGAAATTACAGATGAAGTATTAAGCTGTGATTCCATAAAAGAGATGCCGATGTAGTGGCTGAATTGCACAGTGAGAAACTGGCAAATCTAGGATCAATTCCAGCTTCCCTGTTTGACCAAATTATGTGATCCTAGGCAAATGCTTAATTTCATTAACCTTTATTTTGTTCATGATCACACATCGGAACACAAAAAAATATGTGCAGTCAGGGTGTGTGTTTTACCACACTTCATTTGTTTGATGTAATATACTGTATTTTTGCTGCATGTTTAACCCCTTCGTCACCATGGATGTAATGGTTACGTCCATGGCAGCGCCTGTGTGGTGCCATGGACGTAACCATTATGTCCTGCGACCGCCGCCACCCCCTCCTCCCCCCCCTCTCAGACCAGGGCTGAAAGGGGAATCCCTTCCCCTTCCACCCCCCGTGACGTCAGCGCGTGCTGACAATCACAGAGCCTCCCCCATCGCTCTGGAAGCTCAGCATTTGCATTTCTCTTCTGATCACGTGGGGGAGGCCGAGAGAGGATTCAAAGGGAATGAAAGTTATTTCCTTCCCTTTGAAGTCTCTCTCTGCATTTATGAAAGCAATCCGGCTGTCAAAACGCCCACTAGACACCAGGGATGTCTTTTTTTTTAGGAAACTGACATAAGGGAGTGACCCCTTGGGCAAGGGTCGCTCCCAGGGGGGGCCTTTTTTTTTAAGGCCTTTTGTGCCCCCAGGGGGGGCAGAAACCTCTAGGCACCAGGGATAAAAAAAAAATGTTTGTAGTTTTTTGTTTTAGAGGTGGGGAGCGACCCCTAAGGCAAGGGTCGCTCCCATAGGGGGCAAATTATATTTAGGCCATTTCTGCCCCCATTGGGGGCAGATTGGCCTATTTTTATGAGGCCAATCTGCCCCCAAGGGGGACAGAAACCACTAGACACCAGGTAGTTTTTTTTTTTGTTCGTGAATTTCACGTAAGGGGAGCGACACTTTAGGCAAGGGTCGCTCCCCTGGGGGGCAAATTTATTTTAGGCCATTTCTGCCCCCCAGGGGGGCAGATCAGCCTATTTTAGTTAGGCCGATCTGCCCCTAAGGGGGGCAGAAACCACTAGGCACCAGGGATCTTTTTTTTTGCTCCGTCACGCAAGGGGAGCGACCCCGTAGGCAAGGGTGGCTCCCCAGAGGGGTTGGGGGGCACATTTATTTTAGGCCATTTCTGCCCCCCCTGGGGGCAGATCGGCATATTGTTATTAGGCCAATCTGCCCCCTGGGGGGGGCAGAAACCTCTAGGCGCCAGGGCTAATTTTTTTTGTGTGTTTTATTTTTTGTTTGTTTTTTTAGAGATGGGTAGCGACCCCTTAGGCAAGGGTCGCTCCCCTGGAGGGGCAAATTGTATTTAGGCCATTTCTGCCCGCTTTGGGGGCAGATCGGCCGATTTTAGGTCAATCTGCCCCCAAGGGGTGCAGAAACCACTAGGCACCAGGGATCTTTTTTTTTTGCGCCGTCACGCAATGGGAGCGACCTTGTAGGCAAGGGTCGCTCCCCGGGGGGGGGGGGGACAAATTTATTTTAGGCCATTTCTGCCCCCCGGGGGCAGATCGGCCTATTTTTATTAGGCGATCTGCCCCCGGTGGGGCAGAACCCTCTAGGCGCCAGGGCAAATTTTTTTTTTGTGTGTTTTTTTTTTGGTTGGTTTGTTTTTTTTAGAGATGGGGAGCGACCCCTTAGGCAAGGGTCGCTCCCCTGGAGGGGAAAATTGTATTTAGACCATTTCTGCCACCCTTGGGGGCAAATCGGCCAATTTTAGGTGAATCTGCCCCCAAGGGGGGCAGAAACCACTGGGCACCAGGGATCTTTTTTTTGGCGCCAATGTCACGCAAGGGGAGCAACCTTGTAGGCAAAGGTCGCTCCCAGGGGGTGATGGGGGAATTTATTTTAGGCCATTTCTGCCCCCCCCCCCCCCCCCGGGGGCAGATCGGCCTATTGTTATTAGGCTGATCTGCCCCCGGGGGGGGGGGGGGCAGAAACTTCTAGGCACCGGGCAATTTTTTTTTTTTTTTTTTTTTTAGAGATGGGGAGCGACCCCTTAGGCAAGGGTCGCTCCCCTGGAGGGGCAAATTGTATTTAGGCCATTTCTGCCTGCTTTGGGGGGCAGATCGGCCGATTTTAGGTCAATCTGCCACCAAGGGGGGTAGAAACCACTAGGCACCAGGGATCTTTTTTTTTGCGCCGTCACGCAAGGGGAGCGACCTTGTAGGCAAGGGTCGCTCCCCGGGGGAGGGGGTTACATTTATTTTAGACCATTTTTTTTTTTTTTTTTTTTTAGAGATGGGGAGTGACCCCTTAGGCAAGGGTCGCTCCCCTTTAGGGGCAAATTGTATTTAGACCATTTCTGCCCCCGGACGCTTTTAGGTGAATCTGCCCCCAAGGGGGGCAGAAACCAGTAGGCACCGGGGATCTTTTTTTTTTTTTGCGCCGTCACGAAAGGGGAGCGACCTTGTAGGCAGGGTTCGCTCCCCGGGTGGAGGGGGCAAATTTATTTTAGGCCATTTCTGCCCCCCTAGGGCCGGCTGAGCTAGAGGCCAAAATCCACAGGTAGGCACTTTTCAAAAAACACCTCTGTTTTCTGTGAAAAAATGTGATGTGTCCACGTTGTGTTTTGGGCCATTTCCTTTCGTGGGCGCTTGGCCCACCCACACAAGTGAGGTACCATTTTTATCGGGAGACTTGGGGGAATGCTGGTTAGAAGGACATTTGTGGCTCCTCTCAGATTCCAGAACTTTCTGTCACCGAAATGAGAGGAAAAAGTGTTTTTTTGGCCAAATTTTGAGGTTTGCAAAGGATTCTGGGTAACAGAACCTGGTCAGAGCCCCACAAGTCACCCCATCTTAGATTCCCCTAGGTGTTTAGTTTTCATAAATGTGCTGGTTTGCTAGGTTTCCCTAGGTGCCGGCTGAGCTAGAGGCCAAAATCCACAGGTAGGCACTGTTTTCTGTGAAAAAATTTGATGTGTCCATGTTGTGTTTTGGGCCATTTCCTTTCGTGGGCGCTAGGCCTACCCACACAAGTGAGGTACCATTTTTATCGGGAGACTTGGGGGAACGCTGTGTGGAAGGAAATTTGTGGCTCCTCTCAGATTCCAGAACTTTTTGTCACCGAAATGTGAGGAAAATTTGTTTTTTTTAGCCAAATTTTGAGGTTTGCAAAGGATTCTGGGTAACAGAACCTGGTCAGAGCCCTACAAGTCACCCCATCTTGGATTCCCCTAGGTCTCTAGTTTTCAAAAAGGCACAGGTTTGGTAGGTTTCCCTAGGTGCCGGCTGAGCTACGGGCCAAAATCTACAGGTAGGCACTTTGCAAAAAACACCTCTGTTTTCTGTAAAAAAAAAAAATAAATGGGATGTGTCCACGTTGTGTTTTGGGCCATTTCCTTTCGTGGGCGCTAAGCCTACCCACACAAGTGAGGTACCATTTTTATCGGGAGACTTGGGGGAACATAGAATAGCAAAACAAGTGTTATTGCCCCTTGTCTTTCTCTACATTTTTTCCTTCCAAATATAAGAGAATGTGTAAAAAAGACGTCTATTTGAGAAATGCCCTGTAATTCACATACTAGTATGGGCACCCCGGAATTCAGAGATGTGCAAATAACCACTGCTCCTCAACACCTTATCTTGTGCCCATTTTGGAAATACAAAGGTTTTCTTGATAGCTAATTTTTACTCTTTATATTTCAGCAAATTAATTGCTGTATACCTGGTATAGAATGAAAACCCACTGCAGGGTGCAGGTCATTTATTGGCTCTGGGTACCTAGAGTTCTTGATGAACCTACAAGCCCTATAAATCCCCACAACCAGAAGAGTCCTGCAGACGCAACGGTATATTGCTTTCAAAAATCTGACATTGCAGGAAAAAGTTACAGAGTAAAACGTAGAGAAAAATTGCAGATTTTTTCACCTCAATTTCATATTTTTTTTTTTTCAGTTGTTATTTTCTGTAGGAAACCCTTGTAGGATCTACACAAATTACCCCTTGCTGAATTCAGAATTTTGTCTACTTTTCAGAAATGTTTCGGTTTCTGGGATCCAGCATTGGTTTCACGCCAATTTCTGTCACTGACTGGAAGGAGGCTGAAAGCACAAAAAATCGTAAAAATGGGGTATGTCCCAGTAAAATGTCAAAATTGTGTTGAAAAATTGGGTTTTCTGATTCAAGTCTGCCTGTTCCTGACAGCTGGGAAGCTGGTGATTTTAGCACTGCAAACCCTTTGTTGTTGCCATTTTTAGGGGGAAAAAAACACAAGCCTTCTTCTGCAGCCCCTTTTTCCCATTTTTTTGAAAAAATACGAAATTTTCACTGTATTTTGGCTAGTTTCTTGGCCTCCTGCTGGGAAACCCACAAAGTCTGGGTACCCCTAGAATTCCTAGGATGTTGGAAAACAAGGACGCAAATTTGGCGTGGGTAGCTTATGTGGACAAAAAGTTATGAGGGCCTAAGCGCAAACTGCCCCAAATAGCCAAAAAAAGGCTTGCCACCTGAGGGGGAAAAGGCCTGGCAGCGAAGGGGTTCATAAGAAGGTAGCTCAGATACAGGGTACACATGAACCATGTCCTGCCTCTTATTCCGTGCCACTGGAACTATGCAGTTTTACAGTTGCTATGTTTTCTGCATACTTATGGATTTGTCGCATTTGTGGCATAAGCTATCTGCTTCATAATCTGTAAAATTATTTTATTTCTGGCTCAAACCCATCAAACATTACTAAGAACACAACATTTGTCAGTGCACAGAGGAAATCCCGTCGCAAAGGTTAAATGGTCACCATTATATTGCTTATTTCTTTATTTGAATAGATGACAAAATAAGGAGATAATATCACAAAATGTGCCGCCTTATGCCACATAATTTGCCTTTTTTTGCTGCATAAATAAGTAAACCCAGCCACCTAATTTGGTTCTTTCTTGACACATAATTCAGAGGTCCTGCTCTTAGTTCCCCAATACCATAATCATCAGGACAAGGCCTGCAATGGTTTCTAAGTTCATGTTTAAAAACCTCTCAGTTTAACTAAATACATCTCATCTCAATGCACCAAGTTAAAACGCTTGTGTGTGTTAAAGAAGTGTGTGTGTGTTTTTGTAAAATTTTTGATGTTTGACTCCCTTTTCTCCATCCTAGGTAAGGGGATATTTGTTATTTATTTTGTTGTGAAGCCTGCCAGACACTTTGCTTTTCATTCACACAAGGGCAGGGCTCACTTCACACCTACGGTCCATCTAATCACCGCTGTCATGCAGATGCACTGGTTAGATTCTGATGCCTTTTCAGCCCAGCTCAGCTACGCCAGGCCCAGGAGAGCCCAGGGGAGGGGGCCCTTCCCTTGGGCCTGGCAGCGCTGAACCACTGCCGCTCCCTGAGCTTTGTACCACTGAACCTTTATAAAAGCTGGTGCGAGGCCCCTTAGTTATGCGTAGGCGCGGGGCCCTGGGCAGCAGGCCATACTGCCCACGCCTGGCACCGGTCCTGTGTACATGTTATGTCAAACTAAATAAAGGGCATGAGCATGTGTGTATAGTCTCAAAAAACATAAACGTGTGTGTCTGCACATGAACTCTCACAACCTATGAAAAATCCATCATTCCAGAACTACCATAGCAACCATTCAGAAAGAAATGCCTGTCTGAACCGCATTGAATATATGTTTGCATGCAATCTGATGAAAGCTTTTGTGTAGAACCAAAAAGCCCCATGTGGTCCTCCTAATCCGTGCAAAGGCTTTTACCAATCGACCAACCATTTAATTTAAAAGCAATGTATAATCAAATGTAAATATCGTGTGAGACTCACTTTCCTTTACCTTATTATTACCCCCATCATCAGTGAAAAGCAAATCCTGTTACTCCAAAATTTCCCTTAACATTTTTCTGAAGTCCACGAAGGCGATCGAATTAGCTGCTAGCTCTCTTAGTAGCAGTTCAGAAATATGCGTGGTAGCAGACAGGGAAACATTTATGATCATTAAAACACTGGCATAACAGTAAAATGATGGGGTCCCCTCTGCAGAATGTGAGATGGGGACTCTGAATCGCCCAGAACACACAGATTTGTATTGCCATTGGGCTGAATGCCCTCCTCCCCCTGGAGGATTGGGGAGCACCCCTAAGCTTTAGGAATTGCAGGGGCCAGCGTTATGTCCCTGCATTAAATCACTACTCAAACTACCTTTCTTGGAGAACAGGGTGTTTTGGGCTTTACATGTGGATTGATCAGCGTTTTGCATTCCATTGGTTTAATTTCGTTCTCTTTCATTACTCTGCAGTGTACATTAAATTGCTGAAGCCTTCAGGTTCCCTAATACTTTTGGGTTTTATTCCATTCCTTTCTTGCTAGGAACATTAATGGTGCAAAGTCACAGTTTGGGCATTTTCCAATAGGAGATGATCTCTGGCTATTCCAGTCTACTTATATTCTGGGGCTGAAATTGTGAGTTATAGTGCGTCATCTACTGCATCAATACATTGCTGTTTGCCTCTTTTGGATAAACGTGTTGGGATGTTTTACCTAGATGGTCAGTTCGGGAATTCTATATAAGCACCTAATCTGTCTGTGCCTTTGTTCTCTTCTCGCATTGTAAACGCTCTTTGCAACTGTTGCCTTGAGTTGTTGGCTCCAGTGGGATTCACCATAAAATTTGCAATGATGACCTATCTTTGCCGTTCGTGGGATTTACACATTTACTCATAGCCGGACATCTTGGTGTTGTTTAGACTCTCAGTTGCTAGGCTGACTGCACATGGTCACTGATCTGGAAGCATGAAAAATACCTAGCTTTTAATGTCAATGTTTTTATTCTGTGCTCCTCCTTGTCCTCTGAAAAGTGATTGCTGTACTAAGCACATTTACTGTGACACTGAAAGATTTGCCCACTTGTTTCTGACCATCGGTCATTTGGCCGGCCTGTGCTTTAATTGGGAGGCTCGGTGTACCCTAGATATAGCTACTGAACCACTTCTGAAAACTGAGCAATGTAACATATTAAGTCTGTTTTTTGGGCATAAAACTGATCACCTTGTAATGAAATTTCATCCAAAAATCTTGTACCCTTGTCTGACCTTTTCAAAGGCAATGAAATGGGTTCCTCTTTGTGTCTTTCTTTGTGCAATTCCTTTATTTTCGGTTGTACATCGGAAAGATCATCTTGGACCATGCCGCTTGCATCATTACATTAAAAGCATAATTGGAGATGGATAAAATTATTTTCGGAATTCAGACTGGACTGTATTATTTGGGACTGAGACTGCTGTGATTTGTGCATGGCTTGTTCCGCTCTGTAAAAGTACTGGTGAGTTATTGACAACAGTATGGAATGTGACTCACTGTGACTACTAGTGGCTGAGATTAATTCAAGTGTTTCTCTCGTCACCTTTTGACCTCTCTACCCCTCTGTCAGCTCGTTTTGACCACCTCAGCGCATATTAATAAGAAGCACCTGGCACTCTCTGCTGGGTACCCCCAAACGTTTTGCCTTCACCCCTCTTTTTTCTGAATTTGTTTTTGTTGCCTTTAAGACTCTGTGCACCACTGCTAACCAGTGCTAAATGGATTGTGCTTCCTCCCTAAAATGTGGTAAAGATGGCCTACACTTGATTGGCACTTTTAATTTACTTGCTAGTCTCTAGCTTATGGTGCTGCATGGGCCTGTAAATTAAATGCTTCTAGTGGACAGCAGCACTCATTGTGCCACCCACCAAAGTAGTACTTTAATACGTGCCTCAGGCCTGCCACTGCAGCCTGTAGCGTAGGTTTAAAATTGCCATTTTGATCTGTCAAAATATACTTTTGTCCCACCGAAAACCTTCCATTTTAATATCTATAAGTCACCCCTACAGTAGGCTCTAAAAGCTCATAGGGCAGAGTTCATGGTATTTAAAAAGTAGGACATGTGGGTTAAGTTTTACATATTGTGGTAATAAAATGATACATTAAGGACAGTGCCATTCCAAGATGTTAGCCTGGTTTAGATGCAGTGGGTGTGAGGAGTGTGGCCCACTCCAGATGAAATGAGAGGCAAGCTTACAGTCCAGTAGCATTTATGGGGAGCTGCCGGATGTGCTTAAAATGGAGAAAAAAAAATAGAAGGAAGCCAACGGAAGCTGACTGCAAAAAGAAGAAAATTGAACACTAAAGGTCTGGTCTACCAACCCTGGCTCTGAAGTAATTTTCAGGTGTATGTGCAGAATATTTAATGCAATAATTGCTGTCACTTGCAGGACAATAGAGAAAATTGCTTTAGTATGATTATCCACTGTCCTTCTATGTTTAGATGTGTATCTGAGTATTTTATATGAATTCTTTTGATTATAAGAGTGTGGCAAACAGTTAAAGTTATCAGTCCAGATCTTAAAAGTAGTTTAATACACACACGCACCTTAGTACTACATGACAATACAAATATCTACAACATTGCACTTAGTAAAAGAGTGTACAATCCCTCATTAGGAAATCTACCACGGATTGTTGCTGTGTAAATTTTCTTCCCACAATATACAGTCCCACCTTAGGAAATCTACCAAGGGTTGTCACAGTGTAACTTTTCTTCTCCCTAAGGTTTATTAATGGGGAAAACAACTCCAACCCCTTTGACTATTATGGTAATGTGTAAGATTCCATGCAACAAAGTATGCGTCTACAGGCAAGACATGCATCACAGTGTGATGATGATTCACCTTTATGGCCAACTGGCCTTAAAATATGCTTTATATGATGAATAAGTCAGGCTAAACAAACAGATGACATCTTACGTTCGCTTTGACACACCACCAAAATCAGCTCTACCCTACTATATTGGGCATAAACCTCCAAACTAGACACAAAATGCAATAGAAGCACCCTTTTTCAGTGGAAGCACACAACTTCTACTCAATGAAAAGCTCATAGAGAAAGTGATCAACATAAGGTCAAACGAGACCTTGGTTAAAATGAAAAAGATATTTTGGTTAAATATCTGTACTCAAAAATATTCCCCACCATTTCAAGAATGCTTTTTAGGTTCAGCGCACAAGCGCTCTGACATGTTGTAATCTATCGTTGGGCTTTTAACCATACCCACTGCACGCCCATCACTTTCACTCGTTTGTGGGCTTGCCGTTCAAAAATCCTTTGTTATCATTAGTAAATGCTTTAAGTTTGTCCATCCTTGGGGTGGTTTTGATACCGCCTTGGGCAGCAACCGTAACATGGATAAGTGCACGTTTGCCGATATGTTTGACTGCAAACAAACTTCTTTTTCCTTTTGAGTCTCTCTTTCACGCTCACGGCGGCCGTGGCGCTTTGAATTGGCTTGTTTGTGTCTGTCTCTTTTCCTCTTTCACTCAGTACAGCTGGAATTCTCTTCTCACTGTCAGGCATAATGACAGACTTAGCTGTTAACAATACTTTATCACACATATAAAATGTTAACATATTGCGAGAAAGCTAAAGGATTTTAGGAGGCCTTGAGGGCAACTTCCCATACATTATAGACACAATCTGATACTCAGTAGTGCCTCTCAATGTATCACAATAAATATATGTAATAAAAAAAATAGTACAAGGGAGACAAGAATTTTAAGCCAGATCAAAAAGAGGGGTCGAGTGACCTGAAAGGAAAGCATAAAACGTTATTCTTTCTTAAAGCAAATCTAGTAGGCAACATTAAAATGTATGTAGGGAAAGTACAAACTCCAACGATCTTTGTGCGGGATCTGAAAGTGAGTCAGCTGTACATAAAAGGTTATCAAAAATAGTTTTTCTTAGTTACGTTTTACATCCAAGATTTTTTTTTTTGGTATTGCCTGGATATTTAACGGTTCCTTTAAATATCATGTTTTGCCAAATATAACTGCAAAATGCGTTTTGGTTTTCAAACGTGCGAGCTGGCAGGGAATTAACTGGTCTCCCTTGTCACAAAACACACTTTCACTCCACCAACATTCACTTGCACCGCCCCCCCCCTTTCTGTGCTGGTCTGTGTCTGTGTTTGCCTCTCACATGTTCCTGTCTGAGAGCTTACAGCACTCTTTTTCTCTCTATTTCCACCAAACGGTGAGTGAGGTGCACCGCACCGGAGTAGGAAGTGGGCGACGGCCATACTGAAGGAAGTGTGTCAATATTCCACACACATTACTTCGCATACCATTAGGATGCATCATTTGTTCCACCTGACCCCACACCATTACTTCTACATGACCTTTACTTCCCCCACTATTAGTCCAGCACCCTATTAGTTTGATGTGGCCTTTACTTCCCTGCACTCCTGCGTTGTTTGGTGAGTTGGACCTAAAATGGAACTTTAATTCATTCAACTTTATTTCACCATGGCTTTGCTATAATAACTCCACTTGCCCCGGTAAACACAAACGCCCAGGAAAATATAAGGACCCAATCCCTAAATCACATGAATTTTGGGGTGACTTGGGAGTCGGTCTGCCAACCACACTTTTCTCAAGTTCGTCCAAGTTTGTGGTCTCTCTCTCTTCCTCCTTCTCTCTCATTCTCACTTTTTCTTTCTCATCTAGAGACAGCTTTATCTCTCTCGCCAACCTCATATATTCTAAAAATATCATACTAAAAATACAAACAAATACACACATATGGGTCTTTTGGTCAGCCCTCTTCAGCTATTGGCCGGTTCAAATGCTGTTCACAGTTAGCTTCTGTCCACCACAGCATATAGGACAAGGTAATGGATCAGCCCACTTCAGTCTTTAGCTCACTTCACTGTGACTGACAACATTTTACTTGTGCACTTCCAGCAAAAAAAACATAGTTTACTTCGGTGCTAAGGCTTTTGGACCAATTTCTGATTTCATTCCTTCTTTAATTTCATGCTTTTTGTAACTATTTTGCAATAGGTAATTTTTTGCTTATTTTTCAAATTGTTTGTGTGCCACTTTTTGATGGCAGGGTCTTTATTTTTTATTTCTTATAAACTTTTAATGCCACTACATGAACCCCATAATGTACTGTCAACTTATTTTGTAATGCTCTGAAAGGGAAAGCAGGTGCATATGTGGCAGTGTAGTGCTCCTTTCCACTCCTCGGCATGGACACAATAGACAGACTTTCATCTCTATAGCATGCGTTGTGAAATAGGCAAAATAGTCTGTCTATTATAATACAATTGTAAATTGTATTTATGTACGGCTCACTACCTCTGATGAGGCACTGAAGTGCTTTGTGGTGAGTGGCATGCTACCCTGTAAGTCAGCGCTATAGGTAAGGGGGCCAGTAGATTTTGAAGAAGATTTTGCTTTCTTGTGGATTAGTGGTGTTATGTGTGTTAAGTTAGTGCTCATTGAGACCTCATGCAGTTACTGTTTATTTTTAGGTCGAGCGCGCAAGTGCTTTGACCTATAGTAAGTATTGTGAGCTTTTAACCACGACCACCACACGCCTATCACTTTCACTCGTTCATGGGCTTGCCTTTCAAAACTCCTTTATTATCATTGTTAAATGCTTTACGTTTGTCCCTCCTTGGGGCGGTGCCACCTTGCAAACTACCCCTGTTACATGGATAACTGTTACATGGATAATTGCATGATTCCCGATACGTTTGACTGCAAGCAAACTTCTTTTTCCTTTTGTGTCTCTCCTTCATGCTCATGATTATTGCGGCTGTGGTGCTTTGAATCGGCTTGCTTATGTCAACTGTTTTACTTTTCACTTTCAATATAAGTGGCAAGAAAAGTCCAGTTGGGAATTTACAATGTTATTACCTCTAACTCAAGCAAACGTGAAACCCATTGCATTGCAAATGCTAGTTTTCTTTTCTAAGTGTGTTACCGTAAAAGAAATAACTGTCACATGGAGACTATGAGGAACTCTTAAATGTTTTACCCTTAAATGTGAGAACTGTACATTTTAAAAAATTGGAAAGACTAATTATTACATATTAGTTTTTTTCTGAAAGTAGGAATATTTACAATCTTTGGGTAACACTTGTGTAATGAAATACTTTTCCACCTAAATATTTTCTTGCAAAGAAGATTTATGCAGTTTATTTCTGTGTGATAATTGCCTGAATAATACACCACTTGGTATATTTTGTCCTAATCAGTTCCCGTTTATTTTTTTAGGGAGTTGGTTTGTCAGTTCATGGGGATTTCAGAGTCGCAACAGAGAAAACACTTTTTGCGATGCCAGAGACAGCAATAGGTAAACTCTCATTTTAATGTGTAAATTATATAACATTGCGTATCAATAAAACATTTTCCAGTTTCTATTGTTTTTTTAAATAAATATTTGTATTTTGTTTTTTGTCAACCAAACTAAAGAAGAGACCAGTACAATCAGGCAATCAACGCCCCCCAGGCATTAACATAGTACATTGAGAACAAAATGTGATAATGTTAACTCATAGCATCATATCAGACAATCAACATCTTGGCAGTCACGGGTGGCAGCAAGTAGATACGTGGGCTCTGTGTTACATAGGTAGTGTTTGGTCTTGGCTAGCATCCTGTGTGTATGTCACGGTCACCAGCCCATAGTAGGTCCTCCACCAGGCCCACACCCTCCCAAACTTGCGAGCGCATCCTCTATTGTGGTAGACAACCTTTGCTGCGGCCATAAACATGTCCATACCTGCTCCCCATTCAAATATAGTAGGCATTTCTGTTGCTCCCCAGTGTCTGGATTAATCTCTTTTGGCCACCACAAGACCTAATGCACAGAACAATAACTTAAATCAGGGAATGTCTACATCATTTAGGATTCACAACAAGATACATTTTGGTTTGAGCGGGATCTGCAGCCCCAGTATGGAGGTAAGTTCCTGGGTTATCACCTTCCAGGAATTCTGAATAGTATGGCAATCCCAGAGTGTATGGACGAAGGAGCCGCTGTCTGACCCGCATCACAAGCGCTGTGGCGAGGGAGCCCTCCCCATATGGTGTAGTTTCTGTCTGTCATAGTTGGCCCTGCAGAAAATTATAAATGGAAACAGGCATAGGCAGGATTTAATGACTACTTCTTGTGAATGCATGCCTGCCCTTCCCAGTCCAGGTCGTCTAACTCCCCCAGGTCCGGGCCCCATCTTATTCTTAATGTACCCAAGTTGTCTGGTATGTTGTTATTAGTCATTTTATATGTGCAGGAGACGGCTGCCCTCCCCAATTCTTCCATTATTAGCCTTCCCTCTAGCGTGGGCGTATTCTGGAATTTCATTGTTCCCCAATCCCTGGGCCCGCCATGCATGGCGGAACTGCACATATTTCAGGAATTGAGAATGGTGCATGATGTACTCTGCCTGTAGGGAAGAGAAGAACGCAATGTCTCCTGATTCAAGGATATCTCCTACTTTGGAGATTCCAGTCCTGTCCCAGGACCCAAAGGCCCATAGTTTTGCTAATTCTTTTAGCTGCGACCCCTTCCATAGAGGTGTCTCTCTAGTGACTTTTTATGCCCAACCTAGGGTTTTGGTGGCCTTACGACATGCTGTTATCACGACTTGTGTGGCTGGAAGGAGGCCCTTTAGACATGCCCCCGTAAAGGTAATGTAGATGGGAGTTCCGAACCAGTTGGTCTCGTTCTAAATGGTAGGTAGGGTGGTCCTGTGGGGTGTGGATCCAGTCATTTGATAATCAAATGTGTTGCCCAGTAATAGCCTTCCAGGTCTGGAAGGGCCAGTCCTCCATTGTATGGATTGCACTATAAAGTCTTGGTCTCAATCCACAGATGGCGGCCACCCCACAATAGGGTTATCATTTCAGTATTAATTTTGACAAATGTCGTCTGGGGAAATGGGTAATACGTGTTTTGTAGTGCATATAATAATTTAGGAAGAGTGATCATTTTAAAGAGGTCTACACACCCCTACAACGTAAGAGGGAGCCTTCCCCAGCGTACCAGGTCCTCCTGGAATTTTAAAACGACTCTGGCCAGATTGCTGAAGGCACAGGTTTCGTTGTTAGCGTCAAGACGATTCCCAGGTATTTGAAGCCATCTGTGGCAACCCTGAGGCTCAGCGGTATCAGTGGGGGGTATTGCAGCTCCCTTAGGGAGTATAGTATCAATTTGTCCCAGTTGATTTTGTAACCCGAGTGGGCCTCATATTCCTGTAGGGTTCTAAAGAGAACAGGGATAGTGCCTGCAGGGTCGGTGACATAGAGGAGTATATCATCTGTGTAGAATATTTTTTCCTTTCGCCCAACTCTGTGAGAGATCTAGAATCAATGTATGTCGAGATGTTGTCTTATTGTGTTCGCAAGCGGTTCCAGTGTAAGGACAAACGGTAGAGGGGACATCCCTGACTGGTACCTTTGGCTATTGGGAAGTCACCAGAAGTGATTCAGTTGATTCTAACTGCCGCCACTGGGTTGTGGTACAAGAGTGCCACCCATTTTCTGAAGTTAGTTAGGGCCGAATCCAAATTTATGCTGTGTTTGTTCTAAGAAGGGCCAATGGACGGCATCAAAGGCCTCTTCTGCACCCAGGGACAGGAAGATGTGTGGTGCAGTCCACGTGTGGACCATAGTAAGCCAGTTGTGCGTTTGTGGGAGATTGTCATGTCAGTCTTCCTGGCATAAAGCCGGTGTTATCCTGGTGGATTAATTTGGATATGACCTGCAAGAGACATGTTGCTAGGATAGTCGCAAAAACTTTTATTTTAACGTTCAATAATGAAATCGGGCGATAAGAGAAGCAGCTGTCTTTCTGTTTCCCCTCTTTTGGTATTGCCACGATAAGGACTTTCCTGAAGTCTGGAGGAAGTTACCTTTGTCTCCAGCTTTCTGGAACGGTGCAACAGATGGGGTCCAGGAGATTTGAATATTACTTGTAGAACTCAGCTGGGAAGCCATTAGGCCCGGGAGTCTTCCCCTTTTGGAGTTTGGTGATGGCAGCCTGCACCTCAGGCAGTATCAGGCCTTCTCTATCTTACAGCTTTGGGCTGGGAACCACTGGCATTAGCATCTGATTCCGCGAGGGGCTAAGTGCTCTAAAAATGGGCATAGTAATTTGCAAATTCCTGCGCTATATGGGCATCTGTGATGCGTGTGTCCCATATCAGACCTAATCAGCTGTGTCCACTTACCTTCTCGTTCTTTTTTGCTACGCCACACCAGTATTTTCCCTGCTTTGTCATCCGATTCATAAAGTCTGTGATGCTTGGCTTTTTATTTGTTTGTGTTTGTGCTAGCTCTCTATATTCTACTTGCAAGGACTTTTATCTGCCTCAGCAGGAGGGGATCTCTCTGCATTCCTGGGTAACCCTTAAGGCGTAGTGTCTGGGCTTCCAGCTTTTCCAGCACCCTTACCTTCCTCTTCTTTTTCTGTGCTATGGCGTTCTGTATCATGTCTGGTATTACAGGGTTGTATGCCTCCCATAGTGTTATCTTGGAGGTCACGGAGTTCTGGGTTTCAGCAAAGTACAACTCTGTCTGTACCCGAAGTCTACGTGTCACCTCCCTGTCTCTCAAGTCCCAGGCGTTTAGCCTCCATCCCGTGGCTCCCCCCTCACTTCCTAGGGAACCCAGCGTGGCCAACAGTGGTCTGTGGTCTGATAGGCCTCTTGCCTGGTAGGCTGTCTGGTGTATATCTCCTGCTCCATTCGAGGACACCAGGATATAGTCCAGGCGGGAATAAACCTTGTGTGCCCCAGAAAAAATGAATATTGTTGTTCTGTTGGGTGTACTGAGCGCCATAGATCTGTCAGTCCCAGCCCATCCACGAACTGTCCTAATGGCGTGTGCGGTTCGGGTGTGGCCTGTAAGTTCTATCTGTTGAGGCTAACCTCCAGTACATAGTTAAAATCTCCGCCTGAGATGTTTAGGGGAAGGGGTAATGACCGGAGCATGTCTGAGTTTGGTCAGAGTGGCACGTGGAACCGTGGTGAGCGTACACGCTCTATAATGTCATTTCTGTTCGGCCTCTGTGGCCATGTATTCCCACGTACCTCCCAACCGTTCCGCCCAGGTCTTGAACACTTGGAATTCTTTTGTATCAGTATGGCCACCCTTTGGGCCCCTTTTGTGAATCCTGTGCCAGGGTATTGTATGCACCTCATCCAAGAAAGCGGCAGCTGATTGTTTGTAGGTGCGTCTTCTGAAGGAGAACCAAGTCTGGCTACTGTCGCCTAATATATTTGGGTCACCAGCCCCCCTTTATCTTGCTACCTAACCCGTTTACGTTCCAAGATAGGATCGTGATAGGGTAGTTATTAGGTGTGCTGACACTGGTCATGTCATGTTAGTGAGCGGAAGTGTGCAAGGTAGATGCAACTTGTTATTCCCACTTTGTCGTGTAGAACACCCGATCGTATAACCTCAGTCTAAACCTCTACTGAAAATAACTGGTAAATATAACACAAATTTCCCGTTCCCCAACCTTCTCCCCTCCCCACCCCCATAGTTTGCGCCCCTAGTCGGACCACATCTTTCCATCTAGTTCATTGTTAACCAGAGCATGAGAGGTCTGTTGCCCCATAACAAACATTATGTAGTGAACCTATGAAGACATGTACCCCTAAAACATCCAACCACAAGATAACTCACCCTACCCCTGAGTTGGAAGTAACAGTTAAAACTGTATGAGAGAAGAGAAACTACACTCTTGTCCTATGAGTGATTTAAAGAGTATTAGAAAGTGATAGCTTAGTGGAGCGTGACCAGTCTCACCTTGCTCAGTTGGTGGCCCAGTTTATCTTTAAGTGCCCATTCCGTCCTTGTCTGGTGACACCTCTCCCCCAGTGGGTGCAGTCAGTTGAGGGTCTTGCCCCATGCGTGCAATCATGGCCATTAATGGATGTTCATGTTCGGATTCTGAGGGGGAGTCACCTAGAATGTTGTCCGTTGTTGAGTTGATCTTCATCCAGCCCGGCTTGGTTTTCTTTTTTGAGTGTGCAGTTAATTCATCTGCCCGGTCTGAGAAGGCCTCCAGGTTGTGTGCTAGCCAAGATCCGGACCGCAGTGTTCCTTTTTCTCGGTGTTGCCTTGGCTATAGTCGTCTCCGCTTTCCTTCTTTATATCTTTTAGGCCTCATGCCTTTCAGCAGTGGGTTATGTCGTCCAGGAGTTTCTGTCCTGAGTGTGGGTCGCACTGCGGTCTTTCCCCAATCCACATCCAGTCCTCTTCTGGCAAGTGGAAGGAGTAGGTCCATCCCTTGAGGATCACCTTAAGTTTTGGCGGGTAGAGCAACATGCATTGGAGCTGTAAGGCCCAGAGTGTTGCTTTAACTGAGTCAAAGGTATGACATTGTTTTTGGACCTCACACAAGTAGTCAGGGAAAATCATGATTTTCACTTGGCCATAGCGAAGCTCCCCTATAGTTCTGGTTTCCTGTAGGATCATATCTCGGTCTAGGAAATTAGGGAGCATGCTATCACTGGCCTTGGTGGGGCCCCTGGGATGGGAGGGTCTGGCGCTTAAGGCACAGTGAGCTCTTTATAGCATAAAACAGGGGGAGAATTATCCATATGGGAGGGCCTCTTTCAGCCATTTGGTTAAGAAGGTTGTCACGCTGGCCCCGTCGGCTGCATCTGGTAAGCCAGCAAAGCACAGATTGTTTCTTTGTACCTGATTTTCCATGTTGTCCACTCTCCATTGCAGGTGATACAGCATGGTTCGAGGGTCCGTGACTTCCTTGCGCAGATCGGATGCAACATCTTCTGTTTCAGAGATTCAAGTTTCTGTTGTCGTTACTCTCTTCGTCACGTTTGGGAGGTCCTGGCCTAGGCGGGATATCACCCCGCCTATTCTTTCTTCCAGCTCCTCACAGGAGGATTGAATGGCAGAGAGTAAGGCAGCATTGTTGGCCATTGGAGACGTTGTGACTTGGATTTCACCTTTGGGGTTTATCGCTCCCTCATAACTGTCCAGTTTGCCCTGTTTGGGGTGTTTTGTTTCTTTATCTTTTGCCATCTTGTGGAGTGTTTGATAGTTGCAATACAGGGTGTGTTGAAAGGGGGCGGGGGTAGTGGGACAGGAGAGGACACCCACTGAAAGTTAGCAGTCCGGGGGTTACAGATGGAGATGTTCTTTTCTGCTAGCTACCCCCAGCTGTGCTGTAAGTGCGAAGCAACGTGACTCTGACTATCAATGGCAGTGGCACTGTGGCAAACAGGAGTAACGTCTTTTGAACCTACAACTGCCACCCCTGCTCCCTGGCCTCCCTTTCTCTGCTGGTGAAGTCTAGAGGGTGCTCTCATTCCCCCTGTCGCCTGCACCCTGGTACGACGCCACCAGCGCGGGGGAGGACGGAAGGGCTGAGTGCTGGTACCCCGGTTAGAATGTATTCTGGCACCCCTTTACTATAGGAGGGCTCCCCTGTTGTCCCTGGTCTCTTGCCAACTCCCCCCTTCCCCCGTTCAGCACCCTATCCTGTGGGCCTGGTGCCAAGGGTCAGTCAATGCCTGGGGGGGGAACTCACTTGTGGCAAACTGGTATTTTTTTAGGCCTTTCCTCGGCTGCCTCATCAGGGCTTTGCAAAGGTTCTTTGTCAGCTGCAGGGGGAGCAGAACAAGTTGCCCATGTCTTGGGGCCATCTATTTCACCGCCCAGGTTGTGCCCCGCTCCTCATCTCCACATCGCGGCCTAGTCCTGTGTGTACTGGTGTCCGGAGAGCTCTGTCATCGCCACCAGGGGCATCGGAGTCAAGCCTCATCAGTGTGTCTGTGGATTGCTCAGCTCTGTATTGAGGGAAGTGGGGGAGGCCTACACCCCGAGGTGCTCCCCCAGGTCCAGGCACCTTACGCTGCAACGTTGGCCGGAAGCCCAGGCCGCATACAGCTCTTCCAGGCTACTCCTCTGTCTGGATCTCCCCTGTCAGAGCTGTTCCTCTGCCGTGGTACCTCAGTGAAGAGGGAGTGGGGTGGCAACTCAGCGGCTCTCCCACCTTAAAGCCTGCTTGCACCTTCCAAGGGTGTCTCTGACAGCTCAGGAGCCCAAGTGAGCCCGATCGCCGGGCCTAGGCCGTCATTTTCTGTCTGCATGCAGGTATGCGTCAACGCCAGTCGAGAGACCTCTGTCACCTGTCCTGATGACTCTATTTTATGGCTCAGTGAGGATCACTAAAGGTGCACCTCTGTTTGGTGGGGAGTGTCTGAAGAAGTTCAAATGGCGGGATTAATGTCAGATGTCAGCTGGGCCGCAGGAGCAGCCCGCTGATGCGTCTAGTCGGCCATCTTGCTGGCCACACCCACCCACCACCTCGGTTTCTCTTTTGACCGAAATATGCGTATCAATTTTCATCATTTATGTGCTTTAATGACCATCTGCACTTTCGTCAAGGGTATTGTTTAGTGCAAATCACATCCCAGAACGGGGAGTAGCGCACAAAAACACATGGACACTGATAAATAAAAGAAGAAGTAAATTAAGAAATCTGCCTGTCTGAGTAATTACGAGAAAAGTTACTTAACTGTCTAGTAGCAATGGATAAACTGTGATCAGTTTCAGCACAAGTGACAGCAGACTTTATACAGCCAAATTCCAAGCCCCTTCTTCCTTGTGCACACAACTTCCAGTGGGAATTTCTTGTCCCTGATTAGTCCCCCTTTTATGTTACTGAATCTGCTGATTTCACCCACATGTTTACTTTTCCTACCTTGTCACTTGTGCATTCATTAAAGCCAAGAAAATCTGTACCTCAAGCCTAATTGAGATTGCTACCAGTAAGACTGCTGAATGCTTCAAGCTTAATAAAAAGCTGTTGAATCTACAATGTCTTGATCTTTCGACTCTCTTATCACAGACCTGGAAGATGAACTGCAAAGTTTCTTCATCAGCATGGTGTCTAGCAATGGCAGCCCTTTGTTGAGACCCAAAACCTCCTTGATCACAATGAATCTTGCTACTGCGATGCCACTTGAAATTGGTAGATGAAAACTGACCTGCAGTCCTACTTTTTCCTGATTCTTTGGCTGCTGTTGTAACAATTGACCTGTATCCTGAAGAAGCTGAGAGTTGTTGCTGTATACATTGTGTATCGGTTTGGATCCTTATTATCCATACCCATTGAACCTTCTTCTTTCTCCATTTCAGGCTTACCCCCACTGTGTCACTAAAGGCTCTATACTGTTCTACTCCTTTACACAATGTATTGATGCCTGTTTTAGTCCGATTCATCTGGTGTTTCAACTCCACTATCTGATGCATGCTAACAGCATCCAGATTACTACAAAGTGGGAAAAAGTTTAATGACTCCATCTTCTGCCCCTCCAAACCATCCACATCTAGATAATGCATGAATAGTTTGACTAAAGCAGTGAGAAGACTGAAATTATTTTGCCTGACTGTCCCTCATCATCTCCAGTCTTTTTCCATTGGTTAGCTTCTTTGGGTGAACCTCCATTCCTGCTTATGTGTGTCAAAAGCCACAGTTCCCTATTAATACAGCCTCCACCCATTTCCATCCAGCCAAACACCTGTCCCTCGTTGGAGCTATTGGTTGTTTCTGCCTAGAAAACGGCAAGCCCTCCCTGCCCCCTCCCCCCCATGGCAACCTCTCAAGATCTGCTAAAATAAAACTACACACTATCCAAGATCAATCATCTAAACACATTTTAATTTTAAACTATTGCATATGTGAAATATCTGCACTGTCTATTTCAACAAATGCTTTCAAATGTAGGTCCAGTCCACGGCCCTCATATCATGTCAAACTCATCTCCTCATCACTACCATGATACGAAATCCTAGACCAGTTGAAAGAGATTTGCTGTGATTTTCCATGAGCTCTGGAAACTGCATCAAATATATTGATTCATATTATCCTTCAGAAAAAAATGCAATTCCTCTGGGATAAATAGCATTTCTTTGCAGGAAGATCAAATTATTGTCTGCTCACTATCTCCACAATATGATCTGCTTCATGATGGCCTACAGATCGCACTTCCTCATTTTCCCAACCTTCTCCTATCTTGGAACCTGCACACCCTAAAGCAATTTCTCATTAAAAGTATGTACATATACGCCCTAATTCTACTTTTAAACTCTTGGACAACTTATTTATTTTCCTCGTTAAGGCAGGTAAGAGAAGCAGAGTGAATCTTGAGTACTTCAAAAGAGATGATGGTGGGATTCCTCAATCTCTCTGATCTGGAGGCCTAATTTGCAGCCGAACACCCACAGCCTGTGGGGAATTAGTGCTTCTACATAGATAATTAGAAGAAGCAACATCTCTGCGATAATATAGGTACCACACCCGTACCAGTGTATCTTTTTGATGGTTAGGGCTTTACTTGCCACTGCCCCACAGATGACAAGGGCTTGGGAAACAGTGATTAAAAAAGTTCTGACATGCTCACCGTTTTCCTGGACGTTACGGTTAAGGTAGCTAAGACCATTTACTAACATAGATGATGTGATGTCCTTGGCCTCGTGGAGAGATGTGGATGACAAACTTTGGGAGAGTTATACTCTTCTGACTCATTCCTCACATTTGAGATGGTATGTGAGAGGTTTGACCTAGACAGAAATCAATTCATGAAATACGGCAAAATCAGAAATACAATGCCAAGCTATTCCCTGATGCACCCAGGAATTCAACAACACTAGAGGCCATATTAGAAGAGACCATAGGTTGATACCTTGTGTCCTGATTATAATAGACTTTGAAAACTGACAGAAAGCAGCCAAGCAAATGGTATGAGGACTTACTAGAACCTCTGATAGAGAATGGCAAAATGCCTGATCTATGGTCCAGAATATTTTTACTAATGCCATGTTCAAACTGACTCATTTCCACTTTTTGCACCACACCTACCCCGTTGACTAAATAGAATCTGTTCTACTAGATCTTTTGCCAGCCCCAGATGTGGTGAAGAGAAAGCAAAGTTCATACGTATAACATGGCTTGCAGGAATCTTACGGATTACTGGTGGGAGGGTGTACAGACAGTATGATGTGTGCCGTCAGTAAGAATGGAGGAGTCAGTATGGCATTGCTTGTTAGGGGATTTTCCTAATTCTAAAAAAATGCAAACCCAATACAGATATGTTGTAATGGCTCTTCTACTGAGTAAACGTAAAATAGCAATAAATTAGATCTATCCCCCATACCCTAGCAGTGGCATCCTGGGTATGGGGTGTTGCTAAATGGGCGAGAGTGGTTTGTAGGCCTATTTCATGGTCTGATGGGACTTTTGTTTCTGTTAATTTTCCTATTATTACTACAAACATTGCCTGTTGCAAGCTCAAATGCATGCACTCTTCCATATTTTACTAAACATCTATACAGCCTATAAATAAATAACTGCCGGTTCAAATTTGGGACACTCAGGGGCACTTTTATTTTGGGGCCTGCGCGTACTTTCTCTGTCAGTTCAACTCTGGCAAAGGTTAGTGTTTCTTAGGGTACATACTCTATACATATTGTTCATAGTGGTTCCCGTGTGCTTTAACACTGAGCCACATAAGTCATAATGCATTTCACAGGTGTATATTATGTTGTCATTATTAGGTGGTCTTGCAGGACAATATATGGCTTGGGGAAATGTGCTAAGTTGTCCACGGTCCTGGTTAACTAGGAGAAAATCTTCCCTCTTGGGGGCTTTACCTAAAAATCTATGCATTGTGGGCATGCAGGGGCCTAGGGACTCTGTATTACAAAAGTGCGCCAAAACATTGAGTGGATCAGGACGGCATAAATTTCAAAGTATATGAGGCATTGTAGCCCTAGAGATAAGTTTCAAAACATATTTTCAAAATACTAGTTTCAATGTGGATCTGGCTAAGTTTTAGTACTTTAACCGTGAAAGAGTCTCACTATTCGAGTCTCATTCACAGTAAATTCCGTGAAAATAGACGGAGAGTGCTAATTGCCATTGAATGCAGAGACGCAGCTGAGAGGCGGAGCCGTGTGGAGCTGAGCGCGGATGAACAGCGGGCAGCAGGAGCTGTGTCGAGCTGCGTTGCTGGCCGAGGGTGCGGGTACAGGTATCGTGGGCACCTGGTACTGCCGGGGGTTTGAGAGCTGACAGCCCCCCTCCTCCCACCATGAACCGGACCCTGAACCGAACCCCACTCCATGCTGCTTTTCACCCCCTTGGCCCCCTGGCCATCAACCCAGTGTTCCCTGGCGTTTTCGGCGCCCTCAGCCCTAGCTACTGTGGGGGGGGGGCATTCGACCGGCGCATCGCTGGGAGGCCTGAGGGAGGCCCGCAGCTGCACCAGCCCCGTGCGCCCTTGAGAGTCTTGCTGGGAGACATTGACGGTGCGAAAAGCACGGACAGCGAGAGGCGGAAGGCTCAGTGTTCCTCCTCATACCGGTTCCCGTAACGGCCTGTGGACCCATCACCTGTTGCCTATTACCTGCGGCCTGGACCAGCCTGAGGGGTTGCAGAGTACGTAGCAGAGTCCACAGGAGATCCATAGGAGACCTAGAGAAGGGAAGGAGTGGCCGGGCGTGGGAACCTGGTCCCTGGCCTTGGCCTTGTCCCCCGAAACGTAATCCTCATACCCAGGACAAGGACTGCAGACTACAGACAGCTGACATTAAGCAGACGTGGAACCCAGGGGCCCAGGAGTGTACGTGAGGGAGTGGGGAGCTGTGAGATTGTGTGTGTGGCGGGCGCAGTGGGTTAGTTACCACTGCTGAGTGCGTGCCCCGCCTCTCTGCAGAAGCAGCCCGGCTAGGTTGGGTGCGGCTTGTGGGCCCGCTCGCCCCCTGCTCATCCCCATTCCATCCTCCATAACCCACCCCCAATCCTGTCGAATGGTCCCAATAGAGCAGTAGAGCAATAGAGCAAGTAAGCACGCAAGCAAGCAAGAAGGCAAGCAAGCACCAAATCATATAAGCAGATAATCAGCACGCAGCCAGTATCCAAGCAAGCGAGCACGTTTCCGCTAAGTTTCATCAGCTGCCTAGTCATCTAGCAACCGTGCCATCCTGCCCATCCTGCCTACACCTGCCCATACCTGCCCTAACTGCAGACAGCAGGGATGAGATCAGGTAAAATACGAGGCAGACCTTCATTCACAAATAAAAGAAAGAGAAAGGAGGAATTGTTGACCGTTGGAACGCAAACTAAAAGAAGAGCCGGTATAGATGGCAGAGTCCATCTGGCGAGATCACCCAGGGCTCACTGCACAAGCCCCCTTAGCCCCACCATGTCACCTATGGAGCCCGCGCCATTGCAGGACCCCGCAATCGAAGTGGCTATAGATAAGCCACATAATGAGGTCCTTAACCTCCAGGCCGGTGGGATAGTCTCCCTCGCCACCCCAGCCTCAGCACCAGCTACATCCCATAAAATAACGGATTACTTTGGAGTAACAAGCAGGACTACGAAGCATCATTCACTCCTTTCACTTCCACTCCTTTCCACCTCATTGGCCCAGGACCCGACCCCGAATCAGAGAAGGGGTCAGAAGGATCAAGGTAACATCCCCCCACCCCCACCATTGTCCCCATTTATTAGCATACTGAAGGGTAGAGCGACATGGGCGAAGTCCATGGTCTCGAAAGACCCCAAAAACCCGGAAGTCCGTTTTCCCACACCAGGAAGGTTAGGGTCCATCATAAGTGGTCAGGAATCAGTAATTAATCCCCATGCGGGGTAGGCCTGACTAAACAGCATCCTACCTCCCCAAACAACTCCGCAAATGAGGAGTACAATGCCTGGTGGGGAGTGGGGAGAGCAGGGCGACAGTCACCCCCAAGGAGCACCAGCCCTAATTATTTTCATTTCCCTGTTATCAGCCCGGGAAACGCAGACCAAGAGGATACACTGTCAAGGACGCCGAAAAAAGTGGGGGATAGATGGTGTCCCACCCAGATTTCCCAGGGCTCTAGGACACCGCAAAGAAGTGACTTAAATATGCCCGCTGCCTCCCTGGCGCCCGTAACAAATATATGGGCGGCAGTATTGAATTCAATGCAGACTACAGTAACAGCCCTACAGTTTCAGTCCCATAAAATGGATATTCAGGTTGACCTGTTAAACACTCTTGCAGTTTTCGTCTCAGGAATCGATAGCACACTGCAAGAACTAAACTCGTTAACTACAAGAACACAACAAAACCAAATTAACGACTTCACCATTTGCTCCTGCAAGAAGGTAGTAGATGGGATGGACCAAGTACCAGTAATTTTCAAAGGCATCTTGAAAGAGATCCGACGCCCAAGCAAAAAAGAGAGCATGGGCCTGGCGTCCCTTCTGCCACTGGGGTTGCCCCAACCCCCAAATCCTCAACGCCCTCAGAGGATAATCGAAATAGTCCGCAAAACAACCTAACCTTAAGGCCACCCAGTATGGAGGGGAATCCAACTAGGGAAATAGTGTCGGCCATTCAAGGAAGTTCTCTGGATCATTCTTCTCAAAACACAGAGCCTAGAGTTTTGGAAAGGCAGTCTGGCCACCAGCTGACCAAAAGAGAGAGGAAGCGGGCAAGGAAGGGCAGAAAGAACATTCAGGTGGCTGCCGGATCCGAAACAGGAACCCCACCCCACATAGTGCAGGAGGAGGCCGTGGTGACTACAAACCCTCTGGTAGCGCAGCCCCACACACCAGCCCAAGAGGGACCTTTGCCCCAGGACCCGGTAGTGATAGGTCCAGAGCTATTGGACAGGTCTCCAGGGCCCCAGGTCCGACAAGCATTCACAAAATTGTGGCCCCAACCACCCATCCAAGCAAAGCTAAGGCCCAGCCCCGCAATGGTAAAATCCAAAGTTGAGGGGCCCGATGCAATAATAAGGAACCATCCCCTAAGGGCAGACTTGGTGGAGACCAGAACAGCACAGCCATATCTGGCAGAGAGTTCAAACCAGGCTACCCCTGACCGAGGATTACAACTGCTATGGATTCCAGAGTACAAATCTAGAGGACCACAAGATGTGCTCAACCGCTCCACTATTCTCAAATTAATAAAAGCACTGCCAGAGTTGGCAGCAGTAAGTTCGGATGACATCACTGTCATTAAATGTATCCAAGCACAGGGGAGCCAGTTCACAGAACCTACGGTGGTGATATTTGCTTCTTCAGAATTACCAAAACAAATCCTAGAAAAAAAAAAACATCCTGAAAGACTGGGGAATTGAGGTGTCCTATTTAGGAGAAAGATACCCATACCCGTTAGCACAGAGAAACAATACAAACAGGGAAAAAGTAGTCACCCTGTGCGTCCTACAAGGAGTATCAGGGTACTCACAGACTGGAGAATTTGCCAAGAGTAAACACAACAAGGAGCAGCTTCGCCACTAGATTTACAGATCGAAATAAGGGGAAGGAGAGGACTACAGAAGGAAAACAGTTGGTCAATCCCTGAGACATAGCCACCTACAAGATAATTGGGCCTGGCTCCCAACAGTGCTAGCCCCCAGATTGCCACAAAAAACCTGAATGACAAGCCATCAAATATCTCTGACACAAGGACAATTAAGCATCTTCTCAGGGCAAGAGGGGAGCTCTTGGGGCATAGAAAGACCATACTCATGCCGCGGGCAATACGAAGGAGGAAAGCGGGAGTTAACAGGCTCTTGAGATTGTTACAGAGACATCCGACGGATGAACCAACGTTGGAAACTCTACGGCAAGAAAGGAAACTGTTAAAGAGGGCCATATGGCTTTTTAGACAAACCAAACCGGAGACATTATGGGCAAAACGTCACAATGCATCAACATTGGCAAATTCGAGCCGGTTCTGGAGCCTGATTAATAACATCGAGAAAGGTCTCAGAGCTGCGAACAATGCAAACGTGACGGAGGAGGCATGGGTGGGTTATTTGAAATCCCATTTTAAAGAAAAATCTGTGACAGATACCAACATCTCTCCCTCGGATATAACTGAGGATAATATGGAGCAGGAGTCGTCCATCGCATTCAGTCCTATTGAAATAACTAAGATAATAAAAACAAAATCACGCAGAGACTGTGCGCCTGGCCCCAATAGCCTTCCCCAGGCCCTATTTAAAGTGCATGCATCAAAATGGGTGGTCTTTTTTGCCATAATGTTCAATCATATTCTAATAACAGGTTCTGCTCCAGCCAGTTGGAAGGGTTCGATAATTCATCCCATTTACAAGGGAGGGAAGGCCTCCCTACCTTCCAACTACCGCCTTATCGCCCTTTTAGATGTAGACCTAAAATATTTTTCAGTAGGCATCCTGCAGCATTTAGAATGGTGGGCCACGGACAAGGGGAGGCTCCCTATCAACCAAACAGGTTTTACCAAAAAAACAGGGCACGTTGACAAACCTTATGGCTTTAAGCCTGGTAATGAATAGGGCAAGGGCCACAGGGACACCTATATGTGCATCGTGGATTTTGAGGCTGCATTTGATTGTGTCCCTCGAGACAAATTATGGTCAATACTACAGCAGTGGGAGCTGCCGGTGAATTGAATAAATGCAATCATTATGCCCTACTCTGACACATGGGTTAAAATCAAACTGGGGGGCGGCTCGTTTTTATCTAGGCCCATCTAAACCTGTTGGCCTGAAACAGGGTTGTGTATTAGTACTGCTTCTCTTTAATCTGTGTATATCAGACTTATCCCCAGCATTGGATGAGCAGCCAGCCCATCCACCAAGTCTTGGGGGTCGTCAAGTATCCAACCTACTCTATGCAGATGATTTGCTACTGCTCAGCAACTCCAAAGTAGGCTTACAGAAACTTCTGAACTGCCTAGGAGGGTATACGCTTGCTAACGATTTCGAAAATAACTATGGGAAGTCTAAAATAATCCCCTCTAACCGCAAACCGACCTCACGCCGTAAATGGTTCCTAAATGGGAAGTACATTTAGGAGGTAGCAGTATATACATATCTGGGGGTCAGGTTTGACTCTAGGGGCACATTTTCAGCGCATAAAGAAGCAATAAGAGAGAAGGCACAAGTTCTGAACCAGGCATTTGGTAACTTGGCAAAATCCACTCTTGGGCGGCCCCTAAAACTAATGATCATGATCACACAAGCAAAAATATTGCCAACCCTTGCATATGGGACAGAAATAATGGGGGGGCGGAGGTAGCTATACTGGATAAGTTATTAGTGAAATCTTACAAGCAAGTCTTCCAGCTACCCAGATTGGCCTCCCCAGCCCAGGTCAGACTAGAGTTTTCCTTAACAAAGCAATCATTGGCAAGATCAGCAGCTTTTGTTAATGGCTGCCGTAAACTTTACTAACCTCCCATGGGGACTTTAGCAAACCTAGTCTGTCATGAAATCACTGTGATGAGGGGTAACAACAACTTTAAGGATTACTGGGAAAAAAGTATAGCCCGGCTTAAACTGGGTGATTTGTGGGACAGCGCATTACCAGCACTAGCCTTCAGAAAAGGAGCCAACTAATCGGCTAAGATCTTAAGCCAACTAGAAGATACGGAGGCTCCATCGAACCGATCGCATGGATGGCTAGCCCCAAATTCATATGTGGAGGATAAGGAACTCGGCATCCTATCCGCCATATTAGCACGAATAAACCAGGCTGGCCCTCTTACGGATGAGGTTGGGAGATCTACCAACCCTGGACTTCCTCCCGAAATGGAAAAGAGAGGCAAGATGGCAAACACAGGTTTGTAGATTGTCATCAGACCAGGGAGACCCTAATCCATGTGGTTTGCATCTGCCCAGCTTTGGGACCCCAGAGAAGGGAACTACTGAGGAATGAATTTAACATCCTAGGAGTCTGGTCATGCAGGTCTGCCGTTACAACAGCCCTTGACCCAAGCAACGAAAAATGTAATACCAGATTAATCCAGTTTCTGAGGATCTTCATCTTGCCCTGGCGGTCCCAGTAAATCCAGATTGGCACCCCTTAAGGAAAAAAAAAAAAAAAAAAGATAATTGTCTAGTCCCATAATACTAGAATTCACCCTGTAGATATCAGCCAGCAGTGATGTAGGGGCTTGGTTTACCCCAAATGCATCCTTTGGATAACAGGCCGTCCGGTCCAGTGTTAGTTTAGTTCATTCCGTCTGCCTTCCTAAAACATAGGTTTTTAGGTTCTAATTGCACTTGGGCTCTCCTATTTCTATTAAGAGGGTTACACTGCAGTTTTATTATTTCTATTGTCTATATTTTACTGCATCCGGACATATGAATCTGTATTCTTTCAATGCGTCTCTTTTATTGTTTTTATTAACTAATAAAATAATTTTGTACCTATTTTCAAAATACAGTCGAAAGGACTCACTCAAAAAGGGAGTTCGGGGTAGAATTTAGAAAAAACATGGTTTATTACAAATTCAAAAGTGCACTGCAGGAATAGTAAATTCAAAGACAGAGGGAAATGTATTGAATTACACAGAAATCATTTGCCATGAAGACTATCAAATAGAAATAATATATTCATGAGCAAGAATCACACAAAAATGATAAGTCTCAGATTTGCAGCATAATCAGTAAGACAATGGACAGAATCCATAGTTGCTCAGGATAGGTCTTTAAAGAGGGATTATATACGGTTTTCTTGCATAGAAATTACTAGGAACTGCAAAGTCAGCATGTTCTGATCATTGCTCCAACAAATCACATTTTCCCAATTTTAAACATCGGATAGCCCTATCAACTTAGCACTAACCCAGGACATGAACATTGATTCTCCTCTTCTGACCTAATGAAATCCGGATGTGTCAGAACAAAATAACTGCATAAACAACAGTAAACAATAGTGAATGAAAGTAATACCTTTTGCAAGTGGAAGGCCCTTGACATATTTTAAAAAAGGTTTAGAACTAAGCAATCCACATCTTGTTTTACTTTGTGTCAAACGAGAAACATAAACACAGAATGAACATTTTGATACAGCATCCATTCTAACAAGATGGTTCTGAGGATTAACTGAATTCCGTATTTCATAATTTACGCATGTGGATTGCCTGCTCTTTGGACTGACTTATTTTAAATATGCCGTGGTCTTTCCTTTAAAGCAAGAGATTTGTTATTCTGCCTTTTCTCTCCTGGTTATCCCTTGAGTTAAAAAGAGTAGAATGTGAGGCAGTGGATTCTCTTTTCTGGCCCCATACTTCTGGAACTCTCGTTCTTTCTTTAACACTGTCTATTTCAGCAGGCATACCATTTTTCCTGAAGGTGTATACCAGCCTAGGAATACCCCCAAATGCCATGATACCAATGGTGAACGAGCACTCAATACAATTTAAAATAACAAATAAGAAAATATTCAGACAGCAGTACATTACTAAATTCTCAATTTGTCTGGAAGGAAATACTTTATTATAGATATTTATGATTTGTACTTAAAATAAGGATTTTTGTAATGTTTATTTTATGAAGCACATAGTACAATTTAAAAAAAATCAGGCTTCTTAAATACTTCTGATAATACTAATATTAATGATGTTATAATTCCATTTCAGTATTACCAGCTGATGAAACGTATTTATTTTCTGTGAAAATGTTTTTCCTAGCCTTACAGCAATGCAATGATGCCAATGCAACGGTCCACATCTAGTGCAATAATGACTAGTCAATGAAGCTAATATTTTATCATGATTGCACAGAGGATACATGCTAAGTTTTCAGCAGCAGCTGAAGAGAACTCTTTCACCCAGATTTGCCTTCTTATCATGCCTATGCATGATATATCTTTGAGCCCTCGTCATCCAGCTCTCTTCTTTGTCCTAGTATGTGTATTCAGTATACACCTCATTGTTGCTACTGAAAATTATATATATATTCATGGCCATTTAAGTGGCCTATTGAATCATTGACACTATAGCGCAGCATGTGATCACATGATCCTGCACTGCGGCATACTTTTTGCATAATCATCATTTCCATTGTTGATGCATCCTCGTCTTTAAGTTGAAAATGTGAATAAGGGGAAGGAGCGGCCACGACAAAGGCCGATGCACACTCATTGTCACTGAGTACTGAGTGCATAAGGGCCCTCCTAAGCCTGCACGCGGGTTCAGTGCCACACAAACGCCCCCTCAAAACAAGCCATTGGCGGGGGAGGTGAACCTCACCCGAAGGAAGCTGCCAGATGTTGGCATCAGCAGTTACAGGTGAGCAAGACTGCCTCGTGAAATGCTCTCCCTGCCTGCCGAAGGCCCAATTAAGATGGCCGATGCTGAGTAACAGGCAGCCAGGACTGCAAGTAGAAAAGTCATCTGCCACGTCCTTGCCCCAGTGGATCGTCCGCTCCGTGTGGACCTCTTCAACACAGGGGAGTCAGAGCCGCTGGAAAAGAAACCTCTGAACACCTTTTCATTATAGACTGAAGTACCGCGGGTCCAGGGTCGGGAGGCCAGCTGCTGGTTCAGGGGACCCTGCAGACTGCCCGGAATGAGTTAAAGGAGAGAGGCAGCCCTGGCTAAACGAGCAGGGAAACTTTACAGACCAGAGAGGAGGAAACCTCCCCCTCATGCAGACTGCATCATCTGCCAAGTGTAGCAACTACCGCACAGAGCATTGAAGCAAAGTCAGTCACAATACCCGGATTTGCAGCACGTGAGTTGTGGGCGCATCGAAGAGATGCCGCCTAAGGGTGACTACGGGACCCTAGTGGCTCCCTCACTGCCCGGAAACCACAACCCAAGTCAGTTCCAACTACAGGCATCATGACAGATGAGAATCAACCCAGCACACAGGCAGAATCCAGAGGATACATGGACTCCCCAGCTAAAAGGGGAAGTATCCAGTCAATGATGGCAACCTCTTGAGGTAGGATTTCATGATATCACAGGATGATTTTGATTATTTAGTCCAGAGAAGTTGCCATCTCGGAGGGCGCCCTTGAGAGAGTCAAACTGAGTGCTCGGCTCGACAAACTGTAAAAGAGATGCCAGTGGCTCATCAACAAGGTAGAAAATGGATCATGGCGAAATTACAAACAAATTAGAAAATACCAGAATCAGTCACGACTCAGGATCTGGCCCGATATGTCCAAGATCTATTCACATCAGTCCTGCAAAGCCCAGAAAAGCCCCCAGTTGATTTGGACTGCTTGCATAGGGTGTTCAGCCTTTATACAAACTCAGAACGACATATCTCCCAACCAGAGTACACTACTTCTGCAAGAAAGAAGAAATGATGAGAGCTGCTTGGTCAACAGAACCTATAGTATTTTGTGGCTTCACCTTTACTCTCTTGCAGGATTTCTCAGCCCTATCGCTTGCCAAGAGGAAATCATGAAATTAGCGATGGACTGTCTGTGTGCTCACAAGATACTTTACCTGGTCCACCTTTTTTCATTATAATGACAAACACGTCTTGATCTCCACAAAACAAGAAGCTGCTACCCTGTTTCAACTGAAAGCCCAACAGGATGAGAGAGGCAAGCAGCTGTATAACCTGAAACTGATATCACAGCATCAGCAAACCAGGAAAGCCAGACGTTAAGAAGCGTGAAAAGCTGCCTTAGAGCAACACCATTCTTCAGATGACATCCCCCAACAGTAGGAGTCCTGTGGATGACAGTGCTGTGGATGTTGAGGGATATTGACAAAGTGGTCCTATAAGTGAGGCAAAGGTGCCCCAGTGGATGAAGCTGGTGGCCATCACTAAATCGGGAGTAACTCCTCCCTCTACAGTAGATAATGAGATATCTATTAACACTGAGACTGGAGTTTACCATTGAAGAGGACCAGCTTTCTGCCTCTTATATCCTTTATGGACTCTGAGTTGGGTCTGCAGCTCCACCTTTACCTGCAAGATGTGGCCGCAATCTTGTCCTGGAACCGTGCCGGGGGGAGGGGTGTGGGTGGGTCTATCATACTCTCCTACCACAATGAGCTAGCCCAGGTGCGGTGGGTACCTAATATCCTCCCAATGTTGTGGGAAGGGAGTCCCCAGAAATCGCAAAAAAATCCAAGGGTGCCTATTTGTAGCAGAGAACAGAGAGACCCCCCCCCATTTTTAGGTTATATTGATTTTGTTTGTTTTGTTTTGCTGTTTGTTAGTTACTATGGCCAAAATCAAACTGCCTGTAATGCTAGCACACAGAGTACAGCAGACAAACTGAGCAGCCCCATACCCCTAATGACGAAGTCCGCTGGGAGGTCATACACATTTTTCCACCATCCCCATTCAGGTCAAGAGACAATTCCTGAATATAGGAGCCCTTAGCTCACCAGTAAAGAGAAAATCTCTGCTTCATTGGTTACATATGAAAAAGGCATAACTGGTGCTATTGCAGGAGATGCAGCTTCTTACGGATGATGCCTGATGATGTGAATCTACAGTCACAATCTACAACATTTCTATTCAAACATAACAACCAAAACTAGTAAGCGACGGCGATCCTGGTGGGGTCAGCAACTGTGCTGCACATGGAAACAATTCTTAGAGAGAGTTATAGTGCTTGATAGTGGCTGATAATGGGAAGGACAGTGACCATAGTGTCAGTGTAAGGCCCAAACAACCATAAACAACAGTTCTACTCTTGGCACATTCCTTATGTGGCTCATTATTCATCTACAAAGGTGATAGTGGGTGGATGTTTCAACGTGGCCCTCGATCCCAGTATAGATAGATTATGTACATCATGGCATTCATTCTGCCCCGCCTCCCCCCCCGCCTATATGATTCAGGGCCTTGAAGACTTAAAGTTGGTTGATATTCAGCTTACATATAGGTGAAAAAGACTATACATTCTACTCTCAGGTCCACTGGTCCCCCTGGCTTGATTATATATTTGTCCCTTCCTTTGTCTATCCTTGGGTGAGTTTGTCAGATATTGGAAACAGGTGCTGTCTGACCATGCCCCAGTGTCTGCTACACTTCTGTTGTCTCCTTGTATAGAACCTGGAAGATTAACAAAATAGCATTCTGAGACCCTTTTCCTAGAGAAAATATAAAGAAAGCAGTTAAGAACTACTTTAAAGAGAACAAAACCAAGGTAATCACATGGGCACCACTGTGGGAAACCGCAAAGGCAGTAATTAGACATGAACTTATTAGCCATACCAACACCTTCCTCTGTATAGCCAGAATGAGGAGATTAGAACTCCAGGCTGAAATAGCCTAACTAGAGAAGAATTTAAACATACTTGCTGCAGGGAGACATAAAGGACTTTACGCAGGGCTTCAGGGGAACTGAAAGTGGTATTGACCAAAGTTGCTGCCCATAAACTATTATAAATGAAGCAATTGTACTGCAAGAAGGGGGACAAAAATATGTATACAGAGGTCAAGAAATTATACAGCCTATATAGTGGATGGGGACAGGTGACAACACACATATGAACAGGGAATCATGGTGCCCATCGTCCCCTACTATGCTGCTGAACATGATGAAGAAGTGTGCAGCAGGATATTGCAGGATGACTATCTCTTTGAGATTAATTTCCCTGCAATAGACACCACACTCAGAGAAGAAATAGATTAATCAATAACAGGGAGGAGGTGAGACAGGACAATCCAGACGCTCCATAACAATAAAGCTCCGGGCTATGATAGTCTCTAACCTTTTTTGTAGGACCTCTCGGTATTTCTTTTGCCTTACCTGAACAAGATTTTGTATTCATTTTTGGTTACCTACAATGATACTCCCTCCTAACGCTGATATCAAAAATTGTAAACAAACCCCCAGCCTGTGGGTCTCATCACCCTATAGCCCTACTCAACAGCAACGTGAAGATTTATACTAAGATCTTGACCAACAGACTCAATGGAGCATGGATGAGCTTTATATCTCCGTATCAGTCAGGGTTTTTCAATCAATGTCACACAGGGACAATATCCATCTGGCTGTCAACATAATGGTCAGGGCAACAATTACAAATACACAAGCACTCGTTCTCTAGCTTGATGCGGAAAGGGTGTTCAATCGTGTCGACTTGAATTTATTACCTGAAACGGTAGACAGAACCACAGTGGAGCACCAGATGAAGTTCTTTGTTCTAGCAAACTATGTGAAGCTATACACTAGAATTCAAATAAAATCACCACTCTCAGAACCTATAGGCATAGCCCGAGGAATGTCACCTCTCAGCCACCATATTTATTATGACACTGGTGACATTGTTCCAGGATGTCTGGACTAACATAGCCAGCACTGGCTTGGAGGCAAGAGATGGGGAGGTGAAGGTGGTACCCTTTGCATTGACATTTTATGCTTTTTGACCAACCCTGACACTAGCAAGTTTTAAGGTCAATCATTATAAATTCAAGGCGATGGTGATTGGAAAGAGCTGAGAAAATAGTGAAAAAAATTACATCCGGGTATGGCCTTCAAATTGCTTCGGCAGGCACCAGTTATTTAGGGGGTGACTTCCCTCCCAATACCAGTGAGCTATAGCAGAGCAATGCACCAGCCCTCCTTGATACTCTGTTTAAAGACCTCTGTTGATGGGGCAGGCTGCAGGCTGAAGAATTCATGGATGGGTAGGATCAACTGCAATAAAAATGAATTTTCTTCCACACCTGCTCTTGCTTCCAGTGAAGATTCCACCCCGCAGAGGTCCTGAAAAAAACCTGACTGACAAAGATGTGGGCTTTCATTTTGAATAGCAAATTACCCTGCATTGTGAAAGCTGTCGTGATTAGGAGTCCCACCGCAGAGGGAGAAATAGGAGCCACTGATCTAGAAAGGTCCATATTGCCAGCCCCGATCACGCCAAACCTAACATGGTGTTCTCCAGATGCTGACAAACTCTGGTGCCTTATGGAGCAGGAACAGTCCCAGCATAGGCCTCCTAAGTGACTCTACAATACTAGAAAGAAGCCGTTCAGACTCAACAAGTCACCGCCTACGCTTTCCCAATGACGCCAGTGTTAGGGAACCCAGATTTCTCACTGGTCATTATGGATATGGGGTATTTATCTTGGGAGAGAAGTGAAACACTCTGTTTTGGCGACCTTATTATTAAATGCAACCCTAAGACCAGAGACCAATGTGCCAATGAATTAAAGTTGAGACTGAAAGATCTTTATCACATCGCACATTTCCTACATTGGGCCAGGCAGCTTAGGATGAAGGATGTGGGAGCTAGAGAGACGACAGGGGTGGGGGGGCATATTTATGATGGGGATACCAACAAGGAGCTCTCTCACCTTTACGGAGCTCCAGATAAAGCCCCCTCCGCTACAAAATTAGCATACACTGAGAAATGGTCAGAAGATCTTGCCCCTACAATGACAGCGGTGGACTGGATACAAATCTAGGGAAGAGCGGCAAGATCTTCTCTCTTCTTTCATCATAGGGAGATTGCCTTTAAAATTTTGTTGAGATGGTACCTGACCCCTATCCGTCTTAGTGCAGTGACTAACACATCAGATAACTGATGGAGGGGATGTGAATTATAAGGAACCTACTTTCATATGGGGTGGAATTGCCCAAAAATACAACAGTTTGGGTAAAAGTCCCTAGAGCCTTACCAAGGTGACCACGGATATAGAATTGCCAAAAGTACCATAAATAGCACTCTTGGGCCCCATGGAGGTTAAGGAACTTTGGGCCAGAAGTATCAAAGGGTTTTACCCATTCTGTGTCTATGGGAAAATGTCTTCATACATATGGCCCTTTGTCCCTTTCCAAGGCAGAAGATAAACCAATTACCCCACTTCAATTTGCAGCTTGACAGGTGGTCACCCAGAGATGGTGGAGTTCTACACTGCCAACAATAGACCAGTGGTGGATAAGTTATGGACAATTCATATAATGACACGCCTTATGACAACACTCAGGGACAAGGTGTCTAAATTAGAAACAATATGGACTACTTTCCATTCTCCTGTCACGTTTTATGTAAGATTACCATAACCTCTAGAACTGGTGGGTACTGGAGGAGGATGGAGAAATTGGGGATTATACACAGACCCAGATTACCCCTTTGAGATGGAATGCAAGACTTTGAAAAGTTCCACTCATTGTTTCTTACAAATGAATGTATAAGCATGTTAGGATTTGTTTTACAAAAATGGCCTATAAATAAGGTTTAAATGAAGAAAAAAAAACTGTACATATGAATAAATGGATGTTTTAAAATGTAGTGAGTGCTGGCCAGTTCTGATTTTCTCATGCCCACTTTATCTACCATTTATCCCCCTCACATATGATCATCCAAATGTTGTCTGTAAATATTCTTCCCTAATCATCATTGTCTCCCTAGACTCAAAGGTCTGAAGACCTTTACTACCAAATCCCCCATAAAGTCTTTGAAATCCGTCTCCTGTGTGCGACAAAACCATTTCTTCCACCACTACGTTGACTCAGTCCTCTGGTGGGCTTGAAACTCAAAAGATTCACCCATGCAGTGGCTTGGTTACCCACATAGCCAGGTCAGCACACAGAGGTGGCTTCCTTAAGAAACTCCTCACCTTTTTTCCTCCCACCAACGACTGACCCTCTCCAACTTCCTTTTCATACATGACTGTACTATAACCTTTCAGGTGTTACATTGTTGTACTCTGTTTCTTCGCAGCACCATTTGCACTTTCCACAAAGAATCTCACATTAAGTCATATCCCTATCCATTTGCACTGCCCATCTTTTTTAGTCCTTGATACCTTCAACCGTGACTTAAAGAAACTCTTTTTAGACCCTCCTTCAAACCTGTTTTTATCACCACTCACTCTTCAATGCCCCATCCCACTGCAGCCAAAATCCCTGGATCTTTACTGACTTCCATCCAATTAGCAGCATGTCCCCCTCCAATCACTCCCTAATATATGTCTGTAAGCATCCCTCCACCGCTTACCCTAAGCACTAGAACTCCTATATCCCTGCAGGATTTAGTTGACCATTGTGAACCCCACCAACTCCCTCTATGCTGTGGTAACTAAGACAAGGGTTTCACGCGGATTAATTACCTCACCTTAGCAACCCCATTCTTCATCTATTCCCAGCATTCTCACAGTCTCTGCAGCTTTCAAGAAAGTTGATTGCTGAAGAGATGTTTAACAATAATATGAGACGCCCTTGACATCTTAGACATTTTCAGTATTGTACTTGAATGGATACTGGCATATTTCTTCTATTTGTCCTTTTTGCATCCTCCATGGTGTTCCTCAAACACTCCCCCTCCCACATCTTACCATTTGTTGTGACCCAGGACTCAGTCTTGGGTCCTCTACTTTTCTCTCTGTACTCTCCTTTCCCCATTTACATTAATCCCTGTGGTTTCTGAGGTAACCTTTATGAAGGCAGTTCACAGATTTGTCCGCCTGCCCTCGCTCGGTCCTCGTTTCCAAACAAGAATCTCAGGCGGTCTCACATACATCAAGTTCTTGATGTCTCTTCTGTCCTTTTTGATCAACTCCTCCAACATAGAAGCTATTTACCTTCCAACTTCATCTTCTCTTAAGATCTTGCTGTACAGCATTGTTTTCCATATAAATATTAACACTCGGCTTCGCCTATGGAGCTAGGCATTCATTGTAACCACAGCCCCAGATTGAGTTGTTCATTACTTCCAGTGATTCTAGCTGTTCGCTGTCAAAAACAATATGCCCACACCCTGCAATAAAAATGACCAAATCACTGATCCTTGTTATGAGCAGGTTTGACTTCCTTAAGTAACTTGCTGAAAGGAAGCCCACAGGGTTCGCTCTCTTTCTGGACAACACTTTTTTTCCCTCAAGAATGCTACGCCAAGTCGAACACAAGTTAAGCTAAGTTAATTTAAGTTGCTCAGCACCGCCAGGTGGCGTTGTGGTGCAGGTTTCTTCCTCCTGAGAATTCGTAGTGGGTTAGGCCGTTCCTAAGGGCTCAAGCCTGGGAGCCACCATGACTTCCTTTCCAGGCTTCTGGAACCATGGCCTTCCTGGAATTATTTTTTATGCTTGGTAGAATAGTATGGTAGAATATGTCCTTTTTTGGCTCCAATCATACTGTTCAACATGGTTTGAAACAATACCTCCATGAGCGCTGAAACACGCAAACTAAATGTTTTGACTGCAACCAACATGCTGCACGCTGTTTTGCAACGTGAACATTTTAGATAATTAACTTGAGTGTAAATGCTGTACTTGTGGAGCACATGCTCACCTTCAAGGAGGTCTCTTCATGTTATTCACAGGTAATTTAGGTTTAGTGTTACCGAGGTCGATGGCATTGCTTTTGTTTACTCGCCAGTGTCTAGAGGGGTAACATACTTGATATACTACCTTATCTGACATCTACAAGCCAATGAACCACATACGTTTTGTATCTCCAAGTGCTTGTTATGTATTTTTGATATTATGGGAATAACGAACCGAGGAGTTTAGAGACTTCTATAGCAATTTAAGTTGAAACAAATGTCCATGGACCCTTTCGCCTCTTCTTCCCCTATTATGATAGGTCTGTAATAATTCCTGTTATTTTCATACCCCTGAATTACCATTACCATGGTTCGTGGAAATTCTGGGTGGAAGAAAATAATGGTAATTAGTTTTTTTTTAGCCAATAACCTGAAAAAACTGATTTTTTGTGTCAGTTTGGTCAGTAACTTTATTTGGCAGATTAAAAAACAGCCATGGAAGTGCAAATATAATTTCAAAAATTAAAAAAGAACAGACATGAAAATACACAATTATGTTAAAACGTTATTTAAAATCTCATCTCAGACCACCCTTTACCTGAGTTATATTGACTTCATAATAATGTGCGTATACATATGGGAATACACAAATTTGTTAAAGCTATAGTTAAAACATGCTCCTCTCAAACCATACTTTTCCTAAATTGTATTACCTTTTAATAAAAAGTGCCACATTTAAAAACACAAATAGGTTGCCAGGACGTGGCCAAGACGGCGAGGTGATTGGTCACCCCTCAGTGACCCTCCGCAGGTTATTGAGCCCTGCACGGGCTGGAGGGCTCGAGGGTGCGAAGAGGAGTACCGCCTGCAGAGCCTGGTGGGGGTGCCGGATCACCACTCGCTACTGAGTGAAGGCAGCCGGAAGTGGGGCCGATTGTACTGGGACCTGGATTGTGCTCGAGCCAGGCAGGCGACAGAGGAGGGGAAGCACAGACACCAGTGCCACACGGGAGGCCTGACAATTGTCTCAGTGACAAGTGCACGGCCAGGCGCCCAGTGAAAGACCTGTGAGACCTTGAGCAGCTTGGTGTAGATTGCTGCTCACCGGGAAGCATGTCCTGGGCCCCCGATAGCTATACCTGGATATCCCTGCAATATGAACGGCTGTTTTTCTTCTGCCTGAGCAGCAGCTTGCTTCTGGTGACTGGGGGCAGTGACTGAGGAGCTGGCTGACACGGTGCCCCAGGTTCTCCTGCCCTCTCCAAATATACTAGGGACGACGAGGGCCTGGGCTCCCCTGGAGGGTTTGACATCAACATGCCCAGCAAGGAGCATTTCCTCCCCTGAGATATTTGGATTAAGAGAGCCACACAGAGCCACGTGGGAGGTGCACTCTGCTGGACTGATACCTTACCTGAGAGGACTGGACACAGTGGCAGGGTTGCCCTGGACTGAGCAGAGACCCGTTGCTGCCCCCCACCACACCGCTTGGCTGAGTGAGGCGCTGCTGCTGGGACCGCCAGGAGCAGATGATCATCTGGAAATTGGGCACCCTGGCCGACGTAGGAAACTGAAATATCTGGCCCATTCACTCAACCCTGTAAACATTGATTCAGGACATTTGAGATTACTAACATTGGACTGGGTGTATCATTGGGTGAGGTGGATGGTGCAGACAGGAAGATGGTTTAACCGATGATGTCTACCCCCTCTCAGAAATTGATGGTGGGTATGCTAGTGGGGCCACCAACGCAACCTGAGCCGATCCTTCAGCTGGAGCTACGCTCGTGAAGAATACGGGCATGTTTGATAAGGTACTCCAAGCTATCCAGGACTCCAAGACTGCCATGGAAAACCAGCTTGGCGCAATCCAGGTAGAGAGAGGGCCTCCTGCAGGCTGACCACTCTAAGCTGGTGGCAAGAGTGGATGAAGCGGAATCAACACTCACCTCTATGCGAGCCACCGTTGTGACAGTGCAGGACTAGTTAAAAGTCCTTCAGGCAGAGGTCCAGGAGCTCAAGCTACGAGCTGAAGACGCATTTCTGGCTGAGTAGAGGGCCCTGGCATGGAACTCTTCTTGGAGGAGTGGCTCACTCAAATGTATTGGCTGGTCGAGTGCCTAAGTTCTTCTCAGTAGAGAGGGCGCCCCAGGTACAGCCCAGCGGCTGGTGATCGCACGTCTACTCAACTATAGAGACAGAGATCTCCTGCTATAGCTGTTTGGGACGAAAGGCCCTGGATGCATGGTGGCCACACCATAATGGCATATCCAAACCACACAGCTGAGGTTCAGAGGCATTGCAATACGTTAGGAGCTGTGAAAATGCAATTGTGGAAACTGGGACTAAAATATGCCTTGCTTTTCCCTGCAAAGCTCAGAGTTGCAGAGGCTGATAAACACATTTTTGCCTCACCCGATGAGGCCTGGGATTGGCTGCGTTCTAAAGGAGTTATCAAGGGCAGAGGGTGAAGACCTGCGAGGATGGTCTTATGAGAGGCCCGACACCGCCGACGCCTGCATAGATCTCCCTCACGCCCCTCCGAGGAACAGGTTGCTGACGGAAGGGCAAAGGTGGAGGCAGAGGTCTTGATTCAGGGAGCCATCAGGTTCCAAGACCTGGCGACTGACATTGATTTAGACCCAATGCCGACGGGCCCTGGCCCCCGAACGATGACTCTACAACTGCCTTAGTGTAGTCGTCCTGCAGGGAGATGCCCGAGTCCATAAGTGTACTGGTGAATGATATGCACCTGGCTTGTGGGGGAGGGGGCAATCCTCTCAGTGGATAGACGGCACTCCTGTGGATGGTGAGGGGCAAGGATCCCTCAGGAGGTGGGACTTCCTGGAGTGTGGGAGTGACATACTGAGGGCCTGAACACATTGAGGCCACACTGTTCTGTTTCTTGGTTACTTCTTGGCCCGACGTTCCAAAGTAGCCTCTTTCTACCATGGTTACCCCATCTTTTGACCTGTTTGTGAGTGTGTGTCAGTGTGTTTTTACTGTGTCACTGGGATCCTGCTAGCCAGGACCCCAGTGCTAATAGATAAAAACCTATATGTCAGTGCTTTTTGCCGGTCTTACTGGGATCCTGCTAGCCAGGACCCCAGTGCTCATAGTGTATGCTCTCTATGCTTTTAAATTTGTCACTGTAGGCCAGTGACTTCATTTACCAATTTCTATTGGCATACTGGACCCCCCTTATAAGTTCCTAGTATATGGTGCCTAGGTACCCAGGGCATTGGGGTTCCAGGAGATCCATATGGGCTGCAACATTTCTTTTGCCACCCATAGGGAGCTCAGACAAACCCTTACGCAGGACTGCCATTGCAGCCTGCGTGAAATAGTGCACATACTATTTCACTGCTTTTTTCACTACACTGAAGTAACTTATAAGTCACGTATAAGTCTAACCTTCACTTGCGGAAGGTTAGGTGCAAAGTTACTAAGTGTGAGGGCACCCTTGCACTAGCAAAGGTGCCACCCACATAGTTCAGGGCCATTTCCCCGGACTTAGTGAGTGCGGGGACGCCATTACACATGTGCACTACACATAGGTCATTACCTAAATGTAGCTTCACAATGGTAACTCCAAATATGGCCATGTAACATGTCTAAGATCATGGAATTGTCCTCCCATTCCAAATCTGGTATTGGGGAGCCAATTCCATGCATCCTGGGGGCTCCCCCATAGGCCCCCAGTACTGCCAAATCAGCTCTCTGAGGCTTGCACTGCAGCTACAGCTGCTGCCACCTCACAGACAGGGTTCTGCTCTCCTGGGGTCTGGGCAGCCCAGTCCCAGGAAGGCAGAACAAAGCATTTCCTCTGAGAGCAGAGTGTTACACCGTCTCCCTTTGGAAATAGGTGTAACAGGCTGGGGAGGGGTAGCCTGCCCCAGCCTCTGGAAATGCTTTGAAGGGCACAGATGGTGCCCTCCTTGCATAAACCAGTCTACACGGGTTAAGGGACCCCTCCTTTCCTGCTCTGGTGGGAAACTGGACAAAGGAAAGGGGAGTGACCACTCCCCTGTCCATCAGCACCCCAGGGGTGGTGCCCTCCAGCTCCTCCAGCGTGTCCCAGATTTCAGCCATCTTGCTTTGCAAGGTGTGGGGGCACTCTGGAGGGCTCTGAGTGGCCAGTGCCAGCAGGTGACGTCAGAGACCCCTCCTGATAGGTCCATACCTGATAAGGTAGCCAATACCTCTCTCAGGGCTATTTAGGGTCTCTCCTGTGGGTTCTCTTCAGATTCTGCTTGAAATTTCGTTCAGGAATCCTCTGCAACAACTTCAGACTCTTCTGAACTCGGATCAACCACAGCCTGCTCCAAGAAACGCTGTAACTGCAACAAAGTGTCTACAAGAGACACTTTTCTTCAGCAACTGCAACAGTTTCCATGGTGTGCATGCTCTGGGGACTCCCTGTCTTCATCCTGCACCAGAAGGACCGAAGAAATCTCAGGTGGAGTGATGGAGTCGCTCCCCTGCTCCAAGCAGGCACCTTCCAAGGCGACAACCGGTACCCTGGGGCTCCTCTCACAGCGACGAGCAGGCTCCTAAGGACACAGAGGGTGGACATCATTGACATAGACTGTCCTGAGGTCCTGCTGACGCAATTTGGAGTTGGTAAGACCATGCCTTCCCCAAGAACAACAGTACAACTGTGTACTGCGTCTTCTTTGCCTCCTGAGGCCTCTGTGCACTCTTTGCAAAATTCCTTTGTGCACAGCCTGTCCCAGGTCCCCAGCACTCCATCCTGCAACGCACAACTTGCTGAGTTGTTCTCCGGTGGCATGGGAGCTTCTTTTGTTGTGCTGCATCAACCGCGTTTTGCACCTCCTTTGAATCCGGATCCTGCGACTCTTGGGGGTGCTGGCTGGTATCCTGAGGGCTCTCTAAAGTGCTGAGAGCCCCCTCTTCCTCCTCACACAGAGTTGAGGCCCCCAGGTCCCTTCAGGGTCCATCCAGCACCGTTTGGACGAAAAACGCACTTTTGGCATAACAAAGGCTTGTTGGCGACTTCCAACACGAAATCTCATCTGCAACGATCTTCACGCCGTGGGACATCTTTTGCATCATGCAGGAACCCGCTGGCATCTTCCTTCGATGCAATTCTGCAATCTTCGACTAACCGTGGACTCTTCTTTTGCACCCTCTTCTGGGTTGGCAGGGGCTCCTGTCCTTCCTGGAACTTCTTTCGACTTCTGAACTTGGTCCCCTTCCTTTGCAGATCTTCAGGTCCAATAATCTAGCAGTTTTTTTTGCAAACTTGGTTGGCTGCTGCAAAATCCCCAAAACAAGGTGTAGTGTTTCCTAAGGAAACTTGCAGTACTTTACACATTGCCTGCCTACAAGAGACACACCTTATTTCCATTGATCTTGAAACGTCACCCGGCGTTGGAATGGGCTGGTTATCGGCACCAAGTACTCTGTCTATGGTAAGGAGGTCCTGATTTGGATAGCACCTGGTGTCCCATTTGTGCAGAGCAGGGTGTTAGTGAACCTGGAAGATTGTTTTTTATTACTGTCGGGTGCCGTGGATGGGCGTCAGATATCGATGACCTCACATTATGCGCCCAACATGCAAGAGGGAGATTTGCTTAGTACTCTGCCTCCGTCCCTACTCAGGAGTCCCAAGGCAGCTACCCTCTGGGAGGGAATTTCAACTGCATGCACAACACCGATCTGGACTGTTCGATTCACCCCCCACACACTAGGTCTACAGGCGACCAAGCATTTGAGGCACTGGACAGGCACGACATGGCTACATTATGTTTGGTATTTAAGCCACCTGGCAGATGCATAATACTTGTATTACGCACTAGGCCACCAGGTACACACCAAATTAGATTATCTCTTTTACAATGCAGAATTATGGCCCAGAGTCCGGAGCTCAGAATACCTAGAAAGGTCAGTGTCGGACCATAGCCCCCTTATGATGTCCATGAGCTGGGGGGGGGGACAGGGCCCTGATACCGACCTGGCTCTTGCAGGAGGAGGCTCTCTTAAATGCACTCCTCCAGGTGCGTACCTGCTTCATTACTGTGCAGAGAACGAGGGCTCCACAATATCCAAGAGCATTGAGTGTGGCACTATGAAAGTGGTCATAAGGGGTCATTGTACCGAAATAGCCGGGGGCGCTCTGTCGTCCCTTACTCGTAGCGTAAGTGCATTGGAGACACAGCTCTGAGCCACAGAGGTAGAAGCTGTGACATCAGTTGAAGCGAGAGCGCAGTTGCGAGACTTGAGAGGTCAACATAGAGAAGAAGCGAACCGCCTGCAGCATTTTGACTATAAGGCATCCCTTATGCAAAAGGGGACAAGTTGAGTCACATGTTGGCATGACTGTTTTGCTCTGAGGTCCCCAGAACCATCACAGGGGCAATTCTCAACCCTATGGTTGAGGTAGTGAGCGCTCAGGCAGATATCTATGAGGTTTTTGTGCAATACTATGAATTGCTATACTCCTGCCCCCTGCACTCCCTCAAACCCCCACCTCCCCTGTCTGACCCACCTACGGACCATTTGCGGCAGTACATTGCTGATGTGTCCCTTCCCCCTACAGCTACAGCAACTTGAGATGCCCCTGCAGCCTGCAGAGGTACAGATGGCGATCTGCCAAATTGCCCGCAGTAAAGTTCTGGGTACAGATGGAGTTCCTTTGGAATAGTATGCTTCTTTACGGGCTACACTGACACCCAAACTACTGGCACTGTATCAGGAGGCACACCAGAGGGTCGGCTACCAGACTCGTTATCTGAAGCTCTCATACTTGAGCTGCCCAGGCCGGGTAGAGGCCCCCTAGAGGTTACCTCCTATTGTCCTTTAGCGATGTTAAACATCAACTATAAAATCTTAAGTAAAGTCTTGGTGAATCTCTTGCTCCCAATTCAGCAGATGTTAGTGCACCCGATCAGTGTGCATGTATCCCTTATAGAGCCACTTTGTCCAACATCCGCAGGCTGTGACACATCATAGATGTAATTGCAGGGTTCTGGGAGTTGCCTGTGGCAGTCTCCCTCGACTTCAAGAAAGCTTTTGACTCCCTGGGATGGTCATACTTTCTGCTTGTCCTGCAAGAGATGGGTATGGGGCCTGAATTCTTACAATGGGTGCGCTTACTATATGTCGCACCACGGGTGAGCACAGGCTGTCAAATATCACATCAATTTACCATCAGCAGGGGCACCCGGAAGGGTTGCTCACTCTTCCCTGCTACTTTTGCTCTGGCCATGTTGTCATAGCCACCCTATTGCTGGAGAGGGGCCTTGCCTGGGGTGTGGTGGTGGGCCGCGCCTGGCATGTAGTGTCACTATATGCGGACGACGTCCTGGCATACTTGAGAGACCACAGGCGCAGCAATGTAAGAGAGCCATGGGATGTTTAAAACATGGTCCAGAGCAAGACGGTCTGAAACAACTGATTTGGTGAAACCTGTCTCTGCTTTTGACCAGATAGAGAGCCACAGTAATAGGAGTTTTATAAGGAACAGATCTTTAAAAAATTGCAGACCAACCTCCCTGTGATAATCACTGATGAGGCTGAGGCAGGCAGGCATAACAGCTGCTTAAGAAAATAATTTTCCTCTACCTGGAGGGGGCTACTGGGGTATAGCCCCACAGACCTCCTCCAAGTGTGGTGATTGATGGTCCTCTAGCTTTACATATGTCTACCAACTCTTTATTCAGTCAACCTCCGAACTTATGTGATAACCTAAAAATCCCCTTAAAAAGTTCCTGGTCATCTTGGACCATGCACCATTGTACCCAAAAAGAATCTCTAAATAACAAAAGGAGTTAACTCTAACAATAGGTGAAATCCAAATGAAGAAAGATATACATTTCTGCGTCTTCTTCCCGAGCCCATAATGAATGTTTTGGATTTAGGAATGACCATTTTCTTGGAAACCATAAAGTCCCCAAATACCCTCATCAGTTTCTGGAGGTCGTTTGGTGTCTTAGATAATAAAACAGCCCTGTCTGATTCCCCTTTTCACTCCATAGAGGGAAGAGCATTCCCCATTCAGGCCATACTGGACGTTCGATGAAAGGTTTTTGTAGAGATGGGCCAAAAAACAAATAATCTTCTCTGGGGCACCAAGGAAGATCAAAGTAGACCAAAGGGTAGAATGGTCAACTAAATCAAAAGAGCTACTTAAATCATCAAAACAAAGATAAAGGGACCCAGTCTTAGCCCTGCTATACTTGCCGATCAGCAACTCAAGGTTCACATATTGTTCAGTTGTACCCAAACCCTTCCTAAAAACCAAACTGCACCTCTGAAAGTATTGAGTTTTATCATGCCCAGTCCTCAAGTCTTGACAGGAGAATCCTGCTTATCATTTTCACTGAGGAATCTAGGAGGGAAATGGGCGATACCATTTGGGTATCCTCCTTTTTTAAAGATTCGGACAATAATGTACACAGCCCAGGAGGGGTGCATCTTACTCTCTGCTGCTGCATTAAACACCAGTGTCAGGATGGGGCCCCACAGATCACTTGAAGCTTTAAAGGCATCAACCAGGACCCCATCCAGACGTGGGGCCTTCCCTCATCTGCTTTGTTCAAGGGCAAGGACAACCTCCTAAAGAGTCATATCTAATGGGAGATGATTTGAACACAGGCCTTGCTCGCCATGGTCTGGTTGGAAAACCTCCCGGGCTGATTCAAAGATGGCCAACAAATGTGTCACTGATGCCTCACAAGTGACAAAAGAATTGAGCTCTGGAATACTGTCATCCTTAAAAAAGGATGCATTAACCGTATTCTAAAACAACTTTGGTTCATGTGTCTCAGCAGCCTGTAGCAATTTAGACTAGCCTCTTCTTGCATCACCTTTTTACTGGGCTGCTAAAACGTGGCTATAATTCTTGTGCTGTGGTCTAATAGCTATGCGATCCCTTGAGGTACTATGTAAAGCCGATTTCAGAAGCTTCTAAGCCGTAGTACATGAGTGAAAATTGCACCTGCGTTCAAGATTGTTGGTCCTGCAAGAAGTGCGCTTAGTGACCTACTGATCATGTCAAAGGAGGCCAATAACTTTTCATAATTCACCACCATCTGTAAACAGTAATTTAACTCTGCAGTGTTCCTTCATACTACCTGGTGTAAAATGGAACTTGGGTAAATTCCTGCCCATTTCATACATACACCAATGGTCCTTACCATCAGAGCACTATTAACTACCTATTCTGAATCTGTAGCATTTTTGGCACAGGAGGACATGGAGGGAACAAGTGGGTTGTGATCACTCATTGCAGTTGGGATAACACAAAATAACTGACTAAATTATTAACAGGGGGAGAAACAAGAACATGGACTAATAGTATTGGCATCTCTATCTATAAAAGAAGGAATCAATCTCCCTTTATCAGTACAACTACTTGTAAGTGAAAGGAGGTCACATTTAAAAATTAATGAAATAAGTTCATCCCCATACTCATCATGCAGGAAATGCGGGAAGCTTGCCCCTTCTGCATTTAGAATCCCACAAATCTGCTTAGCTGGCAAAGGGCAGACCTGGATATTGAAGTTGTTGTGTAGCCATTTTAGTTATAGCTCCATGCACATTATTTTAACACACTAGGCCGCTGTGCACTTAAACCTAGATATTTTATTCAGCTTCGCATTATTATTATTACAATAACCATTTTTACGGTCTTGTTTTATTTTCATCCATCTAACTGTTTTTGCCTAGACCAGCACTCTGTTCTCAAACAAGACATTCTTGATCACTCTGTGCTTCATTCAAGGCTGCAGTTCGGTACATTGCCGGTGAACGTGGTAGAAGTTTAGTCTCCAACATTCATAGAAAATACACATCCTTATGTAGGGACATTTTCTCAGAACATCAGCTATGCTATTATATAAACACTTCCTTGTCCCTTACACGTTAGAGGGAGATTCCAGCCAGGGAACCACGACTGTATGCTGATTGCTGAATGCTTCGCTACAGATGCTAACGTAGACCACAGGCCTTTGCTCAGGTATGGGTGTTGATGTCTTCCCAGGGGAACCTCAAAGGCAGAACTAGAGCTTAACATGCTGTGCTCAAATTATAACTTAGATAGGAAATAGTCCATCGATCATAGTGACAATATGATAGTGTTGTTTTTATGCTTCACTCTTCTCGTCACAATTTTAATACAGTCATGTTGTGTAGTCCTGGTTATTGCAGCTCACGCTTTCCTATCTAAGATGCAGTTGTTTTATTAAACTCATTATTGAAACACATACTGCCTCTGTTCGTCATTTATATATATATATGAGACTGAATTGTAAATGAGAGAACCGGATGCGACCTGAGTGACCACGACTTCCCTGAGAAGCCTAGTATGTCATGCGCTCGGCTGCCCAATCATCACTGTCTTTTGGTAGAGATGAGGCACTGCTAGTTAGCCGGAGCAAAACCCGGATTAGAGCAACAGGAGTCACCCGCAGTGGGTTAGACTCAGTCTCTCACACTGCAGACGATTCTGCTGCTCAAAATCCAGTAGTCTCATTAGAATAATGAGAGCCTACGCGACAAAGTCACCACCTCATAGTGTAATAAAATTAGAATGAATTGGGCATAAGAAGGCTTCCAACCCCGTCTCCAGTGATGGACATATTATATTCAGTGACAAATCAAATACATTATTGTTAAAATTGACTATCACTAAGTCAGGACCACCCTTAGATGACAGCCAAAAAACTGAAAATGAGACAAAACAGACATAGACCTTTTGATAACAGATGACATATTTGATATTAAAATCAGTAGGCCCCCCTTTGAGCACCCGGAGAGGATGGCAGGGCACCTAAAAATGGGAAGAGTAGCCCTCAACATAAATTGGATATACAGACCAACTCTCCTGGATACAAATAATATCGGAAATCAATGTCATTTGGAGCCATTATGGAACAACCAGCTTATTTTGGAGCACACACACATTCCAAGTGACAAATTGGCATATACCATCTCGGGCTCCAGTTGCGGAGGAACAATTATTGGGCCACTACGGTCAGAAGTAGCAGGCATAGTAGACTGATGGAAAAAAGGGTAATCGAGGCCCACACTTTCTGATGCATGAGGGAAAACAAGATTCTCTAGTACATCAACCTGGTTCATTACAATGTCTGCTGAACGTCCAGGGTACTAGTTCCACTAGCACTGTCAGGAGCGTTCAGACACCGTCAGTCTTGGTCATCCAGTTGAGATAAGGCTTCAAATGTGTTCTTGGTGAAAATGTTGATGATTGTTTGGCAAGGGTTGATGATTGTACTCCCTGTCCTCAGCCTTTTCCTGGTCGAAACAGGATTACTAAGTGGCCTATAAACATACCCTTGAAGGAGGACCTTAATAAGGTCTGAGGGTGGTGTTATCTTTCTTAGGCGCCCTTGTAACAATTTGACAATGCAGGGATTTTGAAATTCACTGAGACACAGTCCCCGGGAGAATCTTTAGGATCCTGACCTAGCCATTGAGATCTTCTCACCGACAGGACCTCCTTTTTTTACAGCCAGTGGACACATTTATTTTTTAGGGCCTCAGAGTCTTTGCTTGTGTTGGCAGGTAAGTTGGGATTGTCTTTAGGAATGGTGAAATAAGATGTGCATTCTGGGGGAAATTGAGGGTATCTTGGATGAGATCTACCCAAGTGGGTACTCGAGTGGTTGATAGATGTAGATCCTCCACTTTCTCATCCACTTCCACTTCCTCCTCTCTGCTGTGCACCATTGCGGCTTTGGGCTTGCCTCCCCAAGCTGGGGTGTCTCAGTAGGGGGTGTGGGTTATTCCTGTCCTGTGTCTGCTACGTCTTGAGGTGTGTTTTCAAATATAGAGGTTCTAAAGCACGTAAAGGTTTGATTCCCGACATTAGGGGTGGTGGGGCCTTTATGGCCTCTAGTTTTGTATCCAGCTGGTCAAGGCGAGCGACTAGGGGGGCAGGTTCTGACTTTACTATGTACTTCTCAGTGAAACTCTCAATTAATCTTGTCATGAACTGTGGGATCGATGTTTGAAGGCCCTCGTTTGACTCGCAAGATGGAGGAGAGATTAAAATGCCACTGCACTGGGAGTACTGATCATGTAATGAGCTTGTTTGGGTAGTGTGTGGACAGCCAGAAATCATCTATCTCCTATAAGCTGGTTTAGCTCAAACAACACTCTCGGGCTTGGGCTTAGGGTTTGTGGTAGGCTTGGTGGTAGGGACTTGAGAGGGAATGGTATCGGGACAACACTTATCCTTTTCTCAGATGGGATGACTTAAGTATACCTGTCATGCAGTGTTTGAAGGTGGGCTAGGCATGTGTGCTAAAACTTGTGGAGTGGTAGGGGCAATGTCTGTATCTGTATCCAGAACAGGAGATATCGCTGACATAGAGTGAGAGGCCAGTGCGGGAGATCCAAGGCTTAGTGATATCCTCCTCTCTGAGAGGGCGATCTTTATGCTCACTACCCCATTTTCCCTTTCCAACATACGGTCTGTGCATGTAAGTTTCACAAATGGGGTACAGATAGAAGCGCCTACAAGTACTGTCTTTTCACTCTTTCTCAAGAATGGAGCACAGCGTACCAGAAGTAGTTAAAAGCATTACCGTAGAATCTGGGACTTTGTGTTTGTTACTTTGGCACTCTTGGTGACCCTTTTACTGTCTTTCAAGTCTTTTCCCAGTGTCACCTTGTGATTATCACTATTATCTAAGTCCACAAATACTGTTGATTTTAGCTATAAGTCCATTACACCAATAGTCCGATAGCCAGCTACGGGACATCAGATCAGACATGCCGCAGATGCCATAAGATCAACATGTAGCGCCGGTTGGAAGAATCTTCCATGAAGTGTAAGAAGCAAGAAGGTGGCAGTTAATGCGACATCCAGCTGCTTCCAGTTGCAATCCAGGTGTGACACTCAAACACTCAAATGCATTCAGGCTAATCAACAACAGTCACTTACCTCCTCCCTTGGTTGCAGAGACCTTGGTGACAGCCACCGTCTTCACCCACAGCGATACTACAGGGGCACCAGCTTAATGCCCAAATAATCTTTGTACACTGCTGCTCCTTGATAAGAGGCCCCTTCCTCTGCTGTCTGTGCCACTCACAAACTACACCCAGACACAGTACTGCAGTGAAAGACTGCTGTTAAAAAATGTATATATAGGTGATTTGCGTGTTATTTTCGCTTTGTCACTACTAGCACAGATGGTACAATCTTTGACTTTAAGCTCAACTAATGAATCCATGTTAAGATACCAATAGGGTCCCCTGATTCTGGATTTTGTTAGGCTCCTTCCAAGGTGTCCTTGGTGGGCCAATTCAATCATTTTGTCCCTCATTTTTGTTGGTGGTATAATCTTGCCATTTCTTAAAAGTAGGTTACCATTGATATTTAATTTGTGTGGCATATCCCAGAATCCCTTGATGTCATCATTGAACTCCTTGGGAGTTTTTGACCACCCTTACATGTGATTTGAGACAATTTAAAACTTTATCTTTAGCACTACATTTGTTCCATTCTTCTAAAGAAATGACTTGTTGTGTGATTTCCAAAATTGGGTATTCGGGTGTTACAAACTCTTTCTCTTTGTCTAAAGTGACTCTTGATAAGAAATCAGCTGCCTTGTTCTGATCACCTGGAACATACTCCATGTTTTAGGTAAAACCTTCCAAACCTAGCACCCACTTAGCAATACGTGGGGTACTGTTGGATGCTCCTTTTGAAGAGAACATGTATTTAAGAGGTTTATGGTCGGTACGAATGCAAACCTATAGACTCCATAGGAAGAATTTAAAGTGTTTTACATCCTAGAATCATGCCAGAGCTTCTTTCTCAATGACTGAATAGTTGAGTTCTGACTTATTGGGTGTGCGAGAAGCAAATGCAGTTATTCATTCTTTGCTATATACAATTTGTGCCAATGTAGCACACAGGCTTTTTTTATTTATTTTTTACTAGCGGTGGTGGTTAGTATAGTTCTCTTCGTGAGCTCAAAATTGTGTAGGTATGGGCCCTTCACGATTGCTTCCGTTAAGTTTCTTGAAAGCTTGCTGACGTTCTGCTTTCCAGTTGAATTTGATACCACTCTTAACAAGGTCTCATAGTTTATTTCCTAGATTGGTGAAATTCATCACATATTTGTACATGTGTTCTACTAGTCCCAGAAAGGATTTTAGGTCCCCCTTATTCTTAGTTGTTGGTGTTATTTTTAACTGCTTCGGAAAGACAAAATTTCAGCTTGATAATTTATTTGAAAGTGTATGCCCCAAGTAGTCCACAGAGCCCACACCAACTTGGCATTTCTCTGTCTTGAAAGAAAGATCCACATCTTTCAACTTTGACAGTGTCACTCTTAAGTTGTAATTATGTTCATCAGTGGTGGCACCATATACAAGAATGTCATCTTGAAAACATAGCGTTTTCGGTATGTCTTCAGAATATGCTGCATACTTTTTTGGATGACAGCAGATGCTAGGCCATATGGCATCCTGCAAACATGAAAGTGCCCTTGGGAGTGGTAAATGTCATCAGCCACATAGATTCTGGATGTAATTCTACTTGGTGATAAGCCAGGTATAGGTCAGTCATGCTGAAATATGTGGCTTCTCCCATCATGTTTAACATTACATGGATGAGGGGAAATGGATGTCTTTTAACCCATATGTTGTGGTTAAGATCACATAAATCTACACATAATCGGATTCCTTCTCCTTATGCTTTCTTGGCTATAACCACTGGGGCTATCCATTCAGAACATTTTGTTGGGTGTATGATACCAAAGGTTTCCAACCTAGTCAGTTTGTTTTCTAAGGGTTCTTTTAACAGATGTGGAATAGGTCCGGCTTATATGTTTCTGGTTTTGCATTTGGTTTAAATGTTATTTTATGTTGGTATTACATAGTAATCCTAATTTATCTGTAAACACAACTGAGAATTATTCACATATTTGTTCTCCATTAATACATGTGTTTACTATTAAAACTTGTTCTGGGTTGTTGAGACCAAAAGTAATTCCTAAATCTTTCTGATGTTGCCAACCTAGCAGGTTAGATCCTTCTTCTACAATGTACACTTTGCCTACCGTTGAACGATCTTTGAATGTGCTCAGTGCACTCCTCATGCCGTTGAGGGGCCTGTTGTATCTGGTGGGTGATATATCAGGTAGGTGTAACACAGTGTCTTCTGTGTTGGCTAGCATGCTGAAATCAGTCTTGTTTAACAATGTAAATGGAGAACAGAAATAAGCAACATGTGTTTTGGGTTTCCATTTACAGAAACATTACATTCAGGGTATTTGATTTGATTGACAGTTTGAGTTTTTATCATTTACCTTGAATATTACTTTCTTCACTGAATTTTCTTCTAGTATACTGTTCCTGTTGTCTCTACATACCCTGTTGAAATGTCCTTTCTTGTTAAATTTTCAGCACATAGCTGATTTAGCCTCACAGTTACGATTGTTAGCCAGATGATTACTGCTGCCACACTTGTAGTACTTTAATTTGCTGGGTTCGGGCATCTTCTTTGAACTGCAGCTAGGAGAATTCTTTATTTAATATATTTATTGTTCCCCCATTTCCTCTTTAAATTCCTCTCTGTTAATGGAGGGATTTTTAACTTCTGCTACTTGTTCTTTAGGGGTTCTGATTTCTTTGAAGAACATGGCAGTATAATGCATGGGTTTAGCTATTTCAAGCTACATGAAGATTAGGTTGTTTTTCTAGTACTTTTTCTTGAATCTTCAAATCATTTGTGCACCGGACCAATTGATGTCTTATGAGGTATTCATATATGTTGCCAAAGTCACAGTGTTTTCTTAATCTTCTTAAAACTGCAACATATGTCGTTACATTTTCTTGCTTTCCTTGTGTCCTACTAAAGGACTTGTGATGTTCTAACACAATAGTCACTTTATCCGCAAAGTGATTGTCCAACTTTAAGAGGGTAACTCTATATTCATCTAAAACCTTTTATGTGGTATATTTGGTTCTGGAAGACTTTTATATATTTTCCTCCCATCCATTCCTGGATGGTGTAGTAATATGTGTTGTTTTCTTTAAAGGGAGAATTTTTTGCCCCTCATTACAATCACGTATGATTCAAATATTTTGAGCCATGCTTTCCACGGCAAATTCGGTTCACCCATTTCATTAAGGAATGGTATTGGTTGTGACATGCTAGCAGCTGCCATGGTGTAATAATAATATGCTATGGCTTAAAAACTAATTAGGAGGAATATGATACTTATCTAAAAATTTGTATAGATTATGTATTTTGGTAGATTAACTTCTATGCAATGGCACTGCACAACTGGATTTGAAGTTGCCTTCACACCATATACAGTTTGTAGAGTCTTGGCTAAAACAAGATGGTTCTGTCATCAACAGTAAAATCAAAAGTATGATCAGTAAGTAACAAGGAATAAAATAAATCTATGACACTCAGCACTTTAATTTACAGCACTTCCAATTCTGATATAGTCAACAAAACTATCTGCAATGATACTGCACAGCTGAATTAGAAAAAAGTATAGGGAGTGTGACCGGGCGTTCCCGGCACAGAGCGCTCCCAGCGACGTATCGGACGGTGCCGATACGTCATTTCCGCGTCTCCCCGTTGTTGGGGAAACGCGACGAGAGCGAGGCAGGACGAATGCCGTTGCCAGGGAAACCGTTATGGTTTCCCGGCACGGCAATAGTGAAAAGGGGGACGCGCCGCAACCAGAGGGAGACCCCGCCTGGGAAACGGAGAGCAGGAGTACCAAAGCGGAAAACTAACGAAGACGGAAGAACGGGGAAAGCCTGAAGACCCCGAGGAGATCGAGCGGAAAGCCCCTGGAAGGAGAGAGCAGCAGGAGGATCGCTACAACGCCAGCCACGACCCTGGAGGGTCGTGGCTAACCAAGGTACGGTCCTTGTGGACACAGAAAAAGGACACCATTAAAAAAGGGACTGGGGAGGGGGTATAGAGGAGGGTTAGAAAGGGAGAATTAAAAAGGGCACCTCGACCAGCACTTGTGTGGCACCTTTACCTCACCAATATTAGTTTATGCTCACATTCATGTCCCCAACTCCTCACGAACACCAACCCTCTCCCTGTGTCTTTACCTTTTCCCCAGTCCATGTTAGAGAGAGAGAAAAAACCCTATTATAAGACCCCATACTTACCCGAGCGTTTTGTCCTTCTGTTTCCGGTATCGTCCTGGATCCACCTGAGAGGGCAAGCCAGCACACCACCTGAAAAGACAACAAGAACAATTAGAAGAAAACACCAATCCGGGGAAGTAGACGAACAAGACTACAAGTGCGGGGAGACCAACCACCTCTGTTATAACACTTTATTTCTACCAATTACTTAGAATAAATCATCTACCTAATCAATTCCATACCTCTCCGTTGCCTTTATACTGTTCGATCTGTCACAGTGGTGGCAGCGGTGGGATCTCGTTTAGGACCCCGTCTCAGACAACCGAACAGTATACATCATGAGCGCCACCCCCTCGTTGGAGAATATGATAAAACAACTGGCCGAAGGCCAGCGACACCTGCAGCTGGTGTGGGAGGCCCACCAGCGAGAAGCAAAAGAAGACAGGGAAGCCTTGCAGTCGGCTTTGAAAAGCCAGGCAACAATCCTTGCAAATAATCAACTGGTCCACGAGACGGCCATGAAGAAATTAACTGAGACTATTGCTGTCAGTAAGGTTCACCCCAATGTCCCAAGTTCTGTGTTACAGAAGTATCAAGAAGGTGAAGACCCGAAGCCTTTTTCACTAATTTTGAAAGGGTAGCTTCCTCTGCTTAATGGCCTGAGGATAGATGGGGTCAGTATGTCGCGCCCCTACTTACAGGGATATTACAAGCAGCATATCAAGCAGCAAATCCGGGTGGAACCACGCCATACCAAGAAATAAAGACTAGTATCCTAGAACGGGTGGGACATGACACTGAATATTATAGGGTCAAATTCCGGAAAATCAAATGGGGACCGAATGAAGACCCCCGAACCTTTTACTATCGTGTAAAGGATTTGGCTTTGAAGTGGTTGGGTCCTTTCGGGAGTAGTAGAGAAGAAGTGATCCAAACAATCGTTCTAGAACAATATCTAGATGCCTTGCCTACGGCTACAAAACATTGGATTCGTCAACATCCAAAAGTGAATACGGACATGGCAATCGATCTAGCATGTGCCTATCACCGCTCGGTGGATGTACGGAGTATACCAACCCGACCCAGCATAAAACCAGGGCCATCTAACCCTAAAAGCACTCCCAGAGCCCTCCCCGACGAACCCGTTCCTCGCAGGCTAATCGACCATCCACCAGTAACTGGACCCCAATGTTACAACTGTGGGGAATGGGGACACATCGCCCGCATGTGTCCAAGGAAACAGGATAGTAGTGAGCCAATGGAGATCGGAGTAACCCGGCGACGGGTACTGTGTACAGGCCGAGGTAACCTGAAGTATAAACATACCCTGAACATCAATGGACGAGCGGTATGGGCTCTTATTGATTCCGGGTGTAGCCAATCCGTAGTGAGGAATGATCTTGTAAACATAGCAGACAAGGAAGTAGAGCGTTGGGTGAATATTTGCTGTATTCACGGGGACAAAGAGCAATACCCCTTACATGATCTAACAGTGGAGTGGAGAAATTACCGGGATGTCCTACCTATGGGGCTAATGACCGATCTGATTGAGGAATGTATCATCGGGACGGATTATGAACATTTCCAAGAACTCCTGGATCACGTCAGAAAACCCAAATGGACACAGGACTGGTGGGGGGAAGCTCCCTTTTCTGACAGTGATATTGAAGGTCCCATAACCCGTAGGAAATTGTCACGTAGAGAGAAGCGGGCAGAAAAAGCGAATCATCAGGGAAGAGAGGGATCAGGACAAAACCCAGGTCTTGTTGCCGAAACACATGAGGTACCTGTCTGTTTTCCCCAGCGACAGAGAGAAGATCCTTCTCTTGCCTAAGCTGGGAAGTCTGCTAAATCAGAAGAAACCGAGGAGGTGGGTCCCTACTTCTTAATTAAGAAAAACCTTTTAAACAGGGTAACCACCACTCGTACAGGGGACCATAAACACCAATTATTAGTGCCCGAGCATTATAGAGAACATGTTCTCACTTTGGCTCATTGTCAACCGGGTGGGGGTCATTATGGGAGGGAAAAAACCGAAGAGTACCTCCTTCGGCGGTTTTATTGGCCGGGAGTTTTCGCCACATACGCAAATATTGTTCCAAATGTCCCAGGTGCCAACTTATTGAACCAGGTAGACTTAAGAAAGCACCTCTAATGCCCGTACCCATCATAGACATCCCTTTTAGTAGGGTGGGAATGGACCTGATTGGTCCTGTGGTACCCTCGACTAAAGGTCACACGTATATCTTAGTTATGGTTGATTATGCCACTCGATACCCCGAGGCCGTTCCTCTAAAAAGTATGACAACCAAAACAGTTGCCCAAGCTATGATAAATGTATTTTCTCGAGTTGGATTTCCGCATGAAATACTCACTGATCAGGGAACCCCTTTTATGTCTACACTTATGAAGCAGGTGTGTAAGACCTTAGGTATTTCCCACATTCGAACTTTGGTGTACCATCCACAGACGGATGGACTGGTGGAAAGGTACAACCGAACAATAAAAACCCTACTGAGGAAAGTAGTGGAGGAGTCTGGGAGAGACTGGGATCAGAAGTTACCATTAGTATTATACGCCATACGAACTCATGAACAGGCCTCAACAGGCCATAGCCCTTTTGAACTCGTGTTCGGAAGACAGCCACGGTCCCTTTTGGACATGACCATTGAAACATGGGAAGAAGAGGCGGAGGAAGGGGGAAGACCCTTATTTGAATATGCCCACAACTTACGTTCTCAACTACATGATTTATGGGAAACAGTCAGAGTAAATATGGAACGAGCTCAACAAAACCAAAAACAGTATTATGACCGAGGAAGTAAGTTAAGGGTTTTACAACCCGGAGATCGAGTACTAATTATGCGTCCCACGTCTGAACAAAAACTGGTGGCCAAATGGCAGGGTCCCTATAAGGTTTTACGAGCCGTTTCTCCGGTCACGTAACTAGTTGAAATCTCGAACGTTCCCCAGAAAACCCAAATTTATCATATAAATCTCTTTAAAAAATGGGAAGAACCAAACAACTCCGACTCTGTCGAAGCAATGGGCCGATTCCTATGTCCTAGCAAACACGGGCATATTGAATTCTACCCAACCGAACACAATGAGGGGGAGGGGCTACCCGCAGTAAACGAAACCTTAACGAAATCAGAAAAGGAACAGGTATAGCTTACTAAAACCCTTCAGAAAGTTCTTTTCAGAAGTGCCAGGTAAAACCCCCATGATAACCCATAAAATAAGGACTACACCGGGTAAAATTGTTAGGTTAAGGCCGTATCGTATCCCCGAGGCAAGAAGACAGATTATGGAGGATGAAATCCAGAAAATGTTAGAACTAGGAGTGATAGAGCCTTCTACTAGTCCCTGGTGCTCCCCAGTTGTTCTAGTACCGAAACCTGATGGTACTATTCGATTCTGTATTGACTTCCGGAAGCTTAACGAAAATTCCATGTTCGACACAAATCCCATGCCTAGAGTGGATGACGTACTAGAAAAACTGGGAAAGGCAAAATATATGTCCACACTAGATTTGACTAAAGGATATTGGCAAATTCCATTAGCCCCAGAGGATAAGGAGAAAACGGCTTTTGCAACTCAGTCCGGTCTTTATCATTTCACTGTGTTACCGTTCGGACTGCATGGAGCCACGGCTACATTCCAACGGTTAATGGATAGGCTCCTAAATCCTTTTCAAACGTTTACAGCAGCTTACCTAGATGACGTAGTTATCTTTAGTGAAACCTGGGATGACCATCTAATACATTTGCAACAGATATTTCACACTCTTGCAAACGCTGGCTTAACCGCCAACCCAAAAAAATGCGTTATAGGACAGTCCGACATCTCATACTTAGGATACAAAATCAGTCAGGGAAGCCTACAACCTCAAACTAAGAAAGTAGACGCCATTCTGAATGCACCTAACCCTACAACAAAAAAAGATTTGCGCTCATTCCTAGGGTTGGTGGGCTACTATCGATGGTTCATACCCGACTATTCCACCCTAGCCGCCCCCCTCACAGATCTTCTGTCTAAATCCCATCCTAATCGGTTAGCCCCTTTTTCGGAGCAACAGAAGGCGAGCTTTGAACAACTGAAGTCCTGTCTGACTAGGGACCCAATACTACGGTGCCCAGATTTCTCAAAACCCTTCCATCTCTACACAGATGCCTCTGATGTGGGTTTGGGGGGAGTGCTAACCCAACCCGATAGAGAATGTAGGGATCACCCAATACTGTATGTCAGTAGGAAGCTGTTTCCCCGAGAACGCCACTATCCTACCATCGAAAAAGAATGTTTGGCCTTTAAATGGGCCGTGGAGACTTTACAATATTACCTTTTAGGTCGACCTTTTATACTGTTTACGGATCATGCTCCCCTCACCTGGTTGTCCGCTCATAAGGATACAAATTCCCGGATTTTGAGATGGTGCCTTGAACTCCAACCATTTTCCTTTCAGGTCCGTCACATACCAGGACCCCAACAGGCCCCGGCTGATTATTTGTCTAGGTTCCCGGACTCTACTGCGGTCCTCGAACAGGACCGTTCATGGGGAGAGGTGTGTGACCGGGCGTTCCCAGCACAGAGCGCTCCCAGTGACGTATCGGACGGTGCCGATACGTAATTTCCGCGTCTCCCGGTTGTTGGGGAAACGCGACGAGAGCGAGGCTGGACGAATGCCGTTGCCAGGGAAACCGTTATGGTTTCCCGGCACGGCAATAGTGAAAAGGGGGACGCGCCGCAACCAGAGGGAGACCCCGCCTGGGAAACGGAGAGCAGGAGTACCAAAGCGGAAAACTAACGAAGACGGAAGAACGGGGAAAGCCTGAAGACCCCGAGGAGATCGAGCGGAAAGCCCCTGGAAGGAGAGAGCAGCAGGAGGATCGCTACAACGCCAGCCACGACCCTGGAGGGTCGTGGCTAACCAAGGTACGGTCCTTGTGGACACAGAAAAAGGACACCACTAAAAAAGGGACTGGGGAGGGGGTATAGAGGAGGGGTAGAAAGGGAGAATTAAAAAGGGCACCTCGACCAGCACTTGTGTGGCACCTTTACCTCACCAATATTAGTTTATGCTCACATTCATGTCCCCAACTCCTCACGAACACCAACCCTCTCCCTGTGTCTTTACCTTTTCCCCAGTCCATGTTAGAGAGAGAGAAAAAACCCTATTATAAGACCCCATACTTACCCGAGCGTTTTGTCCTTCTGTTTCCGGTATCGTCCTGGATCCACCTGAGAGGGCAAGCCAGCACACCACCTGAAAAGACAACAAGAACAATTAGAAGAAAACACCAATCCGGGGAAGTAGACGAACAAGACTACAAGTGCGGGGAGACCAACCACCTCTGTTATAACACTTTATTTCTACCAATTACTTAGAATAAATCATCTACCTAATCAATTCCATACCTCTCCGTTGCCTTTATACTGTTCGATCTGTCACAGGGAGTTAGTTCAATATGAATACATTTGTCATAAACAGTAAGACTAAAAGTCATAAGCGATAAGGATAAGTAGGATCACAGTGTGAAACTCAGCCTGATCACAGTGTGAAACTCAGCCTTAGTTTGTCCGGCTCTATAAATAATCTGAAATCTATAAATTATTCTGCAAAACGTTTTGGAACGATTTCAATAAAATGTGTAGAACAGGCAGCTTCAAGGTGAATAACAATTGGTATGAACCCCCACCAAAATGTATATAATAACTCACTGGTAGACAAGGAGTGCAATGGTGAACGCACTGCAAACACAATTTAGAACTAAACTAGAAATGTCATTGACATTGAACAGACAGTTGCCATACTGTAAACTATGGCCAAATGTATATCACCCAATATTGTTAGTAGCGATAAAGAAGGTGCAGGGGTGTGCATGTCACAGCTAATCTGACTCGTTGTTAGGTGTGCGTATCACCGATGAGTTTAATATCAAAATAATGTAATTTCAAGGTGTGCGTCACCGTTAAAATGACTGTTGAAATGTGTCTCCTGTCGAGCATGATGAAGAGAAGGCAAACAGAATCCCCTGTGAAACATGTGCTGGAGGGTGTCACTGTTAACAATGGAAGCAGTACAGTTGTTTAGTGGAGAGGTGTGCGTGCCACATATAGTCCCCTGGGGCACGTTAACGAGGGCTGGAACTGGGAATGCGGCCATAGAGAGGGTCCAAGCAGCGCCTACAGGGAATTCCTGTCAGCTGAGGCGAGTAAAAAAGCATCATCTTCTCATCCAGAAAGAAGGGGGGAATAGGGTAATCCAGCCCAACGGCAGCTCGTCATTGAGTCAAACCATGCCTACCAAAGGAAGATTAAGAAGAAGACATACACAGGACATTACCTCGGGGTGCAGTCACTAGTTTGAAGGAACAAGGCACGAAGGCAGCATTATCGATGAATATAAGGAAATCTGCATCGAGCGGAAGGCTACAGTCCCTTTCACTAGTTAGAATGACCACCACCCAAAGACAAGCTCTCCTCCAAGCTGCAGTAGGTAGAGAGCTGCTTGGAGTACGGGATCTATAGGAACTCCCAGAAGGATGACTCCATTATGAAAGGCTGGCTCCAAGCCTTTTATGAAAATACCATGATAGAACCCAGTCTATGTCAAGGAGTAGCTTTTTCAGTGATCAAAAGCACACGCTGCAGCGAAGCCCAGCAGGAACGAGGTAAGGCAGATAACATGAAAGATCTTACTTGGTAACTTGAAGATGAAGAGTACCAAACAGCTGGTGGTATACAGGAGGGGAGGAGACTATGCTGCCTCCTTTTGCAGATCCCATTCTCGTTGCCAGTGTTACAAAAAAAAAGACGAGGCATACTGGAAAAGGAAGACACTTTTGCAAGACTCCTATACACTACCAGTCACCTCGATCACCTCAGATACTACTGACCTTGTAGAATCTTTACAACATTCTAAAGCAGACTCCAAGTAGAATATACCATTGGAAAACATAGCAGGGTTATACCAAGTAGAAGGGAGTGGTCAAGGTGGAGCCTTACTTAAAGGAATGTATATTTCAAGAAAAATTACAACAACTGCCCACCACCCTGCTGTACACCCGTACCCACCCATCTCCATTTGTGAGTTGAGTACAGTGACAGTCGGTGGTAACAGCAGAAGTGCGAGCAAGGCAGGACCAGGCTGCTGACTGCAGAGTTGCTGGGTTGCTGAGCAAAAAGCTTCCCCTGACATGGCAAGATTAGAGATCCGGTCCTTCTCCAGGCCGTTTTCCGGGCCATATTACACCTGGGCGGCAGCCGTTTTCCGGGCCGTATCACACCAGGGCGGCAGTTGCACAGGAGTTGTGCTACATGCGCACACCGCAGACCGGGCTCTCTAGTCCATCACTGCTGGTATCTATAAGACTGTAAGGATCTGGGAGCCCGATAGGCTAAGCAACAAATGTGCAGCAACCAGAATCACATTGGTCATCCCAGTGGGCTTCCTGGCATGTGACGCATAAGCATGTGGGCGGGCACTAGCATGGCATGAGGAGGAGGCTTTATTGCATAATTCAAAATAACTGAGGAATTTCAGTGATGAACAATAGTTACTCCGTGTTATAAGGCAAAGATGTTTTCCTTTTATAAGGATAAGAAATATGAAAAACACTCTACTCTGCAGGACATTGAACACTGATGACCAGATGGTGGTTAAAACGTTGATTTTCAACCAGGGTTCTGTGGATTCTCAGGGTTTACCATCATCTTGGTTTTCTGCAAGGTTGACCAGGGCCTGCAAAGTGTGGACTAAGCCCATTTGTATCCAAGGAGATTCTGACTTGCGGAGCAGCTCGCAGCCCCCTGCCACTTTTGTGTCACTTTCTTCATGTTCATTCACAGGTATTCAACCAGGAGTCTTCATCTGTTTGCAGCAGATGACATTTCCAGGTGAAATTCTACAAAGTTATGATGTTTCAGCAAAATTTGTAATTCTGATGGGGAGCGGGGGGCTTGTAACGCCTGTTACGACCCAGTCTGAATTATCGGCTATTCATAATGAGGGTCTTTGAGTCCAGATGTGATCATCCTCTGTGCTTTAAAACTAATGTTTCTCAATATGTTTGGTGTTAACACTGCACCAAACTAAGCAGATTTCACGGATTACTGAAATTGTAATTGTTGTAGGTGACTATAAGTTAATGAAGAAATTGTGAGGAAGACTTTTTATTTGGCTCCCATCTGCTAAGTGTTATAAGCCTTGGAGAAATTCTCAATAAATGATAAGATAGAGCTAGTGAAACTGAAGGATGTGTGTCTTCTGTCGAGCATGATGCAAAGAAGGCAAACAGAATCCCCTGCGAAACATGTGCTGGAAAGGGGCGCAAATCTGTGAGGAGAGAAGCTGTCCACCTCAGCACAGTTCCAACAAAGTGAGCCATTAAAATATTAAGGGGGATTACATTTAAAGGCTATGGCTTAAAATTTTAAGTGCATGCTTGATGTATTTTTTCTAGCACCACCATTAAGTGGCATCAGCCATTTATTCATTTATCACTTTAAGTGGACCTATTAATCCCCTGTGGCGAAACTAAAGTACATTTTCCATTTCGTCGGGAGTTTGAAGAAATGTATTTCGTTTCCTTCTTATTCTGTTTTTTAAAGTGTAACTTGTCACTTTGCTGTGCCTCTCGGATCTGATAAAATGTATCTGAAAAAATACACTTTAGGGGGCGGGGTGACCTGGAGGTATTACGTATGTAAAATATAATTAAAAATTGTTCTTTCCAAACTACGAGATTGTGGATGCTCTTCACTTCTGCCAATATCATACAAGGATATTCCCCAGTTATAGGTGGATTGTAACCGCAAAGCCTTCCCAGCCTTGAATATTGAATGTAATACTTTCCCAGTTAGGTCCCCAGCAGTTGAGTGCTCTGGTCCCTGGGAGGGGAAAGTTCATTACAGAATTCTTAGGCCCACTGGAAGTGGGATACTTTTAAGGGCACGGATGATCAATATCTCTAGTTAACTGTCCAGATGGAGCAGCCAGACTCGAGTAGCACACGCTTGCCCCTCTACCAATAGCCAGGCCCACTGGAATTATGCGGCAGGGGAGAAACAAATTATGCGGCAGGGTTAAAAGAATTATGCTGTAAGGAAAAGCAAATTATGCTGTGCAATGTAGCACATTTTTTAATAGTATTACTTCATTACTTTGTAATTTGTACACGTATTAATCACTGTCTGAGCATTGTTTGCCCCTCGTTAGCACACATTTAATATCCAAACACCATAATGAGCAACAGAAAGGAGACCAATCAACGTTTGCAAAGAGCATTCCACTGTGCTACAACCCATCACTGCGCTTTTAGTAGCTTTTGAACAGTTGTATGTTAAAATCTACAGATTATGCACCTGATGGATGGATTGTGTGGCAAATGCGGCAAATTTCCGATTATGTTAAAAACACTGCGATCGCACAGTCACATTATTCCAGTAGGTTATCATAGCACTTTTTAGGTAGTTTTCTCCAGTCGTTTCTGTTCAGGAATGTAGGAGGCTGGCCTGGCTTATAGTGGGTACCTGATGGTACTTACACCTTGTGCCAGGTCCATTTATCCCTTATTAGTAGATTAGTAGTGTTCTTGCAGCTTAGGCTGATAAAGGTAGCTATAGCAGAGCAGCTTAGGCTGAACTAGGAGACATGCAAAGCTCCTACAATACCACTTATATCATACAGGTACTAAATCATAAGAAAGACAATACTTAGAGTTACTAAAAATAAAGGTACTTTATTTTAGTGACAATGTGCCAAAAATATCTCAGAGGATAAACTCCCTTAGGAGGTAAGTAAAATACACAAAATATACACACAAACCAAAATCATGTAAGTAAAACAGTCAGCAAATAGTGCAAACACTGTAGAATACAATAGGATGCAATAAGCCTAGGGGCTACACAAACCATATACTAAGAAAGTGGAATGCGAACCACGAATGGACCCCTAGGCTAGTGTAGTGTGTAGAGGGTCACTGGGAGTGTAAGAAAACACTGAGTGTCCAAGATACCCCACCCCAAGACCCTGGAAAGTAGGAGTAAAGTATTACTATTTCCCTAGAAACACACTAGAGTCGTGATAATGGATTTTGCAAAGACCACAACAGATTGCAAAGCACTGAAGACGGATTCCTGGACCTGTGGACCTGCAAAGGAAGGGGACCAAGTCCAAGAGTCACGAAAGTGTCCAGGGGGGCAGGAGCCCACTAAACCCCGGATGAAGGTGCAAAATGGCTGCCTCCGGATTGAACAAGCTGGAGAGTGTGCAACAACGAAAGATGCTAGGAACTTCTCCTTTGTGCAGAAGGTGTCCCACAGAGTGCTGGAGGATGCAGAGTTGTTTCCGTGGCAAAAGACCGCAAACAAGCCTTGCTAGCTGCAAGAGTCGCGGTTGAAGAAAAAAGGTGCTGCCAGGGCCCAGGAAGGACCAGGATGTCGCCACTTGGGAGAGGAGACCGAGGGGGCCCTCAGCAATGTAGAGAGCCCACGCACAAGAAGGTAACACCCGCAGAAGTACTTGAACACGGATTCAAGAAGTCTGAACACGGCAGTCGTCTCAACACTGCAAAAGAGGGTCCCACGACATCGGAGATCAACTCAGGGAGCTGAGCATCGCAGGACAGTGCTGGGGACCTAGGCTTGGCTGTGCATGATGGATTTCGCGGAAATGTGCGCAGAAGCTCTAGCAGCTGCAGTTCATGCAGTGCACAAGATTACTGTCTGGAGAAGGGGGGGAAGGACTTACCTCCTCCAAATTTGGACAGTTGGCCCACTGGACAGTCTGGGTCACTTGGGTCCACCACATGTGTTTCAGGGTCCACGCTCGTCCGGATGAGAGGGGTCCCAGAGTACCGGTGATGCTAATGTTTGGTGCCTGCTGGAGCAGGGGGAAGATTCAGTCGACCCACTGGAGATTTCTTGGTGGCTTCCAGTGCAGGATGAAGGCAGGCAGCCCCCAAAGCATGCACCACCAGGAAACAGTTGAGAAAGCTGGCAGGATTAGGCGCTACAATGTCGCTAGTAGTCTTCTTGCTACTTTGTTGCAGTTTTGCAAGCGTCCTGGAGCAGTCAGCGGTCGATCCTTGGCAGAAGTCTGAGAGAAAGGTGCAGAGGAACTCTGGTGAATTCTTGCAAGTCGTTATCTAAGGAAAAGCCCATAGTAGAGACCCTGAATAGCCCTCAGAGGAGGATTGGCCACCTAGTCAGGTAAGCACCTATCAGGAGGGGTCTCTGATGTCACCTGCTGGCACTGGCCACTCAGAGGCCTCCAGAGTGCCCTCACACCTCTGGATCCAAGATGGCAGAGGTCTGGGACACACTGAAGGAGCTATGGGCACCACCCCTGGGGTTGTGATGGACAGGGGAGTGGTCACTCCCCTTTCCTTTGTCTAGTTTCGCACCAGAGCAGGGACTGGGGGTTCCCTAAACCGGTGTAGACTGGCTTATGCAAGGAGGGCACCATCTGTGCCCTTCAAAGCATTTCCAGAGGCTGGGGGAGGCTACCCCTCCCCAGCCTTTAACACCTATTGCCAAAGGGAGAGGGTGTAACACCCTCTCTCAGAGGAAATTCTTTGTTCTGCCTTCCTGGGACTGGGCTGCCCAGACCCCAGGAGGGCAGAACCCTGTCTGTGGGGTGGCAGCAGCGATAGCTGCAGAGAAAACCCCAGAGAGCTGGTTTGGCAGTACCCGGGGTCCAAAGTGGAGCCCCGGGGATGCATGGGATTTTCACCCCAATACCAGATTTGGCATGGGGGGGACAATTCCATGATATTAGACATGTTACATGGCCATATTCAGAGTACCATTGTGAAGCTACATATAGGTATTGACCTATATGTAGTGCACACGTGTAATGGTGTCCCCGCACTCACAAAGTCCGGGGAAATGGGCCAAACTATATGGGGGCACCATTGCTACTGCAAGGGTGCCCTCACACTTAGTAACTTTGCACCTAACATTCAGCAAGTGAAGGTTAGACATGTAGGTGACTTATAAGATACTTAAGTGCAGTGAAAATAGCTGTGAAATAACATGTGTGTTATTTCATTCAGGCTGCCGTGGCAGTCCTGTGTAAAAGTTTGTCTGAGCTCCCTATGGGTGGCAAAAGAAATGCTGCAGCCCATAGGGATCTCCTGGAACCCCAATACCCTGGGTACCTAGGTACCATGTACTAGGGAATTATAAGGGTGTTCCAGTATGCCAATTGAAATTGGTAAAAGTGGTCATTAGCCTATAGTGACAAATCTAAAGGCAGAGAGAGCATAAGCACTTAGGTTCTGATTAGCAGAGCCTCAGTGACACAGTTAGTCAATGCACAGATACACACATTCAGGCCACAAACTATGAGCACTGGGGTCCTGGCTAGCAGGATCCCAGTGAGACAGGCAAACTGACATACATGTAAAATTGGGGGTAACATGCCAGACAAGATGGTACTTTCCTACAAGGAGCAGATGTAATAACCTTAGGCTTCAGAGTAGATTGGTTCAGCTTGTTGTCCAACCGATTCTCTGAAAATACGTTTCCCTATAACAAACAGTCATGTTTCTTCACAGAAAGAGCATGAAGAGCAGTATAAAGAGTGGTACTTTGAAGTATCCATATAGTACAACAAGATCGTGCATTTTAATTAAATTCTTTTAAAAAATTTGTGTAGGGTTGTAGAGGGGCTGTCTAGGGCCGATTGTGTGTTAGAAAGGAATTCGTTAGTCTAAGTAGTGAGGGAGATTATGTTGCATGTGATCATACAATCCCAATGGTGTTTGGACCAGAAGGGAGTAGAGCAAAGAGCACAGGTTGGAGAGTCTGGATATCCTCACGGATGACAGGCGCTCACGAGATCCAGTGCCTGGAAATCCTCATGGGTGACAGGTAGCACTCTACAAATCCACCTTACATTTTGGTTACTGAGTTTGTTGCGTCATCAAAGATAGCCACAGCAACATCTAGCATGATGATGCATCCGGGATGGCGAAAAGAGTTTTAGAAGGTGCTTTAGTACTGCTGCCATGTCCCTGGTGCAGGAACCCCAGTGGCTGCAGCTGTCCTGCTAGCTTGTCCATGTCTGTGGTGGGTTTGGCATAGCTCCCACAATACCAACAGCTGATGCTTGAGGTCAAAGCAGAGTCGTCGGAGGACCACAAGACCAGGCATGCCTTTATGGTGTGAGTACGGTCCCTTATCTGTATAAGCATGGCCGTTCTGCACATGCTAAACACGGTATCTAGCAACACCCTGGGTAAGATTCGCAAGCTTTCTCTGTTGCTGCTGTAGCCTAGTTACCATACCAACTTTTGATGCTCAGGGTGGTGCAATTAGCAGCAGAAACCGAGGAGTTGGGGGATGAGCTTGAGGCACCACAGGATCCACAGCCCTTACCCTTGATGTTGCTTTGTATCCTCCATCATCGTGCTTAGTGTTTTGTTTTCTGTGCTTTCCATCAGGCTACAGGCTGGCGATTTCCAAACATCTCTTCTCTTTGAGATTACTATTTGGAAACTTATTGGGTAGCATTTTACCAAATAAAAGCTGCAATACCTTGCTGGAATTATAAAATGTTGTCATTTTTTAGCTGGGTGTTGATGGCAGGTCTTTATCCCATTCGTGAGGACTAACAATGTCAAAAGGCTTTTTCCCTTTTCTAACTCGGTGTGGAGAACATTGGGCCTTGTGACGCAATGCTCCCGATATAAATGTAACAAAAAAAACTTGTCATTTAATGACTCCCTAGTTACTGCTGCAGTGGTTTGACTCCCAGTGTACTGCCTGTGATATAAAGGTAGTTGATGAAATTTAGCATAAGCCAATTGTGCTCTGATATGAAATGTGCATAATTAGCTCATCAGTAAAAACATTTATTTTTAACTTAGAAGAGTAATAAGGACCCATTGATGATTATTCCTCCCTTAAATGCAGCAAAAGGAAATTGTGACGCCATTCTTTCCATGACAGTTTACACATTTTGTAATGATCCTGGCCAAAGTATTTTTGCAGTCTTTGTTCCAGGTGGGTCAGAGTGTCGGTGAGTAGGGGAACTGAAGATTTTGTAGCTCAGTCAAAGCAAAAATCAGTCAGGATTTTGTAAAGCGCACTACTCACCCGTGAGGGTCTCAAGGCGCTGAGGTGTGGGGGAGTAGGCGGGGGTAAGGTGCTGCTACTGCTCGAACAGTCAGGTCTTGCGAAGTTTCCTGAGGGTGAGGAGTTCTTTGGTCTGACGCAGGTGGGTGGGAAGAGTGTTCCACGTCTTGGTGGCGAGGTGCGAGAATGATATGCCGCTGGTTGTAGTTCTGCAGGCACGTGACACGGTTGCGGGTGAGGTCGGCGGAGCGGAGATGCCGGGTCGGGGTGTAGAAGGAGAGCCATCTTTTGAGGTATTCTGGTCCGGTGTTGTGCAGTGCTTTGTGAGCGTGGGTGAGGAGTTTGAAGGTGATTCTCTTGTTGACTGGGAGCTAGTGCAGGTCTCTCAGATGGCCTGTGATGTGGCAGTGACAGGGGATGTCCAGTATGAGGTGTGTGGAGGCGTTCTGGATGTGTTGCAGCCTCTTCTGGAGTTTGGACGTGCATAGAGGGCATTGCTGTAGTCCAGTTTGCTGCTTACGAGGGCTTGTGAACTGTTCTTATGGTTTTGGTGGGGATCCATTTGTAGATCTTTCGGAGCATGCAAAGGGTGTTGAAGCAGGAGGAGGAGATGGCGTTGACTTGCTTGGTCATGGATAATGAGGAGTCCAAGATGAATCTTAAGTTGCGTGCGTGGTCGGTGGGAGTCAGAGCAGCTCCGAGAGTGGCAGGCCACCAAGAGTCGTCCCATGCGGAGGGGGTGGAGCCGAAGATGAGGACTTTTGTCTTGTTGGAATTGAGTTTGAGGCATCAGTTCTTCATCCATTCGGCGATGGCCTTCATTCCTTCGTGGAGGTTGGTCTTGGCGGAGTCCTTGGTGAGGGAGAGGATCAGCTGGGTGTCGTTGGTGTATGAGATGATGTTGAGGTTGTGGGATTGGGCGATGTTAGTGAGCGGGCCATGTAGACATTGAAGAGGTTTGGCCTGAGGGATGAACCCTGGGGTAGGCCGCAGATGATTTTGGTGGCCTCCGAGCAGAATGGAGAGAGGGGGACTCTCTGGGTTCTGCCAGTGAGAAAGGAGGTGACCCAGTCCAGGGCTCTGTCGCGGATTCCTGCATTGATGAGACGTGAGCGTAGGGTGTGGTGGCAGACGGTTTCAAATGAGGCTAAGAGGTCCAGGAGGATGAGGGCCGCGGTTTCGACGTTGTCCAGTATGGTTCTGATGTCATCGGTGGCGGTGATGAGGACAGTTTCGGTACTGTAGAAATATTGGTTTTGCTTTCAGTTTACTAGACTTAATTACATTTTCAAATTGGAGAAGTGCTGTAAAGTCGATTACTTCATTCATTTGATTTATGACAAATCGCCTACATTAATGTCTGTCAAACTTTGTTTTTTATGTTGTACTTGTGTACATTGTTTTTAAATAGGAAAATATTATTGATCACTGAAATATGCTCCATGCTATTACTATACTAACCTACTGCCATATCGATAGTTAATAAATCAAGTGCATTCTCATTACTTTATTTAAATACAGGTTTATTTCCTGATGTGGGAGGCGGATACTTCTTACCGAGACTTTCGGGACACATTGGTTATTACCTTGCACTTACTGGATTTCGATTGAAGGGAAGAGATGTGCAAAAAGCAGGAGTTGCAACTCACTTCGTGGACTCTGAAAAGGTATTTGTGTACATTGATGCCTTTCACATTAATCTAGGGAGTACAACATTCATACCACAGAAAGGTTACTTCTGTGTCAAAGGCTGTATTTCTTCAGAGTTTTGCATTTTCATTGGTCTACCTACCTGTCTATTATGTATACCAAGCTCTTATTACGTGTTATTGCCTACCTGTGGACAATACCCACTGTTAATTGCCTGCCTCCACTTGTCGCTCAGGACCATAATGAGGGTGGCAGGTAACAGCCAATTTTACCCTTCTGGTTGGTGCAAAAAGACTATTAGCAGTACCTCCTAAACCATATAGGAAGGCTGCTGGAGCTCATAAAACACACTTCATCTATGCACCTGGCAAAAGATAGATGAATGACTCCGTTTTGAGATGGCCGCCAAGTGGAAGATATTATTCACTAGTAAGCGCATGCACACATTCCCACGCCCATGAGGTTATACTCAGTTGATGGGGATTGATCAATTTCCACCGATATAAAAAACAGACAGTTCACTTACCGTTACTTTCAGAAGCACGAGCCAGGGGCAAGCATGGCCACAAGTGCACAGTCATTAAACTGTGAGTAGAAATGTTCGCTGTGGGATGCAGGAAGGCTAAGCCCACAGATACCTTTGTGCCTCATTAAGTAGCACTATGCATAGGAGGAGATGTCGTGGTCTGCAGTGCTCGCTGAAGAAATCCAGGTGATAGCCTATGATCTTGTTCACATTATGGTGGTGTGGAACAGATGATCCAGGTGTGACAACAATCAGTATATGTGCAACAGTAATATCCTTGTGCATGTTTGTGTTTACATATTTATGTTGTTATGTCTCTTGCTCCTGCAGGTACAAAGGTATGAGATTATATGAGTTTAATTTACTTGTGGGGCTCAACTTTGGGGCCAAAGACTCATAGTTATATTATTTCGTTTTAGGCCAATAAGTACCATTTTTCCTCCCTCACGTAGTTAGTAGGGTCTGCTATTTTCTGGTCCTGAAGAAACACCAAGTGATTTAAACAGGCAGATAGGAGTTAAACAAGTAGACCATTTTTATTGGACGTTCAGTTACTAATTTTGTTCTACCAGCAATTTTAACGAACCCTTTTTGCAACATTAGGCTAATGAAGGACTGAGGGAAAAATAATAACACTCTAATCTATACCTTGAGAAATGCATGTAGTTCTTTGATAACTGGTAATAGCCTTGTCTTCTTTATTAGGATTTCAACTTATAAACCGTAAAGTAACAAAAGGACGTTTCTGATAAAAAGAGTTACCCACTGACCCATTTGCGTTATATGCATTTTGTGACCTGCATGGTACATGTTCATTGCAGGAGGCATATTAACCCCTTGTGCGATATTATCCCTTTGTGTTACCTTAAAATTTCCACTAGAGAAAACCCCGAACTCTCTCCAGGCAGAACATTCATCACCAGAGTTATCTTGACATTTTTATTCTTGCCTGAAAATTGCTGGAGGCAAGGAACACTGCAGCAGGGGCTTTTAAAACCGTAATATACTTGCAAACATGGTGCCCCTTTCCAAAGTCAGCACCGGTCACACCTCCCTAGAACAGGCTCTGCCTGCACACATTCTTCTGCAAATTAAGCACCACATCCCCATTGTCAGTTTGTTAATCTGCTGTCTTCTCATATCTTGTTCCAGATTCGCCTTTTTGATCATTTTTTTGGGTAGACTGGACTCCAGTTTTTACTCAATTTTTTTATCTTTTAGTCCTGAGCTTTAAAAAAATCCCTTTTAAAATGAAGGGTCTTAACAAACACGACTGCTAAAGTAGTCACAAAGTCGATTGTGAGTGTCAAAACAGCATAGTTGTTTGTACAATGCTTTTTAGACTATGGAATTTCATAGGTTTGCACTGCATAAGAGATCAGAATTCATCAACTTAAAATCCTCTGCTCTAAAACTCACAGAAAGATGCCACTTCTTTGCAAATGGTGATGTCGGTGCAAAGTAAATAAGCTTAGCCTGGAGCAGGAAAGAGAGATAGCGAGAGAGAGGTAGGTCTTCCGTACTTACCATGGTAGTATCTTTATTGTTTTTATATTTAGCATTTTATGATTGTGCGTTCACAAGATAAATATTGGTTGCACCTTATTCTAGGCAATAGAAAGTACTAATGAGATTAACCACAACCTCTTACAAGAACCGACTTATTATGGATACCAGTATTTAAACTACCCTCTTTCACCTCCAATCCTCCTTAGAAAGAAGAGTTAAGGCATATCTCCACAGCAACATACCATACTCAAATACATAACCACATACCTTCAGTACCGAACGAGTATCTGTACATAACTCATCCTAGCACATACAGTTTTATATCTCAAATTTTGTTTATGAACTCCGAATTTCAAGACCCCACCTTCCTCTCCACACCATGCATGGGCAATCGAACCTAGAGGGAGGTTTTAGTAGAGGAAAGATGTGGCGTAACGGCCTAAGCTGCCGACCCCAAGCTGGGGAAACCAGGTTCAAGCATCACCTCTTTATTCTGTAGATCTGGGCAAATCACTTAGGGCCTGGTTACAACCTTGGTGGATAGGCTACTCCGTCAGAAAAGTGACAGATATCCCGTTCGCCGTATTACAAGTTCCATTGTATCCTATGGAACTTGTAAAACGAAGGGTGGGATATGCGTCACTTTTGTGACAGAGTAGCCTATCCGTCAAGGTCGTAATCAGGCCCTTAATCTCCCTATGCCTACAATTCAGCACCTTGAGATCCTCATGGGTGATAAGCTGCGCTTTACAAATCCTGGATTTATTTATTTATTTATTTATAAGATCATGTAGCAGTAGACTGAACCTTAAAACATAGGCACTCATTCATTAAAAAGACAAGTTGATTTTTAACAAAAATCATTCTCAATGTAGGATTTCATCCAATGAAAGCCACAGAGGGAAGTGTAGTTAAGTGACTCCCCTGAGACTCCCAGATTTTCTTGACACTTCTATTGCTAAATGTCTTGATACTTTTCATACCAGTTCCAAAATCACACCATTTACCACTCTTGAAGTTGTGTCCAGTGCCATGGGTAAAGGTTTCTCTATATTTTGACGTTACATATGAACTCTTCTTGCTCAATGTGTCTGTATGACTTGCAGATATATGGTAGCTGCCTTTGACAGTCCTCACTGTGAGGGTAGACACACATCTATTCTTTATTGCTGATTAGCACTCATGCCCATGCGCAGGACTTTATCATGAAACACAGTAGCTTCCCTTTTCCGCAGGAAAAGGCCATGATCGAACCAGCCTCAGTGCCACATGTGGAGAAGAGGGATCCATCCAACTTTCCACCAGTGCACCCTAGAGCAATCTAAACACAACACCAGCACTGTCCTTGAAGGCCCAAGGGGCCATGCAGCTGCCATCTTCTGGTTCACTATATAAAGGCAGAGGGGAACCAAGGACACTGGAATATCGTTCTTGTAAGCGTCTGAAGTAAACAATTAAAGCAGGTGCTGACTCTTCATCCCTATAAACTTTGAATTTCTGTTCTATAAGGCATCACAAGACCTGGGTCCTGCAGGGTTCTGCTGAACAGAAATTTACCTCGAGCCCTGTAGACTTCACCCCAATCAATTACATTTGAAATGTTTTTTCTTTTTGCTGTCTGAAGCACTGTATACACTGCTACATAAAACTGTCTTTGGTTCACCCTTTGCCCTTGATGTGGTTAAAGAAAAATCAGGAACTGCAGATCAACAACATATCAACAATTAAATACTTTCCGTTTGATAAGAACTCAATAATGAGAGTTAGATTATATTTCAAAGTGTTTGATAAGTCTTTTAGTGATTAAGTTAATTTATTAGCAATTTATCAGTATTCTGTACAATTACAGCACAGTGCATGAAGTGCATTCCATAAATCTAATCCCTATTGTAATCTCATTTCAGTGAATGGAAACATTAACAGAATCCATAAAGAGTTCTAGCCTCTAGTTTTGAAAGCATAAAAGCTGATATTGAACTTCTCATGTTCAAGAAACTATTCAAAGTCTCAATAGTGGCTCTCAGAATCAATCTGAGATGCATCTGCATGGGTTAAGACAAAGTATCTAAATGAGTGTGCTCTTAAGGAACAATCTAGGAAAAAGGTACTCTTCAGTCCATTCAGGTCTTTATATTCTGTCAGTTCTAATTTCTAGTCTAGAAACATGCATTCATACATTTATAACAAGTAACAAATTGTGTGTCTCAAGTAACTAACTTCTGGTTTCAACCAATAAAATGTTGATGTCTCCCAGGGAATAGAACAGCTTCCATCAATTTTGCAAGTTTTAACAAAGAACGTCCTAAACACAAGATACAGTTGAATATTCTTTGCATAGTTTTCGATAATATTCTTTTCCCTCTGGTTCTCACTCTAAAAGACAAAACAAGTGAAGGTTAGGACAACACATTCCAAATGAAGTCATGTCTATGCCTATACGCTTTCAATAACTGAGCCAAGTCGTAAAGAAACAACTTTTAAGATAAATCCAACATTGCAGCTTTTTTTTACATGGGTCAAATGGGTAAATAGCTAGGACCTAACGTTCTCTGTATTCATTCTACTGTTGCAACAAAACATTTGCGTCATAAAAAGATATAGGCTAGTAACCCTGACACAGGTCATAACTAACAAAGAGGAAATAAAGGGGAAGGAAAAAAATGAAGTTATGTGCTGCTCAGCAGTTGTAAGTTAAATGCATGTCTCCACTTCGAATGTAGTGTCACGTTTATGTGCAGTACTTGATTTAGACCTTCAGAATATTGTTAAATTAATGATTATTCTTCTTAACTAGTAGAAATGCTCTCACAACCTTCTCCTTCTGATGGTTTGTCACAATCACAAATTCTTCATTCTCAGATGTATTCAGAGTTCACTCCCATCTTCTGTTGAATCTATCCTCTTCCACTTCATATTATTTATTTCCTTCAGTCTGTTATATTATTTGTTAATACGCTCACTTAATTCTTAATCATTCGTCATTCTTTTATTCATGTCTGTATTTGTCTTCTTCTGCAACAACCCTTTTATGGTTTTACAAATTGCCAGTGTAGATAGACAGCAAACAACTACAACTACTATTACTTTTGGAACTAAGATAGCTTTGAGGATTCCTTCTCCTTCTCTGTTAATTCAGTTGCCTAGTTTAGAAACTACTTGAGTGAAGCTTTGTATTATACTATTGGCTTCCAAGGGTTCCAAGTCAAGTTTTAGATCGTGGATATTTTTTGCAAACTGTTTAGTTTTATTTACTCTCATCAGGGATATACGTGCAGCAATTTTCTACCTTCAGAATATTGCAGACTCCTCCCTTTCCTGCCAATAAAATACCTAAAGCATTGTCTGTTCTGCAGACCCATTGATCTAATTGCTACTAGCTATGTGTTTTCCAGTAATAAAGCTCCAGATGTACTAGTTGCCAGCTTGTTCATTGCTGTTGAACGTTTTCTAATGTTTTCATCATTAAGGACCCCCCCCTACATTAGTATAATTTCTATGAATATGTCTCCCCCTAATTGTGTTTCTTCGTTTACACTGCATGAGTATCTGTGTGCTGGTGTTACTTTCAGTACATGTAAACTTTGTATGTGATATATCGTTGGAAAAAGCAAGGTTAAACAGCAAATTCCCTCCCAGTCAGTGGTAATCTGAAATAAGCATTCTCTCCACAAATAATACACTCCAGTTATAGTTAGATCATCTCCCTACTAAATTTGTCATGTTCCTCCTGACAGCTCAAAAACATGTTCATAGTTACTATTCCTTCAAGGTGTCTTTTTCCCCTCAATTCTTCTTTTAACAAACATACTTTCCCTTTGTGCCATTTAGACGTTTTCTTTCTAAACTCATTTTCTTCATTCCGCCACACATTCTTTAAACGTCTTCCTTTTTATAAGCATTACATGTGAAATGTGTTCTCTCATCTAACGTCATGATAAAAGTATTTTTTTAATGGATCCATTAAGCAAGTTAGATTGTTTTTATAAACCTTAATAGCTTGTAAGTAGGAAAGGTCTGAACTAATAGCAAGCTGTTTCTGTTTCGTTTGCCTGTGGGTGTAAATTAATGCTTTTCACTAATGGTACTTCTGAAAGAATCATGTTAACGTTAGAATATTGATAATCAAAATGTTGCTTCCCCATAAACTAATGTATGTAAAATGTTGCATGATGTAGCATAAAAGAGAGGAATATGATGATATTGATGATATGCCACTTATTCATCAGCTGATAAAGGTATGTATGTGCATACATAACAATCTATCAAATCAATAGCTCGTGTATACTCTTTGACTAACCTAGAATAAACATTACTTGAATAGTCTCCCTTCAAACCAACATTTTTTATTCAGTGCAAACAAGTTGACCGTAAAAGAGAACGGATACAATATCAATAATAATAATAACTAGATAAGATAAATCCTGATTCCAACAGTTAAAACAGAGATATACAATTAGCATTCATAAATATTAGCTATTGATAAACATCAATCCTACATCATTCTAATTCAAGAATTACATACATCACATATAGCTCAAGTTCAGCAAATTTAGAGGACCCTTCCTTTTGGTTTGTTACCAGAGAAATAAATCTATTAAAATTGCTTAAATGTGAATACTCCATATTACCTAGACAGGATTACTTTTCCTAATATTTACAGCACCCCATATAAATGAAGCAACACTAAAACATAGAAAAGGATCTGTCAAAGCACATTGGAATTTTAACGCAGCTTTGTGGTCCCTAATATTATTCTTAATAAAAAAAAGGTTTTAAATAAAATGATCTCAACCCATCATAAAAACTAGAGAAAATAATAAAGTTGTGCTTAGAAATACCATCACATGAACAAGGAGTCACCTCACTGGGTCGTTGTTTCATGACTGGGAAGGCAACTAAAAAATGCACAATTTGCATCTGCAAACTAGTTAAAACAAATCAGTGCTGAGGTTGTGTGACCATAGACAAGTAAGGTTGAAAATCTTCTCCAGATGAAAGTGACCTATATAAACAAACTGTAGATATCCCCCCTTCCTCAGTTGCCCTATTCTTACATTTGGGGCCTAAAAAAAGAGCTTTTAACTCATGTTTTTGCAGGGCCAACACACTATTAGGCAAATCCACCTTGAGGGGGCCACTGAGCTTCTTTAGAATATCATTAATATGGGAGAGCCAAGGAATGTTGAAAGCATGAGCAAGAGTAAGGCAGTCCATAATAATAGATCTTGTAAAGCTGATTTTGGGCTTAACCCACATTGACTACCAAAGCAAAATGGCTTTAAGTAGGAGTAAATCCTATAGGTAATTAAGCCCAACCTCTTTATGAGCAGTATTTGTTGAAAAGAAGGTGGGGATACTCAACAGATCTTTGGGAAAGGCATTCTCCTCTATCTGTAGGGGGAGGCACTCTTTGCATAACCTGAAATGCCTCCTCAGTACATAGCGGCAAACAGAGCTTTAGCTTGATATATTTTAATCATTTCTTCAACTACAAAGCTTATATGACAATCTAAAAGTACCATCACAGACCCTACCCGTTTTTAGTCTGGCACCTCTATATATGATTGACCCAAGAACTATTACTGATGAATGATATACACAGATAGTTAAAAGTATTAACCCTTGTAATTGGCTAATCGTTGATTAAAAAAAAAAAAGCTTTGAATCCTCTGATACTTTTTACCACATACCATTGTATAGGTCTTGGTACTTTTTATCATCAATTTCCTCCATTCCATAAAGTCTACGAAGGTATCTATCAGTCTCTGCAGGCCGATGGCTATTCTTGACGTCAGAACAGTGACCTCCTGATCAGCATCTGTTGCCCTCCGCTGTGCAGCCCCACCTGTTGCTGCTGCTTCTGCCTTGGGGAACTGAGAGCCTGCTTAATTTTCATTTCGAGGCCCATCTCCACCCGCAAGCTCCTGCCTGCGCCTCATCTCTGGTGGCTCTGCCCATCCTCCCAGCTGACCAGACCCCTGCCTCCCTCTCCCAAAGGCAAGCCCGCCTGCGTCCATCCGCACCTGGACCACACCCTGCGCCACGGACCCTGGTTCTCGCCCCATCAGCTGGTTCCACACTAGCACTCTACGAGCCCTCAATTCGGGAAGATCCTCAGCCTGTCACCGAGCCGACCCCAGGAACACTCATGGACCTTTCTCTTGCAGTTCCTGCTCTAGCACCCTCCAAGGACCACCTCATGATCCCGCACCAAGCACGTATGGCCACCTCAAGTGCATTCTCCTCAACACACGCCCACTCATCAAGCACGCAGTAGACGTCTGGGACCTCCTAAACTCAACAGCCCAGGACATCACCTTCTTCACGGATACATGGATCTCTCCCATCGCACAACTCACCATCGCTCTCAACCACTTAGACACAGCGGACGCCAATGAAGCTGCACACAATATACACTGTTGGCTATCGAACTGCGCCAATAACATAGCCCCTCCAGGAAAAAAAAACAAGAAATCCACAGAGCAAAACACTTAAATGGTTTACAACAGACCTACAGGAATCCAAGCGCTCCTGTAGACCATTGGAACGAAAATGGAGGTTCAGCACATCAACCAAAGACTGCACAACCTACAAAAATGCAGTCACCACGCACCACCAGAACATCAGAGCCGCATAAAAAGCCACCTTTCAAGCATGCCTCAACATCAGCATCACAACAGCAAAGAGCTCTTTGCCATCGTCAAAGAGTCCACGAACCCTGGGACAGACACGTCATCCATCCCTCCGTCCTAAGACATGTGCAGTGACCTTGTCATCTTCTTTCACCGAAAGACCCAGGACATCTACGAAGGCTTCAGGAACCAAAACCCACCAGCATCACTCACCACCACGGACCTAGCACCTCACCAGATACTGATCTCCTAGACTCCCATCACCAAAGACTGATGAACTCCAGCCACTCAGGAGCACCCCCAGATCCGTGCACTCATCATAGCTTCAACCTGGCCAGCACCACCATAGCACCAGAGCTCTGCCGAACTATCAACTGATCTTTCGAGACCACCACCTTCACCTCAGACTGGAAGCACGCCGTGATCAACCCGCTACTCAAGAAACCCACCACTGACCTTAGGGAGCTGAAGAATGATAGATCCATCTCTCTGCTCATTTTCCCAGCCATGTTAACGGTGCAGGCCATCAGCCAGCAACTAACTGAATTACTCGAGGCTCACCGTTTTCTGGACCCATCCCAATCCGGATTCAGAAGTAAGCACAGCACTGAAACCACACTCTTAGCAGACACCAACAACATAAGAATCATACTGGACTGCGGAGGTACGGCCGCACTCATCCACCTTGACCTCTCCACTACTTTTGACACCTTCTCTCACTCCACCCTGTGTGACAGACTACATAATGCTGGCATCCGAGATAAAGCACTGGATTGGATCAGGTCCTTCCTCACCGGAAGAACACAGTGTGTCAGACTACCGTTGTTCACGTCAGAATCCAAAGACACATGCTGTGGAGTACTCTAAGGATCTTCACTCAGCCTGACGCTTTTCAACATCTACATGGCCCCACTTGCCAAGTTCATCAAACAACATGGGCTAAAAATAGTCTCCTACGCTGATGACACCCAACTGATCCTTTACCTGTCTGAGGACTCACCAAAGGCCAAAAGAAATTTCCACAACTGGATAATAGCAGTCACCGCCTGGCTGGAGGCCAGCTGCCTCAAACAACTAGGACAAGACCGAGATCCTCGTAATCGGCTCCACCCCTTCTGCCTGGAATGATTCCTGGTGGCCCAGTTCTCTGGGAAGCGCCCCCACCCCCACTGACCATTCACGCAACCTGGGCATCATCCTGGATTCCTCTCTATCCATGACCCACCAAGTCAACACCATCTCTTTGTCATGCTTTCACACCCTTGAACTCCTGCGGAAGACTTTCTAGTCGATTCCCTCCGACACGAGGAAGACAGTCATCTATGCACTTGTCACCAGCAAACTGGACTATGGCAACGCACTCTATGCCAGCATCACCAAGAAACTTCAATCAAGACTGCAAAGAGTCCAGAATGCAGCAGCAAGACTCGTCCTGGACATCCCGACACAGCTGCATCTCCTCCCACTTCAGAGACCTACACTGGCTCCCAGTCAACAGCACATCACATACAAACTCTTGATCCACACCTACAAGGCACTGCACAAAATAGGACCGGCATACTTCAACCACCGCCTTTCCTTCTACGTAACCAACAGACATCTCCGTTCCTCCCAGCTCGCCCTTGCAGCTGACCCCGAAATCCAGAAAAGCATAGCAGGAGGAACATTCTTCTCCTACCTGGCAGCCCGGACATGGAACACGCTACCTCTCAAGCTTACGCAGAAGGCATCACTGAAGCAGTTCAGGAAGGACCTCAAGACCTGACTCTTGGACTGAACAGCAAGCCCACAAACAGCGCCTTCAGAACCTGTTGGTGATTAGCCGGGCTCTACAAATCTCTGATTGATTGATGGAGTGTCGTCTGCATAAAGTAATACAGGGACTGAACGTCAGGCAACAATAGGCACATCAGCCTGCAGGGCCCTGATCACATCAGCAACCCCATTAATGTAAAGAGAAAAAAGAAATGTCCTTCTTAACTCTAAAGGAATTAGTGCATTCTCTGTTTGGGCCAAAACGAACCTTGGCAGTCACCTTCCCACATAAGTTAGCAAGGAAGCTAACAATGATCTCAGGTGACCCAAGCAAGAGTAGGGTTTGCAATAAAATTGAATGATCCACCAGGTCAAAGGCACTGCTGAGACCTGCAAAGCATAAATATAGTGAGCCAGGCTTGCCCTTTGTGTATTTCCCAATGAGTAGGCCCAAGTTCACACACTGTTCTACCGTCCCCAACCCTTCCTTAAAGCAAGCCATACTGAGCTTCTGACAAGATAGTTATTGGTGGCCCACTGCTCTAATCTTTGTAGGAGAACCTTACCTATTAGATTAACAGAGGAGTCCAGTAAAGAAACTGGATGATAGCACCTATGATCAAATCCCTCCCACTTCTTAAAAATAGGCACAATAATTGAATCAGCTCAGCTAGAAGGGGTCATACTCGTCTACAGGTGCATTAAGCATTAAGATAGTAATAGGGCCACAAAGTTCTACTACAGCCTTAGAGGCATCAACAAGGACACCATCTGGCCCGGGTGCTTTACCCTCTGCACTGCAATCTAAGGCAAGAAGGACTTCCTCCAAAGTTATTTCCAGGTGTCTGCTGCCATTTAAAGTATCTGTTATAAATGGGGTCTTTGGTTGGCAGTCAGGTTACCCCCTGTCCAAGCAAGGACCCTCACTCTTGTCAGGGTAAAAGAGAATCACCCTCAGCTAACCCCTGCCTACCCCCTTGGTAGCTTGGCACGTGCAGTAAGCTTAACTTCAGAGTGCTAGGTGTAAAGTATTTGTACCAACACACAAAGTAACTTAATGAAAACACTACAAAATGACACAACACAAGTTTAGGAAAATATTTATCTAAACAAAACAAGACGAAAACAACAAAAATCTACAATACACAAGTCATCACTAAAAATGGAAAAAGAGTCTTCATGTAATTTTAAACACACACTAACACTGTTAGCGTGAAAATGTACCTTGGGTATGTCAAAAAATAACCCCGCACCGGCGAGTGTACGTCAAAAAGGGCTTCCGATGTGTCGATTTCACTCACAAGCAAGACCTTGCGTAGTTTCTCCTTTGGTCGGGTCGGGGTACGTCGTTTCCTTTCTCTGCAGGAGAGTAATGCGTCGATCCGGTAAGCACTCTCGGGTCTGGGCAGGCCTTGCGTTGTTTTTACATGGCGATCACTACTTGCGTCGGAAATCCAGCCGCATGATGATCCAAAAACCACGCAGCGTGGGTTGCGATCTCACCAGCCTCCGTCAGTGATGCTGTGCGTCGTTTCTCAAGCCCCGGGCATCGATCTTCAGGTCGTGTTGCAGGGGAGCGTCGATTTTCAGCTGCGAAGCCGGCGACGCGTCGATTTTTTTTTAGCCGCAGATCGGAGTTGCGTTGATCTTTTCCCTGCACGGCAGAAAGTTAGTCAATTTCTTCCTCTTAGGCTGCCAGCTTCTCCTTTCAGGGTCCCAGGAACAGGATGGGCACCACTTGGCAGGGAATGATTCTTTCCAGAGACTACATGTGCTGGCAGAGAGAAGTCTTTGCTGTCCCTGAGACTTCAAACAACAGGAGGCAAGCTCTAAATCAAGCCCTTGGAGATCTCCACAAGATGGAAGGCACACAAAGTCCAGTCTTTGCCCTCACTCTGGCAGAAGCAGCAACTGCAGGATAGCTCCACAAAGCACAGTCACAGGCAGGGCAGCTCTTCTTCCTCTGCTCTTCTCCAGGCAGAGGTTCCTCTTGGTTTCCAGAAGTGTCCTCAAGTCTGTGGTTTTGGGTGCCCCCCTTATACCCATTTTCTCCTTTGAAGTAGGCCTACTTCAAAGCAAATTCTCTCTCGATTGCGAAATCCTGCCTTGCCCAGGCCAGGCCCCAGACACTCACCAGGGGGTTGGAGACTGCATTGTGTGAGGGCAGGCACAGCCCTTTCAGGTGTGAGCGACCACTCCTCCCCTCCCTCCTAGCACAGATTGCTCATCAGGATATGCAGGCTACACCCCAGCTCTCTTTGTGTCACTGTCTAGTGAGAGGTGCAACCAACCCAACTGTCAAACTGACCCAGACAGGGAACCCACAAACAGGCAGAGTCACGGAAATGGTTTAAGCAAGAAAATGCTCACTTTCTAAAAGTGGCATTTTCAAACACACAATCTTAAAATCAACTTTACTAAAAGATGTATTTTTAAATTGTGAGCTCAGAGACCCCAAACTCCAAATGTCCATCCTCTCCCAAAGGGAATCTACACCTTAATCAGATTTAAAGGTAGCCCTCATGTTAACCTATGAGAGGGACAGGCCTTGCAACAGTGAAAAACGAATTTAGCAGTATTTCACTGTCAGGACATATAAAACACATTACTATATGTCCTACCTTAACCATACACTGCACCCTGCCCTTGGGGCTACCTAGGGCTTACCTTAGGGGTGCCTTAAATGTAAGAAAAGGGAAGGTTTAGGCCTGGCAAGTGGGTACACTTGCCAAGTCGAGTTTACAGTTTAAACCTGCACACACAGACACTGCAGTGGCAGGTCTGAGACATGATTACAGAGCTACTTATGTGGGTGGCACAACCAGTGCTGCAGGCCCACTAGTAGCATTTGATTTACAGGCCCTGGGCACCTCTAGTGCACTGTACTAGGGTCTTACTAGTAAATCAAATATGCCAATCATGGATGAACAAATTACATATACATTTTGTATAGGAGCACTTGCACTTTAGCACTGGTTAGCAGTGGTAAAGTGCCCAGAGTAACAAAAACAGCAAAAACAGAGTCCAGCACACATCAACAACCTTAGAAACAGAGGCAAAAAGTTAAGGGAGACCACACCAAGGATGAAAGGTCTAACATATCTATCTTTTTTATGTCACCCAAAGATGTCGAAATAATTCTCAACCAACATATTAGGTGGAACATGCGAAGTAAGTTCTGGGACTGTCATCTTTCAGGAATGGGGGATTTACAGTGTTCCAAAACAGGGTGGCATTGTTGGTTACAGCTTCTTGGGCTACATTTGCCAAGGCTTCTTCCCTGAGTACCCTCTTCCTATTATTTAAAGCCATTTTGTAATCCTTCCTAAGTTGCTTGATGGCAATACGGTCCCGTGGTGAACTCTGCAACAATTTAGTGAACTGAGTGCATGGGAGATCAAACCAACCATGCTTCATTTCAGACTGGGGCCTGTACTTTCGAGTTAGAGAAGCATTAAGTGATCTAGTAATGGCTTCAAACACATGGATCAATAACATATTATCAACCTTGCCGCCGAGACAGCACTTAAATTCAGTTTCATTCGTTTTTAGCAGCTTCTGGAGCACTACTGTGGCATCTGCCACACACTAATTTGGCTGGAAGAGGGCATTTCTGTATATTAAAGTCCCCAGTCCATAAAATATAACACTTCGGGGAGCAGGCTTGTAGAAACATGTCTAGATCTGCCTCTATAGTCGTAATAACCATGCTACATGTGGAATCAAAAATATTATTAGAAAATTAATTAGAACCAAATCAGATCCTTCCGAATAGGACAGTCACACAAGCTGATTATAGAATGAAGCAGTAAAGGATCTCTTAACGACCACAGATAATAGGTTAGAAATTCAAATTTGAAGAACACCCCTAGGTTGGTCTGATAATGAAGGATCTGCAGATGTAAAAATAGTAGAAAATCCTTCCATATGGGAGGGAGCTACATCCCATATTTCATGTAAACAAATCACATGGCGTGTTCAGGTAATTTGAACCCATTCAGGAGCATCGAACTTATTTTTTAAACCAAATATATTCCATGATGTGAAAATGCATACCCCTTTTTGTTTCTCTGGTACTAATTGAAGGGACACAGCATTTTGACTGGCATTTCCTAGTACAACTGAATTAACTGGCAGGATAGTGAGGTTACAAAAAGGTACAACAGACCCATTGGTCTGCCCCTTTTTGGTACATTGAAGGCCATATGATTAATCACCCTGTTCCTCCTAGATGCATGAAACCCCATTGATGTTTTGTCAATCTATTTTTTGTAACTCTCTTAATGCCATAAATCTGTTAAATGTAGGAGCAGTGAGTTGACAGTCATTCAACCGGGATTGAGCAAGTGTGGTAGGAATTTACACCCTACTATTTCGGTGCAAGTGACAATAACAATACCCCAGGGGAAGAACAATGTTTCTGGGATTAGTACTATGTGCTTGTGATTTAAATAAAATCTCACTTGCTACTCTAGGGTGTCTTACATGTATAATAACACAGTCCTTCATGAAAGTTTTCCTAGTTGGTCTAATCTAGCAGACTGTTCGCATCACAATGATTAAATTGGCTCTCGCTATCGGAAAAATAAACTTGGATGGTAACCAGTGCAAAACCTTATTTCTAAATTGGTCTGCCGACTCAACCTAACCTGGGGGCAGAGCGGGGACATTAGTCATTATTGCCACAAACAGACAGCAGGCAGGGGGTAAATTAATAGTCACATCATTATTCACATTATTGATTTGCCTCCTTTCCTGTTTGGGCTAAGTAGACTTCCTAATTCTCTGTGAAACACTTCTTAAAGGAGTACCAGGACGATTTACAGTATCAAGGGATATAGTCTGATTATCAGCTCTAATCTGGGCCGACTGAATAGGATATGGGGCCATTGAAGTGGCAGCAGTAACAACAGTACTTCCCAAGCCACCAGAACTATTTCCTGGCAGTACCACTGGGTGATGCTCAACAAAACATTTTTAAAATGTATCAGTGCTTCTGCCACTTTCTCTAAGCGATTCAGAATTGGACCCAACATATTTTTTACACGGGTAGCCACCCCAGGGCATATCTCTTCAACCATGTCAGGCACAAGTTCTCTAGATTTGCTACTGGGGCCAGGAGCACAGTTGTCCAGAAGACCAACCACTCTAGTGCAAACAGGGTCTAATTGGCTGATTACAGTATTTGAAGTCCCAGGGGTTACAGCTTGTAGCAGCGAATGAGAGCTTGTGTTGGCCACAGTTGGCATGGAGTGGGCCTGTATTGACCCAGTTCCTGGGGAAGATGTTAAAGACGGATGCTGTTTCGCAGTTTCAATTTCTTTATTGATTCCTTCCACAACCTGCTGTAAATAATCATCTATGGTGGTACCAGATTTGGGTTTTCAGGAAGCAATCCTGCGTTTCTCCTTTGCAGAGGCCAGTCTCAGTTTGGCCCCTGTATCCCACAACCAGAATACAAAGGATTTTGCGTGACCCCAATAATGAATAAGTAAATATCTGCAATACCTTTATCCTCTATCCTGGATAGTGGCGGCGAAAATGCCCATCAGTTTGTGTTTTCCCACTGTCACATGTGCTCTTGGAAACCCGCTGCCTTTATACTGCATTTTTTTCATGCAGTACTGTTACATCAATTTACCCTTTGCCCTTGCTTTTAGAAGAAAAATAAGTTAAGACTGACTACGGCCCTTGACCGTTGCCCCGTTCAATACCTCCAGGAAGGTTGGCCAGAGCATCATATATAGATGGTAAATCATACTCTTCCTGCAGAGCATAGCGATTTGATAATGTTTATAACTTATCTCTGATATCCTGGGCATCGAAGCTTTTTTTGTACCTAGACACAGTGGTTGGCTGTTAGCTAGTTGCAAACATTTATAATTTTGCACTGTGAGCTGATTTAGTTATCACATTTGGACCTAGAACACAGTTTCATCCAGCATCTCCTTTAAACCTGCCTAGTGCTTGTCTGCATAACAGTCCTTCCCTTGTACAAGGTGTATTATTGTTTAGTAGCTTCTTCCCTGAAGGTACCTGTGGCATGTGATGTCACTTACTGACTTTAGGTTTTTATTGTCACAACCCGATCCCATCTCACGCTCTTCTCGGTCTGCTCCTCTATGGACATGGCAAAGAAAGATTGTAGGGAACAATTTGTAACTCTGCTGTTCTCACTAATGAAAGAAGCCATCATTCTGGCACGGAAGTCTGCTGTGATTTCTTAACATTACTAATGAAAACGAAATCGATTGGAGAACACATTGGCTGGATGTTAGAACAACGTATGCACCTAGTGTTCACCATGAAACATATTTGTAATAAATTAATGTCACCTGTTCTGTGTTCCTGTGAACTAATTGAACACTTTTTTGTGTTTCCTAAAGCTGCCTGCTCTAGAAAAAGATTTAATAATGCTGAAGTCACCTTCCAAGGAAGCTGTAGCGACTGTGCTTGATTCCTATCATACCAAGGTAATGTGAGCACTAAGGTAATGAGTACCTGCAAAGGATGAATGTAATGTATTCTTTGTAGTAACACGTGGGAGCTGTGCCTAGTCCAGAAGGCTAATTTACTGACTAAATACCGCTTAATTTAATTTTTGCTTAATTAGCAGCTGCTCTCACTCAATTCAAAAGGCAGAATTCGAGTATTGCCTGTCTACTATCTGTGAACTTTTTATGTTCCCACATTATAATCAGAAACAGTTCCAAGCTTCTATACACAATATGGTTATAACTATCATACACAAAAAACTCATAATAATATGCAGGCCCGGATTGGTGCTACTGGGCATTTTCCTGGTGGGGTGGCAGTGTAGGGGCTGGTTTTGTTCCTGCTTTCTTAACAAATTCATCAATGCAAAAAAAAAAAAGTTTCAAAGCGTGCCCCATCAGAAAACGCTCCCTTCAAAACCATTTGTTTTTGCATTTGGGAGGCTTCTGTCTCCTGCAGCGCTGACTTTCAGGGCTTTGGTGGGGGTTTAGGTGCGAGGGTCTTTTGTTTGGCTCAGGTAATCCAGCACATGCATGATTAAGACTTCAAAATTCGGAACACTGTATTTCTTTATAGTGTGACTGGTGCAACGCATTTCAGTTTAGAACATCAAATTTTACAATTGCGTTAAGTGACATTTGTTAGGAATGAGTGGAATCATGGACTTAAAAACATTGCTTTGATGACCATACTATGGGTGTACCAAAAGTAAAGTCAGCTGCCCCTCCCCCTTCTAATTTGGCCTAATTTTCTATTATAGAAGTTGTAACAGTCTTTTGCTTTTGTGTAGCGCACACCCTGAACTGATGTATTTCAGGATACTCCCGGGTGATGATGAATATAAAAGAGGCACTGTGAAAAAAGTAATACCTACGATTACACAATGTGGCCGAGTGAAAGGCAGGATTGGTGCAAGCTTTCCAAGTTTCACATTATACATTTCAGCCACTTCATGGTTATCGCCTTCTCTTTCCCGTCTTAGATCACAGCTGAGTGCTTTGTGTTTAATTCTTTGCAGTGCTTCGTGAGTGCACCTCGTTAAATATATCCGGATGTGCATGTATCACAAGGACTGGTGGTGCTAGTTTTTTGGGACGGTGATGATTTACTGCAGAAACCAATTAAAAAACAGTGCACCCACTCTTGGTCATTCAGTGCTTTGAGACCATTTGCTCTACATACCTAAAACTCTTTATTCATTGTCATTGATTCTTGAATTAATTCATCCTTTCATTTCTCACCATCCAACTATTCATTCATTGAGCTCTGTAGCCACGTCTCCAATTTCCATTCCTCTATTCAGTCACTGGACAAGGTTCTATAGTGGAAAGCATGTTGTAAAACATACCATATTTGCAACCTGTTTTAAAATAAAATTATTTGGGGTGGAGAACCTCCTCATCCAGGGACAGGAGTGGCCCTGTTATCTCTCTACAAGCCCTGCAGACTAGCCACTGTGGGACTCCCGAGGCCATGGAAGTGATGCACTGAATCCCCACAGACAGGCTGGCTTTAGTCCTAGTGGCACCCATTGTGTCAGTCTTTGTTGCTTCCTCCACCTCCCCCCACAAACCTCCTTCTTCATGGATTCTGACACTACAGCGCTCCATCAGTGCCCCTTTTCTTTCCATAGACCCTCTCTCACATGCATTTCATTTCTTTTATAGCACTACTCATACCAATGTTGGGTGTCGGAGCACTTTACATCACACATATTATACAGAGTTAATGAATCATACGTGAGGAAATCAGTCTATAAGAAATGTTAAATAAGGCAGTCAGGATTACATGGTGTCACATGTCACTGATACTAGTGGGTAGTAAATATTAAGAGTGTTTGGTCTTGAGAAGTAGAAACTCAGGATTTATAATGTACCATAGTGGCTGGCGTTACTAATAAGAATGAATATTAGGATAATCAAAGACTGGGGAAACCAGCATAACGTTCTAACCTATAGCATGCAGTTTGCTTGCAGCTTTTTCATGACAGTTCATAGCTAACTGTGTTATATTAGGGTGGTAACTTATGAACTGAAGGCGAAAGAAGGATTCCTGTGGCAAAAGCAGTAACCTACTGAGTGATCCACATAAAATACAGTGCTGTGATTTATGTGGTTCAAATTCTTTTCAGCAGGCATATTCATTGTCTGCATTACCTTATGATGAGTCAAAACTGCCACTGGACAAAACTCGATCTCTCTCAAGCAGGAACATTAACCACCAGTTATCTTGACATTGTTGTTGTTGCCTGAAACTGCTGGACACACAAAAAACATTGCAGCAAATGTTTTTAACCTGTCTTTTTCTTAACACTGTGCCACCCAAGTTCAGCGCCAGGTGTGACTGCACTGGTCACACCGCCTAGAGCCAGCCCTGACCAATCAGCAGCGCTGATCCTCTACCTCCAGCAGAAGCAGTCCACGCAGGCCCTGCTATAGTGAAAGCTGCACATATGACCCCAAAGAGCAGCGTGAAGATAACTATCGACTTGCACAGCTTAGATCCTGGGCAGCAGAAGTATCCTACTGGTTCTTGAGCCCTTCATGGGAAACAAATTAAGCTTGAAAAGTGTAGGATCTTAGGCTCAAAATCTTTAATGTTCCCAGTGAATTCCTATAGTCAAGTGTGAAAGGCTCTGCCATTATAATCTATAAAAATGTCTGTTTAAAACAACAACAGAATATACAGTAAAATCCATTATTTTAAAATGGAGAAATGTGATTGTTTGCCTGAACCCTTCAAAAAGAAAGCGCATGTTCCACGTATAGGGCGGTCCTTAATATTATATAAGTTTTCTGCGCCTTTATTTTTTCCATGTTATTAAGAGATAAGGACAGCATATCAGTTAAAAGAATATTAGACTAGCGTTTAAATGTTCACAATGATTTGCCTGTGTTCGTTCTTGTAGTTTTAATTACTGCGTTACAATGTCTATTACTGTACATAGACTGGAGCGAATCACCTGCCCGGCAGCAGCCTTTCAAAGAGGGTTTGTTAAAGCCGTGTCAGTCATTAACACACGGTATGCTTTTGTTTCGATCCTTGAGAAAGGGGCCTTTTGCACTGAGGATATGCATCCGACAAAACAATTAATTGCAGCTAGGAAGGCAGGCATCACACCCACCGAGACAGGGAAAGCTCCTCCTCGATTCAGGATGAATAATTTCAGAAGTTATGTGGGCGCTTAAAGTTTCCCACGTGCACCTTTTGTGAATTTTGCTGAGCACCCTAAACCAGTTCCCAACCTTTTGACTTCTGAGGACCCCCACTTTATCATTACTGGAACCCAGGGAGCCCCACTGAATCATTATTGGAATCGGTACACGCCCCACTGATTCATTACTGGAGGCCAGGGACCCCATCCTAAACATTGTTGATGATTTGAACCATAAACAAAAACACACACTGTACAGAAACAAGCATTCCATCAAACACATACACAAATGCTAGCACAAATGTTTTAATTTGCAAATAAATAAACTGAAAAAAAACAAAAAACTTTAATAGTAAGGGAAAGTTTGAAGCTTTTCTAAGTACAATTGAAGCCATACATTACCCATACTATTTTTAGTTTGATGCACCTGCAATTCTCCTTCGAATCAATCTGAGGATACTAATTTAATTTTTAGCCTCCAATTTGAAATTATTTGAGATTTACGGTACGTTTTAAAATTTTTAATTGTACATTGTCATTTTATTTATATGCACTTTTGTAATCTGTTAATATTACTTAATTTTCTAAGCAGTCACGGGCTCCCTAAGGAGGCTTTGTGGACCACCAAGGGAAAATCACTGCCCTAGACTCTACTTATTCTCTGTTTAGTGCCACATTGTGCCTTTCCTCTCATGCTGTGATCGCTCCACGTTGATTGCTTTGCTTGTAAAGTGATCAAGACCACGCTGTAAAGGGAGCTGGGACTTGAGAGTTGATCTTAGATTACATGTCAGTTTCTGCTCGTCCCTTGTTCTCATACTAGGATCATTCTTTGTCATGAGGGTCATTTACATGCTATAGTCCTTCCAAGAATTTGCATTGTGTGGATGCCTCTGAGCCCTTATTTCTGACCTTATGCCCTATTTAGTCTTCAACTCTGTCCTGCCACAGTATGACTGGCTTCCTGCAATAAATTTACATGCAGCAGAAACCCTACATTTCCTAGGCTTTATTTATTTATTTTATCTGATTTACTTTTAAGATTTCTATAGGGCATAGTCACTGAAGGTATCGATGTGCTTTACATACTAATAATAAATGCAACACAAGGTCTTACATAGAACTGATAATTTGAAGAAAACAGCAAAAGTGAAGAACGTAGATAAGATCAGGGTAGAAGTAGAGACGAGAAGGGTAAAGGAGGGTAACATTGGTAGAAAGATAGACAATGGGGAAGGATCATATGCATTTCATGTTCAATGGATCTGTCAGTTTGGTGGGATTCAGGGGAGCCCTGTAGGGAGCAGGTACTGCTTGATTAGTTATAGTTTGAATAGATGACTCTTTAATAGATGAGTGAACAGTAGTCTGGCTGCAATGTAAGGCTGCTCTTTGCAGTTTAAGAGATGATTGAGATGTACCTGCTTGAACTGCATTGGAAAAGTCTAATCTATATAGTATAAGAGCATATGCAGTTGTTTTTTGGTAGTCTGGTTGAAGGCTTTGCTTCAGTTTTTTCAGCATTAGAAGTTCCAAAAATTGCGGTTTTGGCAGCCTTATTATTATTTTGGACTATGGTTAAGGAGGGGTCAAGTGTTATTCACAGTAAGCTGACCAATAGGGCCATGGTGGGTGAGTAGTGGGGTAGATCTGCACTTGTGTAGATGTTGCTGATATTCATTGCTTGATGCTGAATTCCACTTGATCTTCAGCTCAGTCTTTTGTTTTCAAGCCATCATTTCTTACATGTAATGAGATTGTATGTGTTGTGCCAAGTGAGACCCCAAAACTCCTATGTAAACGTCCTAATCTATGGGGGTAAACCTTGGACCTCTATCTTTAGTCTACTCACAGCAGAATTACTTCCCTGACACAGATTTGCATTTTGTGGGCTCCTCAAGTGTCCCTTTCCTAGGCCGCAACTTGTGTTGATGTGGCTGACCATGGTAATGGACCCTGGCTCTAATTAGTCTCCAATATTTTCTTTGCTGTACTTACACCGAAATGGGTTGGTTTTAACGTGTTGACACATGCAAGCATGAGCAAGCAGAAGTGTTGCTTGGCCACCACACCAACAAGCATTCATCTAGTTTGGAAGTCATTTAAAAAATACTGATAGCTTGATCATTTATTTTGTTATCCAAGTGACGGGAGCTGGAAAACAGTAGAATGTAAATATCAAGGTGGTATTATTCTTCATGGCTCCCGCTTCCCCTGCCTAAGGTTGTGTTTGACATTTATCACGTGATAGAACTCTCTGAGAAATAAGCATGATTGCAGTGTAGAAGTGGTGAACCTTTTTTTATTTTTTAAAATTTTTTCTTAAATTTTAGATAATCACATACAATAAACATTCATAAATTTGTATGGCTCACATCCCCTCTGTCCCCCTGAACCACCACGTCTCATCATCACAATGTCAAAATGAATAACAAAAGGAAACAATATGCGTACATGTCTATAATTGGAATAGAAGTGCAATCTATGGTGAATAAGGTTTTGTAGGGGAGAATGTAGGACCCACACTAATCTGAAGAGTCATGGTCATGAGTGGAATGATAATCTCGGAACGGTTGCCATATTTCAATGGGTTGGGACATGGAGGATTGAAGGAGTGCGTAATCTTCACTGACTTTGTCACAAAAAGTAATCCCTTCAAGCCAGTCTGCGGATGTCGGAGCCCTACCGTCCCCCCAGTGTATTGCGACTTCCTGCTTAACCAACAGGAATGCCATAGAAGCAAGTTGGCGCATTGCCAAGGGAAGTCTCTGGTGTACCCCAAAAATTCATAGAGGGGGTTAGGCTACAGGCTTAAATGTAGGATAGAAGAGATATGCGTGTAGACGGCTATCCAATAGCGAGAAATCTCCAGACAGGTCCAGGAGGAATGTGTAAAGTCAGCACCTGGTAGTTTGCGCTTGGGACAATGATCCGTCCTGTCAGAGTCGAACCTCCCAGTAGCCACCAGGGATAAATAGCAATGGTGGAGAAATTTTAAATGTAATAATTTATGTCAGTAATTGATTGAAATGCCTCGTATTTGGGAACATTAATAAGACCAAATTTAATCAGTAATGGGGGAACCCAGCTCCTCCGCCCATGCCTCCTGCACTCGGGTCGGGGTGTCAGGCCTCCCAGTGAGCCATAGTTGGTAAATTCTAGAAACTAATCGGTCCCCCTCCACATCTGAGATTACATGTGTCAGTGAGGGGAAATCCTTCGGGGCCAATGGGTATGTGGGTAGTAGGGAATGAAGGGTACTATGTAGTCTTTTAAATATGAAAAGGTCCATTTGGGTGACACTTTGTGCCTGCTGGTCCCCTGGAAGATGGAAAACTTGGCCACCTGGGAAGAGATCTCCTACTGTGGAGAGTTTATAGTGCTGGAGCGTACACTGAACCAGTGCTTCGCATGTGGAAGGGAGCCAGGGATTATTATGAAGGAGAATAGCTGAAGAGTAAAGGGGGTCCACCATCCAGCGTTCTTCGCAGCTGGTGCCATGCCCAACACGTCGTGGAAAAAGTTTGTATGTTGCAAGGTTCTAGTGGAATACCCTTCAGAAGAATTTGAGAATGGAGGAGCCCATCCAGCTGATCCTTCTCAGGTTTAAGATATGGGACACGAACATTCGGGTGGTACCAGCAGAAGGAGTATTGACACTGAGCTACCAAATAATAAAGGTGGAAATCTGGGACTCTGAACCCCCCATGGTCCAGTGGAAGCACCAGGGTGCCCCAACGAACCAGCAGGCAGCCTCCGGCCCAGATCAAGCAGAGAAGATGACCACGTAATGTACGAAAGAAGTCAAGGGAATAGGGATATTAAAAATATATATAATGGAAACACAGAAGGACTACCATTTTGATACTGGCCACCCGTCCCACCATGAACAGAGGAAGTTTTATCCATTGTGACACCTGCATCTTTAGTTGAGCCATAGCCGGGCTGTAATTAAGTCTTAGTATTTGGTCCCTGTCCCTATGCAAGCGGATGCATAAGTAGTTAGTATCTTCCTTGACTCAACAAAATGGGAATTAAGCCAGTACCTGTTGTGTGGCATCTGTCAAGGGGAAGAGTTCAGACTTGGACCAGTTAATCTGTAGTCCGAAAGGTTACCATAGTGAGCAATTTCCTGCATAAGCGGGGTGAGATTGGTCGTGGGATGGCAGTTAAAGAGTAGGATGTCCTCTGCCTATAAAGAGAGAAGGAGGGAGTCATGTGCAAGCTGGAGTCCTCCATGAGAATAGAAGTCTTGAAAGTGGCGGAACAAAGGGTCCATTTGCAATAATGAAAAAAGGGGACAAGGGGCAGCCCTGTCTGGTACCCCGCTTCATCGGAAAACTATCCATGAGTGATCCATTGACTCGTATACCATCTGCAGGGTTGGCATACAATAACATAATTAAGGATATGAATTGGGAAGGGATGCCAAGTTGACCCAGGACTACCCCACGGAAGGGCAATTCCAGGCAGTCGAAGGTCTTCTTGGCATCCAATAGGTCATGAGCTGCAGGGATAGTAGGGGATATCTGATGTTGAACTGCAAAAATGGTCCGGAGGTTAAGTGTTGAGGGACAAAACCAGACTGAGCGGGAGTGATGATCTGCTCCAGCAGGAGGGACGGTCTATTGGTGAGTATTTTATTACAGAGATTCAACAAGGAGAGGGGATGATAGGAGGTACAGTGTGTAGGATCTTTACCGGGCTTCAGCAGAAGAGTGATGACGGCCTCACACAGTGTGGGGGGAAGTGCCTCAGTACAAGAGATCTATTATAGAGCGTTAATAAATGGGGGGCCAATTGGAGCTTTAAAACTTTGTAAAAGGCTCCAGTTAGGCCGTCAAGACCAGGGGCTGTGAAACCATCAATGGCAATTATAGCCGCTATTACCTCATCAAGTGTAATTGATTCCTTGAGGAACTCACGCTGACCCTCGAGAGGCAGACCAGGGCCACTTCATCGAGATATGTGCCAATTGCAGACGTTATCTAGTACACGAGGGGCATAAATGTCTTTGTAGAATTGTAAGAATTCCGCCCTAACACCCTCGCTGCCTAAGATTCGCACACCATTCACCGCTTGCAGCTCAGTGATGTAACTGTGGAGGTGTTTAGGATGAAGTAGCCGTGCGAGGGTGCGGCCAGGGCGTTCCCACTCCCCATACGTACGAGCCTGGGCATTTTTACCCAGATATGCCAGCTCCCTATCTGTAAAGTCTTGAAACTCTGTTAGCAATTCAGAGCGGCGTTGCAATTGAGTCGGTCTTAAGCGCAGCATCGTCAATGTTGTGCAAACTAGACTCAATACATTGGAACTGAGCCCTTATATCATGTGAGGTACTGACATGTTTGGAAATGCATACCCCGTGAAAATAAGCCGTAAAGGCTTCCCACAAAGTCACCTGTGTGGAGACCAAGCCAGTATTCAGCAAATAATAGTCACTCACTGCTTTGAGGATTTCCTCCTGAAACACCAGGTCTCGGAGGGCCCCCCGTGATACCTCCAGGTGCACTCTGAATTGCAACCAGAAGGGACCCACAGCTGAAAAAGAGCAGAACCATGACCCGACAGCATCTGGGGAAGGACAGTTATATGTGTGACCCATAGATAAGTGTTGGTTGAAAGGAACCAGTAATCCAACCTAGTCCATACCGAATGTGGGGTGGAGTAGAATGTAAAACCCGAGTTGTTTGGGTATCTGGATTGCCAGACATCAAGCAGTGCATAGGTATTGGTGATGGTCTGAAGGATAGTACGATCCCAGGGTTTATCACTGGGATGGACACCAGTGAAATTTAGTTGCAAGCAATATGGCATATTGAAATCAACCACTACTATCAAATGCCACTACTATCAGATTAGTTGCATCCAGTTATTTCTGGTGGGTAACCAGTCCTTGGAAAAATACTGTATCGTCCATGTTAGGGGCATAGACATTTAATATTAGCACGTGTTTACCTGCCAAAACACCCCGAACGAGGACATACCTGCCATCACGGTCAGAATGGCATGATTGGAATGTGAAAGGGACACGCCTGTGTATTAGAACACAGCTGCCCCTGGAATAGGAACTGTAACAGGAAAAATAACGGTGTGTGCCCCAAGTCCTAGTGAAGGAGTGTTGCTGCTGGGATGCAGGAATGTCTCCTGTACGAAGGCTACACCCATATTCTATCTAGTCATATAGGATAACACCTGTTTCCCTTCCGTGGATTGTTAATTCCCTGTATATTCTAGGACATGAACGTGAGGTCACAGGACATGGTCGGGGAGATACAAAGGGCATTGCACGCGTAAGTGGTGTGGCAAAGATGGGCAGTGAGAAGAAGCAGGAGGACAATGTGGTGTGTTGTAGAAAGTAAACAACATAACATAGTAGAACAATAGCAAAAAAAAGGCAGAATGTAGATTCCCAAACCCCCCCCCCACCCACACCAGACTACTCAAAATCCAGTGCATCCCAAAGAAGAAAAACATAACAAACAACAATCCCATAATTGCATTCATGGCGATCGCTAATGGGGCGTAGCAACAACACGGCAGGCAGCAGCCCTAAGAATAAGAAGCATATGTAGTAATTGTAAATCAATGCAAACACATACTTATAGGTGGCATGGCAGATTATTCAATGTTGATGGGGCCACCAGAGAGGAGTTAGTGGACAATTTTTTGGGAAAATGCCACTGTGTCCGAAAGATAATATCAAATTATTTCACCCAAAGACAGGCAGGTAAACCATGGCATATCGCAGCTCCATCATTTTGAGAATGTTTTTGACATCAAAGTACTTCTGTCGGGCCTCCTGAACTACTGGCATAAAATCAGGATAGAGTGAGATGGAGGCACCCTGGTACTGAAGTGGGACCCTCTCCCGAGCTAGCTAAAGAACTGTGTCCCTGTCTTTATAATTAAGGAGACGGGCTATGAAGAGGTGAGGGGGAGTGCCCTCAGGGGTTCTCAGGCCCAGTGAGCGGTGAGCACGCTCAACGGTGAAGGTGGTGGCAAAGTCAGCGCAGTCGAAAAGGTCAGTTAGAAGGCACTCCACAAAGGCATCCAGTTTGCCCATATTGGTGGTCTCGGCCATGCCTGCTATGCAAATGTTGTTCCTGCGGGAGCGGGCTTCCAGGTCTTTGCATTTCATTGCAGCTTGTTTAAGAGTGCGTTTCATCTTCTCCATTCGTTTTTGCATGGTTGCACTGCAGCCTTCCAGTCTCGAGAGCCTCGCCTCTGCTGTATCAAGTCTAACCTTGTCCAGGGGCTCCCCTAGTTTGTCTATGCGGTCGGCTATGTGTCAAATCTCTACTCCATTGTGTGGAAAACCCCGCCTTGAGCTCCACCACGTTGGCAGCCACATCTTGGGCCAAGGTCGTAGGCATGCTTAGTCCATGAGGTCCTCCGTGTCCGGAGAGAGGGCAACCACCCCAACAGGTCGGGTTTTATAAAAGTTGAGCTTGTGCTGTCTAAAATCCATTTTGCCCATTACAGGGATGCCACATGTCAGTGTAATGAACCAGTAGCAAAGGGCACCCCTCAGCTACACAGGCCAGTTTCAAGTAGTGCAGCCCTGTAGAGGGGGTGAAAGCTAAAGTCCCAAGCCACACAGACTACAGGGTCGCCAAGTGATGCCAGAAGCTGGAGAGTCGCCCAGTGTGTGGTGGTGCAGAAATGCTATACATATTTGAATAGGCAGAGGCGGATGAGATTGAGGCTGAGAAATTGAGCATTAGCAGCAGGGCTATGGCGTGAGGGAGTGAACTTCATATGAAGTTCTCTCTTTTGAGTTTTGCTTGAATACAGGAAAATAAATAAACCGATTATTGCGCAATATTAGAACATTCATCTGTGAATAGCAATATTGACCACATAGCCAGTCAACATTTCTTCTTACTGGCTTTTATTCAGTATTTGAGCCTAAGTGACTGGCAGTAAAACTGAGTGCCTTGCTGTGACATACCGTAGATAGATATAAAAGAACAGTGCCTGTAGTTTTGGTGGAACAAGTTCTTTATAGTGGAACATTCTCCTAAACTCTACTCATAGAATTTGTAGGGTAAATTGAGTTACTAAATTAGTAAAAAGTTAGTAAAAAGAAGGGCTTGGTGTGCTACGCCCTGTGCTGTAAATCTCTCCCTCGTGGATAGCTTCCTCAGTGGGAATTGGTACCACCTGTTTTTCTATTGTATCTAATCAAAGGTTTGCAGTTGCAGTTGTGTTCATAAAACTTTGTGACATTTCACTGACAATGGTTTGAAAACGTCAGTCGTATTTCATGAACCCTTGTAATGTTAATCGGTTTCAAAGTGTACACTGCGGTTCATAAGAACATCTTTAAATTGCCATGCACCCTTGATAGATTACAGTCTTGGATTTTGCTGTCACAAAGGTGTGATTTGATGACCATATGCTTCACTACCACAAAATCTGTTAGTACACCAGGCCGAAGTCAGCTGTACTTCACTACCACATATCTTGAATTTTTAGATCTTGGGGTATCAGCTTAGTTAATTTGTATTGATGGTCAGATATTTCCCTTTGCAATATCCTTTAGACACATTTATTCGCTTGCACAGAAAAATCAATCAGAGTCATTCAAAATGCATCCTTCGCAAAGTGAAGTAGAGATTCTTTCTTTCAACTTGTTTAGGGTCATCAACATCAACATTTTTAAAGAATATTGTCCATGCCATAGTAGATAAAAAAAAGTGTGGATGAAGGACACCACCTTGTCACTGCCTTCTTTTTGCAAATGTACTTTGCCTGAAATTTAAATCAAATATCTGGATGCAAGTGATTAAGGGACACATGGCGAGAGCAAAATAATTTAAATCACTGCAAGACAGTTCTTAAGTATTTACCCCCAAATAAAATCTACAACTTTTAATTTGTGGAAATTCTTATTTTTTTTTATTTTATTTCGTTTTTTTTTAAATGGTAGTTCAAACCAACAATTTAGAATGCAGTAGACAATTTAAGAAGCCTGTGCTCTGTATAGCACCCCATTGGCAATCACGTTAATTTTTTGTTGACCTTGAGCGGTGCAGTGTTGTTTCTACAGCCTATCCATATTCCAAGCTGATGGGGGTCTAACTGCGTTGTGGTGATAACATGACTCTACGTCTGAGCTATCACAGTGGATGAATACTTATAGGTTGTCATTGTATGTACATTATGCAATTATTCTTGCTTTATTTGCCTTAGTTAGGTCCACTTGACTCTTATGTTGAGTGCCCTCTTTATTTTCTGTAAATATTCAAATGTCTGTCAATTTCTATCATTGTGGGCAGTGTGCCACAATAATCTGTTTACATTCTTCGTGTGCATTCTTTGCATTGTCTTTATAAAATGTGATGACATGCAACAGTCTGCTTGACCACCACCATCTGATCCGGCAAAGGTGTGGCACAGCTTGTCTTTAAGGACCCAAGACAGGATATTCAGTGCCATCCTTCTCCATGAAGCAGCCATCTGTTGGTATTCACTTTGTATTTCGACACCTTAAAACTGTTCTTCGATCCTCACCCTCCTCTGGAAGCTGCCATCTGCATGCGCCTATGTCCATCTGTATGAAACCTTAGGCTGAAGAGCCCTCCTGTTGTCCTGAAAACAGAACAGTACCTTATCGGAATGAAGCACCACTTTCAACTACTGAGACTTCTGTGCATGCATGTACCAAACACATCATGACAGGAAAGTGGTTCATGTCTGGCCCTGTGCATTGCTGAATTGATACACCTAGAGGGGCATTAATTTAAGGTTAAAAAGTATATTAATAACAGAGCAGCAGTCTGTAAGAGGTAGTTCCGTAAGAGGTAGTTACAGATGCGCATTGCACATCATGTTGAGTGTGGGAGGCAGTCTGTGCCTGGTTTATTAATACCACTTGTGGAAATGAAATGAGGTTCTCACGTCCATGATTGTCTACTGGCTTGTATTTCTCCACTGCTGTCTGCACTCACGTTAATTGTATGTCCCTAAGAGAAGGTCATATCCTTGGAATTGTGATCAAATTAACATCTTTAGTTGTGATATGTTTAATTCAGTTGAACGCTTTGTCTCACCAAAATGCAGTTTGATCTGCCACCTACATTTTTACAAACAAAAGAGGATCCAGCAACTCCATGAAGCAGATGCAGTGAAGAATTCATGAATTGCATGACAGCTATTAAAGGAAATAAAATGCCTGTAGAAAGACATAAAATAGGTACAGAACATTACAAGTGGTACTTTAGGAGTAGGGCAAGGAGAAATCAAAGAATTTGATAAGGCTCTTCTAAGAATTGAAGGGAGATTTAAACCCAGTGCCAATATTACATTGGATAGGTACAAATTTTATATGCAAAAGCGTTTATCAGGGGAATAGTTTGAGTTTTTTGACAGCTTTCTTGGCACAGTCAATTTCATGCATTTTTTGAAAAAAATCTAATAATTGTGAATGTAAGAAAATCCAAGAAAAGTTTGGGTACCTGGTGGCCTCAAATTGCAAGACACCATAGCCACTGCTAAATCTGTAGACCATTCTGAGAGATGGATGAAAACTGTCACAGAAGATGAGAGCAAATTTAGGTTTGCAGTAGTTTGTATTGTGAATTATCACAATAACTATGCTGTAACCTGCATGAAAAAGAAGACAATAGCACTGCATATTGTTGTCATCTAAGTTCTGTTTTGCAGTGGGTCGGGTGAAGAATTGTTGTAAGTTATGGCGTTTTTCCAACGTCTGCAGAGAAATGAAGAAACAAATAATGGAAAAAAAGCAGAAAGGAATGCATAATGAAAAGTGATGCACAAACATGTTTGAGATGTGAGTATAAAGGTGATCCAGGTAACTAGAGAGATTTAGTTTGGACGCTTAAGGAAACAAGGAGAAAAGATATGAAGCCGAAGGTAAAGGATGCCCATGTGTTAAGAGTCGGCATTATAATCATACTGCATTTGTAGAGCTCGTAGCTACCCGTAGGCATCAAGAAGCTAAGTATGCTACTCGACAACCAGGCATTTGTTGGAGAGATCGGTCCAAACAGCCAAAATTTCAAGAATATGCTGCAAAGCGGTCAAACAGCCAAGTTTTCAAGAATTTGCAAAAAGAAAGTTCCTAGTCAATTACCCGTGAAGGGAGAGGCAGAGAATTCCATAACCTCACAGCATTATATCGGAATGAACAACCTCCACTCCTGATTCTTTTGAAGCGGGGGGCCGCTGCAAGTACGGCATTGGTAGACCGCAGGCACCTTGTAGGAGAGTAAAGAGAAAACAGTGATTGGCAGGTCGAAGGGCTGGTATCCAGTAAAGCCATACAAGCAATGCAGAGTGATTTAAATTTGATCCTTTGGGCCACAGGGAGCCACTGAAGAGATTTAAGAGCCTGCTGTTCTGACACATGTTTGAAAATATTATATAGTAATTGGGCTGCAGAATTCTGCACAACCTGCAGTTTTCTGATCGCCAATTTAGGGGCACCGAAATACAAGGAGTTTCCGTAGTCCAGGCATGTGTGACTAAGCGCCTGGACTACTAGTCTTTTTGGAGTGGAAGGGAAGCGGATGAAGAATGTTCCTAAGAGTTCCAAGAATCCCATTAAATGTTGAAGCTAGTTTTGTTGCGTGCATGTCCACGGTTAGTGCTTTGTCCAGCCAAACCCCTAAGCTTTATATTGCAGGCTTAGGGGAAGGAGGAGTGCCTAGAGTGCTAGGCCATCCCAAATCTATCCAGGGATGCAGATAATTACCCAGGATCACGAGTTCTGTCTTCTCTCCATTTAGTTTTAAAGCGGTGTTGTTTATCTAAATGGCCACAGGCATAAGACAAGGGCCTAAGGCAGCGGAACTGGGAACCGGTGAGTGAGAGAGGGAGAAGACCAGTTGTGTATCATCTGCATACAAGATTGTGGAAATCCCGAATGCCAGCATGATATCAGCCATGGGGTGCATATGTACATTGAACAGTGTTGGACTTAATGAGGATCCTTGGGGGACACCACAGTTCAATGAAAAAGTATCTCTGGTTCAGCTACCCTCAAACACCTGGAAGGTCCTGTTATTAAGAAAGGATTGGAGCCAGAAGAGAGGGTGACCTGCTACCCCCACACTCTGGATTCTCTCAAGGAGGATTCCATGGCTGACCATATCAAATGCTGCACTGAGGTCGAGGAGGTCAATAGCAGCCGTGCCTCCTTGGTCCACCAGCATTTTAACCTCCTCAACCACCCCAGAAGTGCGGTTTCTGTCCCATGTTTAGGTCTGAAACCAGTCTGTGTGGGGTGAAGAATGTTATGCTTCCCAAGACACTCTGATAGGTGATTATTGACATGGCATTCCAGAACTTTACTTAGGGCAAGCCGAAGGGATGTAGGCCTGTAGTTCCCTGGGTCAAGGGGGTCCAGATTAGTCTTTTTAAGAAGTGTTTTTACCATAGCATGTTTCCACAGTATGGGCACGGTTACTTCAGCCAGGGGTGAGTTCAGAATACTGAACAGTCAGCCGAATCTGTTCCAGTACTTTGGGTAAAACAAATGGGGGGCAGGATGCACTTGGGATCCTGATTTAGCTTTATTTAAAATTGTTACAAGGTGCTCCTGGGTGATATCGGGAAAGGTCCTGAGAACCATATTGTGACCCTTATGTTCACTATTGCAAACCTTGGGGGGGGGGGGGGTCGGGGAGGGGGTCCTAAGTTAGAAGGATGGAGCCTAATTTAGATATCATCAACTTTTGTTCAAGAAAAGGCATTAGGTCATATATTATCACTCATGATTGATCACGGTTCTCTCTGGTTCATGCTCACTAGAGAGTTGTTTTTAAACAAGTTTGTTGGATTGAGGTGGAGGAGCTGGTGGTCACACATACAGTCCAACATAGAATTGAAATAATATGGAGTATTTTGGTCAGAAATTAAGCCATACTTTAACATTGTCAAATGACTGGTAAGTTCATTGTAAACTTTGAGTCAAATACTTTACCATATATGAGGCTAAACAGCACATATGTCGTAAAGCAAGCATTTCTTCTAATTTAATGTGAATGATATTTAGAATTGTATCAATGCACTCTAACAGGTTTTTTGTGCCTTTTCTGTTTCAAATGTGCATGCCCTGCCTTCCAAGAACTAGTTTGCAAATCTCCATATTTACACCCTTGCACCTCTAGGGTGGTCTGTCTGTGGTGCCCACAGTAGAGTGACTGCACAGCATCGCGGCCTACTTCTTAGTGCCAAGATGGGGGTTTGAAAAGTATCAGGCTTCTCCCCCAGTTTTAAGGCAAGTTAAAAGGTTTGAAAGTAAGAGAAAAGTGATTTAGGTTGTTTTCCTCATTTGTTTTATATTAAGTTAGGTCATCTTTCCATAGCAAATCATTTTTTGTGTTTCTGATAACTTTGGCCCCGTTTGACGAATCTCCACAAAACTTTCCAAAAAGGTTTTACTTTTTGGCTAGGTTGTATGTGGAAAGTTTGGAGGTGATTCATCAAGCTGGAGCAAAGAAAAAAGGCGGGTTTCCAAAGAGCAGAATCCCCATGCATTTTCCAGACGTTTTTAAGGCAGGATTCTGCAAAAACTGCTGAATGGAATTAAAGCAAATTTGGCAGGAAGTTTTATCTTGGTCCCGAGATTGTGCTTTTTGTGCATTGGTGCCTCAGTAGTTTTTTAGAAATTAGGGGGCAAAAATATTTGTATATCTGGATGCTTGGTTCTGCAAGAGGCTCAAGAGACTCTTGCGGGAGTGTCAGTTTAAAAATGTAATGGTCTGATTGGCCCAGGAAGCTTTTTTTCTTTGTGGCAATTCGCTCCCACTGGAATCATACTTCTGTGCAGCAAGCACTCTGATTGGTTGTAAGCATCATCAGAAAAATGCTGTTGCCAGTCATTACAGAACTCGGGGACTCAGTCCTTGGATCTGAAGTTGAAAAAAGAGTGTATGGTGCGCACCAGGTGGGAAACGTCCTTAACCACACATTGTAAATATTGCAGACGTTTACCACAGCAGCGTAACCATACTTGCCAGAACAAAGACTGCCTTTTACTGTGCCTTAACCACGCATTAAATGCATGGTTAAGCAATTGAAAAAGGCAAACCGCAGGAGAGGATGCGGTGAGGTAAGTGGGGCTTGGGAAGGGTTGGGGGTAGTTTTTAGGGGTGGGGTAGATTAAAGGCTTGGGGTTGGTGGTTCAAGCGATTAATTTTTTTTGTATAGATGCAGAAATGGGTGTGTTTGGGGAAGTTCTGTTTTTAGGGCTTACAATGGGTGTGGGACCGAGTAGTTGATTTTTAGGGGTGGGGTGGTGGGGCTGGTAGTTTTTTTTTTAGGGGTTTAGGGTTGGGGGAAGGGTAGTTAGCCCCTTGGCCCACATAAAAATGCTTGGGGAGGGAGGCAGGTGGTCCCTTCCCCCTTAAAAAAAAATAGCCCTGGGGAATGGAATTCCACAGGGCCTAAAAAAGGCTCAGGGAAGGGGGCCACTTTGCCACTGTCATAGCTTTGGAATGCATAGAAGTGTACTTTGTATATTTGTATGTATAGATTCTCTTTTCATGCTGCAGGTTGGATTAAAATGGAACGTTTACACGTTTACGTGGGCGATATCCAAGGAAGAATCAATGTGTTCCACCTAAGTGAGAATGAGCAGAGTGAACTTCATGGGTTGTAGGATAGGCATTGGTTGAAGTGCTGATTTGAAAGGAAATGGGATTTGGAGCTAGAGTATTGGAGTTGGTAGCAAGAGTGTGAAGAGTGGTGTGATTGGTTAAAAAATAGTTTATTGTTGCCAGGGACCTCAAGCCATACAATCCTGTGCCACCATGTATTGTTAAGGTTGATGCCAGTAATATAGTAGTGCAGTGTGAACACAAAAAAGTGAATGAAGTGAATTTTCCTTGGGCTATGCATCAAGTGGGTTGAGGAAACAAAAAGAATTGTATTCAGCTATTGAAAAGGAATTGATGTTATGTGCAAGCTGTAGAAAGTTTAAACCATATTTGTGGGGGAGGTGGTTTAGTACCAATGATACTCCTCTTGTGTACATACTTTTATCTGGGACTATTAAGAGTTAAACACTCCGGATTACACTTTTGCGGTCAAAATATTTACAGTATCTGTTCAGTATTCAACGCATACAAAGGGGAGAAATGTATATGCTGATTTTTTTTTTTTTTTTTTTTTTTTTTTTCCTGACATCCTCTTGTGATCGATTATATGACTATGGAGCAGGATGAAGTAGAAACTTATCTTATTGCTTTATTAGATGTGGAGGCTGCTAGTGCTGTTTCAAGAGCCCTTGAGAATGGCATAGCTTTGCAAGAGGTTGTAAGCTGTGTAACAATGTGTAGCTGAGAGAAACACAGTTATCTGACTGTATGCAATCTTATTGCAAAGCTACTGAAGGGTTAAATGTGGAGGCTGGTATACTGATGAGAGAAGGAACTCGAGCTCCTCCAGAAGTGTTGAGAGCAGATAGTATTCATAGTGGGCACAAAGGGAATTTAGATTCCACGCGCACTAAACTCAGACTTTGGATGTGTTTTTGATGGCCAGGGATGAACTTTGATGTGAAAGAGGCAGTTCTGTGTATTTGAGGTGTGAAAAAGGACTTGTGACGTGTGTTACGACTATATAATATATTGAGTTGCTGTTTCGACCACAGAACATGGTAGGTATCGATCTGCATCACCAATATGTTGTAGTGATAGTTCATTATTATTCGAAGTGACCAAAATTGAGACTTTTTCCCTGGACTTAATAGTAAGAATAAAATTGAATTCTTGAAGATTGTTTTTTCAAGAGAGGGTTTCCCGGAACAATTATTCTCTGAGAAGTTTGTCTAATTTGTCAGTGAGGAAATGGAGAGGTTTCTTTAAAAAAGTAGGAGTAAGAGTAAAATATTTGAAAACTTCACTGTATCACCCTTAAACTAATGAATTGGTTGAAACCATAAACAATGTTCTGGTTGCGTGTGTCAAACGGACTACAGCAGGTACTGATATTGTGGCAGTTGTGAGGACAATTCTCTGGTTTTATCATGCTACTCCATACACAGTGACTGGAGTGGCTCTGTTTCAACTATTGAGAGAAAGGAAACCGAGTTTTGAAGTTATGTCCAGCGTAGATAAAGTGATGGTTGAAGGATGTCTGTGAATCTCTAGAAGTGGATGATGTTATACACTAAAAAGTAGATGTGGCTCAACTTAAACAAAAATTAGCATTTCAGACATCACAAAGAGATACCCAAGCACTCAAAATTGGAAGTCCAGGTGCAGTAAGAGCCCATCACATAAAAATTTGTCATGAGTTTCCTAGATAGTATATATTTATTCAGTCATGGAAAACTCTGTACATTCCAGTACATGATACAGTACCGCAGGAGCCACAGCTGACACGTGATTTGTCACAGTGAGTGACTTTTTCAAGGCTAATCCTTCTCGTTATGTATAATCCAAGGAGGAATACGTAAAAATCCACAAACATTTTACTCTTTGATAAGAGGTGCAGCATTCATACCACTACTGCTAGTTGTTGTTTTCTAGAAATTTGAGTTTGATAACAGGAAAAAGGTCAAAGCACATTAGTTTCAGTAGTGGATTCGGATTGCATCATGAAAATATAATGTGTCATCAAAGGTAGTTCTAAATTTGGTTGGCCTGTTCTGATTGAGAAAGTATGTGGCAAAGCGATGAGAGTTGGTGAACAACACAGTGTTGAAACCTAAAGTAGTGAAAGTTGGACAGAGTCCAAAAGATCTGAATGTGAGGATGGTACACATAATAATTACTGTGGAAGTAGTCCAATTCCAAGAAGTGATTGCATTCTTAGGATTCCTGCTGATTTTAGGTCTTAATGTTTTATCATTTGTATATTTCTCTTTAAATCATCTTTTGTTTGTTTCACTGTGTGTTCCTCTATGTTTGTTTAGTGCCTAGCTTGATCTAGTGTCTTTGTGCAGGGCTGTGGTGTTTTTCTTGTGGTTGTGTGACTAAAATAGCTTTTCGTGTGCTTAGGAATGGAAAAAGCCATTGTAGTATCATGAGGTAGTTTGTATCATCATTTACATTTTTGGTGGAATGTTCTGGGTAGATTAGAATGTTATTAGTAGTGCAATATTTCAGTTACAGCTCACTCCTTGCCGGACTGCACGTCCACAGCTCGATATTTCATTCTTGTTTTTAAATTCAAGTCAAGTCTGCTGGAATAGGGTAGTACTCAGGAGAAAATCATTGGCCTCCAGTCCATCCTCCTTCATCTCCGATAAATGTCTTCAGCATGCCAAATGGCAAAGGTCAGAAAATGGGTGTACATGTGCACACAACAGGGGAGCTGGCTCACCAAGCATGCATAACCATTTGTGTGCTTCTCTGCAGGTCTGTGTGTGTTAGTGTTCTGGTGTTTGAGTTTGCCTCTGGGCAGATGAGCCTCTCATCTTGTGTGGCTCTTTCCTCAAGAAAGCCCTCACAGCAGAACTTTGTCAGCCGGGCTTCAGGTCTGGTTCATGAGGTCAGAGGCAGGTTGCAGTTTTAGGTCTGATCCTGACCTGCAGGTCCCAGTAACACAGAGTCCTATAGCTGGTCATTTTGTTACTCAGTGCAGGTCAAGAAACATGAACGTCAGAGGGGAATCTAAGAACTGCTCCGGAGTTCCAATGTATACCAAAGATTGTGTGTTCTCGAGAGCAAGCTGCCGGCTATTCAAATGGCTGCCACTTTTGAAATTCATATGTCTGTCTAATTGATTCAAAATGATCATGTAGTGATATCGCCACATAAAACAGAGAGGGAGAAGGTGGCATCCGCACCATACTGGACCGCGGCGAGACAGCTGCCCTCATCCTCTATGACCTCTCTACAGCCTTCAACACCCTCTACTACACCACCCTGTGCACCATACTACACAACGCCGGCATCTGTGGCAGGGCCCTGGAATGTATCCGCTCCTTCCTCACCGGCCGAACCTAGAGAGTCAGGCTCCCACCTTTCACCTCAAAGCTGACTGTAACCGGATGCGGAGTTCCCCAGGGCTCCTACCTGAGCCCCAACCTCTTCAACACCTACTTGACCCTGCACACTGAGATCGTCAAACACCACGGGCTCAACATCATCTCATACGCTGAGGACACACAGCTCATTCTCTCCATCTAGAAACAAAACAAACTTTTACAACGGATTGAAGGCAGTTGCCAAGTGGATGAGCGACAGCTGCCTCAAACTCAATTTGGACAAGACAGATTTCCTCATCCTGGGGCCTGCCACTTCTGTCTGGGATGACTCCTGGTGGCCCAGCAACCTCCGAACTGCCCCACCTCTGACCGACCATACCGCAGCCTCTGCATGATTCTCGACTCATCACTGTCCATGGCCAGCCAAGTCAATGCCATCTCCTCACCATGCTTCCACACCCTTCGCCTGCTCCGGAAGAGTTTCAAGTGGATCCCCATTGACACAAGGAGAACAGTCACCCAGGTACTCATCAGCAGTAAACTCTACTACAGCAACACACTCTATGCCAGAATCAACAAAAAACTCCAAGCAAGGCTCCAGAGAATACAAAATGCCACAGGCAGATTGATCCTGGACATCCCCTGCCACAGCCACATCTCTGCCCACCTCAGAGACCTACACTCGCTCCCCATCAGCAAACCCATCACCTTTGAACTCCTGACCCATGCATACAAGGCCCTCCACAACGTCGGACCTGCCTACCTCAGCGACCGACTCTCCTTCTACACCGCCTCCAGGCAACTCCGCTCATCACAGCTGGCCCTCGCTACCATCACCAGGGTCTGGAAGAACACTGCTGGAGGAAGATCCTTTTCCTACCTCGCCATGCAGATCTGGAATACAATGCTGCTTCACCTCAGCCAGTCCCCATCACTGGCTCAGTACAGGAAAGACCTCAAGACCTGGCTCTTCGACTGACCCTGTCCCCCAGCAAGCACCCTGGGACCCCATGGGTGATGTTGATTGTTTGATTGATTGAAGAAGGTGATCATTAAGTGGCCTGGGACACATATTGGGTCAGCGGTTAAGATAATCTCTAGTTCAGGCTTCAGTTACTGGTAAAACACACAACCATGCTCAGGTAGCCAATTTTCTTTTTGCAGTCCTTTAGCTAGAAGTATTAAGATCCGAACCCTACAGAGAAAAAACAACTCAGAGAGGGTCAACAGAGCCTCTGACGAGTCAGGCTTGGGCAGCATCAGGTGATTAGCTTGTTCTCTGATTGGAGAATGATCTTTTTTACCAGTTGGCTTTGTCAGTGCTTGTTTTAATCGTCAGTATGCATTGCTCTGTTTTAATTATTCCAACAGAAGCTTTGCAACCGATATGTAGCACCTTATGTTCCGTTCGACGGTGTGTCGTAGAACGATAAGACCCTCCCTCCCACCGAGTCAGCAGATAATCCATAGTGGTACTCATTAATTTTTTTTAATTTTTTTATTGATTCTTTGGAAGCTCATATGAGAATTCTGTTTGTAAGAAAATGATGTTCAGAGCAATAGCAAGCTTTTACATTGACCGTTGCCTGTCAAACATTACTGACATTTGATCAGTTCGAATGCATTGGCCTATTCCTGTTAGTAAGAGTCCCTATTGCCTCCAATAAGTGCCGGAAAGTGGTCAGTAAGGCGTCCTATCAGTCGGAGCTGTATGAAACTCACGAACGAATTATCAAATAAATACATAAATAAAACAATTTTGAATCCTATAATCAGCGTATATTGCTATTTGAATGAGTCTATATTAATTGGATGGGCTCTAAAGCGTCCTTGCATGTTACAAATACAGTTACAAGTACCAGACGGTGGAGAATTTACATCTGAAAGCTCAGTGATGCATGCAGATGTATAATTTAGCCTGTTCTGCATAACTATGTTCTTCCTGAGTCATTGATCTTTCTAAGCGCAGATTTCTGTCAGAGACTGACTGATACGTTTTATTTTCTCTTTTAAACAGTCCGGATCTGGTGAAGAAAAACAGTTTATCCTTTCTGAACACATAGACAAGATTAACAGGTATTTTTCAGTGCTGTGATTTATAATTCTGTCCGTTTCAGTCTTCAGTCATAATTTAACTTAATGTCAACCAAAGTGCATTGCGCCTGTTTTTAATTGAGGAGTTTTAATAAGTATGCTAGATTTTAGTTTTGTTGAATTAATCAAAATTCCTTTTTTGCAGTTTGCCTTCTCATTACGTTTGCCAAAACTAAGGAGGTCATTCAGGTTACCGCCAGTGCAGTACCCTTCATGTGGGCCCCATTATGAGTTTCACGCTGGGTCAGCGGGCGAAAGCATTTTCTGCCCGCTGGCCCAGCGGGTGACAGCCCACAGCATTGACGCCAGCTCATAATTGAGTCGACGAAAATGTTACGGCGCGTAGGGTGCACCAGCACCCATTGTGCTTTTTAAAGCACAACGGGGCTGGCCATGCGGGCCCCTGCCCAATAGCATGGGCAGTGCAGGGGCCCTCATGGGGCCCCCTGCAACCTGTCTCCGACAGCCTTTACATGCTGGGGCTACCGTCATGTAATCGCTGGCAGAGAAGGGACTCTTAATCCCCAGGGCAGAGATGCTTGGATTAGGACCACCAGCACTGCCAGCCCCTCCAGTGGAGAAGAAGTGCTCTGTATTGGAATTAGCATTTTTGTATCACATTACTACCATGGGTGTGGCTCAAAGTGCCACAAATCGATGTCCACTTCGCAGCAAGCGTGTCCAGTATGCATGGTTGGAAGAGTACAAGCTTAAAGAGTTACCTATGAAGGAAGTCTTGGGAGTCATGCATGAAGGCCGGGACAGTGCTCCAGTCTTGTCACTGTCGACTTGGTGCAGCTTATGGATATGTCAGTGACACAGCAGATCAACTTGGATCCTGCTTATTAATACCTTTTCCGATCAACAGGGCTTATGGTAAATGTAGGGCCGCCCTTTGGTAGAGTTCCAGGTGGGGAACCTCAAGCCCTCCTTGATCGTACGTTCATTTTAGAGTGGCTAGCCTGACGCATTTATGATTGGTTCCCCAAAGCAGGTCCACTATCAGGCTATCTGGAGTCTGAAAGTAATATCGAGCCATCGCATACAGTGTACTCTGCAAGGTATAAAGACAGCAGGTCATATTATCATTTTTGTTATGGCAATCTTACCCATTCAGTTCAATAGGAGCTTCCTCCAGAATCGAACCGAAGTGTGCACACCTTCCACCACTCAACCTGTGTTCCGTTCAGATACCTCAGGCCATATGGGTCAGCTGCTTCCCAAGGTATTGGATCTCCCTCAACTCCCAGGAGAGCCCCATAAGCCTATCCAGCTGAAATAATTCAGACTTGTCTTGGTTAACAATAATTCCCGAGATCTCTCCAAACACCTGCATGATATTAAGTAGGATCGGTGTGGAGTAGGGCAGTTGTTGCAGATACACCAGGGCATGGTCAGCATATAGGGAGCCCACGTGAGTTGGCTTTCCCAGCGTTATACCTCACAGGCCCATCGCCCACCTCAGAGTCGCTGCTAAGGGCTCCACTGCTAAGGCAAACAAGAGCGGTGGGGGGGGGCAGCCTCCATTCCTTCTGAGCGCACCCAGGCACATGGTGTAGAGTAGAGGGGGCTGACCCATCTTATGATTCTGGGCCCCAGTCCCACGATCTGAAACACATGCCACAGATACACCCAGTTCAAGGAATCAAAAGCCTGCTCAAAATCTAGGCGCGCCAAGTCATAAATAGGCCCTTCGGGCATGGTAAATGTGAACTAGATGGCTCAGGTTGTGCAGTGTTCCGCCTTGGGATAAAGCCTGATTGATCAAGATGTATCAGAGTAGACATTTGGGGGAGCAGACGGACACTGCTAAGAATTTTCATGTTCATGTTTAATAGGGTTATGGGTCTGTAGGCCGTGGCCACCGTTGAGTCCTTGCCCGGTTTTAGTACCATGACCACTCGTGCCTCCAGCACAGAGGACAGCAATGTGCTGACTGTTTATGCCTCGCCATAGACCTCCGTCAGCCAGAACATCTGGGTATTTATAGTAGAATTCCACGGGCAGTCCATCACTGTCTGGGGTCTTTGCGTTTTTTTGGCCCCTGATCTCCTCTCTAGAGAACGGAACATCCATTAACGCACTGGATCCCTGGTCCAGACAGGGGAGCTGTACCTCTGACAGTATCACTGACAAAGCGTCCAAAGATGGGGTGATAGCTCAGCGTATATTGTATTGAGATGGGTGCAAAACACTTTATTGATAGTTCTTTGTTTGTGGACTAGAGCTCCCGTGTCTATGTACATTGACAGCATGGTAGGTTCAGGGGATTCCCGCTGGGCCAGCCTGACCAAGAGAGCATCTGTCCTATCACCTTTGGTGTATAGACAGGGACAATAGGCTGTATAACTGTGTTTTTGGAGCAGACCTCAATCGTCTAATAGCTTTGTGCGCATTGTGTGTGAGGCCTCCAGTACATGGGGTCAGAAAGAAGCACAACCTAAAGCCTGCTCAGTTTCTTTTCCAGCACTTCTAAATTGTACTCTAAATGGTGCCTAACCCCATAGGGTGTAGTGATGCAAACCACTTTCACAACGATCTTCATGGCCTCCCAGTCAAAGGCTCTGCAGCTTGCCAAGCCCCAGTTGTCCGCAAAGTAACGTGTCAGTGAGGCCCAGACTGTCTGTGCGAATGGTGGATCTGCGAGGGCCTTCGCCCTAAGAAGCCATAAAGGTATCACCAGGCGACCCGGTCCGCTTCCAAAACCCAGCAATACTGGGGAGTGGTCAGAGAGATATCTGGTAAGTGATGTCATCAACTCCGGGCGCCAGTTTGGCGAATATAAGACAGTAATCTAGTTGGCTGGAAATGCGTGTCGCAAGGTGTAGCAAGAGCACGTTTTTCGTGTAGGGTGCCTTTTACGCCAGATATTGCATAGTAAGACGGGGCTTAGTATCAAGTCGCGAGGGTTCACTATTCAGCTCCCCGAGCAGGACGCAATTACTGTCTCCAACGAGCATTACAGCCGTGTCCACATATGGTGATGCCTCCATCATAACGCCGGGGAAAAATCAATGCTAGGAGTGTATTACATAATAATGAAACAAATCCCCAGCGTCAATGGTCCCATGCAATATAACATACCGACCTTCCGGATCCACTGTATGATTTTTGTTTTTGAACAGTACGCAGAGGGCCACCCAAATAAGCGCCTCCTCATGCACAGCAACCTATAAGTTGGCATAAAGTTGTCCCCGTCAGTGCTTGTGCACGCATGGAATACAGTCCCCCATATGTGCATTACCTGGAGGAATGCAATGGCCTCCTTATATCATCTCAAGTAAGCGAACACCCGTATATGTTTCTCGAATTGAGATAGCCCTCTGACATTCCAGGTGATTAATTTGGTCAGAGAAGCAGTCAAGCAATGGTGTTTGTTGTAGTGATGATGGTAGATACGATGCTAGTAGGAGTGATGGTGGTGAAAGTGGCAGTAGAGTAGATGCTGGTTATAATGATGGGTTTGGAATGGGGTGAAAGTGGTACTACTGTATGGCAATACTGGTAGCAGTGCAGGTGGTGCTGATAATCTTATATAACACTCTCTTTAACATTTCAATAAAGAAAAAAACACAGAACATAAAATGAAATAAGGTATGACTAAAAGAAATCTAAAAAATACTTGAAGGAAATATAACACAAATCACAGAAGAAAGCTTTTTGAATGTAACACAAATATTAGTATTGTAATACATGAGAACTGCAATCCCATTATAAAAGCCCATCTTTAATTTCCTTATTGCTGGCTAGTTGTGTCTCATCTCCTCGCCTATATTTATGAAATGAGGTAGCTGCACAACTGTACAGTAATACGCTTTTACTGTACAGTTGACCTTTGATGGTCACAGTGCCTACTGCTAGAGCTGACAAATAGTGAAAGGCAAGTCACAAAGTATAAGTACAGCTGCAGTTTAAACATATTAAGCGGGAACTGGCTTTTCCCTGTTATCTTTTTCTAAAAAACATAAGGTGAGCAGCAAAAAGGAGATATTTATAAGAACATGTTTATTTTTTCCATGCTGGAGGTCATTACAGGAAACATATAATTTATGCCTGTTTCCATATATTCTGGGGGGCAGAATTGTTTAAATTCTGATTTACATTAAATGATTCCGATAACTGTTTTTGCAAAAAATAACTGCTTTTGGCAGTGTTTAGTTTCACACTGCTGATTCTGCTTTTATTCTTCTTTTCTCTGATGAACTTGAAAGTACAAGACACCAAGGAGTTCAGTGGTTTGAGGGAAGTGTAATAGAGTGACCATGTGTTATAGGGGGAAAAAATCCCCTCTCCTGTACATTATAAGGATATTGCAATTCACTTCGGCGTTCATAACCTTATAAAGGAACTTTGCTGTTGGCCTTATTTCTCTAAATGGTTATGGAACTTCTCTGTGACTTGCAGTATCCTTAAAATTTAGAACATGAAGGATTTTGTCCCATACATTATACTTTGAAAGCCTCTAATCCCAGTATAAAAACCTGTCTCTAATTTTCCCCTTACATGCTCTTTCTGATGTCACTAGTCCCCTGGAATAAAGAGATGATGTAGTCGCTCATTTGTAATCACTTATAACAGTTCAGTTCTGACATCAGAATGCCTGATGTCTGAGTCTGCAACAAAGGGCAAATGCAGGGCATTTCACATAATTAAAGCTGCACTTTAGAAAAATGAAAAAGAAACGTGCTGTTTTCTTCTGCTCTGTTTAGCTAGATGAAGAGTGATTAGCAGAAAGGAAATATTTACGGCAACATTTATTTTTTCCATGCTTTACTGATTATAGAAAATTATATGATAGTCTCCTTGCATGTTTTTACACAATCTGAAGTACAGTATTTTCTAAAGTCTGATTTGATTAAATTTATTGTATTTGTTTTACAAAAAATATATCTAACTGCTATTTGGTTTGTTTTTACCAGTGGCTCTAACTGTATACTTCTTGTTTACAAACATCCTATCTCTTTCATAAGAAAGAGCACAACACCAGGGATGTAAGTGGTTTGTGTGAAAGGTGATGGTGTGACTATGTGTTATAAGAAATAAAGAATCCTCTGCCTTTGGCCTCGTTCCTCTGTGTGGTCAAGGAACTCCTCAGTGACGTGCTGAATCCTTCTAATGTATGGCAGGGGGTACATTATCCCATATATTATATGTTACAGTAAGACCTACTGCAATCACATATATGCAGCTAGTGGTGTCAAAGAAGACAGTTCCAGCTAAAAATTGGAGCAACCTTTATGTGTAAGTTATTTTAAAAAGTGTAAATATATTACACATGTTAGTATCATTGTCTACATAAAATGTAATTCCTAATCGTCCTTATGCTGCGGTTCTGTAATAAAAAAGCAGGTAGTCTGCTCCAAGAGACTCATAGGACAAGGTGAATGTTTAGTAGTTTAGTTACGCTAAGTGAACAGACAAAGACAAAATCAGAAATTTATTTTTCCTAGAAAACGTGGGTCGTGTGTGAAAATCCAAGCTGTACCTAAGGCATACCTAATAAAGTGCATATATAAATAAGTAGTGAGGCTTTGAATCCACATTTTTCATTAATTGGCTCAGTTCACTGGTCATTCACATTTTGCTTCCGCCCACCACAGGATACAATATGGAGCAGTATGTGAGCCCACTTTAGCCACCGAGGCTCTTGCTCTACCAGTTACAGCATTTTGCTTAATCACATGTGCATGTCGACCTAAACAGAAGTGCACTTCAGCGCAAGGCCTGTTGGAACTATGCTTTGCCAATGATTTTTCTTTCACATCTTTACCCTTTTTATTTTTTAGACATCCTTCTGTGTTCAAACTAAGTTACAGTAATTCAAAGCTTATGTTGCCTTTTCTTTGCACCAGTGAGAATTGTATTTTCCTGTGAAGCGTATTAAAACTTAAATGGAATAAGTACGCCTGCCTGCTTCGAACCTTCTATAGAGTTCTATTAAAATTGTATTCTATGGTTATTTTATTTTTATTCAATTTTAATACAATTTTATCTTGCAAGCACTCTATTTAGGCAGCAGAATATTTTCTTGTTTTCTTTTTCTGGGCTATGTTTGCGATAATGAAGAAGTAACCATTCTAGCGGCTTGCAAAGAACAGACATATTGGCTTTGCCGGTGCTTCTTTTTATATAGCCAAGACTGAGGAGGATATTTTTTAAAAACACGTTTCCCCCTCTGAGCACTACATATCAAGGCAGAGTTTTTTTTTTTTTTTTTTTTTTTTTAGATAGCCTGGCTTAGCCCTTTGATGTATTTTTAGCTGAAGTCAAAGCTCCTAAAGGGCTGCTGAAATCATCCCTTTGAATTGAAGGTGCGATTCAATGATACTTACTCAGTCCCTCTCAAGGAATTTCTATCTTTGTGGATATTTTTCAGCTGCAACCCTGACCGGAAGTATTGTGACACAAAGGTTTGCTATTCTGCACAGGTATAAAGAGAAAAGTAAACATGGTCTCTTTTTCATTTCATTTATCCAATAAAAGGTCCAGAATTTTGGAACGTTAGGTAGAGATATTGCTTTTTTGGATCAGTCCCCAAGCTAAAATAACATGTGGAGCTATCATAACATATTGGAATTATTAATTATGGAACATAATACCGACAATTTCCCCTGAGAAGAGACAGGATTATATGACATAGTCTTGGAGGTTTGTGTGTCGTTTACTTGGCAGTTAGCAAGTGCTACTTTACGGATTTCTTCATTTTGTTGATTTTTATAAATAACTGTATTCAGTTTTATTTCGGGTCACATTGTGGCTCTACCTCACGCTATTCTAGTCATAGATTCTGAATTTTCCTTTTACTGGTCGAGGGGGGAATTTTTAAGACGCTAATTGTTATCATTTTTATCTGCTATTTTTACTTTCATTTCCTGCTACTCAATTTCTCCTGCACAGTTAATTAGTTGTTAAGTAGTACTGCCTGACCTTCTAAATTATGATTTCATTAGCCTCTGCCCTAGCGTCTATCTAACCTGCTTTAATTGGGTGATTGCATATTGTATTTTACTTCTTGACCTTGGGTCGAGTTCCTTGTAATGAATCTACAAAACTGCAAATACTCTTTGATGATATGACTGTCTATTACCTGTAGAAAAACACTGTACATGCCAAATATTATAACGTTTAAATAAATCAAACACAGCATAGTACGGAAACATCTGATTTCACCTCTATTCCCTAAGGAATCTAACTGACATTAGGGAATCTTGAGAAATGAGTTTCTGAATGTTCTAAAAAGGTGAGGGGAATGATGGAATGAGCCAAAGATAATAGGGAAGAGCAAGGATGCGTAGATGTCTGGAAGAATATAAAAAACATAATACTACAGATAGTATCAGTCCTTTCCTTGTGAAAAATAGTATACCACTTTACTCCTGTACATTTCCTAAGAATGGTTTTCTAATCTTCAGTTGGGTACTTAATCCTCTTAGCTACAGAGTCTTTCTACACGTTTTCCTCAGAGACTACTTCTGAGTTAGCTCTGTGCCTCCCCGGATTTCCGAGAGCCGGAGCCCCCCCTGCCCAATTGAAGGAATTTTACGAGGGCATGCTACTCATCTTTGGGCAGTCGGCCCCTTTCAGAGCGCCTTTGAGCCAGCAGGGTCAACAGGGGACTCTTCGGGTTCCATGCTGGTGGCTTCTGCCCTGGCTCCGGGGGAGGGGGGGCACTGAGGGGTCCGCTTCCAGATCCAAACTAGTGTCGGTCATACCATTGCGACTTTCCTGGAGGATAGTGCTGGGGTCGATGCTCCTGATGCCGCCCAGACCAGCAGACGGCGTAGATCCCATACTCATTGTTGACTCTGACACGGAGCCAGACAGGCAGTGTTCGACACCAATTCTGACTTTGGCGGGGGCCTTACTCCTTAGGTCAGATCCTGACACTTATATTTATGGGTACGAGTTACGTGAGAGTAAGGAGGGGTCGCTGGACCCTCTAGAATACCAGCTTGAGGACCTTATGGACTGAGCTCAGGAACTGGGTGAAGCCAGTGGTATGAACTCCTCCCCTGACGCTGGTATGCTATCTGTGGCTATGGAGGAGGGGCATCCTATTCCATGGTGGTTCAGAGAGTTCTTGGGCCTCGCGCTGCCTTCAGTGGTTGTCAGGACTAACCTCCTGACTTCACCCTGGGGATTCCACCCCTTTTGCCCTTTAGTGAAGCCCTCACTGATGTCCTGCTGGGGACCTGGTCCAAATTCAGCACAAGGGCTCCAGTGAACAGGACAGTAGCCCACCACCATAGGCCTGTGCCTACCAACCTGGCTTTCCTGACCCAACACCTTACCCCTAAGCGATTGCTCCTCCAAGCCTCAACATCCTATTGTGCGTTCCCTTCCACTCCCCCTGATAGGGAATCCACAAGGCTGGATCCCCTTTGGAAGAAGTTTTTTTCTTCCTCCAGTCTGGCATTGTGGTCCATGAACACCGCATGCTGTTGGGCCATTACACCCATACCTTATGAGTCATGGTCCTGACGTCTTACTGTCCAACTTTGGTGGAGGTAAGTGCTTGCCTCCCCACACAAGACAGAACTCCAGTGCACCACATGTTTTGCAGTTGCCAAGGCTTGTTGGCATCCTTCCATGAAGTACTGACTGTTCTTCTTCACCGGTAGTTGTTCTTTTGCAGCTTCATCCGGGTTAGCAGGGGCTCCTGTTCTCCCTGGACTCTTCTGTGCTCCCTGGACTTGGTCCCCTTCTTCCACCGGTCCTCAGGTCCAGGAATCCACTGTTTGTGTCTTGCAGTCTCTTCTGGTTATTTCATAATCTTGTTTCTCGTGTCTCTGTGTGCTCTGGGAACATTACTGTGTTTTACTCCTGTTTTCCTGGGCACTGGGGTGGGTTCTAGTGCATACCTTTGGTGTTTTCTAGTACTCCCAGCGCCTCGCTACACATTACACTTGCCATTTGCATTCCACTTTCTTAGTATATGGTTGTGTTCCCCCTAGGCCCATTTCTAACTATTGAGATTTTCACTAATTGCACTGTTTTCTAACTGTTTTTATGCACATTTCTACATACTAGTCTTCATAATTTGTGTATTACTTACCTCCTAAGGTTGTATAGCCTCTATGGTATTTTTGGCATGTGTCACCAAAATAAAGTACTGCCTTTATTTTTGTAACACTGAGTGTTTTCTTTCATGTGTGTAAGTACTGTGTGACTACAGTGGTATTGCATGAGCTTGGCATGTCTCCTAGATAAACCTTGGCGGCTCAGCTACAGCTACCTCTAGAGAGCCTCTCTTCCAGACACTGCCTACGTTTAATTAATAAGGGATAATTGGACCTGGTATAAAGTGTAAGTACCATAGGTACTCACTACAAACCAGGCCAGCCTCCTTCACATACAGACTGTTATCCTTGATTAACACGAATAATAAAATCTTAGCAAAGCAAAACTGATAGCCTTGTTACTACTCCAGATTTTACCGCATATAACACAACCGAACCAATCGAAAGTTGTTCCTGGTCAGTCAATGGGCCATATCCTGCGCATCTTCTTTGCCCTAATGCACACTATTGACCCGGACCTCAGTGCGACAGCGGTGTTCCTGAATGCCACCAAAGCATTTGATTCGCTCGATTAGCCTTACTTTTTGCACTGTTATTGCGCCCTGGAGTGACCCCTACTTTCATGTGATTAAGTGGCCTCTTATACGCCCAGACAGTTGCTATACTAAGGATCATTGGAACAACAAGTCCCCCTATCCCAACATTGAGGGTACCCGACAGGGGTGTCCCTCATCCCCCATACAGTTGCCATAGGCATAGAGCCATTGGAACAACACCGCTTCCGTTGAGACCTTGCGTTCCCGCCCCATAGAGTCTTGGTGATCATGTATCCAAATGATGTTACTCTGTGGAATAACTTGTACCCGCTCATCAGAGAGTTCACCAGGTTTGGTGAAAAAACACGTATCAATATCAATTGCGCCAAATCTGTTATATTCCTGTTGACGGCTGTGCCCAGTGAATTCCTTTCAGAGTTACTGCTGAATTGGATGTGAGAGACAATGCAGTACTTGGGGAATTATGCTAAGCTGTGACCTGGACGAGCTGTGGAAAACTAACTATGGACTATTGATGTCCTGGTTGGGGGAGTGGGTTTAGAGCTGGCTAAAGCTCCCATTGTTACTGACTGGTGGCTGGCCATTGCTAAGATGGTGATTCTCCCTAATTTCCTTTATGTCTTGATTAACCTGCCACTCCCACTGCCGGCTTACTTTTGCAGGCAGCTTCTGTCACACCTGGTGACTTTAACATGGGCATGCAGACAGCCTTGTGTGGCCTTGGAGATACTGACACTCCTTCGGGCAGGGAGGGTTGGGAGCACCAGATATAGACTTACATTATTTCAGTGCCCAGGTGCAATTTGTACACTATTGGACCTACCCTACCCAGTTTCAGGTGCACACAGCACCTGAGCATGACCACATTGCCCAGTGGCCCCTCCAGATGGCACTGTACTTGCCCCCAGGTAACCGAGGGTGAGGATCGACACTAAGGCCTGCACAGTGTGGGCGTGGAATGAGCTGCTTCGGCTGACACGGCTGAAATATCTGTTTGCTCCTTCGGTACCGATCATCGGTCACTCCTCCCTTCCCATTACTCTTGACCCCAGCACCCATAGTCGGTTGCATCATTTACAGTTGATGCCATGGTGCCATGTACCCAGGGGGTGGGGGGGGGCACCTTTGCCGCTCCGCAGCAGGCCCTACAAGAACCTGCTGTTACTCTACTGGACACATTCACCGACTATCAGCTACGAGCCACCATTCAAACTGTTCAAGACCCCTTTCTGGTGGCTAATGCCCACGTTTTGGGTGCTGGAGGTGACTCTCACATGCCCTTCATTGAAGCTGGTCATGAGGCTGTACGCAGGAATGCAGGAAACAGTGCCAGTGGGGGTGCCTGGCGCCCGACAGGTGTGGACCGCGGACCTTGTAAATTCCCCTCACTGATGAACAGTGGAAGTATTGCTGCACTCAGTCTAGAGCTCTGTCTCCCAACTACAGGGTGCGTTTATTGCATTTTAAGTACCTGCATGCGTTCCACCGCACTCCGGTGCCTGCCTGATGAAGGGATCTGTGTGCTGCACTGTTCCATTTGTTGATTTTCTGCATTTGGCGTGGGACTGCCCTGGTGTGCAGCGCTTCTGGGAAAAAGTATTTGAGGCTTTTGACGAAATCACTGGGCACGCCTTCAAGCCTTCACTGAAGGTTGTACTTCTAGGATACATTAAGGGGGTGCCCCAGAAACGAACAAACTGACAGCTACCCTGCTTTTGCTGGCTTAGCGGCAGGTTGCAATGCATTGGGGTTGGCAGCCAATGCCTCAGAGAGCTGGGTGTCTCCGGAATGCAGCCTCCTGTCAGGAACAGACTGCTTAGTGGGATTTCATGCCGGCTAGGTCCTGTCCCATGGAAATATGGTCCCCATTAGAGATTATCTGAGTGCACTGAATGTGGCAGATGCTGCTGACGACATCAAGAGCCTGGTGGGGAGCGACCAGATTGCGGCCCCTTCAGGGGTGGGTCATACTCTAAAGAATTGTAGAATTGACTGCTGTGGTACATCTAACTGCAGTGAGTCGACATCTCCACAACCAATTTTCTTCCCTTTGCTGAGTAGCTGTTCCCTTTGTTCTCCTGTTCCCTCTTCTCCCGTAATGCAAGATGGATGTACATTTGACAGAGATGTAATTTGTTGGATACATTGCACTATGTATGCTGGCCTTGTATCGAAATTTATGATTTTTTTTTTTTGGAATCTCAGTAAAAAATGTTAAATATACATAATTGCTATGTAGGACTGATGGAATTGGTTTCTGTTGTTGGTTGTGCTGGTCTATCCTAAAGGTCTCTCTAGTTAGATTCCTCGATCTACGAATTTTCTTTTGAGTAAACTCTGCACTGAAGCTATTTACACAACGAATACAGAATTTTGTGAACCAGAAGATAATTCTTCACTCATTTCCTTTCTATTTGTTTTGCCTTCTTGTTTCATAGTTTTTAGTTCTGCATTATACCACAGCTCAGAAGGGTAATGTTCATTTTAGCAACAGACTTTGAAATGGGACCAACATGGTTAGTGAGTTGAATATCCACATATGTATTGCCTCTGCATTGGGCGCCGGATCACACTAACAACACCAGGCCGGCCGTATGCAAAGCAGTGGTAGAGCTTAGAGTTTTTCCATGTGCAATAAACAATTTCTTGCTGTGGGGGCTTGGACTTGGTATATTGGCTCATTACTATATCAAAGGACAGCCAATATTGGCCTCGGCAGATCAGAGGAGTAACCTTCCTCAATATACAACACGCCTGCAAACTTAAAATAGATCAGGGGTATGACCTGCTTGACGGATGAGTAGGTCAAGATTCATGCACTCTCTGAGTGTAGGAATGGTCTCCTATCTTTTTCTGAGAGATTGTCTACTTGGATATTTAAATCTCCCAGAATAATGAGTTTATTTGTGTTTAGTTATCAGCATGTGAGTGCTTCGGAGAGAGTATAAATACCGAAGCAGGACCTGGTGGTCGATTAATCACAATACAATTCACTGAGGCTTGAGGAGAACTGAAGATGTTAATAGCTAAAATTTCAGCTTCTGTAACTGGTAAAATTCCAAGCTAAGTACTTTGTAGGGTTTTAAGAATCTATGCTATACCACCTCCAATCTTGCCCATTTTATTTTCCATGTATGTCTTTCAGCGGGGGCAGAGCTTGGCTAGTGAAGATGGCGGCCGCCTAATACAGGAGCTCCAGGTCGGCCCGCCAAATATCCTGGTTCTTCACAGGCGAACGAGGCCCCCACTGCCTGGAAGAGGGGTCGTGAGCTGGCTGGTGAGTGGCCTTGATGGGCGGTGTAGCCCGAGAACACGAGGCCCGCCTGGGTGACCGGCGAGGCTTATGCCTCAGTCCGGGACAGGTGAAGTTGGAACCCGTCCCGTCCCAGGATGCCCCGGGGCCAGATCCACCCAGCAGAGAGGCCCCTTGCACCTGGAGGGGGAGGTTGGGCCCCGTCTGGAGAGTGACGCAGCACGGTCGAGGCGGAGGAGGAGTGGAGTATGTGAGCTGGTCCCCCCGGTGCCGCTAGTGGGGCAGCTTGATCTGGCAGGGGGGCCTACATGTGCCCTGCTGGAGCCGAGTTGGCTGCTGTTGGTGTAGGACGGCCCTGCCAGGAGGGGGACCATGAGGAGGGGCGTCCTCTCCCCTGGAGCTGCTGGTTACTGCCTGGAGCAGGAATCCCCTTCCTGGATGCCCCGGAGTGAGGTGTCTTCAGCTGGGGCCCTGATGGGGGTTGGATTGTCGTTGAGCTGGGCCCGGCGCCAGTTGGAACACTGTGGGTGATCTAAGCCTTGTACCCCACTGGCCTTATCTTTGTTGGGGTGCAAGCCTCACCTCAGTGACGCTGGTGTGGGTGACATTGGAGGCCCGTTGCTGGCCTAAGAGGCGGCGGGCCCGGGCCCACCAGGGATGGCATATTCTCCTGCATCTGAACGCCATCCTGCCTGTGCTGAATGGAGGCTGACTGGATGGACCGCAGTGTTGTGGCTTGCACCACCGGACTGCCGGTGTGCTGTCGCAGAGACGAATCCTCCGATAGGCCCCCAGTGGTGAATTGCTGGGGCATTTTGGTGGTGTGCGCTCTGCTATGGCTGTGCCCACTGAGTGGACCTCTGAATCTTGATTCATCTGAACGTCCTTTATTGTTGTGTCGAGCGTCCTGTGTGCCGTATCAGACCGGTGGTAGTTGGAGCGCGTGCCGGGGCCCACTCTGCTGCCCTGGAATCTGCTTCTGTGCACAACAGTGTCAGTCCCTCACCTAACAGTTGGCACACGCTGACCATGGGAAAGCCCAGACCTAAATCACAGGGACAAAGCTTGGCTGCCTCGGACCTTGGTCGCCCATCGACAGACAGAGAAGCGAGTGAAGGTCCTGCACCCCTCCCCCCCCCAACATGCACGATACCCTGAATAGGATCCTGGGGGCAATTGGGGATACTAAATCAACCTGAGCCAAGATATAGGCAAGGTATCTGCTGAACTAAGCTACCTATGCACCGACCATCACAAGCTGTCTGACAGGGTGGAGGATGCAGAGGAAGTACTGGGGGACCTACAGCCTTCTCACCAAGCAATGAAATCCCAAATTGTTTAACTCACATAGCGGATAAAAAAACTTGAACATTGTGCTGAGGATGCCGAGGGCCGCAGCAGACGTAAAAATGTGCACATTGTGGGGCTACCAGAGGGCACTGAGGGGCCGGATGCAGTGACTTACCTTGAACAATGGCTGCGATTGACTATGGCAGATCAGCCGCTTACGATGTTTTTTGCACTGGTCAGTTACTAGTTCTTAATTTTCAAGTTTGTTTAATTCTGTACACCGGACAAGAATAATTTGAATGCTGCCACAAGACTTAATATACTCTCCTGTCGGGTCAAACTCATCCCGGCCCTTATCTGACCATAGAAACCAATATGCCAACCTGAAAAACCATATCTAACAAACACCTGATACACATGATATATAATGTAATATGCTTGGTGGGGTGCGTTCTATGTTATACGTGTGTCGAGACATGGGAAATATATATGCTTGTATCAACAGCAGTTATGTAATGGTTGGAAAATACATGATATAACTAAAATGTACTTTCTGAAATGCCAATAAAATAAAAGTGTTAAAAAAAAGTATGTCGTTCAACAAAGAGGCTGTACAATTCATGGGGGAGCAGAAGAGATGCATGTCCAAAAATCAGAGGATTGTGGAGGAGAGCAGACACTACCAATCCCTGGTTCATTTCTCACCCACCTGTTGGTCCTGATGTATTATTTACTATCAAACACGAGAAAGGCCAGGATTTGAGAGCTATGCACTCTTCGTAAGAAATGAAAATCATTACCATTGACAAGATATGTTGTGAAAGAATGGACAGAAAAAGCTATATTAGAAACTATGTAAAATGCTACAGTGAGCCAATAGTGTTGATCTGTGATGGGAAACGACAAAGGAAGCATACTCCAGAGCAGTTATGAGAGAACGCCTTTTGTGAGTTACAGAGTAGAGAAAATTGTACAAAACATTTGCAGTCAACCAGTGGATTCCAGTTTGTGTCAGAGAGCACCCTATGAGCTGGAATCCCATGCAGACAAGGGATGTGAGGGTGCTCGGAAGATGAATGTTCTGGTACGTGAATAAGACCGAGAATATGAGAGTGCTGAAAGGAAGATCACTGTTCTGTGAATTAGACACACTTCAAACATGTATCTCATGCACCTTTCTTGAAAGTAAACAAGCCTGTCATCAGAGTGTCAGGTTTACTCAAGCACAGAGCATACCCACAATAAAAGGAAGATAGTTGTGCAGTGGGTTTGATAAAAGCTTTTCTGCACTGTCAAAACTTCAGCAACATAAGAGAATACATACAGGCGAGAGACCTTAGTGCACGGTATGTGGGAGAGTTTTAATCAAAAGGAAGTTCTTGGCAGACACCAAAATATACAAATGGTAGTGAAGCCCTACTGCTACTTTGTAGGTAGTAAAAACTTCAATCTAAGGAATTTCCTATCAAACATCAACAAATACATACAGGTGAAAGACCCTACCAGTGTGTTGAATGTGGGAAAAGCTTCCATCAAAAAGGTACTCTTAATAGACTTCAAACGACTCATATGAAAACGAGGATTGTTTTCATGTAAAATTCAAACAATTCAGTACAAAAGAAAATAATTCCTTTAAGTAAACGCCAACGCACAACCAAGACCAGAAGCAATGTCTTTAGGAAAAATGTTCCACTTCTTATGCTTCCAGGGTCACAATAGTACAGCAGTTGTTGTCACAACACTTGTATATACGAGTGGTAACAGTATAAATAAACACCAAACTATCATTCTCACCTCCAATTTCACAGGGCTCATAGGTGGGGGTCCCACCTCGTGGCCCCATGAACTTTCATAATACTGATTGCATTTTTTTAAATTACTCGTGAGATATAATGTGTTCATATTTGATCTACTGTGCAAGCACTCAGACTTCACGTCAAAGAGGAAATATTTTCTTTGCAGTGCAAGTCTGTGGACTTCACACTACCAACCATTTTGACTCATACTCTAAGGGACAAAGGTCTGTGTTCATGTACGGAGATACGAAAGAAGTACATAGTGAGCTGGCACAAATAAACAACCCAGCGATAAAGAGCCAAGTGTAAACAGTTTAGGGAAATATTTTGTGGGGATTCTGTGGAATGCTCTTACTTTGACACTCTGGGTTAGCGTTATTGCTGAAGAGACAGCACACAGGGCAATTTTTATTTCATTTATTTCAAATTGTAAATTTAGTACAAATCTAGCTCCATGGTTTAGTGATGCGTTTCTCATAGAACATTTTTTGCAGTATGAACATTATGAAGAGCTGTGCATAGAACCATTGCTTATTTTGTAAAAGAATAGGTGCCAAGAGCCAAAGTTTTGTCCAGAGGTCCTCGGCCAGCACTTTAGAATGTTGAGGGAGAGAAATACCAAAAGTGCTTTACCTTGTTTCCACCTCTTGCCTCTTTCATTCCTCTCTAGACTTTACCAGCACCTTTATCTCAAATCCAGACTTTCTTTCTTTGTCTGTGCATTTTGACGCAGCCCTCAACCTCACAAACTGGATCTCCAACTGCGCAGACATCCTTGCTCCCCTCAAACGCACGCATCGACAGACCAACACCAAAAAACCTCTCTGGTTCTCTGACACCCTCAAAGAATCAAAGAAAACTTGTCGCGCCCTTGAGAAAGCCTGGCGCAAGGACCGCACCGCTGACAACATGACCGCCCTCAAGAACGCTACCCGCGAACACCACCACCTGATCCGCGCCGCCAAAAGGAACTTTTTTACCGACAGACTAGACAAAAACAGACACAACAGCAGAGAACTCTTCAGCATCGTCAAGGAGTTCTCCAACCCCAGCGCCAACGCCGTCACGCCCTCACAGGATCTGTGCGAATCCCTCGCCACTTTCTTCCATCGCAAGATTAGCGACCTCCACGACAGCTTCGGACACCAGACCCAACCAAACACCACCGAACCGGCATCCACGGCCATCACCCTCAACAACTGGTCCCACATCAACACGGAAGAAACCAAATCCATCATGAACTCTATCCACTCCGGCGCCCCTTCGGACCCCTGCCCGCACTTCATCTTTAACAAAGCCGACGACATCATCGCCCCGCACCTCCAGACCGTCATCAACTCTTCTTTTTCTTCTGCTACCTTCCCCGAATGCTGGAAACACGCCGAAGTCAACGCCCTACTAAAGAAACCTACGGCTGACCCGAGCGACCTGAAAAACTTCCGCCCCATCTCTCTTCTGCCTTTCCCAGCCAAAGTAATAGAGAAGACCGTCAACAAACAGCTGACCACCTTCCTGGAAGACAACAACCTGCTCGACCCCTCACAAACCAGATTCCGAACCAACCACAGCACTGAAACCGCCCTCATCTCAGTCACTGACGACATCAGAACCCTGATGGACAACGGTGAAACAGTCGCCCTCATTCTGCTCGACCTCTCGGCTGCCTTTGACACCGTCTGTCACCGCACCCTAATCACCCGCCTCCGCTCCACCGGAATCCAAGGCCAGGCCCTGGACTGGATCGCCTCCTTCCTCTCAAACCGTTCCCAAAGAGTTTACCTCCCTCCGTTTCGCTCAGAACCCACCGAGATCATCTGCGGCGTACCCCAAGGCTCATCACTCAGCCCGACACTCTTCAATGTCTACATGAGCCCCCTCGCCAACATCGTACGCAAGCACGACATCATCATCACCTCCTATGCCGACGACACCCAACTTATACTCTCCCTCACCAAGGACCCCGCCAGCGCCAAGACCAACCTACAAGAGGGTATGAAGGACGTCGCAGATTGGATGAGGCTCAGCCGCCTAAAGCTGAACTCTGAAAAAACGGAAGTCCTCATCCTCGGCAACACCCCGTCCGCCTGGGACGACTCCTGGTGGCCCACGGCCCTCGGCACCGCACCGACCCCCACAGACCACACCCGCAACCTCGGCTTCATCTTGGACCCTCTTCTCACCATGACCAAGCAAGTCAACGCTGTGTCCTCCGCCTGCTTCCTCACCCACCGCATGCTCCGCAAGATCTTCCGCTGGATCCCCGCCGACACCAGAAAAACCGTGACCCACGCCCTCGTCACAAGCCGCCTGGACTACGGCAACACCCTATACGCCGGGACCACAGCCAAACTCCAAAATCGCCTGCAACGCATTCAAAACGCCTCGGCCCGCCTCATCCTCGACATACCCCGCAGCAGCCACATCTCCGCACACCTGAGACACCTGCACTGGCTCCCAGTCAGCAAAAGGATCACCTTCCGACTTCTCACCCACGCACACAAAGCCCTCCACGACAAGGGACCGGAATACCTCAACAGACGCCTCAGCTTCTACGTCCCCACCCGCCTCCTCCGCTCCTCTGGCCTCGCACTCGCTGCTGTCCCTCGCATCCGCCGCTCCACGGCGGGTGGGAGATCTTTCTCCTTCCTGGCGGCCAAGACCTGGAACTCCCTCCCCACCAGCCTCTGGACCATCCAGGACCACTCCGCTTTCCGGAGACTCCTAAAGACCTGGCTGTTCGCGCGGCGATAACCCCCCCTTTTTCCCCTAGCGCCTTGAGACCCGCACTGGTGAGTAGCGCGCTTTATAAATGTTAATGATTTGATTTGATTTGATTTGATTTCAATCTTTCTCTTCTTCCTTTTGCGTTTCTACCACTCTTGCTCTGGGTCGAAGTCTGATGAAGAAAAAAAGTGCTGGTTCCCAAAACTGAGTGTTGGTGGGCTCCATCTGCAGCCAGAGGCTCAAATTAAGCTTTGCATAGATCTGTATGTTGCTGTGTTCGATTGAAACTATAATAGTGAAATTAGGGAGTCATTCAAAGATGTGATTGGGTTAGTACAAATCAGCAGATTTTGTTTCCACTAAATATATTTACAATTTGAGCCACAGGGAGATTGTGTATATTGCCCTGCAACACAAGATTTTAACAGAAAAGAAGAAGAAGAAAGGAAAAGCAGAGAAGCATAAAAAGAAGAATATGAAAGAATAAAAGAAAGCACTTATTATTTATCTGCTATTAACCTGTAATCTGGGTTCCGGAGTAGCATGCTACTCACCAGAAAGTGAGCGCTTCAACGATATGTCAGGAGTAGACGGCGCTATATAAATACAACTCACAAATACAACTCCCAAAACCGGGATAAAAACATCAGAAGGCAAGAAACTCGGCCTTTAGCTCAAATCATCTAAATCAATCTAAACTAGTTGAGTGTTGCGGTTGCTTCTATGAACAGCTTAGAGACTTCTTCTGGATGTCTGTGAGACTCTGGTCTCATGTAATTTTTTGTCGGTGTCACTCATTTTCTGACAAGTAGCACTTTTTAGGCCGATGCCTACCAGACAGCAAAGCTGTCAGGTTTGCTAAAGACATATTGGGGACATTCAGAAAGCTGACCTAGGAATGCATTCTACCCATTGCTTGCCATTGGCTTTGTGGTTTGTAACTCACATTTTCTTGCTTTCCATTTGCTTGTTTTATTAGTGTTAGGCTGTCCAACTTGAGTTTGTAGCTTCCCTAGCCCAAACCACCTTTACGGTATTCTTCTGAGTTCATCCTTTCTGTAAGCAGGGCCATAAATCATGTTCTTATTTCGTCACATTTGCTGTGCATTCAGAGACTGAGGTCAAATGTCAGGCACTGTCTTCTGTGGGTGCTTGTTTACTTTTCTTTCTCTGACTTTAAAGTGAGAGGATTTATGTGACAATCCTCCTGGATACTGGGGATAGGACAGTTTTTTTTTTTCTAGCACACAACAACATTTAAATGAACCGTATAAATATTTCAGAAAATATCAGAATTTATCAACACAAATGAAGCACATTTTTTGTTATTACTGACATGTGTTGGAAACAAGTACTTTAATATGATCAAAACAAATCATTACACTTGGTGATGCAATTTCCACGCATTTTTGTCTGTTCACTGTATGGTTTTATTATTAAAACTGTATATCTGTGCAAATGTAATCGTCATTTCAATAGAAAATGTGTTCCCTCTAATGTCAGTGTGCTGCCACTCTAGGAATTCCCCTCTCAACACTACACCACTTTACTCTGCACCACTGCACTCTACTTTGCACCACTCCACTTTACACCACTCCACGTCACTGCACTCTGCCTGGTCCACTCTACACCACTGCACTCTAGGCCACCTCACCAACGCTTGTCTACTCTACCCTCAACTCTACTCTATGCCAATTATGTTTCCCAACTCTACTCTACACCACTGCACTCTTCACCGCTGCGCTTTACACCACTTCAGTCTAGGATACACCAACCTACTCTGCACAACACCACTCTGCAACACTGCACTCTACGCTGCTTCAACCTGTGCCAATACACTCTCCCCGAAAGCACTTTACTCTGTAACACTCAACTCTCTGCCCCTGCACTGTACGCCAGTCACTCTACACCACTCTAATCCGCTCTGCACCACTGCACTTTATGCTTCTGCATTCTACAAAATTGTACTCAATGCATTTACACTAAATGGCACTCTATAAAACAGACACTCTACCCAGCACTCTCCACTCTTCTCCACTTCACTCTACCTAGAAACAATCTACTCTACACCACTCTATTCCAGTCTGCACCACTCCACTCTATGCCACTGTACTCTACGCCACTCTACTCTTAAGCACTGCACTCTACGCCAGTGCACTCTACACAACTGCACTCGGTCACTGCACTCTACTCTCCATCACTGTACTCTATGCAACTGCTCTCTATGCCACTCTACTCCAGTCAACACCACTGCACTCTGACACTCCACTCTGCAACACTGCATTCTCTGCCACTGAACTCTACACCACCCTACGCTGCACTACTCCACTATATGCTGCTCCACTCAATGCCACTGCACTCTACGGCACTAAACTCTGCTCTGTTAACAGTCTGTGCTTCTCTACTCTGCACCACTCTGTGCCACTGCACTCTATGCCACTCGACTCTACTCTGCTCCCCTCTGCATCACTCAACTCTACGCAACTCCACTCTGCACTACTCTTTGCCACTTTACTCTACACAACTGCACTCTACGCCATTGCGCTCTGCTCCACTCTGCTCTGCGCCACTGCACTAAACTATGCACCACTCCAGTCTACGCCACTGCATTCTAAGATGAGGCATTGTACACCACTATACTCTGCAACACTCTATGCCAGTGCACTCTACACCAGTCCACTTTACTCTATGCCACTCCAGTGTATGCCACTCTACGTGGCTCCACACTATGCCACTCCAGTACACAACACTCTCTGCCACTCTTCTCTACTCCGCCATTCCACTCTGCAATACTCCACACCACTCCCCTCTACGCCACTAACTTTTAGCTATGCTGAACAGAAGCCACACTAGTGTAGAACATGGCTAAAACACATTGGCAGAGTCAATAGCTCTTGCTTAGGTGATACCTGTTGGCTTTGCCAGTGCTTGTTATGAATGCTTGCCTTTGAAGTTTAATTATTTGTTTCGAAGTAGTAGAATTAGGGGTGATCCTAGACAAGGTGCCAGCAACTGGCACCCTAGGTTTCAACATGCAGTCAGCAATGCAATTTTTTTCTTTCATTCTAAATAATTTTAATTCTATTTTTTTCACAAGTTGAGTCCCCAACTTTAGATGGCACTCTGAGTGACCACCAAGCACGTAAAACCAAATACTGTTTACAGTGGGCCAGGGCAATGCGGTAATTCTGAGGATGGGCCCTCTACTGTGTCTGAACATTCACACTTTGTGTTGCCAGTTGTCAAGGTTACAATTCTCTTTTCTGGAGGTAAAATAGTCGAGCTCCATTAAGCATGATGTTTCAAGTGAATCCCAAAACAGCGTTTTGGAGGTTTGAACAAACATAGCTCCTTGGCAAATGTTTCAATTTCCATTGTATTTTTTCCTTTCACATACAGTGTTGGTAGAAAACGCTTCTTTTACACACATCTTTGTTTTGTTATTGTTCTGCAGCCTGTTTTCAGCCAACAGCATTGAGGAGATTTTTGACAACCTTAAGCAGGATGGTTCTTCTTTTGCATTGCAGCAGCTTGAGGTGAGTAGTTCTTTTTTTTAGAAACCCGGTAGTTGTGTATGGGGTGTATAGGAATATGGTAACACAGCGTTTTGTACGGATTTTGGAAATGGTTAAAACCTACAGAACTCGTGTCACCTTAGGTCCTGAATAAAGTGTTTCTACACAAGATCCATTAGAACACCTGACAGCAGCATCGGTGCAGCACTGCCATCTCAAATGTTGCCATCACTACTCTTTATAGAAACATACACCACGCATTTTTATAAGTATTCATTGTTTTATTATTTTCTTTAGTCAAAAACATATATTATGTGATAAATAGAAGGAGCCCCAACTTGGTCAATTTTCAAGTTTGTGTCTTCACAGATGTAAGCAGCAGCTGCACATTGCCCAAAACACATTCCAAACAATACCAGCCTGTGTCATCTGTAAAAGAAACACAGTGAACGATCCTTGATGTACTGATTTGTTCAACCTTCTTTATGATTTAGCACAGTAATAATTAGACAAGGAAACGTAAAGAAAATGCATTTGCACCATCTTTCGCTGAGTCTGTCCCTACTGTCTCTGTAAAAGTCTGTTTAATAGAAATATATGAAAAAGTAATTTCGGACATTCTGCAGAGCAAAATAATTTCCTGTACGTAGAGCTACATAGTCCATGAAGAATATCAGAACAACTGTTTTATACCTGAAATCAGGATGGGGCAAAGATCCGCTTGTAGGTTGTTGATAGCATCCTTTCGGTTTGGAGCAGTCCGCTGAAGGCGATGTGAATGGGATTAGTGTCTCACTTCATTTTGTGATCATGAATTCTGAGCCCTTGCATAGTCTGGGGTATAGTCAGGTGAAGCATTAAGTGATTCATCATGCCAGCCCTCCTTCAACAGTGGTAATAAATCGCACATTATACTTGGTGCATCCACATATATTGTTTATGCCATGGCATTGTTTTTCATATGTTTGTTTAAGGGGGTTACACTGTGCAGCAAGATAAAATCACACACGGAAGATATCATGACTAATGGGAGAGCTGTTTCCCTGTCTATGGTAGTTGTCAATTGCAATCTGTGAGGCATTAAAAAGTATTTTCTCATTTCACGTTTGCTGTACTGTGGTAAACTTGAATTTGTCATCTGCACTGTAATCTTAAATGTGGAAATATGTGTTTATTAGTAAAATTGTTCTAAATCACCTGTGTTATTGGGCCACATTTAAAAATGTATTTTTACTGCCATAGGCTAGATCCCATGCCCGACTCTGCCTTTAAGTGCATCCCTCTTGTTGTTCACGGAGGTGCTTTGTGGGTCATTTTTCTTCATCCCCTATATTAGATCCTCTGTATTCACCAGGTCTCTTGATGTGGATTTCTGGTATTTCCTGTCTATTTTACTTATGGACACTCACTCCAGGCGCACCTGGTTAAATATTGTGCCCCCATCATTCTTGCAATTTGGAGTTTAAGTAACAAAGTTGTTGATATAAACAAATTGGTGAGTTCTCAAGTAAGAGTTGTGGCCCCTTCCCCCAGTGTAGGTATCTCCATGCATTGTATAACCCTTGTGCTTTAAATTGACATTTTATTCTCTTGAATTTAGCAGTTGCATACTGTGAGTATTCAGCATTTCTGTCTAAAGTTTGATCCAAGTTAATACATAGGTGTCTTCCCATTATGACATGTTTTCCCACCCTCACCATCCAATCTGTCAGTATTTTCTTAAAGATTTTGTGGTATGTATTCAGGCTTGTACTATAAACTTCTATGAGGACCCTTTGATACCTTCCCTCTTGATCATGATGAATTTCAAATGTTGTGAAGTCCATATTTTGTGTACAATATCTGGCCACTCCTGCCGCCTTTGTTTTCTATAAAGCCCATGACTGGACTGGGTAGCCTCTATATTTCATTCTGAATTGACCACACTATAGTGTGTGGGTCTCTTGCTTGAAAATTATACCAGGATTTTGTTACCTAATATAGCTCTAGAACTCAGCTTTCATGGTAGAGTTTAATCCACTTACATTCAAAGAAATTATTTGAAGTTTTGTGTGTTGCCTATGTGCGTGTTTGTTGTTTTCCACATGCCAGTTTAACCATTTAGCAAGCTTGTTAATTTTATTATTGAGCTACCTGATATGAACTAAAAAATCCTTTAATTTAGCCTCTCCTGTACCCAGCCTCTGTTCTTGGTAGACCTATTGATGGGTCCACATGACACGTGATAACAATTCTGGCACCTACTTCTGTTGAATGAATAGCTACTTACAGTAGTGAACAAATTAGTTATATTATTCTCTTAGTGTGCTCCTTACCCGCCCTGTTCTTAGATTTGTTCTTAGTTTTGGTTGTCTATCAATCTAATATTTACCTTGTAATTCTAAGGTTATATGCAGACCCCATTCACATTACCATAGCCAAGTCTTGATTCCACCCTGCTTCTTTTATTTGCCCCTTCATTAATTTGCCATTTAGGCTGTATGAGGTAGACAAAACCCTTGTTGATTTCCTGTGATCTTGTCCTGTTAATTATGATTCTTCCAACTCCGAGCCTTCTTCGCCATAGCGCTGGATTCCCAGGAACGATTTCTCTTTATTTGGACCTGATGGTTTCCACTGCGTCCTTCCAGTTAAATTGCTGTCCATCTGTTTAGCCATCTGTATCTTTTTTGTTGTTTGTTGAGCTTTTTTGTCACCTTCTTGTAGTCTGATCACAGCAGGGTCACCACTGAGAGGTCTTGGAACAGGGAGATTTCAGTGTCACTGTGGTGTATCGTCTTTTGGCCCAGTTGTGTAACAGTACTTTCCTTCAGGAAGTAACTTGAAAACTTTAGTACAGTGTCTCTCAGGAACTTCTTGTTAGTCACCTGTTTCCCTACCCACCATATATGTGTGCTCTATTCTGACTTGAAAGTTCGAGCCTTCATTGAAAACACCCTCAAACAGTTCCAACACACCATTGTTTATCTCACTATGTTCTTATGTTCATGTTTCTAATACTTTCATTGTTTGACCAAGACCCATTTTCGACATCCTCACATTTCGCCATCAGCATCTTTGTTTGGTTCTCAAGATGGCATATGGCAGTAGTGACCAGCGGGTTCACGTTTGCTGTAGATTATAGCTATGGTTCGGCTTGTTCAAGTCTCTTGTCCAAGTTTTGTGGTTCAGTTTTAAGCTCATAAATATATTTAGCAACCTGTGCTCTCAGTCTCGTTATAGCATAAGTTATTGTTTTTTACTGGGTCTGATCCCCTTTCCAACAAGCAGGCATTTAAGTCATATTTAGTTAGATTGTTCACGTTTTTTAGGCCGTCTCTGCTGAGGTTTTTGTGCAGCCCTCTTATCTTCTTGTCTGCCTTGATATGCTGTGGTCTCGCCTTGTGGACACCGTTGTTTGTCCTTCCTTCCTCTTTCATCCAGCTATGATCTTTCTTTCTAGACTCACCTCTTCCTTGTGCGCTTTCTACACAAGGAGGCCTATGCTGTTATGAGCACTGCAATGGATTGATACACCACTTGGTTGCTGCCGGCCTCCCCAAGTGTCATCAGTGGAGGAGAGGCCTGACTACCTGCTCCAGAGTCCCCATGGCCTAGAGCAGCCTCTGCACAATCACCAAAGCCCCTGCCTGTCGCCCTGCTTGCAGGACAGGCTCCCACTTACTAACCACGTCTCGCTCATCTGCTTGCTTTATACACTGAGCTATTTTCTTTTCTCTGTCAGCTCCACGTTTTCCCTTCATCATAGGGCGCTCGGGGGGAGTAGGAGGTGGTCCTTGCAGTACGCGTCCTTCTTCCAGGCAGGAAATAAACCTTACAGGTGGGTCATGTTTGCTTGTGGTTCACTGGCCCCGGAGCAGCTATGAGTGTGCCTCACACTGCCGACATCTTGGGCTCCTTTATATATGGTTTATATTTCATTTTTTTTTGGAATAGTTTGAAAAAAACAGGTTTCTTCAAAATGCAGATGACAATGGACACTCATTTAGAAGGTTTAAGTTTTACTTACCTTTCGTGAAATACATTTTTGCTAAAATAATTGCCAGTGGGGGAGACATCTTTATTTATGCGGCTGCGACATTTGCCAAATCTTTATGGATTTGCCACTTCCGGCAAAACACTTGCATAAAGTATGAAGATTTCACAAAAAAATGTGTTGATGGCAATAATACTGCCACAGAATGTGCTGTATAATTTGTCTTTGGCTTTTTTTCTGTATAATGTAGAAAATGCCTCATTTGGTCCTCCATTGCTGCATAATTCAGATAATCCTGATACTAGTTATATTTACATAGTATTTCAGGGGCTCTTTTTATGGTGACGATACCCATATTTTGCAGTGAAATATTTCCCATAATTTACTGTTTCCTGTTTTCATACTATTGCATGCAACCTTAAATTCACCACAAACCAAATGTTAAAAGGACTTTATAGTTATGTGAAAATGTCAGTTGAAACATACCGTTTTAAACAAACAAAACTACTATAATTCACCAGTTTGGGTCATCTTAAGTAACTAAAGCTTGGCTGTCAAGTAACTGTAACTTGCGCCCCATGCATAGTCTTGTCATCAATGATGTAATTTCAGATGTTTTAGTGATGTCATAGACTGCCGTGAGTGATGTAAGGTAATTACCAGTTCATGTTCATTATTACAGGTTACAGTTTACAGTAAACATGAGCGCGCTACCCCTGGCAGCACACAGTCTATGGCCATGTGCAGCCTGTGGTTAGGCGCAGGGTCTGGTTTGTATAGCAGCCGATGATGCTGCAGGCTTCTTCGGTGAAGTAGTTACCCGTTCAAAGAGAATGGTTGCTGCCAGACGAATTTAATGCACAACTTTTGTTTATGTAAAAAAGAGGCCTACATTTGCAGCCGGGAACAGGACAAGGCACTGCGTCCAGTCCTTGTAATGTACACAGTTGGTGATTAGTGCAAGTTATTTTCAAACACCGCAGTCATTACCTATCTAGTTGATCTTCAACATCCAGTGTCCAAGGCTACAATTTTAGACTTCAGTTCACTACTGTTCTCATTCAGTTGCCTTCTTTAACGTCACCTTGCCATTCTTTGCTCTCCCCTAGAATACAAGGGGAGCAATGTCGATAAAAGGAATGGGGTTAAAGAACGCAGGTACATCAAAGCCTGACTTCAACATGGCGAAGGCACCGAAAAAAGTGGGTTCATTGTAAGGTGAAAGTACCTATGGAGCAACATTTTAGTGCAGTATTCTGGGCAGAGATAGGTCGAAACCTAACAATGTGGGATTGAAAATTAAGGGCCCTCCTGTTGCAAGCGAAGTTTGAAATCCTTTTGGGGACATCCCACTGTAATAATGGCATGGAATGCTGATGGAAAATGATGACAATTGGGCACATCGATTAAACCTAGATATGCTCTGAAAATAAGCAGGTGAGTGGTGACATTTCTGCATTCTTGGAAACCTAACCATGCATATTGGAAACCATCGCAAAATGAAGGCAATTTACCATTAGTTCCAAATATTTTGTTTATTTAAACTGAAGTGCTAGCACTATGGCCTCGGAAGCCCAAATGAACATTGCATCATTGGGATGGATTTTATACATCTTTTGGACTAGTATTTCAGGCTCATTAGCTTTATTCAGCTGTTTTTCCTCTTTAACTAAAATATGGAGCCGTGGGTTTTCACTGTCACTTAATACAGAAAATACAGCCCATTAAACCAGACCGCAGACATGAAGAAATCAAGAATACAAGCTACAGTTGCAAAGACGATTGAGATGAACACCAATAATGGCTAGATTTTATTCGAGAGCAAAGGGCATGTACGTTCTCAATCATAAAATATCTAGTTATCAATCATTTAGTACATGTTAAAGCTAAAAAAAAAAATCTGTTTGATCTCAAACCACGTGTTAATTCGTTGTAGGTCTTCCCTTCGCTGTAATATTGGGGGAGTGGTCAGTGCTGGTAGAAGACTGTGAGCGTTGCTTTTGTGCTGAAATCAATCAATAGCTTTGGCATTAAAAAGAAGGTTGAGGTACTGTTTTGAGTATTGGGTAGGATACTCCAAAGTTCCTTTAACCTCACCGGAGCTAAAGCACCTTTAACCTCACTCGAGCTACAGGGAAAGAGCTTCTGATAGATCATCTTATTAATATTTTCATGTAACCTCGGCCTTAGGATAATCAAAGGGACACTTCCCAAACATTTTTGAGAGACGGGTCAGCCTAGTAAAGTTGTTGGTTTCATAAAAGGCTCGTCTGCCCCTCGAAAAGAACCCAAGTCTCTCTTCACAAGGCTCTTTCATATAAATCAGTGTTTGCCACGTGGCGCATAGGAGATAATTGTCTAAAAGACTATGTGAGAGAGGTCAAAGCCATAACTTGCTTGGTAAACACAATTGTCAACAGCAAGCATCTAGGTCACCTTAATGTCCATTATATTTCGGAAGCTCTTTATAATTAGATATAGAAGTAAATGTTTATTGTATAATTAATTAAAATCTTTACAATTCCATCATATAACATAAAGACAAACAGTCAGTCTTTTGCAATCCACATCCACAATCCTAAAATCGTGTTATGACTAACATCTTTTCAATTCCATCACGTAACATGCAGGTCTTCAACAATAACTTCTTTAAAATCCACAGTTAAAATCACATTGTGGGATCATTACAGTAAGATCATGGGCCATTATGAAAAATACGCAGCATGGAATATTGTCACTCCTGTGACAGCCGCTTAGTGGCATTAACGATCTGTCTCATTTCCATATCATAGTTAGCAATGTCCTGGGAATCAGACAAGCAGCATGTAAGGTAAGTGAGTGCAAATATGTTTCAAAGTTCCATACAGTTTAAACTCTGCAGGTGTCACATTAAAAGCCAATTAGATGGATCCAACCTGACAAAAGATGCAATAGAAACGATTGAGGCGATGCAGTACAACGTTTGGCTTGGAGTGATCTGCTAGTGCTGAATGCAACATACGGTGTCTGCAAGTGTGTTCAGAGGTTAAAATTCAGCTGGCAGAAGAAGGGCATTAAAAGACCAGCTCAGACACAAGAAGACTTAAAAGTACATTTAAATTATGCCTAAACAGACCTTCAACCAAAAGGAGAATATTAAGCTAAGTGCTTACTAGCATAAAGTACAAAAAACGCAAAAGCGGACTTAAATAGGTAGTGGCAATTTTAGTCACTTTGGGACTGTAACAGCAGATAGTTTTTTCCCGACAAGCCTACAAAATGTAGTGTAAAGGAGGTTTAAAATGGTGTCTGTGCCACTTAGGCTTTCAATTGCAGCCTTTCTTCAACTCCGAATGTTTTGTTGATTGAAAAGTGGTCTCAATAATTGTCTTATTTCTTGAAGAAAGCCAGGGCAGATCCAGGTGATATTATGGACAGTGGTTTCCTGGCCGGAAGATCACAATCTGCATCAGCTCTTAAAGTCTGCCTTTTTCCATAACATGGTAGAAGGCCAAAGGGATAGTGCATAATGTCGTTTTTGTAATGGCTAGACCACCCTGACTCCAGATAGGGTTGAGGCTTGAAAAACTTGTATCCATTTATGATTGTCCAAGCATTTGACTTCAAAGTTAGAGTACTTTATCTGTTATTTATCTTAATTACATATACTTATAAGGTAAACATTGCTATTTAAATAATGCATATTTAAGAAGCAACAAACAGTTAAGAGTGGTATAATTTTGTAAGCCAAGTTTTCTGTTAATTTTTAAGAAATACAGATTTATTAAAGATGTTTAGATTTCATCATATTGTGTTTTTAGATTCATACTCATCCTCAGATTTATTTCTGTTATATTTGTGGACAAAGCAGACTGGTGAAGGCACGACTCATTGGAGAGCAGGGAATACTTTACTAAGTGGAACATCATGTTTCTATGTGGTCCTATTCGATCAACCAACATGTTTTAGATTTTGCTGGTCCATGCTTTTCTTTCTACCTCGAGCACTCGTCAGGAACAAATAAACTGGGTCGATTCTTGAGCATCCTCTTAACAATGGTTTTGGCAGAAGTGGTTGTGGATAACTTTGTTTTTCCTTTTTAAATAATATCATGCACCATACTTTAAAATGCTTTTTGAAGCTCAAAATAAGATGGACAATCTCTTCCGATCCCATGTGGTTAAGGTTTGTGCAGTCGACTTGTAATCATCTTTGGAGATAAACTCCACTGATGAGGAATCTGAGGATTCTTTGTGATGTAAGGCCGGTATTTCAGTGAAAGGTTTTAGGTCCTGATTAGGACTTGGCAGTCGGACTTAGCAGACCATCAAAGCCACGGGGAGCAGGCTGCCGTCATACTGGTGGCGTCCCCTACAGTCGTATTACAATGTTTACATCGAGCTTACTGGCAGAAACATCGTATTACGACGTTTCTGGCAGTCAGAGCAGCGGAAACAGTACCACGGCATTTGCCTTGGTTCCCTTCAAGGAGTCAAAGCCAGTGCCATGGCAAAGCATCACCCTCGGAACACGCACTGTCTGTAGTGGCGGTCAGACCGCCAACAGTGCAGCGGTCCAGCCGCCACTGCAAGTCTTAATACTACCAGACTCGCAATGAGGCCCTTGGTATGTTGCCTCTATTGAGGATATCATGTGGACCTTGTGAGTCATATTCGGGCATAAAAAGTATTCGTGAAGTTGTAGTATCCTTCTCCACCGTAGCATTATGTACCTGGGAGTTATAGGGATTTACCAGTGAATTTTTCTTATGAGATCTTTGAGGATCCTATTGCTCTACTGGCGCCATGGAGCTATTTGACATTATGTTAATCCTTAAATCTCTGGCTTCCATATCAATTGGTGCTAGGTCGTTTTGCATTCCGGCCAGCAGGAGAGGTTTTATATTGAGTTCTTGACTACTGGAAAGCATCATTACTTCCCAAGAACTATAAGCTTTTTCCAGTGCAGCTGGTTGGGGGGTGGGTAGTGATAGAATCTGGAAAAGTCTTTGGGACTGCTGCAACTTCTTCGCCTTATTTACAGAATTTGTGGAATGGCCGTCTTCGAACCTGGTAATGGCTATATTCTTGTTAGTATTAGCCAAGGGCCCCATATTTTCCTTAGTTGCCTGCTTTAGATTACTTCCTTTTGTATTTGTGTTTTGCCAATTTCCGTTGTGCTTTAGGAGATGTAAGTACTGCCTCTGACATTTTACATGCAGTTTCATTAGCTGGTGCCTTGATGGCATCTTTCTTTGTTTCCACTTTGGCCTGAAAGATCGATGCTCCTGATGACTGAAGTTGAACTTCTGGAGCGTTACTTATATCACGCTCTGTAAGAGCGCGCCCTTCGCCAACCTGCTTGTTCTCTTGTATAGGACTATAAGTTAAGTGTGTAGTTGATATTGACAATGTCCCTTGACCCTTGTTTTATTCTAAACATTGGATTTTTACTGTGTGATATCTTTGTTAGGGCTGGTATATTGTTATTCCTTGCCTTTCTGGCTCACTTTTTCTGTCCCTTTGTTTGCTTGCCAGCACTGCATTCACTCCAGGATGCTACGTCAGGTTGTCACTGTTCATTGTCTAGCAAAATTGCCGTTCTGAACTCTTGCCTTGTTGGTTGTTCGGGCACGTCATTTGGAGACTTAGCGAGCTGAGCAGAATCATGAGACACAGCTACGCAAATCAGGTGGTGATTAATATTTTCTTGCAATTGATGACTATTGGAAGGGTCATGTGTAATATTTTCTCGAATTGATGACTTTTGAAAGGTTCATGTACCAGGATGTGCTTTTTCATATCCATAATTCCTGCTATTATCATTGGCAATGTACTTGTCAATGATGGGATCACTTGCACAAGTTGATTGTAACAGTGAGTGAATAGAATGGACTCTAATGATTAAATCCATCATTTTTTTCCAGTTTTGTATTTATTCTTGAGATTTGTGAAGCCATTCAATCCATATGTTTTATTTCAATGCCCAATTTCTCCAACTGCATATTTAACACTGCAATTGAGACTTGTAAAGTGTTTAACAGTGTACTGTAAAGGCCTACCGGGCCTAGATCGTTATACTGTGGAGACATTTTCATTGTCATGGTGTGGTACCTGCTGGACAGTTCATATGTACTCTGGCACTATAAGTGGGGCACATGACAGTTGCTTTCTATCTGAGCTGTTGTGGTGTTTCTGACGGCATTAAAACAGGTTTTGGTGCTTAGAGTTGCCATCTTGTGTCACTGAATTGGCTCTTGTGGGTATGATTGCATTTGCTGTTTTATGCTCCTTTGTGTTTTCTTGTACAGTATGCACCAGATTGATCACTTTTACTTCCATGGCCTATATGAGGTCTGCATTGCTTGAAACTGAAATAGATCTCAGTCAGGAGTTGTGCAGGGCAGCCAGGTCTTCCTTAAGGGTACTTTTGGACTTCTGTAGGTCATGCAGACTTAAGATGAGTCTAGGGCTTGAGTGTGGCTAAATTGTGAGATAGTTCTGGATGCTGGTTATCAGAGTTGATTCTGTCCCTTTATCCGGATGATTAACCTGGGGTATACTTTTTGGGGACAAGTTGGCGCCTTTATCGCTGGAGCCTTCATATCTCTATGTTCAAAGAAGCAGTCTATCGCATGAATGTCTGCATACATTGCCATTACATTTTGTGTTAATGGATGTACTACCTAGTATGACATCCAGGTCCTTTTCTGTGGTATTCCTTTTTACTTTTCTTACTTGATCAGGAAGTTCTCCATACTTCTTACTCACAGAGGAATCCGGGTATTTTACTTGTGAAACTGTTTTGTCAGGTGTCAGTGGGTTGGGGAGTCCAACTAAAGTACCTGGCATTGAGTATATTACAGCTCCAGGATTATTTTAGGAAGGTAAACTTTGCACTGTAGATCAGTTTCCCAAAAAGGTCAGTAGGGAGGATATTAGAGGACTCCCCTGGGCATCCTCTGTCCTGTCACCTATCTCAGTCACATTCATTGATTTATTTGCTTTTATTTTTCTGGAGACTTTCTTCTGATTTGCTCGTTGCTGTCCAGGCTGTTGCTTTATCCTACTGGATCTCATTTCTTTAGTGTTAGATGTAGCAGTTGCATTTGGTTGGGTAGCAGTGTTGATAGTAATAATCCTGAAACTATGCTCAGTGTGGTCTAATTGCCCTCCCATCTCCAGGGTTGTTTGTCGTGGATATTTAAAGTCATAGTGGGGTGACTGCATTGTTCCAAATTAATTCTCTCCCCTGCCCCTCCAGTGTGAGCCCAGTCAGCGCCGCCACTCCCCTTTCACCCTCCTGTGCGCCAAGTGGACGAAAGGCTAAGGGGGACACAAGCACCCTCCCCTTTATGTAGTCATTGATGGGCCTTGGGAACTTAGTGCCTTGTGAGATGGAGTAGTTTATATAGTAGCTCTTTAAGACCCTGATTGCCTAATGGCTCCCTAATGGCTGCAGCCTTATGAAACTCGTAGGTCTGGAAAGGTATTCTAAGTCAGGGATGCTAGGCTAAGGTTGAAGTTTGTAAATATTGTTAGGGTCATACTCCCTGTGTATTGCACAGTACACTACAACATCAGGCAGTTGTTGGCTGGCGGGAAGGAGGTGATGTTGTGAGCGGACCAGCCGAGGGTGTTTACCCACATGTCCGGGATTGCAAAGGCATCCAGAATTTGGAAAAAGCCAAAATGTGCAATTTATTTATTTTTACAAAAAAATATAAAAAGTGCTGTACAAAAAAGTGAATATTATTTTCAAACATGACAAACAAAAGGTTTGCTGTGATAAAGATCACCTCCTCTACCCAGCTTTCAGAAACAGGCAGATTGGAGAAAGAACATTTTTCATAATTTTGTAAGTGGTAGTCAATACTTCTTATTTTTGCATTTTGTCCTTACTTCCAGGTTGTTGGAGAAGAGGAGATAAAACCCATTGTGGACCTTGAAATCTATATATTTCTGAAAAAAACAAATTACATTTCTGGATTCTGCAAGGGGTCACCTGTGTAGTTTGCCAAGGTTTTCCATAAAGAAGCTAATTGTTGCAATAGATATATAGAAATAAAACAGTGAAAGATTGAAAGTTTGTAGCAAAGAAGCACTGGCAGAGGAAATGGGTCTCCCTTTTGGAAACTGTTGACTCTGACAATGTTTTAGTGATACTGTACACTATAGTTACTCTCCAACATTTTTGCAGTGGCCAAAAACTATGCTTTTTGGTGCTGCTGAGAGCTGCATTGATGCAAGCAGGGTAGGGATTAGGGGGACAGATGGATATAAAATGGGTGTATTTGGAGTGAAGGATGTACATGGTTTGAATTTGGATTTGCGGGTTATTTTGAGGATTTTATTCCATACTTCTCTGTAGATTATGCCCTAGTCTCTAGAAGAGACACAGATTTGAAAATCTTGTGCTATGCTGTTTCTGAGACGCTCTCCCTCTATCACACCCTAGGGAAAGCCTTCACAGCGTGCTATTGCTACATTTAGCGAGTCATGCATGCAAAGGAAGTTACTTGGTTATTGGAGTGGAATGACAGGGAATCTTCGGCTTCACAGTCAGTTTAGTCCTTATTCTTATTATATTATCGATCTTTTACCTGTAACTATTAGGGTTATTTAGAAAAAGGCTCAGCAAAGGTAGAAAGTGTTATAACCCCCTTCTACTTTGTTAAGACATGCACTGTAAGTAGTGCATGTATTGGGTGGTTCTTCTAATTGTCCTGTGTAATGTCTGTATACAGACTTCAATTATTGTTTTTGATTACATCACTGTGTAGTTTTAGATTCTTGTGAAAAGTCCCCAGAATATGTCCCTGCACTGTTTTCAGGGGATCATCATTAAATCTGTTTTGTTTTGTTGGGAAGGGAATTACAAATAATACAGTAATCTTTTTATATGCTTCATTGATTAAGTCGTTTTCAGCTCTTTCCTGTTAACGTCAATACTGAAGTAAAAGCTAAGAAGCATGCACCAGATATTTGAGTACATTGCTTTCTTTAAGACCGCCGTAGAAACAGGATAGTTGAAAAGAAGTGCACCAAGGGCTCATGCGCAACTGACATTCTGCAAATGGTATATGCCATTGGTGCTGGAATAATTTCAGGGTGGGGATGGAGCCATTATTGTTACATCACTGAAGTCACAGGGATTGTGAAAAAGCTTCGTGTCACACAAAAACTGTGTAGCAAATATATTCAACAGAAGATTGGGAAGGATTTAGTATGCAGCTGCTGGTACATTTTGGAGCACACTATTGCAAATACATTACTAAAGCATGGTGTGGTGGTGCGTTGCCTTTTATACACAGTACATTTTACATTAAAATGACCACTGAATTTGCTAACACATACATTTTTTACTGATAAAACGAAACTGTACACAAACAATAAGGCTTGGAAATCTGCATCATCAAGTGTGTTGATTTGTTTTGATCATATACCAGCACACTTGCAAACTACAAAAAATGTGCTTTATTTGTGCCTTACTAACTGCTGTACAATTAATTTACAGGCATTTACATGTTGTGTGCTAGAATAAAATTACATCCCACTGCCTTTCCTTTCACATTTCCAGTACCTAGCAAGATTGTTACCTAAATCATCTCACTTTTCAGTCAGAGAAAGAAAGGTAATCACCAAGCTCCCTCTAAAAAAATAATAATAATAATAAACAGCAATTTGGCAGAAGACAGAGCCTGACATTTGACCTCTGGGTTAGAATGCACACCAAACTTGACAAGATAAAAAAAAAAAGGAAAGGCCTCTTAATTGCTCATTTTACTTCAAACTCCAGCATGGTTATTTTGGGGGTGTTTCAGCTCCCCCCACTCACCTACTACGGGCACCTATGGGCTGGGCATGAAATTGGGGTAGATTATTGTTTAGTTTATGCTAATGGTAAAGAGCACTGAATAAAATAAACAAGATCGTAGACATAATATTGTTCCTCACAGGCATGTTTGATTGATGAATTGTCAGTGGCAGATATTATGAAGAATCAGTCATGAAGAAAGATTGGAGGTAGGACAAAAACCCAGCATGCTTACTGCTTCCAGAACAAGCATATACTGGAGACAGCTGAAAAACATGCACTCTTATGGAGCGCCCACGAAAAACTAAAAAGCGGTCCCAGAAAGCGGGCACTTTTGGAAGAATACAAAGAGCCAGTAAGAGAGTTGGTAAATAGGGTAAACTCCGCGAGAGATGGGAGAAAGACATGCTAGGTGGCATAAACAAATTAAGCCAGTGATTAGAAAGTAAACAAATATGAGGTACAAAACACAATGCCAAAGGTAAGCACTGGGCGGAACGCATTTCTAGGTAAGCTTTCTTGCATGTCCCAAATATGTCTGTGTATCCAGGCAGCTGCACTGTCTGGTATGCTTCAGCCTGAAACGAGAAATAGGTGACCTGTTTTTATTTGTATGTTTTTGCACCAAAGGCAAATCTATGAAAGTAATACATTGTCTGGTTGCAGAGATGTATAGTATTTGTTGGCTGTTCAAAAGCCCATGATCCCCAGAGTCATCAATTAAGCCACAGCTTATTACTAAAGCCAGATTATTCTCAGGATGTTTTTTTCAAAATGTGCATTTTGTGCACACTGACTTACAACTGGAAGCCAAAAGATTGCAATTCAATATATTATAAACACATATCTTACTGTTCTGTGTTCCTACACTTCTCCTGATAAAAACAATACCCCATGTGTGGGTGCCTAGAACACTAAATGCTGAAAATCATAACCATGTGAAGATGGGGGCTGAACTAATTTCAAGGGCCCATGGGGGTAGTAAGGTGCGATCTGATTCCAGGACAGGTCGGCTCCCCACACCATTCCTTTTTTTTTTTTAAAGTGTTGCCTTGTAGTTTAGTGTGCTGTCTTTCATTCTGGGTGGCTAGATTGGAGGGAAACATCTAATCTACTCCCCCCAGAGTGGACATAAAGAATGTTACAGGTCCAAGGGGTAGCAGGTTATGCCATGATACCTGGACATGCCTGCCTCTCAAGTACTCATTTTTAAATTAATTAACCTTGGTGATCTAGTACACCTTTTGCCGTCCCCACAAGGGGGCCAGGCAAATAAACTGTGTAGGACAGAGAGATTGGCGGGGTGGGGGAGAGGGGATCTCCTGATGCCAGAACATGCCAGTTTCCCACCGAATTCCATTTTCCCTCTTTTTTTAATTTTAAATATATGTTCTCTGGTGTCACTGACTTCCAGCCCTTAGGGCTGGCATGTTGAGGGAATGGCATACTGGGGGAAAACCTCCCCAGTCTGCCCAGCCTAGAGGGCAGAAAAACTGATGTGGCCCTAGGTGTAGGGGACATTAAACTATTTTCTTTTCCATTGGGGTCACACGTCCTGTTAAAAAATACTACCCCCTCTCCTGTGCAACAATTCCTCTCCCATTGTATTTAGTGCTAATGGCGGCTGAGCTGTGCCCATGAGCGCCGCACTTAATGAATGCAGAAAGAGCTGCAAGTTTACTTTTGCTTTTACTGTGATAATGCCAGTGCCCCATGCATGCTGATTGTCATTAACCAAAAAAAAAAACTCGGGCTTTAGGGTAAGCTCTTCCTCAGCAGTAGGTGGGAGCTTGTAAAGGGAAGCATTCTGATGTGGGTTTCCCTGCCTTGCAGGCAAGGACGTGAGCCCTCCATGCAAGGACGTGAGATCTACTAACTCTGCACTGTTAGAGTACTGCCGAGCATATAGAGATGACATCTTCTATACTTACGGGGTTAAGTAACTTCTTCAAACGTGATCTATTGAGAGCATCAAAACAGTTTAGAAGTTGATAATTGCACAGTGCTTTGGGATTGTTCCAGCAGCAAACATCTGTCCTTTATAATATTTGAGGAAGTTACCGGTTTGTTTAGAATACGTAATGAAAGTTCAAAGTCGGTTATTAGGTCTATGCATTTTCAATGGACAGCTCATTAATTGCATTTCTCTTATGAGTAAGAGAGTTGTCTTTAGTGGAATTACATTGCCCCCTCTGCAATATTTCTTCTACATTCCAAAGGCCCTAAATACGAGGTGGGGAGCTAACAGGTGAAGGATTTAACACACGCAGTGAATACCATTCGTCTGGAGTGAGGTATTTTCTGTGTGTGGTAAATAGCTTCCTTTGCCCCGGGAAATGAGGCATTACTTGTGGAATTTGTATGTAAAATACTGAATTTAACATATATTTCCTTTATGTCTGTGCCTTTATCCAGGCTAAATTTTGGCAGGCTTGACCTGATGCACAAAATGCAGAACAATAAATAAAAATGCCTTTAAATTATGTGTTTAACTTGTGACAGTTAAACACAGAATTTAAGTTTATTGCTAAACACAGCCATGCTTCAAAGACCGAGGTCAAATGTCAGGCTGCTTTTTTCTATTAACATGGGGATTGGTGTTTACTTTTCTTTCTCTGACTGCAGAGTGAGAGGAGCTTTTAAAGAGAATTATGTGACAATGTAGGATGTTGTTATTTAATACACACCAACATTTAATTACCTATAAAAGAACTGTGTGCATCCAGCAGTTAGGAAATCAAAAATAAACACTTTTGAGTAATTCTGAAGTGTGATAGAAAGAGATTTTAATATGCTCAAAACAGATCAAGATACATAGTGATGCACAAATGACAAATAATTATAGGCAATCGATTTCACCAAATCATACGTATGCTATATAATTTAATCAGTAAAATGTTATGTCTGTGCAAATTTAGGGGGTCATTTTGACTTTGGCAGACAGTGTATTCCATCTGCCGAAGTCCCACGGTCAGGTTGCTGCCAGTGTGGCCGCCTTCCTGCAGGCCCCATTAGGAGTTTTCTGCTGGGTCAGCGGGTGGAAACGTTATTTCCAACAGCTGGCCCAGCAGAAAACATGCCACAACATTGACGATGGCTCATAATTGAGCCGTGCCAATGCTGCGTTGTGTAGGGTGCACCAGCACGTCGCAAGTTTCACTGTCTGCAAAGCAGGTAGTGAAAAGTGCGACAGGGCTGGCCATGGGGGCTCCTGCACTGCCCATGCCAATTGCATGGGCAGAGCAGAGGCCCCCATGGGGCCCTCTGCACCCCATCTCTGCCAGCCCTTTACATGGCAGTGCTACTGCCATGTAAAAGCTGGAGGATTAGGACTGTCAATCTCTCCTGTGGAGGGAAACTGGCAGTCCTGGCAGTCCGACCATGGCACAACTGTCACGGTCATAATGTGGCAGTCAGACCACTGCCAAATTGGTTGGACCAGCGCTTTGGTGGTGGTCAGGCAGCCACAGTAGCTAGGGTCGTAATCAGGGCCTTAGTGTCCATTTCAAAGGTAAATGTGCTGTCTGTAAATGACAATGCGTAGGTGGGTCACAAAAGTTTGTTGTTCAAAAAAAGTGTGTTGTAGTTCTACAAATATGGGAACCACTGCCCTATCTGACTTTCCTCTTAGCCAATCAGACACCAGACCTAGAATTTAGGTAAATATCACACAGCTTTAATAATGTAACTTGGATCACATTCAATCCAGATGTGTCCTAGGCCTAAAGGTCCTGCATTGCGCAAGGCCTAGAAACAATGCCTAAAGTGCTTAACCATGCCCAAAGTGTAGGGCCACTGTGTTGGACCTGGCCCTTTTTGCAGAGTCATCCCCAGACTTTTTGCATCCTTCCTCCTATTTTTTCTGACCTGTTTTTGTTAGATTTTGGACTCTGGGCACTTCACCATTGCTAACCAGTGCTAAGGTACATATGCTCTCTGTGTAAATTGTATTGGTTATTGGTTTATCCCTGATTGGCATATTTGATTAACTACTGCATCCCTAGTAAAGTGCACTAGAGGTGCCCAGAGCCTGTAAATCAAATGCTACTAGTGGGACTAGAGCACTGGATGTGCCACCAGCATGAGTAGCCCTGTAAACATGTCTCAGGACCTGCCACTGCATTGTCTGTGTGTGCAGTCTTGCACTGCCAATTCGACCTGGCAAGTGTATCTACTTGCCAGGCCTAAACCTTCCCTTTATGTACATGTAAGCACCCCTATGGTAGGCCCGAAGGTTGCCCCATGGGCATAGTGCAGTGTATGTTAAAGGTGGGACATGTACTGATGTGTATGACATGTTCTAACAGTGAAATACTACCAAAATTGGTTTTCACTGATGCAAGGCCTATCTCTCTCTCATAGGTTAACATTGAGGCTGCCTTTAAATAACTCTTAAGTGCAGTTTCCCTTTGGGAGTGATAGAGAAATGGAGTTTGATGTCTCTGAACTCACAATAAAAAAAATAAAAAAAATACAACTTTTGGTATAGTTGGTTTTTAAATTGTCAGTCTGAAAATGCTACTTTTGGATAGTGGGCATTTTCTTTCTTATGTTATGACTCGGTCGTCCCATTTCCAGGGGGCGCTGTAAGGGGGCTGTCAGAAGCCTGGGAATCACCTTGAACACCTATCTAGAGCCCCTTGCTGACTCCTGTTTGTTTCTCTTTTCTCCATGGTACACTTGTGTAGGACTACATTTGCTTCTTGGGACTGCAAATCCCATAATGCACAGCTTGGTAGTCAGGAAAACCCGTATTCTGTTTCCCATTGTTTTCAATGGGAGAAGTCCAGTTGCTCCTTTTCACTGGATCCTCTCCTCCAGGACTTGCAAGTGTCCGAAACCACACACACCTGAAACCTCTCCTGTACAGCCCAGCTTGGAACTGCTTATAAGCAGCCATTTCCTCAAGCTCCCCGTCGTGCATCGGACTTCGATTCCTTTGTGTTACAGACCCTTTGTCGGATGGTGTTCCAGTTTTGTTCCTGTTCTGTTCCAGCCTGATCCTGTTTCCTGTTTCTCTGCCCTGTTCCTGATTGTTCCAGCCAGAGTCTGCTCCCTACTTCTTAGCCTTGTACCTGTTTGTTTCTTCCAGAGCCTGCTCCCTGTTTCTCTGCCCTGCTCCTGCCTTGTTTCAGCCTGAACCTGCTCTCTGTTTCCCAGTCCTGTTTACTACTCATTCCTACCCCTGTATTCCAGTCCTGTCCTTGCCTGTTCCAGCCAGAGCCTGCTCTCAGTTTCCCAGTCCTGTCTCTGTTTGTCCCAACCAGAAGTTTGCGCCCTGTTTTCAAGTCCTAGTCCCGCCTTTGCTTCAGCCTGAGCCTGTTCCTAGTTCTTGCCTCTTAGTTTGTTCCCTTCTGTTTCTGTTTCTTCTTGGTTCTTTGTGTCTGGTAAGTGTTCTATCAGTCTTCACCAGTGTATACGTGTCCTCCTGTGTACTGGGGTTGGCTCCTGGTTTCCAGGAGGCAATTCCAGCCCCCATCCTTGTCCAGTGTTATACGTTGTATTTCGTGCCTAACAGTGACAGTGTGCTATTGCTGTTTTCTCAGGAATCGCCACTGTGTTTCGAGCTGGACCCACAAGAGCGTGTCCTGTGTATGTAAGTACTATCCTTGTTTGTGCTCTAGGGTCCAGAGACAGAATCACTTCTGCTGCCTCCTTTCTATGGGGCTGGCAGGGTGACTATCTGTAAGAGCAAACTGCACAGAGGCATTGAGATTCCCTGTCACTGTGGGAGGTTCTGCGCCTTACTCTGTGTACAACCCCAGCATGTTTGTCCACTGGTAATCCGTTTCCTGTTTGTTCACACAAGGGTTGCTCTGCTTTTACTTTCCTGTTTCCTGTGCCTATTCATAGCTGTCCTTTCCGTGTATGCCTTTAGCTGCTCCTCTGCCCCAGTGTACTACCTCTTTAGGATATTCGGTGACCTCAAGGGGTGTCCCAACCAAAGTCCTGATCAGACCCGTCCGAAACCGTGACAGAATGCACGAACCAAAAAGTTCAAGCTCCCCAGGCAGCAAAGGCACACACAGACCTAAAATGCTTTCCTATCATGTTAAGACACCCCTTTCTAAGCCTATACATTCTCTGAAATCCTCTAAAAAAGACCTTAGTTTAAAGGATAGACTTGTTAAAGAAAACCATAACTTGCAAGTTCAGTACTATACTGAGTGGCTTGCTAATCTTTCAATGATAGACTATTATGTTATTTGTGGCTATGACCCCCAGTCCCTGTCTGTAGAAGAATTACAAGGACGTAATGAGTTTTTGCAGTATCTATTAGCTGAAGCCAGTAAGAATGTTCATAACCGTGGAAGTGCTTTTGCTACCTCTGCACAAGACGTTTACTCTCAAGAAAAGATGGTTAATTCCTTGCCTCATGCTAGTGCATCCCAAGTTCACCTCCAGGACTCTGCCATAACAAAGAACCCTGACACTGTTCACGAAGCCACACTAGGGATTCCCTTGTTTTCTGTTGAGTGCTTCAGCCCATCTAGGCCAGTTTCTCAGAATTCAAAGTGCAGTGCTGACTCTTATAAAGATCTATCAGTCCCTCAGAGCTTTCAAGTCAGCAGGCTAGACCCTGTATCTAAGGGATCAGTAAAAACTGTGGGATTCCTTAGTTCAACTCAAATGGCTTGTGCTCCTCCCAAATTGGATGACAGTACATCAGTCTCAATTGCTAAGTGTTGTGCTGACTCTTGTAAGGATCTACCAGTTCCTCAGTGCTTTCAAGTCAGCAGGATAGAACCTGTATCAAAGGGATCAGTAAAGACTGTGGGATTCCTTAGGTCAACTCAAAAGGCTTGTGCTCTTCCCAAACTGGATGATAATACACCAGTCTCAATCCCTAAAAGCTCTGCTAAACCCTTTTCTATTCTGAGTGGGTTTGATAACAATATGGACATACACACACTAAAAGAGCAGTTTTGGCAGATTAAAAGGCAGATATCGGACTTCTATGATGAATATGTTGTAACATACACAAGAAATCGTGCACGTGGGCTCTTTTCATCAATGCAAATTTCACTGTTGCCAGAACCAGACATTCTGTTTATCTGTAAGGTAGAAGAAGTAACAGAGCAGCTGATGGAAACTACTGCAAGGCAATTTGAAAACCTGAAAAAAGAAAATGATCACCAGCTTTGGCTTAAAGAACAGTATGCTACTTTGTGTGCCTCTCCAAAGACTTCTATCGAGCAGATTGTCCCTTCTATTTATGACAGTCAAAAGACAGCTCCAGTTATATATAGATCAGCCTCTTCAGACTCTCTCTCAGCCTGTAGTTCTCCAGTGAAAATTCCTGTACAGTTGACTGAATCTCTGACATCTCTGAGAGATTTGACATCTCTTGATTCAAAGGATGGATCAGAGTCTTCAGAAGGAAGTGTCTCAGCCCCTCTATCAGAACAAATAAAGCCAAAGGAAGAAGAGAGTTCTGATGCAGACTCCAATAGCTGCACCTTAAGAAACCAAGATATGACTTTACTGGAGGTTAATGGCAAGTTGTGCAACAGTGTTGAAGAATCTGAATCTAGTGATGACAGTGGTTCCTGCCTTGCCGTGAACAAACCTGCAGATAGTGCTGTTCAAATGGCGCACACACCAGAATTTTCAGATTGTGGGGATACTCCTGCCCTTTCAAACAATATCATAGAATTTTCAGATAATGAAGAGACAGTTTCTGTTTCAAGTGAATTAATGGATTTTTCTGACCGTGAAGAAATACCCGCAATTACTAAGAATGTAATGGACTTGTCAGAAAGTTTAAAAATCTCTTCTGTGTCAAAGCAAACCGTGGAGATTTCAGAAAAGGAAGAAAGCCAGCAATCTGAAACTAAACAGCCTGTCATAAGAAATGAGAGCCTTCTCCTAGAACTGGACACAGTTGCAACCTCAACCACTGATCCTGACCTGCTGATGCTGATCCCTGTCAATGTGTATCCTGTTTCCAGCTCCACAATTAGTGAAGAACAGATCTCTGAGCTACCGGTATCTGATCTTGATGTAAAATCAGCCACACCAATGTCACCGGCTGTGTCCCTGAAACTAAAGACTCCTGAAAACCAGCAATCTGAAAACGAAGCTCAAGTGCTGAAAGATGTAATATTTCCCACTGAAACTAAAGACTTGAATTTGAATCTTGTATTCGAAGATCTGATGATAAGTACTGTTCTTAGTGTTTTATTGCAAGAAACCATCATCAATTCAAAGGCTAGAGCAAAAAAGTTAGGTAACAGTGTAAAGGTGATTTCTGAAGAGACTCCAGTCCTATTTCTTTCCAAAGAACAACCTTTCAATGTTAACAGAGTTGAAGATCAACTACCTGTAGTACAAACACCTTGCAAAGAAACCATTTCTGATACCACAAACACACCACAGAGCACTTGCAATGAAGAAATCCCAGTCTTGTCTGAAGATCACCCTAAAGAATTAGCTTATGGAACTTCTACATTTTCAGATGTTAATCCAGTTTCAAAAGACATGAAAACTCCTGTTGCTCCTGAATTTGATACTTCAAAGTCATCCAAGACGAAAGAAAATTCGGACTTTTTCATGTTTACTTTGAGAACACCAGTTACCCATGTTTCCCAAGTCTCTATGCTTTGCAAGCCTCAGACCACAATCAATGTAAATACTGCTGCAGAAACAGACAAATCCTGCTTGTCAGAAGATGTTACAGACCTTACAGTTACTAATACACCAATCAGCTCCTCCAAAGAGGAAAGTATTGAACAGGAAACTAATGTCATAAAGAATACCGCCCGTAATGCCATTCCAGATCTCCTTGCTCCTGAATCTACTTCACCAGAAACCAACTCCATGCACTCCTCCCATATAAATCGAACAATAGAGAGGAAAGACATCAGAGCCCATATGGGTATTAATACATGCTTTGCTCATTGGATGATTCATCTGTGGCAGGACTGTAAACTTATCAACCAAGGTTGGTGTTGGATTTTCTTGCTTTGGCTTTTCCTCTTCAACTTTTTTCAGCCAAAGGATCGCCTTCTCTTCTTGAGCGGACTGGTGGGAGGGGGTATACTGTTACGACTCGGTCGTCCCATTTCCAGGGGGCGCTGTAAGGGGGCTGTCAGAAGCCTGGGAATCACCTTGAACACCTATCTAGAGCCCCTTGCTGACTCCTGTTTGTTTCTCTTTTCTCCATGGTACACTTGTGTAGGACTACATTTGCTTCTTGGGACTGCAAATCCCATAATGCACAGCTTGGTAGTCAGGAAAACCCGGATTCTGTTTCCCATTGTTTTCAATGGGAGAAGTCCAGTTGCTCCTTTTCACTGGATCCTCTCCTCCAGGACTTGCAAGTGTCCGAAACCACACACACCTGAAACCTCTCCTGTACAGCCCAGCTTGGAACTGCTTATAAGCAGCCATTTCCTCAAGCTCCCCGTCGTGCATCGGACTTCGATTCCTTTGTGTTACAGACCCTTTGTCGGATGGTGTTCCAGTTTTGTTCCTGTTCCTGTTCTGTTCCAGCCTGATCCTGTTTCCTGTTTCTCTGCCCTGTTCCTGATTGTTCCAGCCAGAGTCTGCTCCCTACTTCTTAGCCTTGTACCTGTTTGTTTCTTCCAGAGCCTGCTCCCTGTTTCTCTGCCCTGCTCCTGCCTTGTTTCAGCCTGAACCTGCTCTTTGTTTCCCAGTCCTGTTTACTACTCATTCCTACCCCTGTATTCCAGTCCTGTCCTTGCCTGTTCCAGCCAGAGCCTGCTCTCAGTTTCCCAGTCCTGTCTCTGTTTGTCCCAACCAGAAGTTTGCGCCCTGTTTTCAAGTCCTAGTCCCGCCTTTGCTTCAGCCTGAGCCTGTTCCTAGTTCTTGCCTCTTAGTTTGTTCCCTTCTGTTTCTGTTTCTTCTTGGTTCTTTGTGTCTGGTAAGTGTTCTATCAGTCTTCACCAGTGTATACGTGTCCTCCTGTGTACTGGGGTTGGCTCCTGGTTTCCAGGAGGCAATTCCAGCCCCCATCCTTGTCCAGTGTTATACGTTGTATTTCGTGCCTAACAGTGACAGTGTGCTATTGCTGTTTTCTCAGGAATCGCCACTGTGTTTCGAGCTGGACCCACAAGAGCGTGTCCTGTGTATGTAAGTACTATCCTTGTTTGTGCTCTAGGGTCCAGAGACAGAATCACTTCTGCTGCCTCCTTTCTATGGGGCTGGCAGGGTGACTATCTGTAAGAGCAAACTGCACAGAGGCATTGAGATTCCCTGTCACTGTGGGAGGTTCTGCGCCTTACTCTGTGTACAACCCCAGCGTGTTTGTCCACTGGTAATCCGTTTCCTGTTTGTTCACACAAGGGTTGCTCTGCTTTTACTTTCCTGTTTCCTGTGCCTATTCATAGCTGTCCTTTCCGTGTATGCCTTTAGCTGCTCCTCTGCCCCAGTGTACTACCTCTTTAGGATATTCGGTGACCTCAAGGGGTGTCCCAACCAAAGTCCTGATCAGACCCGTCCGAAACCGTGACATCTTAAACCATTCTGTGACTCTGCCTGCTTGTGTATTCCCTGTCTGGGGCGTAGCCTGCATATCCTGATGAGCCATCTGGGTTAGATTGGAGAGAGGAGTGGTCACTTACACCTGAAAGGGCTGTGCTTGCCCTCGCACAATGCAGTCTCCAACCTCCTGGTCTTAGTCTGGAGCCAGGCCTGGGAAAGGCAGGATCTTGTCAACTTTCCTTTGAAGTTTGCCAGCTCCAAAGGCAGAAAGGGGTATAAGTAGTGGACCCAAAGCCCCAGATGTTTTGATTACTTCTGGAACCAACAGGAGCCTGTGGCATGGAGAAGAGCTGGAGGAGGAGTACTGCCCCTTTGCCTGTGACTGTGCTTTGCTGGTTTGGCCTGCAGTTGCTGTTTTTGTCTGAAAGAGGACAAATACCAGACTTTGTGGTATATTCCTGCTTGTGAAGCGTCTCCAAGAGTTGGACTGAGATTGACCCTGTTTGGATGTCTCAGGGCCATCAAAGACTTCCTCTGCCAGCACCTGGACTCTCTGCTGAGACTCCTACCCTGCCAAGTGGTTCTTTATCCAGTCCCTGGGACCTTGTAAAGTGAAGCTGGTGGAACCACGGTGGAAATCCACACACAGGAGCCTTGCAGGGAGAATTTTGACGCGCCACCTGCAACGTTGCTATGAAAACGTTGTGCCACCCGCCTTGTGGCTGAATTTTGAAGCACCACATGCAATGTGGCTGGGAAATCGACGCATCACCTGCATCGCGGCTGGAGAAACGTCGCAACACCCGCTTGCGGCTGCTAAAATGTACACTAACCCCCACGCAGCTCAGTTTTCCATCACCGTGCGGCTGGATTTCGCTTGCATCATCGCTGGGTGTCAAAATCAACGTGAACCTGTGTGGATCCAAGGTACCTCATCCGGAAATCAACGCATCGCTATCTTGTGGGAGAGAAAAACGACACATCGCCTACCCAACCGGAGAAGAAACGACACACGGCCTCACTTGCGAGTAAGGAATCAACGCATTGCTGACTTTCCAGACGCACGCTCGCCCAAGCGGCTTTTCTTTTTACGCAAACCAGATACTTTGTGTAACAGCAGCGTTGCCATTATTTTCTTTGGAGTATGATTCTGTTATTTTAAAAATGCATAACTTTACTTGTGTAAGTTGGATTTTTGTTGCTTTGGTCTTGTTTGATTTAGATAAATTTTGCCTATTTTTCTAAACTGGTGTGGTATTTTCACTGTATTACTGTGTGTTTTGGTACAAATACTTTGCACATTGCCTTTGAGATAAGCCTGACTGCTTGTGCCAAGCTACCAAGGGGGTGAGCAGGGGTTACCGTATGTGTGTATCTCCATTGCCCTGACTAGAGTGAGGGTCCCTGCTTGGACAGAGCGCAAAGTGACTACCAACCAGAGACCCTATTTCTAACACGCTGAAACTACATCCAGTCGGCCGGAAAAGAATACCCAGAAAATAAATGCATATTAAAGCATGGTCATTTGACCTGTACACTGCCTACTAGCCTTCATGCATTTGATAGTCACAGCATCTTATGGTCATGTAGCAGAGGAGCACACAGTTTCTCATATAGGACAGCTTTAGAGTAGTATTATGTGGAAAATAAGAGCATTTTGGCAATATAATAATACACTTGCTTGACTGTTTTCCTAAACATATCTGTTGGTATATTTGTAAATTATTTTTGTAGGCTCTTTTTTTTTATTCTGTATCCTAAAACTGGTGGGTTTAGTTCTTCTGGTACATTTGTGAAGTGATCATTGCCGCTTGATGTCACATCTGCCATGTAGCTTTCCTACGTCCCCAACTGCAGCTGACTGACTCTTCACATCTATGTCTCAGGCCAAATACTAATGACAGGTATTTGTATTCCTACCCCCACGCCTTAAACAAAATTGTCAAGCCTTGCAGCACAAAAAGTATTCACTTTGTCTCCATGCAACCTGGTCCATGAGTAATATGAAAACCTTAACGCTGAATTGATTACAATGTTTTTCGGAAACCACTTCTTCACCACCATGCTTTTTTGCTTGTCTGATTTTTAGAGGTGTGACAGTGGTCAGGTGAGTGTCAGCAAGCATGGCACCAATATATGTGCACATTCACAATGCCTAATCCTGGATATATACATGAGAGGAACTCACTAACGTATTGCTTGTTCTCATGGTTTCGGTGGCACTCAAAACTCTGTACTTCTGTGTCAGAATTGTTTAGATGCAGCACTGATGTTTACAGTTAGCATAAAACAGAATAATTAGACTAATTTCATGCAAATAAGGGGAATATGCTTTTTAATCTTTCTTGATCGTTTTGTCTTTTGTATGCTGACATTAGATATTGAGTGTAAATAGGCATGGTAATGTTGGTAGAAGCTTGCCTGTGAGATCTGTGCTGTTGTGGAATTGTGTCCATGCACCTGTGTCCTGATCAGTACTACCAGGGAACAATAGGACAGGAAAAGGGGACAAAACCTACCTTTCCTGGTGCTTGTGGATTTTGAGAAACACAGTTTGAAATCTGTCTTCATCGATTGGCCACTCAGCAACACAAAATGACAGATTAGCCTTCTGAGACAGATAGATGGGTCTCTGCCGTCCTCTTGTAGCCACTGTTAAATCGGCGCAAGACGGGGAACAAACCTCACGTTCTCCTCAGAGATTGAAGCCTAGGTTCTGAGGGACAAAGTAATTTCTTTTTGTTCACTGACTGCATTCCCGCTGTTCCATTTTTCTGTTTTTAAATTATGTTTTTTAGTTTGCGAGTGACACTATCTGTAATTCACACACTAGAACTCTCCAGGGCTTTCTGGCATGGCGTAATTAGTAACATTTTCATCCCATATGAAAGTCTTTATGGAGAGATCACCTGTTAATTGAGCTATTTCTAGAGAAATAAAACATTTAAAAATAACATTGAAGCTGTTATTGACCCAATTCCAAACAGGTTATAATGCGAAGTGTACCCATTCTGATTTTTGAAAAGATCTGTGCATCTATATTTCAGTTTGATGAAGGTGATCATTACATACACTTCAATACACTAATGCTTGTAGGTAAAGATTTTAATTGCTTTTGTTTTGAGCTCTCAAACTGATATTTCCATCCCAGTTTATTATCGAATAAGACTAAAAAATAATCAGATTTAAATGTTCTTTCAACACACCCTCCTTCTATCTACCACCTGAATCTTCACAGGATTTACCAGGTTTAGGGAGTTTTGGCAGTTATAACTATCAAACCACAACACATCTTCAGCATGTGCTACATATTTACATGACAACCACTTGACCTAGCTACCAAGACTCCATATTCTACCATATCACAGTTACCAAGAGATCAGGTAGTACCAGTGTGGCAGAGTGACTCATCTACAGAGTGATCTGAAGCAGTGCAATCTCAGCCGCATGCAGGAGTGGGGGCAGAGCAGAGACAATGATGTTCCCCTAGATTGCTGCTACTTTTCCATGAACGAATTTAGTCATGTTGGGTGAGTGTCTCTTGTGAATGGGGAGTGGTGGTTATGTGACAGCGAGATGGTAGATGTCAAAAGGCAGAAGACTTTTCTTAAAAAGTTCTCCTGATAAGTAGCGGGCAATTATTTTGTTTTAATCTTCCAGTTTAGCAGGCCTGGCCTGCATAGTGCAGTGTGGTATAATGCCAGATAGGATATATAGGATATGTTTTTATCTGTCATTCCACTTTTTCCTCCTTTTCGTGATTACCTTCTTTTGGTTGCCAGGGGGAGTAACTGAGGTTGCCCCAGGCCTGAAGCATGGAACAAATACATCAGTACAATATTTTGGCTTGTCGGAGAGCCACAAGAGCTAAACCGAGTGAGTTTTAATATATACATTTCTCAGACGGAAACATGTGTCCTGTTAGTTGACCCTAACTGAAGAGGGACGGTGTGTAATGGACATAGTTAGATTACCTTTTGCTTTGTAGTGAGGGAAAGAGGATACAAGCATGCTTGTATCAGAACAACGTACTTTGTGAAAATAAAGGTGGCAGTATGGCTTCTAGGCAGCCGAGTGTGAGTATTGGCATAATGTTTACATGCGTTGGTTCACACAACACCAGTCTCTTCTTTCTTTTTCAAGTATTTGTCTCAGACCTACAGTAGTAAAGAGAGACGTTCTGGCATACATCACTCTGAATGTATGCGAGCACCTCCTATAGTGCTTTGCGTTCTTATTAGCCATAATTTGCACAATATATCTTGCCCCACCTAAGATCATCATGGGTGAAGTACATCTACCACATTTGACCAGATTAAATAGTTAAAAAAACTATTGATATTTTTAATTAGTCAACACAAATTTTTAAATCCCAGTCTGATGTTTTATACATTCTATAAAAAGGTGTAAAAAGATATATGTTAACATGATTGATCAATAAGAAACATATGAATTGTACATATATACAAATATAGTATCTTAATTCCTAGCCTCCTATTTTCAAGACCAAAAATCTTCATTAGCATCAGCAGGGGCCCTTTATCAGGGGCTATAGGGTCCAGTCCTTATGCCCCCTGTAAAGCCCCTGTACATTATAAGTCAAGCAGTGTGAACATTCGCTCTCGCTTTGGCATTATTGTCACTCTCCTTTGTGGCATTCTAATTTGGTGCTTTCTTTTCTTTCTGTGGCACACAGACCAAGCACAGATTAATTAAGTTTGATTAGTGTCACTCTGTTGGCCATCTGCTGCTGGCGCTGTGATTCAGGTACTATTTCTTCTTTAATAAAAAAAGTGCAATGATGCGGTCAACCTTGGCCATGTCATAGCACTTTTGTTTACCTTTTCCCCACCACTTCCCTGTTTCTTTTTCTCTCACCTGCCCATTTTTTGTCACATCCTGTTTCTTGTGCTCCTTTAACCCACCAACCCATCCTCCTGTTCCTTTTTTTTTCCCATTCCCACCCTCCACATCCGTTTCTACTTCCCTTCCCACCCTTTCCGTCTGTTTTTTCTTCCCCCTCCCACCCTCCCTGCCTGTTTATGCTCCCTCCTCGCAACTGATAGATGATAAAATAAAAGTGCTTTGCCACTTCATAGAGCTTTTTAAACCATTACATTTTACCCTGTTACCCCTGTTGACCTCCCCCCCGGTTAACCACCCCCACACTGAACCCCCGGTTAACCACCCCCACACTGAACCCACGGTTAACCACCCCCACACTGAACCCACGGTTAACCACCCCCACACTGAACCCACAGTTAACCACCCCCACTCGTTCCCGCGAGTTTCATTGTTTTATTACCACTGCCAGTGTGCAGGTCAGCCCTCTCTGTCTCGTCTCCAGGCTCCTAATGACAGGAGGAGGAGAAGACTGAGGCTTGATCCAGCTACAAAGTGTTGTTTCAAAATAAAACACTCTGTAGCTGGATGGCAGGATTGCGCATGTTTAAAGGGCGTAGGTCAGCTGTGATCCCCTCACACAGCCGCAAACCATTTTATTTAGCGAACATACTGCACATGCCTCAGGCAGCACAGTATATCTGCTAAAATGTGCCTATCAGGGCACACATCGCTGCATCCCTGAAGTCAATGAAAAGACACAGAGCAGCGGGGACACCTTCTTTTAGGGCTAAGCTCCCAGTGCTGCCCAGAAGCTGGGAGAAGGACTGAGGAGGGCTTTCCCCTTTTCAGTCTACCCGTGCTGCTCCGTCTGGCTTCTCGTTGGAAATCATGGCTTGCTAGTTCCAGTGCCCAGGAGCAATTTTCTGCTGCTCCCATGGAGCCTCCGAGTTGCCAACTAAGTAAGAAGGTAGGCACAAATATATATATATATGTTTCTCTGTGCATGTTTGTATGCATTTGTGAGTCTATTTATTAGTGATTGACAGTGAATAGGATTGAGTGAAAGTAAGTGTATTTGAGAGTACCAATGGGAGTAAAAGTGAGTGAGAATCTGAGTTTGAGAGTGTGTATGAATAAGTGAAAGTGAGCATGAGGGAGTGAGTGAGGGAGTATGAGTGTTAGAAGGAATGATTTATTTGAGGTTGTGAGGGGCAGTGGAAGTGAGTGAGGGTGTAACCGTGAATGGTGCAGCAGGTGAGTAAGAATACCTTTGTGTGTGAGTAACAGTGGGTGTGATTGCGTATCAGTAAGAATGAGCAAGTGAGAGAATGTGAGTTACAGTGAGTGAGGGGAAAGAGAGTAAAAGAGAATGAGTGGGAGTGAGGGAAATTTTTAAACAAATGGGGTGAACTCCTGTATTACATCCCACTACTTTCAAAGATCACCACCCCCGCTGAATGTTAGCGTTCTGAAGATGTAAAAAATAGAGGGGCTCTGGGGAGGCTGTTATGTTTAAATTGCGTAAGAGATTCCAAGTCCATTAACACTGCAAGTGTGTGCTTCTGCTCTCTGTCTCCTGGACATTGATAACGAAATTGACACACTTGAAATATGATGCAAGGGGACATTTAATCCAAAATGGACACAAATGAGAGCAACATATGAGTACGTTTGCATCTACACTAAGAACCATTGATAAACCAACATACTACCTGTGTGGGTTGGTATCCTACCAGTGGAAAAATCAGAGCTACACGTTATTGATCTGGCAGTGGTGTCTTCACTGTTATATGTAGAATGCCTTCAAAGATATCCTGAATAAAATACATCTGCAGAATGTAAAGTGTAAAGCAGGGTTTTCAAGAATTTGAGAGTTTGTGGAGGCCACATCTGCAAGCACCATCTGCACTAGAGATGCTTCAAAGCTTTCTACAACCCAGAAAGATTTAACATTCACTGATGATTACTGAGCAGTTTCTGCCTATAGCATTTTCAGTCTGCCAGAGAATCAGTACCGGGTGTTCTGACCAAGTCAATCCAAAGATGGCAAGAGTTTATGGTAGCTCTGTGCAACCAGCTACAGCATGTGACCTTTACTCTGAGAAAACCGTTATGGTTGTAGTTTATTTATTCCCTAAACCCCAAACTCTGTTGCACTACAGCTCAGTTCTCTCGTTGCCCGGCGCGGCCCCTTATGTGGATGTTTTTCTGAACATCTTTCTGTCACCCTAAACATATGCAACTAGAGTGATCTTTTGATTTAAGGCTCTAACCCTCATTTTTGAATGGTCATATAGTCTTAAGGATGATATAGTTCTTTGTGACCCTACGTTATTCCTAGTAAACAATTTGAAAAAATGGTAGTAGGGGTCGGAGAAAATGCCCCTCCCAGTAGTGTGCACAGAAGGTATAGGAGTATGTCTGCTCCAAAATGGTGCTTTATGGTCCAATGCTCTACTTCTCAAGGCAAAGAATTATCATACATATGAGAATATGTACAATGTATATGAGATATCGCTGGGACCACAGCACTCAAAAAACAAACATTTGTAAGTACAAAGATAAACTCTGATGTAAACAATACAACGTATAAAGTACAGTGATCCTCTCAGTATTTCACGAAGTGATTTATTCTGATCGGCAGGTACTTGTGATAAAGATGTATTTATAGACCGCCATATATTCATAGACCGCCAACACATGTTTTGTCACACAAGTGACTTTTTCAAGGCTCTTTCCAAAAAAGGGCAATAGTAGGGGTCAACGGTACTGGTATAGAACAGTATTGGAAATTTTATAGTAAATCATCTGATGGTGAGCCTAGATCGTCATCAAAGGATCCGATACGGGACCATGGCAAGTCCTGTCTCCTGAAAAGTAACATCCGGAGGTAAAGTGAAATAGGTAAGTATATCATGTATTGTTTACATCGGAGTTTAGCTCCGTACTTACGAATGTTTGTTTTTTTGAGTGCTGTGGTCCCAGCGATATCTGTTATTCCTAGTAAGTCCACTCTTTTTATTTTTGGATTGTTACTGGTGTTTTTTATCTTGCATTCGCTATTGCCATGGTGGGATTCCTTAAGTTTTCCCAAGCTGCCTAAACTGTGAGCTTGTGGTAATATGGAAAGGCATAAGTTATCTACCATTTCAGGTGCTATGAGCTCAGCCCTAATGTATTAGGGCTAGGCTGTTTTCCATTTCTGTCAACCCGGGACTGTATTTTCCACCTCATACATAGTAGGACATCCTATTGTGACTGCAACAGTATTCATTCTTCTTTGTGATGGAAACTTGACAAGATGCCATCTCACCAATGTCATTTTGCCTCCCAACTTTGAGCACATGGAGTAGAACGGCAACTTGAGTTTTATTCAGTCCAAATGAAATCAGCCCCTCCCGTTCCGTGCTGAAATTGTGTACTGTCCACCGCTGCTGATATCTTAAAGCATACTCCAGGTACACTAGCGTTGGTCAGAAGTGTTTCACTTTGATTTACATCAGGGTAGATTTATGCAAAGCCAGCAAAATGTTAACGGACGCTCATAACGTCTCTTATAACCTTGTAACATTGACATCTTGAACTCTCTGGTCCTGCAGCTAAAGTGCGTTTCTGGAAGCCACTGTGTCCAATAGGTGGGAGGGGGTGGTTCTCATATAAAACCTTGATTTGTTCTGCTGTTTTCAGCCTACAGCAGAAGCTAATAACTAACAAGGTAAGGTAGGAGAGAGAGAAATTTTATTGGAGCCAATAAAAAGATGATGACAAGTGGGAGTGAGGGGGCAGAAAGAAAGGAAGAAACAGAGTAAGGAAGAAAGAGGACAAAATAAATGAAGGAAGAGTGAAAGGAGAAACTGAAGCAATAAAGGATAAATTAAACATTAGGAAGAAGCAGAGAGGGTAAGGGAAAACTTCAAAATTGACTCAAAAAGAGAAGAGAGAAAGAAAGCAAGAAACAGGGACGATAGACCATGGCAAAGTAGAAAGATAAAAGTAAGATAAAATAAAGGCCTGAGGAAGGAAGGAGAATATAAAGAGAAAAAGGAAGGGCAGAGAAAGGGCAAAAAGAAAATGTGGAAAAAATGCAAAGAAAGAAAAAAGAATGAGGAAAAAAGAAGGTAGAAGAAAGAAAGCAATTAGTAGAAGACAGTTGGAGAACGAAGAAAGTAAAACTAAGGGTAGGAGAAAGAAGGTTAAAGAAAGAAATAAAGTGAAAAACAGAATAGGAAAATAGAAGGAAAGACAATGAAGAGAAAGAATGAAAGAAAGGGAAATAACAGAAGAAAGCAGGGTGTACTAGAAAAGAAACTCTGAGGCGGCTCAATGGTATTTAAGGAAACGTAAAGGATCCATTGATGCATGATCAGGGGAGCGGAGAGGGAGGCTGATGAGAAAGGTAGAAAGAAAGATAGGAAATGAGATAAGGGAATAGAAAACGATTGAAACAGGAGAGTGATCAGAAATCTACATCAAAGAAGAAAGATAGTTCTTTATTTGTACATGCTTATCCTAAATCAGAGACACCATCCATCAGAGGTCCGACCAGTCCACCTGTCCACTCCAACTCCAGTCCCTTTTGAATATAAATATTCTTTATTATGGAGTGGCCAGCACAGAACATTCCGTGCTATGTCCTTCAACATACCACACACCTCCTCCACAAAGGTTAACAAACAAGTTACAGTTTTTAAACTAACACCTTATAATGAATTCCATTGCTTACCACAAGGTTAACTGTAAAACGATATTCTTTACTTGGCAATTGCACTCTGCTTACACAAAATCATAAAATTGTGCTGGTCTCTTACTTACCTGTAAACCCTTTCTTTTTATTATTATTTGGTTTTCCTGATCTTCTAAGTTCTCTAACATTCTCTCTGCATCTTTGACTCATGCCCATTGTTTGAAACTCCCTTCCACACTGCAATCCTATTTAAGTTCCAAATGCAATGGTCCTCTGTTTTTACTGCATTTTTAAAAACCTTGTGACTTTTACTGGTTGACTGAATTTGTCCATCAAACTACACTTCCTTGGATTTTTTTACTATCACCCAGTCTCCGACATTTTACAGCCATTGCTCATTAAAACATTCCTTTCTTTTATTTAAAACTGTTTTTTTTCCTTCTTCCTTACTCTTTTCACTTTCGATTCTCACCCTTTCATCTGCAATTTCAGTCTTGGTTGCTGTTCTTTTCATTTTGTTTACCCATGCTGGACTCATCATGTAAATCGGGAACCTCTTCTTAAATAACAAAAAAGGTATTACCTCTGTTGATGAATATGGAGTTAGTCTGTACATGTGGAGTTTCTGCTTTAACTCATCCATGCATTTAAGCACATTGGTTAATGCATGCTAAACACAATCTTTGATCACTTTGTTAAAGCGCTCTATCATGCCATTAGCTTCCGGATGATATAATGAAGTCTTATCTATAATGCCTCTTTCACCTAAGAAGTCTTCCATCAATTTTGATGTCAGCTGAACACCATTATCTGTCCAGAGTGCTACTCCTCTATATCCTCTAAAACGAGAATCACAATGACGTTTCCAGTGAATATACTACCTTTAATTCAACTTGAATACAAGTTACTATATATTTCTCATTGCCTGATACCCTAATCGGACCTACAATATCAACAGCTGTTTCAAACCAAGAACCAGGTACCATTTCTCTAATTATCATTGGTTGGGTCCTGCATTTCATAATTCTATCACTCTTCACTCACTCAATACAGTCACACACCACCCTTTTAGTTAAAATAGCCATTCCTGGCCTTTCTTGTCCACCAGTAATTTTCCCTAACTCTGTCCTTAGTCTTGGATATTCCAGGATGACTTTCACAAGCCCGCTAAATGAATCTCATTCTGACTTTCTCAGGTGGAAGAAGCCTCCCACCCCTCAGCACCAAATCATCTTCCACAGAAAGTTCTTCTCTCACCTACCAAAATCCTTTTAATTCATCACACACCTTCTCTTTTCTAGTGCATCCATGATTTATTCTACCTATAACCTTTTAAGTAGTATATCATCCTTCAATCCCTATTTCCATTCTTCTTTCACAAACCTCCAGACACTGTACTGTAACTTTGACAGTTTCATCTCTCAACTCATCTTCTATTTCACAACTGTTTTGATTGTTGTTCCCATATACACATAATCCTTGAGATGTATCCCTTCCACCGCAATCGGATGTCCCAAATAGTCTATCTCATCCAAAGCAAATTTACATTTTTCATGTGTAAGGGTAAGGCCACTTCTCACTCAATCTCTTTAGAACCACACCCACCCAGTCTCTTTAGTACCACACCCACTCAGTCTCTTTAGTACCACACCCACTCTGAAATCATGCTCCTTGTGAGTCCTTCCATGTATTAACACATCATCTTGATATGTTTTAGCACCTTCAATATCTCTCAAAACATGTTCCCTTGCTCTCTGAAAAACTGTAGCAGCCGATATTAAACCAAAAGGCATGCGCACATATTTATAAGTCCCAAAAGGAGTTACAAAAGATGTTAATTCTTGTGATTGTGGGTGTAACGATATTTGATGATACGCAGAGGTTAGATCTAATGAGGTGAAAAACCTTGCACCATACAAACTGCATAACATTTCAGTGATACTTGGAAAAGGATAAATCAACACATAATCCTGCCTCTCCATTTGCCTTATGAGCCTTGACCCAGAGGGACACCCATTCAGATGCTTCAGTTTCATGATCGCACCAATAGTAGTTTCTCCAATTCTTTCGTCATGCGTCCTTAACCATTGATGGTACATTTATCACTTTTCCCACTTTCGGACTCAAACCAGTGTTTAATTTGATGTAATGTGCATAATTCTTTAAATGGCCTAGTTCTTTCCTGAAAACTTCAGAGAACAGCTTTTCATAATAAATCTTCACATATTTGAGATCGTTACCTTTTTCTCAGCAACCCATTTATCTTTCAACATCACTGAAGGTGTTTCTTTAGTGTCAAGGAACACTGATAACACCTTTTGATGAAACCAGCTGATCAAAAAAATCTCCCTTCACTGATACATATATCTTTGCTGGAATCATTCTATCATGCAATTCAGCTGTCCCCCAAAAATAACCCATCAACTTGGTGTGCCGCCCTCCATACCCCTTAGGTTTAATGCCTGGTTTCTTCAAATTTACTGAATTTATTAAACATTTCTCAAATAATGTTTTTGGAATTAGTTATCTTTGCACCAGAATCAAATAGCATTCTTACGAGAGAGACATTAATCCTTACCATTTCAAATGGTCCTTCTCTCTCTTGACTTTCAACATGTAAAACAACTTCTTCATATTCATCACTAGAGTCACAGAATAGTTCCCTCACTTTTTTCTTATTTTTTTCAGATCTACAGAAAGATTTAAATGTTCCTTTTTGTCCGCATGTTTTGCATGTGGCCTTCCACCTTGAGCACTCTTTAAAATTCACTACATGTCCAACATTAACCACATTTAAAACATTTAATATGAAGTTTCTTTGCTATGATTACCTCTTGCTTGATCTAGTGTTTCTTAAGCAAATTTGATATTTATAGAGACCATTTGCATCTTCTAAAGATAATTCAGATAATAGTTCAAATACCCCTTGCCCCTCCGCTACTAGACAATGCATAATTAAAGCCGTCTTCCTCTCAGCGCCAAGTGAGGTACCACATACTCTGGTATAGTGGCCAAAACTTACGCCCACCTTTGCCAAGGTATTGTTTGTTCATCAGGAGAGGGAAATAATAGACGGAGGTGCAGTTACGTTTTGCATATTAATTATAAAGTGTACAATGTTACTTTATTACAAACTCAAAAGCACCTATGTGTTATCTGTATATAACTCTTTATTCCTTATAATGTGATTACATGTGTGTCCTTGAAGATAATTCATTGTGCTGAAAATAATTCAAGGGATGTCACTATGATAATTGCCCACTTGTGTGTGTGTCACAGATGATAATACACAACCATTTCAATTACCAATCACCTTGTATCTAAATCCAGATTGTGATGTGTTCTAGAGATTTTGATGGTGGTTAAGTTCTTGTGTGCATTACAGTTGATGACACACAATCTTGATGCTATCTCCTGTGTGTGTGTGTCACAGTATTCATAGAGCTTCTGCCTCAAGTTGTGCATGTGTCACAGAATTGGCAGCATAAACATGCAAATTTGAAGAAACTGTGTGTGTGTGTGAATCACAGATTATAGATGATGCACACTATTTGTTATGTTGCAAAGGTTTGCCAGGGTCAACACATAACATTAATCGCTTCGCTGCTAAGACTTCCTCCCAAGTGCTAAGCCTTTTCTTGGCTATTTGGGGTAGTTTGCGCTTAGGCCCCCATAGCTGTTTGTCCACATAAGCTATCCACACCAAATTTGCATCCTGTTTTTATCAACATCCTGGGGATTCTAAAGGTACCCAGGGTGTCTGGATTCCCCTGGAGGGGACTGAGAAATTAGCCAAAATACAGCAAATGTTTGAGTTTTATGGGAAGAATTTGGGGGAAAAGTGCTGCAGAAGAAAGCATCTGCTTTTTTCCCTGCAATCGGCATCAACGAAGGGTTTGCGGTGCTAAACTCACCATCTTCCCAGCTTTCAGGGACAAGCAGACTAGAATGAGAAAACCACATCTTTTTCAGCATAGTGGCATTTTACTGGGACATACCCCATTTTTCCTATTTTTTTGTGCGTTCAACCTCTTTCCAGTTAGTAACAAAAATGGGTGTGAAACCAATGGTGGGTCCTGGAACTCTATACATTTCTGAAAAATAGACAAATTCTGAATTCAGCAAGGAGACATTTGTGTAGATCAGTCAAGGTTTTCCTATATAAAACACTTGAAATAAAAAAGAATTTGAAATTGGGCTGAAAAAAAGCCCTTTATGTCTAGGCTTTCATCTGTAACTTTTTCTAAGTATGGCAGATTTTCGAAAGGTGGACCTTTCTGGTTGCAGGGATATAAAAGGCTTGTAGGTTCTCCAGGAACCCAAGCTACCCAGAGCCAGTAACTGAGCTGCACCTTTCTGTGGGTTTTTGTTGTGTACCGGGCATATAGCAATTCATTTGGTAAAGTATAACGAGTGAAAAATAGGTATCAAGGAAACCTGTGTATTTCCAAAATGGACACAAGATAAAGAGTTTAGAAGCAGTGGTTATTTTCACATCTCTGAATTTGGGGGTACCCATGCTAGTATGTTAATTAGAGGGCATTTCTCAAAATGACTTCTTTTTTACACAGTCTTACATTTGGAAGGTGCAAGTACAGAGAAAGACAATTGATAATAACACTTGTTCTGCTATTCTGTGTTCCCCCAAGTCTCCCAATAAAAATGGTACCTTGCTTGTGTGGATAGGCTTAGTGCCAATTACAGGAAACAGCGTAAAACGCAACATGGACACAGCACACTCTAAACTGACACGTTTTTGCAGTGTGCCTACCTGTGGATTTTGGACTTTAGCTACCTAGCTTCTCTTACCCAGGATCCTTTGCAAACCTTAAACTTTGCCTAACAAAATACATTTTTCACCTATAACTGTGATGGAAAGTTCTGGAATCTGAGGGGAGCCACAAACGTCCTTCCATCCAGCATTCCACCAAGTCCCCCAATAAAAATGGTACCTCACTGATGTGAATAAGCCTAGTGCCCACAACAGGGAAGGGCCCAAAACTTATTGTGGAGACTACAAAATTATTTGTTACAAATGACCTGTTTTTGCAAGGGGGGCCCCTGTGTTTTTGGTCCCGGGCTTGGCAGCTATTTAGGGAAACCTACCAAATCCAGACATTCCTGAAAACTAGAAACCAGAGGGAGTCTAGGGGGGTGTGGGTTGCGTGGATCCCCCAGCATTTTCTTACCCAGACTTCCCTCAAAACTTCAAATTTAGCTAAAAAATATCACATTGTACTCAAATCTCTGTATGGGATCACGGCACCTGTGCAGATTTCCTACCACCCAGCATTCCCCTCGGCCTCCCAATAAAAATGAAACCTCACTTATCTAGGTGGGCCAAGTGCCTGTGACAGGGAAGGGAATTGAGGGGGAGCCAAAGCGGGTCTAAAAGGGCAGTTTTTTTCAGACAGTTTTAGGCTGACTTTGCTTTGGGCACCCACACAAATGGGGAAGAAGTTTTATTGGTACAGATGGGACAATGCTGGGTGGTAGGAATTATGTGGATTCCGGAAGTTTCCATCACAAAAATGTAGGGAAAATGCATCATTTCAGGCAAAATTGTAGGTTTGCAGGTCATTGTGGGTAAGAAAATGGTGTGGTGTACATGTGAAGCACACTACCCTGGACTCCCCCAGATACTTTGTTTTCAGAAGTGTCTGGGTCGGGTAGGTTTTTCCAGGTCACAGCGTACCAAAGTCCACAAAGTGCAGCTGTTCACCACTGCAAGTGGGACGATATTAGGAGTTAGCCAAGCTCTCTTGGCCCATATGTAAAATCAGAACCCAAAAGAGTCAAATGTCCTCTTGCTTGTCATTGGGATGAGATGCTTTAGTCCGCAGAGGGGGCTGAAAGACTGTTACCCCCTTCATTTGGGGTAGGGAGCATAACCGTGCTGATGGTGGTGGGCAGACACCACCCGTCTAATTTTTGTTTTCTTTAATTCCCTGACGTCTAGTGGGCCGTTTGCCCCCCTCCTCCGGGGGTGGCGATCAGGGGTAATTACCCCATCTGCCCCCCAGGGGTGGCAGAAAGACTTTATTCCCATTAATTTGGGTTGGGTGCATGGCCGTGCCCGCACTCCTCTTTTGGGTGGGGGGCATTGGTAAGCCCATTTTGGGCAGCCCCCAGGCCCAGAGTTTGCCTAGTGGGCTTTATGCCCGTCAGGAGGGGCAGAAAGACTGAATTGTGCAAAAAAATAAAGGGATTCCCTGGCTCGTGTGTGAGGACATCTGGGAGCCATCTGACGCACACAAGCTCACGGTTCCCAGCCATCCGATGCATGGAAAGGGTTAGAGCAAACAAGTGTTTGTGCATGTAACAATTTATCGATCGATAAATAAAGTAGGGTTAATCCTACTAAGATGGCCGTCAATGTAGACTGAATGCATCAACAATGTGCTTTGGCTTGCACTCTTCCTGTTTTGTGCATTGCTTGTGGAACGGAATGTCCAAAGCTACATTTACCGAATAATATGGAGTCATTGTGGTACAATGTAAAAGTCGCATTCCAGTCAGCACATGGAGCTCCTTCGTGCGATGAACAAGAGAGGTGAGGAATATTGTGTGCTTGTGTTGCTGGTGTGAATTGTATGGCACCAGTTGTGTGACACTCATGCTGAAGCAATGTTAATGACCGTTGAAGCAAAACACAGCAATCTGATGTGAGAAAATGTCGGTGCTTAATTTGTAAATAAAAAGTGAGAGCACATAATACTGAGGAATCGTAATCCTGAAGCCACCTCGGACCTCTTCCATCCATTTATAGCCACTCCCTGCCCCTTCAGCTCACTCTGTCAGCTTCCTGCTTTTCCCCTTTCTGACCCTTTTTCGTTTGTCTCTTCCTCCGTCCTTCCCACGTGTCTTTTGCTCGCGGTAAATGCTTGAGACAGAAAACTAAGCGCTGGCCCTCAGAAATAAGTGCCGGTGCGCCGCATCGGAAACAACAAGAACAAATTAAGCACTGGACAATGTACATCCCTAACACTTAAACCATTTCACGTCCCGGGGCGGCACAGATTGGTGATTTCAGTTAAACACTGTTAAACATTTCCTGCAACTTGCATGGCAACATAGATGAAAATTGTGGCATTCTTTATTGTCCACATAGGTATTACCACTGTTTATAAAGCCCACCAAGTAAAACGCTGTCAGCCGTCACACATACTCATTTTGGAATGCACATTAGTCATCAAGTGGAGATAATCAATTAAAATAACTCACCCACATGCGCTGAGCTGCCACGAGTAGTACTTAGCCTAACAGGCCCAATAGTTGGTCATTTGATTTTTTTTCTCTTTTTCCTCTTTGAATTCTTAAGGAACAGATGTTGGGGTTTCTTTCCTCTTCACGTAGGATTCTTTCTCCAGTCGTCACCAACGTCAAAGTCCCACACAAGCAGTACTGATGATATTTTCTTTATTGGTGCATGCTTATCCTAATACAGAGACCCCACCCATGAGGGGTCAGGCAACTCCAGCTGTCCACTCTAACTCCAGTCCTTTTTTAATATAAACATACTTTATTCTGAAGAGGTTAGCACAGAACATACAATGCTATGTCTTCAACATACAACTGACTGCTATGGTACAAGTTGTCCCTACTTGACTTAGTGTGGGTATTAAGGGCACAGTAGAAACCTGCACAGCCCATCTTAGAATATTGTGGGGATTGATTGTACTATGAATATTTTAGAAATCATTGTGTCCGTGGCATAAGCTGTCTGTTCTTCGCATATTATCAACAACCGCAGCATATATTAGCCATGTGAGTGAAGGTGCGTGCCTTCGTTGGCATATGGTAGCTACTGCCAAGCCAGGTTCTCCCTGAACCAGAATACAAGCAACCTAGGACCGTTTTTGCCCTTATTATGGGCTCTTCAGCCCGGTATGGCTTGATTCCAGTGGTACAGTGAGCACGGGACCTGGCTTGGCAGTTCGGGCTGGACTGTTCCCATAAGGAGCCAGGGTCAGGACTGAATTGCATATGGCTGGGCCTGAACTGAGGTGGCGGGGTGGGCAAAAAAGAGATGGATTGGGATGTGCCCGAGCATTTGCCAGTGACTGAGATTAATTCAAGAATTCCGTCCATCACCTTGTTGTTTTTGCATATTTTGTTAGGTGCCAAATTTGAACGGTTTTTGCTTGAAATAAGCAGGTAAATTTCAAGGCGTTTACTTATTCTTATGAGACTCCAATGAATTCAATGTGCAAACAGCGAGCATGTTAACATACCGTAAGCCCTGTGTTATGTGAAACATAAAAGCACATTAAAAAGCTATGCACGTCAGCAAGGTGATCCCCAACAGAGAGTGTTTTATTGGGTTTGCTTTAAGTGAAACTTCTGTATTTGCCTGGAAAACATATAGCTTGAGGCCACAGTCTGAGAAATTGTTGCAGTTAGAGGCACAATTTGGCCCTATATTGTTTTTAAATTCTTGGTGGAGACAAAATTTATGTCCTAAACCTTTCTATGGAGTCTATTAGAAAGATTGTTCAACGTGACGTGGATACTAATTTTCTTGTTACTCCCTGGGCTATATAGCCTGTACTATTCCACGCCCTGAGCACTCTCCAGTCCTCTCCAGACGAGGGGCAAAAGGGTTTGAACTGACTTAGGGCCAGATGTAGCAAAGGGTTTGCGCCTCGCAAACGGCGAAAATCGCCGTTTGCGAGGCGCAAAAGCCTCTTTGCTATTCAGAAATGCATATTGCGAGTCGGGACCGACTCGCAATATGCATTTCAGAATCGCAAATAGGAAGGGGTGTTCCCTTCCTATTTGCGATTCGGAGTGGAATGCAATTCCATTTGCGACCGCACATGCGGTCGCAAATGTAGTCGCAGTTACCATCCACTTGAAGTGGATGGTAACCCACTCGCAAATTGGAAGGGGTCCCCATGGGACCCCTTCCACTTTGTGAATGGACCCACAAATATTTTTTCAGGGCAGGGAGTGGTCCAAGGGACCACTCCCTGCCCTGAAAAAGTACCGAAACGAAAGGTTTCGTTTTTTTTTTTTTAAGTGCAGCCCGTTTTCCTTTAAGGAAAACGGGCTACACTTAAAAAAAACAAAAAAAAACTGCTTTATTTAAAGCAGTCACAAACATGGAGGTCTGCTGACGACAGTGCCTAGACTCGCTATGGGGCCGCAATTAGCGACCCACCTCATGAATATTAATGAGGTGGGTCATTGCGACCCCATAGCGAGTCGCAGTCGGTGTCTGAGACACCGTACTGCATACCAATTTGCGAGTTGCAAATTGCGAGTAGCAGGGACTCGCAATTTGCAAATCGCAAATTGGCGTTTTGCTACATCTGGCCCTATGTGTTTTTCCACTTTCTTCCTAGCTACTATGCATTCACGTCCTTTATTTTTCTGTTCTGTATTCCATTTAATGATGCCTTTTGCTGTTAATGTCATAAGTATGCTACAGGAGAAGACTTTTATAATCAAAAAAATAAAGCAACTTGCATTGATTGTTTGCATTTGGTGTTTCCCCCAAAAACCTCTGTTCATCATCTGCTTAATAGTAAAAAGGAGCTACTCTCTGAATGACCTTCCACCCCCTTCATTTCATACAGCGCAGACGATTTGATAGCTTCTGTATCTGTGTTTTAAAAAGAACCCAGAAACTTGTGTATTTACCTTGGTAAGACCCCTAACAAGTTAAACAGGTTTCCTCTTCCATATTTTAGAACTGGATTTCACTGGCCTTTTAATCTCTGTTAAATAAGAATGCATTTAACAGGAAGCAATAAACATCTGATTCTCACAATACAATTATCTTGCTATGGCAGCATGGTTGACGGAACATGCAGTTATATTGAACATGAAAAGCCTCTTTGTCTCATTTCTTTTGGCTGTAATTGGTCCATTGTTTACGAGCCAGGAGCTGAAAAATGCGTTTTATCTCAATAATTAATATCACATCAGAGTGGTGGTTTGACCAAAAGTATGCAGCTCCTCTCATCTGATGTGTTATTTGTGCGAGCAGCTGATTAAATAAGTCACGCTCTTACATGCACTATCTCTCTGTGACCACTTTGTGTACACCACTGTTGATGACCTGGGCTCACTCTGCCATACCGCGATCCACATCAGACTCCCTATATGTTAGTCTTGGAGACTTTGTCACTATGCCATTTTGTATTCCTACCTTTGTAGGCTTAGTCGCTGGAAGTGGGGGTGCTGCATCACCCACGAAATAACCAGGATGAAGTTCAGTAAGTGAATTAGTGATGCGTTGGAATTTTCTTTTATCTTGTCCTATATGCAGCAAGTTCAGGCACTTGGATCAAATGTCAGTGTCTCGCCAGACACATTGCTGCTTAATGTTTTAAAAGGGAGTTTAGTGTTTACTTTTCTTTGAGAGTGAGAGAATTTTGTAAAGTGGACTGTGTGACAATCTTGCTGTAGCAAAGGCGGTCTGAAAGGAAGACAGTAGACAACATTTAATTACCTGTAAATGAACTATACAAATATTTCAAAATATATCAGCAGCAAAGAAAGCACAAATTAGGCATATTTTTAATTCTAAAGTGGGATGGAAACACAGATTTCAAAAGGATGAAAACGAATAAAGCAACTTGGTGATAATCTAATATATAAATATTTGTGGAAACCCATTTTGCAAGCATTATCATTTGTGCAGTTTATAATTTTATCAGAAGAATTGTATGTCCATGCAAATTTAGTGGCCATTTCAATGGAAAATGTGCAATCTTTAAATGACAATGCGCTACAACACCATTCTTTAGTAATTTATTTGGATCATTGTACTCCAATGTGTACCACCGGCACATACTACGCCCTGTCCACTCCACTGCAGAATTATAATGGCTTTTTTGCTCCACTTGTTGTGTGAGGCTTGGATTTTGTTTTACTATCCCAATGACTTCTTTGATGTAACATTGGTGGCAGCATCCCTACTCTGAAAATTGTTCCAGCACCACTGTTTGCAGGGTAGAATCATGCCGAAGGGACATGGAATTATGCATGCTGACAGTGGGAAGCTGCTGGAACGAAGCTATACTTTAGAAAGTATAGGCACAAGAAGGTACCTATGTTGCTGCAGCAAGAGACTCGAGTACTAACACCTACGGACGGAAGATACACACAAAACAAGGAAATGCTACGGGGGTTGTGACAGTGATCAATTGAAGTGTCATAATGCAATTTTAAAAAATGAGGGGTGCAAAAATTGTGGTTTAAGTCCGGTTGCTTCGTCTGGTGTACTCATACCAAGCTTTCAAAAACGTCAGTTAAGTCTACCAAGTGTATGCAGATGAGAGTACACAAAGCACAGTAGGCCTACATAGAAGTGAGCAAGCTGAGCCATTCATGGAAGCCCTGGCAGTAGGTGATACAGAGTAGCATAGACAAAGATTCTACGGCATGATGCTTGTGGGGGCTACCGTGTAAGTCCAAATCTAATGGCAAGCTGCAGAAATAGGAAAATGGAAGCAAGGCTAGCACTGGCGTCTCTGAAGGTGCAGTCAAGGACCTACACTAAAAAGAGAACACAGATCAAATGCTGTTCTTCTGAGAAATGCCATAAGCAGTGCAAAAAGTAAGCCTTCATCTTCCTCTTTGCACAGGGAGAAGAAATGTATTAGGTGTAGGGAGAGATCTGAATCCTCAGAACCAGTCTGTCATGGAGCACATAAAAAGGTACGTTTCCGTTTGGTGCTGCCAATTCTCTAATCTTTTAGACATGCTGAATATATATGCAATAAGGAAAGGAACAATCTTTCAATACATGATCCATAATCAAATTTGCACATTTCTTTAGTGAGTCAGTGTTATTGGTGATGCAAAACCTATACTCATTTTTGCCTATAGAATGGTACTGTTGCAACGATAGAGGGCTATGAGATTTGCATACAGCAATTGTGGAAGGCAGGTATGTGTTTGTATGTCTGCGTTGGTAGAGTGGTAGACACCAAGTGTAGTATGTCTAGCAGTATACAGTGAGGTGCGAAATGAGGACAAATCATGTTAGTACACCTGATCTAAAACAGCGGAAGCAATAAAAACGCACAAATAGTCAAGTACACAACACATGATATTGAGTGATTGTTAAGGTAGCTGATCAAGAGATTGTCTACGTGATATAGGGCCAGACAAATCAGGCCATTTGCAACCGCAAAAATTCATTTTGGGATGTATGAATTGCAATTTGCAAATCGGTAACTTGCCGATTCAGTATCAGGAAGGGGTGTGTCAAGGGCGTCCCTTCCTAATACTGAATCGCAGCAGTCTGTAGGAACGTTTTGTGACCAAAATACGGTCACAAAACATTCGCATTTTACCACCTACTTCAAGTCTGACAGAGAGGAGTACATAATTATCTGTTTCTGACAGAACTAAGTGCTTGGAATTGGCATAGTTACTCTCCCTCTTCTGTATCTGTAAGTTACATCTCATGGGTTTACTGAGTCATCAAATGTTGCCCTTTCCACTTTTTATGAATGTTTGGTAGCATTGATAAATTATTCACCTTTATGGAAAAAAGTATCATCCATCCCATAATCCTTACTACCAGTCCTAACTGCAATACTGTTTTTCAGTAATAAATTAATTAAAAATTTCACATTGAAAGCAAGCTTCACTTATTTTGGTTGAACTGAAAGTGTTTATTGACAAAAGAAAATGGAATGATCTTTACATCGCCGGCTTCTTTGACCAGGGGATCACTTGAAATCATTGGTAGAAGCAAGCTCTCCAAGTACAGGCGAGGCTCATTTATACTTCAGTACACAAGGGTTTCTAGTACTGAATTTTCACAATGCACATAAGCAGGTGTCTAGCTGAGAGCACGAGAGGTAGGGGGCATAGGCTTTCGGAATTACAAAAATATAAAGCATTTTCGCCATAGAAATCTGATTCACAACCTCACGCCTTGAGTGCCAACGCAGTGCACCTCAACTCCAAAGATGGGCAAATTCTGTGAGGATAATCAAGAAAGCCTCACTGAAGCAGGTTACGTTTCCCCTTAGTCAGGCAAACATGTTTAAAAGTTTCAAAGCGCGAAAAAGAACACGTAATAAAGTGATAAACATCTGGGTTCAAGTCCTTCTGGCCTAATTACTTCCAAAATCAAAGCTCATTGGAGCTTGACTGGAATTGTGTAGTGGAGGTTTTCTTGGAGTAATGCCCAAGTCAAGGCTTTCAGCTTATTAAGAGGTGGGTCAGAGCAGCAGGAAACGTAGAGTGCATTGAAGTCAGAAGGGGCTAAAGTACCATGAAAGTAATGATTGCATGATGGCTGTGCCAGAGAACTGATGCAGGAGCAGATAAATAATGAGAGCAAACTGGAAAGAACAAAGGAACAGCCTTCGATATACATTTACACTTGAAGCAATGAAAATAGCTGAGCACGAACATTATGAATGTGGCCCACGCTATGTTAAAGTATGGGCCTGTAACCTAATGAGAATGTATACAGACTGATCACAAAAAAGCTCAAACAATGGCAGATGCCATCTTGCAGGACAGAAATGCCACCGACCATCTCTTTTCAATCCTACCATGAAAAGAAGAGAATATGAACATGAGAAGCAGCCTGTCTGTAAGAGCAGAGTAGTATATTTGTGAATACACAGCATACAAGTCTGTGAGCATGAGTGTGAGCAGAAGTGTTGAGACAGATAAAGTTCCCTGAACAGAAACCATATCTACCTTACCTTGCCTTTCAGATGAGCGTCTTGCTTATCTTTAGCACACGTGTAAACCCTAGACTTCTATTTAGAAATACCCTTTAGATCCTTACCCATTCCATTCTTCATTAGGGTACCACATAACACCTGAGTCCTGATTAAATTTTGGTGAGTGACTTAACTTTGTTTAATAGATACAGTGGGTCTCTACTAAGGTCACACAGTAATACAAGTTATGAAAGCCTTAGTGTGTGGAGGAACCAACCGATTGCTGAGTTGGTCACCATTCTCTGGAACTCCAGCAGGGGCTTTCTTTTCTGTCATCCCTAGGAAACATAAGATCGACCTGATATGCTGAAAATGATTTCAGAGGTGGCAGAAACTGCAGTGCCGAAGTGTCTTTGAAGGGGGGAGGACTTTAGAATACCTGAAGCAAAGCAGCATCCCCTGATGGTAATGATACCTGAGTCAAGATCGAGTGGATGGTATCCATGTAACTGTAACAGCTGTACCACTAATGATCTGACTGGAAGCGGTGAGCACGGGGACTAACCACTTCCCTCAGCCCAGTAGTGCCCAGTTAAACTGAACAGCTGAGCGATATTTCTTGGGGTTTGCAGTGGCACAGGAAAGGTGGTGAAGTAGGGGCATACTGAGGTGAGGCGGTCTCTATAATGGGGGAGTTGTAGCTTTCCTATGGGTGCATGTTGGAGACGGCAGTGGACTTTTGTGGTGTCTCACAATTGGCATCAGCAGTGTGCTCTAGAGTGGTGCTCCCTTTGCCCAAGATCGTTAGGACCGTTGCCTAAAAGGACAGTTTGCTGCGAGCAACGTCTGTAATATAGATGCAAAAGTGACATCAGTAGAAAGAGCCTTTCACTCCCAGCTGATGGTGAATTAAAGTAAAGTGCAGGAAGTGGTGCAGCCCATTTGTAAGGTTACTTCTGTGTTGGTTGTGCTCGGTACAGATCTGGAGTATTTCCAAGTTTTAAATGACTTTGCAGTCATTGCCCTGTACAGCACAAATCCAAAGTAGGTGGGTCAGAAGACAGTATTATTGAGCCTCACAACTCTCTCAAAATATCACAGCAAATGACCCTACTGTCCTATTATCTGTATTTATATTGGTCTGCAGCACTGAAACAGCCTTCCCTCAGGTGGTTGGCACTGCTCTAAGCGTCCATGATATGGGTAATTCAAGTCTTCTGGTTCTCTGATACTGTGAACCATACTACACCTATAAATAACCTCAGAGTGTATGGTAATTGATGCCACAGTCATTAATTGGTCTGTTTCCCATCTGACTAATCAATTCCAGCAGGATAACCATAGTACGTGCTTTTCAAATTATGTCACCTTGTCACAGGAAATTCCTCAAGGCTCTATGGTGGCCCCAACTTTCATTTATCTCTACATATAACCTCTTGAAGTCCTACTCAAGAACTCAAACATATTTCATTACTGATATGCAAATGATATACAGCTCCACCTCAGTGTCTTCTCTCCTAATGATGCATGGTTTCTTACGTTAACACTAACAAATGTGAAAGAGTTATGCAAACAGAATGATCATCAACAATCTGAAACTGAATGCACCAAAGACTGAGTTATTCCTCAACTCACCAACTCAACCTTGGAATGATTCCTGTAATACTCTTGAAAGCAACCCACTTTTGTATATGGAGTAAAATTCCTAGGCGTCAGTCTGGAAAAACAACTTAAATCTTCAATCCCAAGTAAACACAGAAGCCAGGAATGCACAGTTCCCATCAGTTTATCCCAGACCAAAACCTCAAGCAATTGGTCCAATCCCCGATGCTCTCCAGAATTGACAATAGCAATTTGCTTTTCACTGGTCTACCTTAAGCCCAGCTTGCCCTTTGGAAAGCAGCTCTACATTCAGCATATTGTTTTGTTATTGTAAGTGGTAAATTTCACATCTCATCCATCCTACTTATGCTTCAGTGGCTTATCATTGATGCTAAATCCATAGAAAAGACAGCATGAATCACACATAAGGTTATCTACTCAGTCACTCCTCACTACCTGACTAACAAGCTGGCTTCGTCTGGAGGCCAGCGTTCTATTTGTAGTGCAGAAACCTCTTGCATTCAGAAAAAAAGCCACTATAGTTCAATCTTTCTAAAAGCTACTAGAAACAGGAATCTTGAATTCCCTTCTGTCAATGTCACACACTACCAAGTCCTAGTTCTGTTCATAAAAACTCAAACCCCTATTGTTTCAAACATTCTTTCATTTAGGTCTTAACTGCTCCAGTGGTTTTCTGTCACTCGTACCCTTTTCGACACCCCACCCAACTGTTTCTGCTTCCCCTGTTAGTGGATTCCTCTTCCTGTACGTCAAGTGGAATTTTCCCTACCCACACTACCTTGATTCTCATTTACCTGGATACTTCCTACTTCTTTCACAAACGTAAACTAGATCACCTTGCTGCTTCATTCCCACGTTGATATTTATAACACCTACCCCTTTGAAGCACACATATTTGCTAATAATTATCAATTTTTCTCCTTAACATACTTTTTTGTGTTACTAATAAAGGACTCAGCATTGTGCCATGTCATGGTTTATCTTCTGCCACTTCCATCTATGACAATTTCTGTACTTCATGTACAAACGCATTCAAAGACCATGGGACTAGCATTACATTCACATGTTTACAGTTGATGCTGCCGGCAAAACTTTATTACTTTTTATACCCCAGCCCTTCTTCAAGTTGTATTTTGGTATGGCTTTGTTTTATTTTGTGCAATATTATTTTATGTTTTCTTTTATCACCTTTAATCTTGATATTCTTGTTTTTATTTAAAGTGTTCAAATTCCTTTGGGCTTTGTCTGCACTATACAAAAATGTATAATACATAAATACAAAGTAGGAAATTGTTAGAAATGGGTTCTTTGGTTGACAGTCAGGTTACCCCCTGTTCAAGCAAGGACCCTCACTCTAGTCAGGGTAAAAGAGAATCACCCTCAGCTAACCCCTGCTTACCCCCTTGGTAGCTTGGCAGAGCAGTAGGCTTAACCTCAGAGTGCTAGGTGTAAAGTATTTGTACCAACACACACAGTAACTTAATGAAAACCACTACAAAATGACACAACACCAGTTTAGAAAAATAGGAAATATTTATCTAAACAAAACAAGACCAAAACGACAAAAATCAGACATACACAAGTCAAGTTATGAATTTTTAGAGATTAAACTCAAAAATGGCGTTTAGAAACAAAAATGCTTCGATGAGATGTTAACACAGCGTCGTGACGGAGTCGTTCCCAACAAGCCGACACCAGCGGCACCGGACACGGAGTCGTGTAGACCCCCAAGTACAGTACCTTTGGTGAAGAGTGAAAACAAGCCGATGCGCGGAGTCGGGGATCGCGGTGTCCATGCGAAACGTTGAATCCGTGCACTTCGAGCGGCATCGGTCACGACGTGGTGCGGCGACTTCGACGGAGTCGCGGACTTCAGCGGGGCTGCAGCGGCGTCGGGGCTGCAGCGGCGTCGGGCCTGCGAAGAGCGTCGCGTTCCAGCGAAGGTCACGGCGTCTGGTGCAGGCGGCGTTACCGGATTCAGCAGCGGCGTCGGTCCGGAGTCGTCCGAAGTCGATTTCCTTGGATTTCCACCAGCTTTCCTTTCAAGGGCCCAGGGACTGGATAGGGCACCACTTGTCAGAGCAGGAGTCTCCAGAGACTCCAGGTGCTGGCAGAGAGAAGTCTTTGCTGTCCCTGAGACTTCAAACAACAGGAGGCAAGTTCTACATCAAGCCCTTGGAGATTTCTTCACAAGATGGAAGGCACACAAAGTCCAGTCTTTGCCCTCCTACTCTGGCAGAAGCAGCACTGCAGGAAAGCTCCACAAAGCACAGTCACAGGCAGGGCAGCACTTCTTCCTCAGCTATCAGCTCTTCTCCAGGCAGAGGTTCCTCTTGGTTCCTGAAGTGTTTCTAAAGTCTGTAGATTTGGGTGCCCTTCTTATACCCATTTTAGTCTTTGAAGTCACCTTTCTTCAAAGGGGACTCACACCTACTTGTGAAATCCTGCCTTGCCCAGGCAAGGCCTCAGACACACACCAGGGGGTTGGAGCCGGCATTGTCAGAGGCAGGCACAGTCCTTTCAGATGAGAGTGACCACTCCACCCCTCCCTCCTAGCAGAGATGGCTAATCAGGAAATGCAGGTTACACCCCAGCCCCCTTTGTGTCACTGTCTAGTGCGAGGTGAAAAACAACCCAACTGTCAAACTGACCCAGACAGGGAATCCACAAACAAGGCAGAGTCACAAAATGGTTTAAGCAAGAAAATGCTCACTTTCTCAAAGTGGCATTTTCAAACGCACAATCTCAAAATCAACTTTACTAAAAGATGTATTTTTAAATTGTGAGTTCAGGGACCCCAAACTCCACATGTCCATCTACTCTCTAGGGGAATCTACGCTTTAATAATATTTAAAGGTAGCCCCCATATTATCCTATGAGAGAGACAGGCCTTGCAACAGTGAAAAACGAAGTTGGCAGTGTTTCACTGTCAGGACATATAAACCACATTACTATATGTCCTACCTTATCCATACACTGCACCCTGCCCTTGGGGCTACCTAGGGCCTACCTTAGGGGTGCCTTACATGTAAGAAAAGGGAAGGTTTAGGCCTGGCAAGTGGGTACACTTGCCAAGTCGAATTTACAGTTAAAACTGCGCACACAGACACTGCAATGGCAGGTCTGAGACATGATTACAGAGCTACTTATGTGGGTGGCACAACCAGTGCTGCAGGCCCACTAGTAGCATTTGATTTACAGGCCCTGGCACCTCTAGTGCACTTTAATAGGGACTTACTAGTAAACCACATATGCCAATCATGGACAAACTAATCAACAATAGAATTTACAGAGAGAGCATATGCACTTTAGCACTGGTTAGCAGTGGTAAAGTGCTCAGAGTTCAAAAGCCAACAGCAACAGGTCAGAAAAAATAGGAGGCAGGAGGCAAAAAGATTGGGGATGACCCTGCATAAGTAAAAAAGTCCAACAGGAATGTATGCAGCAGACTGTGGTTATAGATGCCCCACTGAATCACACATCAATAGATAAAACTTTGATTAGCATGTATGCTTACCAAATAAGCCCAAGTACCCCAGAGTCCGTCAACAATAAACTCTCCTTTTTATGAGTCATCCTCAGTCTAGGTCGGTGCCAGACCAAATCATCTGCTCCAGATTTGACAAATTATTTCAATGATTAACCATGCAGAGATCTGCAGAAATCAGATATTTCCTTCCCTAGAATGACACCTTCATCTTCTTGATGGCTGTTGTCAGCAACAAAAATGACTGCCCTCAGAACGAAAAGTTTTTCTGGTGTTCTCAGTTCAACAAGAAGGGTCCATTTTTGGCCACTTTGCCTAAGTGTAAAAAGTCCTGTTACTCTCACCACTCTGGCGATGTCTGCACGAATTCCATCCAGTACCCAAGAGACCAAGAAAATCTTCAACAGCTCTTTTGTATCTTAACCATCAGAGAAGGCTGGTATCCTTCGAATCCACAAGCAAAGAAGTCAACAGGAGCAAGACCAGCGGTATCCTGCCTTCCCGGCTCCAGGTGCGGATCTGGCGGCATTTTTAAATGCCATGTATGCGGTCTTTCAGACAATGGCCCCTGGTGGTGGTGCACTGAATGGTCCCACGGGGCCGTTGGCGTTTGTTTTGGGCTCCTCAGCTCCGTACAAGACACCGCAGTTTATGCAAATTTGCCCGGCTGAAGGTACCGGACCGACGCCAATGATTTCACCTCGGGGTGCTTTGCCTATGGTGTCGCCAACTGGGCCTTTACCATCGCCACATCAGCCGGCGCCGATGACATCTCCTTGCCAGCCGGCTCCGGTGGAGGTGCCGTTGGAGTCCGTGCCGACGCCTGGTCCAAGTGATGGGTCTCGGAGTTGACCTTCCTCTCCAGTGCCTTGTCGGAGTTTGAAGGTGGTGTCTTCGGCGTCAGCGAATTCAATGTCGACCCCGAGGTGGGAGTCACGTTTAAGATCACGCAGGAAGGCCTTGCGACTCCTGGAGGAGGAGGAATACCAGAGAAAGCTGGAGGAAGGTGAACTGGTTGAGCCCTTGGGAGAGTATGAGGGATTGGGGTCGGCCAGTGGGCTGGATACTTCCCCAGAATGGGACTTATCTTCGCCAGGGTAGTTCACAGAAGAGGCGGCTACATTTCACTCTGTGATTAGAAAGGCTGCAGACTTTTTGGAGCTGCATTTGTCTGGAGCGGAGATAAAGACCAACTTGTTAACTGAAGTGCTGCATCCCTCTACGACTTCTGCTGACCCTTTGCTGCCTTTCAATGAGGCGTTAACGGAACCCATCTTAGACCTGTGGAGAAAGCTGGTTTTGCCTCCAGCGGTTAATAGAGCTGTGGTTAGGAGGCATAGAGGAGTGCCTGGTGAGCCAGGGTTTTTGTCACGCCATCCAACCCCGGAGAGTGTAGTAGTTCAGGCCTCTTGCTCCACAAAGTCTGCTCCTGGGTCTTTCCCTGTGAACCCATCTGACAGGGAATCCAAGCGGATGGAGCAATCTGCAAAAAAGACCTTTTCATCTTGCAGCATGGGGCTCAAGGCTGCGAACGCTACCTGTGTGCTGGGCAGGTATGTCTACGCCCTCATGGATTCGGCAAAGGCTATGGTTGTAGTTCTGCCTCAGGAGGTTCAAAGACCATTTGGGGCGCTCCTTTCTGATGCACAGATTGCTGCAAAGCAGATTATTCAGTCTGGCTTGGACTCCACAGACCCGGTGGCGAGGGCAATGGGAACATCTATTGCTAACAGAAGGCACGCTTGGCTAAGGTCTTCGGGTTTCTCAGCTGATGTGCAGACCACATTATTAGACTTGCCCTTTGATGGAGAAAGGCTGTTTGGTGAGAAAGAAGATTCTGCCCTGGAATGTTTTAAGGACAGCCGGGCCACGGCGAAGTCCTTAGGGTTGCAAGCCACTTCTGCTACCCCTTTTAGATCCTTTTGCAGGTTTAGGGGGTTCGGTCGTGGGGCAGCCTTTCTAAGGCCCCAGTCTTCAGTCCAGCAGCCTGCCCATCCTCCATAATCGATCCTTTAGAGGGTGGGTGAGGGCTAGAGCTCGAGGGGCCGCCCACTAGCACCCTTCGTCAACCTCTTCCTCTGGAGGACAACAGCAAGGGAAGCAGTCCTAGTTTCCCCCACTTTATTGTCCATACCTCTCCGGTTGGGGAAAGGTTACATCTTTTTCTTCACTCGTGGGAGTCGATTACATCGGACTCTTGGGTACTGAATATTGTGAGAAATGGATATGCGCTCCCTTTTTTAGGAGTTTCCTTCTCCCATCCCTCCCCGTCCCTCGTTTTGTTCAGAAGACCATCTCCTGTTGTTGCAACAGGAGGTTCAGACCTTATTGTCAAAAGGTGCAGTGGAGTTGGTTCCAGAGCAGGAAAGGGGTCAGGGATGTTATTCAAGATATTTCCCGATCCCCAAGAAGGTTGGTCATTTGAGACCAAGCCTGGACCTGAGGATTTTGAATTGGTTCCTCAATCAGGAGAAATTCAAAATGCTGACTCTAGCGCAGGTACTTCTGGCGTTGGGCAAAGAGGATTGGATAGTGTCTGTCGACTTGCAGGATGCGTACTTTCATATCCCTATACTCAAGTCGCACAGGAAGTATCTCCGGTTTGTGGTGGGATCGCAACATGACCAATTTGCGGTCCTTCTGTTTGGGCTTACTTCCGCACCTCAAGTCTTCACAAAGGTGATGGCAGTGGTTGCAGCAAGTCTCAGGAGGAAGGGAATAGCGGTATTCCCTTACCTGGACGATTGGTTGATCAAAGCCAAGTCTCCAGAGCTCGTGCTGCATCACCTGCAAATGACAACCCAGTTGTTGTTCGATCTGGGCTTTCCGATAAACGTGCCCAAATCTCACCTAGAGCCCTCTCAACGCCTCCTGTTCATAGGGACAGTACTGGACACAACATTGAATCAAGCCTATCCTCTGCCTCAGCGGATTCAGGACATTTAGGCGTTGATTCCAATGTTTGGAAATGGAGGTGTTGTTCCAGTCCTCAAGGTCTTACGCCTGCTCGGTCTGTTTGCTTCTTGAATTCTGTTGGTCACTAAATGGCATATGAGGGCTCTTCAGTGGTGCCTCTGCTGACAGTGGTCTCAACACAGAGGAGATCTCGAGGAATCGGTAAATATCTCCGGGGACGTTGCAGCGGATCTCCAATGGTGGGCTGTGGACGGCAATCTTTCTCGAGGAAGGCTGTTTTCGCTACCACCACCACTGGTGACAACGGTTATAACGGATGCTTCCACTCTAAGTTGGGGAGCTCATCTGGGGGACCTAGAGATCAAAGGTCATTGGTCTCCAGCGGAACAGATGTTTCACATCAATCTGTTAGAATTGCGGGCGATACGTCTGACTCTCAAGGCCTTCCTCCCTTCCCTTCGCAGTCGGTCGGTTCAAGTCTTGACGGACAAAACTACCGCGATGTGGTACATCAACAAGCAGGGAGGAGTAGGGTCGTACCTTCTCTGCAGAGAGGCTCTGCGGCTCTGGTCCTGGGCTCAGGACCATCAGATTTGTTTGATGGCAAATCATTTGGCCGGAGTTTTGAATGTACGTGCGGACAGTCTCAGTCTGCACTTCTCGGCCGATCACGAGTGGCGTCTCCATCCAGACCTGGTTCTTTACATCTTTCAGATGTGGGGATGTCCTCAGGTAGATCTGTTTGCCACTTGGGAGAGCACGCACTGCCCGACATTCTGCAGCCTCCAGTATCCGGTGCAAGAAGCGTCTGGGGACGCGTTTCAGATGTCCTGGTACGGCCAGTTGTTTTACGCGTTTCCCCCATACCCTTGATTCCTCGGGTTCTGAGGAAGATTCGCCAAGACCGAGCCCAAGTCATCTTAATAGCTCCGGATTGGCCAAGAAGGGTGTGGTACACAGACCTTCTCCAACTCTCATTGTGCCCACCGCTCCGTCTCCCTCACAGGGCAGACCTCCTCTCGCAATCACAGGGGCAGATTCTACACCCTCCCCTCCAGAGCCTGCACCTTCATGGCTGGAGATTGAAAGGGGCAACCTGAGTTCCTTTTCTCTTCCACCGGATGTAGTGGATGTTATTTTATCGGCCAGACGACACTCCACTAAGACCATTTATGCAGGTAGGTGGGTAAAATTTGTGGTTTGGTGTGGAGAGAGACAGATTGATCCCTTGAATGCCCACCGTTCTGATATTCTATTATTCACTTTAGAACTAGCAAAGAATGGTTGTACAGTGGCTACAGTTAAGGGTTATTTGGCTGCCCTATCAGCTTTTCCTTGCCTCCCGGATCAACCCTCTCTGTTTAAGTCACCTATTGTAATTAGGTTTCTAAAGGGTTTGCTTAATATGTTTCCACCCACGCCTTTTCATATGCCTCAGTGGGATCTAAATCTCGTTTTAACTTACTTGATGGGTTCGCCTTTCGAGCCTATGCACTCTTGTTCGTTAAGGTTGTTAGTTAAGACTGTTTTTCTAGTTGCAATAACCTCAGCTAGGCAGGTTTGTGAGCTTCAAGCTCTTTCTGTGAAACCCCCTTTCACCTTGTTTTTCCCTGATAAAGTGGTACTGAAAACCAGGGCGGCTTTCCTGCCAAAAGTTGTCACTCCTTTTCATATGGGGCAAACGATTACCCTTCAATCCTTCTACCCTCCTCCTCACCCCTCAAAGGAGGAAGAGAGACTCCATTGATTGGACCCCAGAAGGGCTCTCAGTTTTTACATTGAAAGGACGAAAGACTTTTGCCTGGAGGATCAGCTGTTTGTGGGATATGTGGGTCAGCGAAAGGGCAGAGCAGTCCATAAAAGAACTATCTCCAGGTGGGTCATTCTTCGTATCAAGGTTTGCTACTCGTTGGCAAAGAAAGTCCCCCCAGAGGGTATCAGAGCCCATTCCACCAGGGCTAAGTCAACCACTTCGGCCCTGGCAAGGGGTGTTCCAGTGGTTGACATTTGTGTAGCAACAACTTGGGCGTCCCTCCATACCTTCACAAAACATTACTGTTTGGATTCGGAGGTTAGGAGGAACGGCCATTTTGCGCGTTCTGTATTACAGGATTTCTTAGTGTAATCGGGCAGGCACCCTCCTCCGAGTGCGGTACTGCTTTGGGACTCTACTCATAAGGTGAGGAATCCACAGGTAGTTTGTAGCCATCAGAAGAACAAGTTACTTACCTTTGGTAACGCTTTTTCTGATGGGTACCAGGATAATGCTTTAAACAAGGTCAATGAAACTTGGGACTCAGTATAAGGGTGTGGACAGAAAGTCTTTACATTTCACAGCACATCAATTGACATACAACTGTATGACCAATCTGGCCATGCAAGGAAAACTCCAGCCAAAAATTAATTTAAGGAGCTTTATTACAAACTCAAAGTCATGTAGACAGTTCTGAAAACAAAATTATAAAGATAAAGAGTCACGGTTACCAAGGCGACGAAAAAGATTCAAACAAACTAACATTAACAAAACTAAACACTCAACAAAAACAGCACAGAACATCAAAAGAATAACCTGCTGTACAGAAAACAGATGCTGTTCAGTTCTTACAAGCATTAAAGCACTTTAAAGTCATCTAAGTTTAGCTAGTTTGGGCAGGGGAAACACTACAGTTAGCCAATCATGGGTTAACACATGCTGGGCTAAACATCTGCGGGTAAAAAGACCAAACACAATAAGGACAAGAAGAATTTGGAAAAAAGACATCTGGGGTAACAGGGTACTAACTAAAGTGGGAAAAGTAATAAAAAAGGGAAGGCATCAGCATTTCAGAAGCTCAGTCAAGGGTCTTCTTCTGTGGGTCAGGGGAAAAAAAACTCTTCAAGTCTCAACAAGGCATTTCAAAAGGGCAAGAGTAGAGAGGACTATACCTGTCAGAGTCCAAAAGATTAAACATCTAAAGGGTAGGTGTTAGACTTTTGAGTTTATGCAAGGTCATCCCCAATCTTTTTGCCTCCTGCCTCCTATTTTCTTATGACCTGTTGCTGTTGGCTTTAGAACTTCGAGCACTTTACCACTGCTAACCAGTGCTAAAGTGCATATGCTCTCTGTGTAATTTGTATGTAATTGGTTTATCCATGATTTGGCATATTTGATTTACTAGTAAGTCCCTAATAAAGTGCACTAGAGGTGCCCAGGTCCTGTAAATCAAATGCTGCTAGTTGGCCTGCAGCACAGGTTAAGTAGCTCTGTAATCATGTCACAGACCTGCCACTGCATTGTCTGTGTGTGCATTCGACTTGGCGTGTGTACCCACTTGCCAGGCCTAAATCTTCCCTTTTCTTACATGTAAGGCACCCCTAATGTAGGTCCTAGGTAGCCCAAGGGCAGGGTGCAGTGTATTGTTAAGGTAGAACATATAGTAATGTGTTTTATATGTCCTGACAGTGAAATATTGCTAAATTAGTTTTTCACTGTTGCAAGGCCTGTCCCTCTCATAGGTTAACATGGGGGCTACCTTTAAATATGATTCAAGTGTAGATTCCCTGTGGGAGCGGATGGACATGTGGAGTTTGGGGTCTCTGAGCTCACAATTTAAAAATACCTCTTTTAGTGAAGTTGATTTTAAGATTCTGTGTTTGAAAATGCCACTTTTAGAAAGTGAGCATTTTCTTGCTAATACCATTTCTGTGACTCTGCCTGTTTGTGGATTCTCTGTCTGGGTCAGTTTGTCAGTTGGGCTGGTTCCACCTCACACTAGACAGTGTCACAAAGGAAGCTGGGGTATAGTCTGCATTTCCTGATGAGCCATCTGTGCCAGGAGGGAGGGGAGGTGTGGTCACTTACATCTGAAAGGGCTGTGCCTGCCCTCACACAATGCATTCTCCAACCCCCTGGTGAGTGTCTGGGGCCTGGCCTGGGCAAGGCAAGATTTCACAATCAAGAGAGACTTTGCTTTGAAGTAGGCCTACTTCAAAGGAGAAAATGGGTATAAGAAGAGCACCCAAAACCACAGACGTTAGAACACTTCTGGAAACCAAGAGGAACCTCAGTTTGGAGAAGAGCTGAAGAGCTGAGGAAGAAGAGCTGCCCTGCCTATGACTGTGCTTTGTGGAGCTATCCTGCAGTTGCTGCTTCTGCCAGAGTAAGACGGCAAAGACTGGACTTAGTGTGCCTTCCATCTTGTGAAGATCTCCAAGGGCTTAATTTAGAGCTTGTCTCCTGTTTGAAGTCTCAGGGACAGCTAAGACTTCTCTCTGGCAGCACCTGGATTCTCTGGAGAGACTCCTACTCTGCCAAGTGGTGCCCGTCCAATTCCTGGGCCCCTGAAAGGAGAAGCTGGCAGCCTAAGAGGAAGAAGTCCACGCACAGAACGCCGTGCGGGGAAAAGATCGATGTGACTCTGATCTGTGGCTGAGAAATCGAGGCGCTGCCGGCTTCGCAGTTGAAAATCGCCGCTCGCCTGTAATGCGACCTAAGAATCGATGCACGGAGCTGGAGAAACAACACGCAGCATCGCTGACGGAGGCTGGTGAGGTCGCAACCCGCGCTGCATGGTGTTTGGATTGTCGTGCGGCTGGATTTCTGACGCAAACACCGCTGGGCGTGTAAAAAGAACGCAAGGCCTGTCTGGACCCAAGAGTGCTGACCGGATTGACGCATCGCTCTCCTGCGGGAGAGAAGATCGACGCACCCCAACCCGACGAAAGGAGAAACAACACAAGGTCTCGTGATTGAGTGAAATCAATGCACCACAAGCCCTTTTTGACGCACACTCGCTTGTGCAGGGTTATTTTTGATGCACCCAAGGTACATTTTCATTTTTCACACTAACAGTGTTAGTGTGCGTTTAAAACTACATGAAGACTCTTTTTGTTATTTAATTGATAACTTGACTTGTGTATAGTGGATTTTTGTCAGTTTTTGTAGTGTTTTCATTAAGTTACTGTGTGTGTTGGTACAAATACTTTACACCTAGCACTCTGAAGTTAAGCCTACTGCTCGTGCCAAGCTACCAAGGGGGTAAGCAGGGGTTAGATGAGGGAAAGTCTCTTTTACCCTGACTAGAGTGAGGGTCCTTACTTGGACAGGGGGGCAACCTGACTGCCAATTAAAGACCCCATTTCTAACAGTAGGCAAGAAGATCTGCTGCAATAGGGTATGGAGAAAGGCTTTGCCTTAAATTTATCTGAGGAACAGTGTACGAAAGTTCACAGGCCAAGATGATTCGTCCATCCATCCCTCCATATGACGCAGAAGATATAACATCCAATAGAAACAGACCAGGCGACACAGGCTGCAACATCGCTGAAAGTTCCATTACCAAAAGGTAGAAAACTTTTCCATTTGGTCTCATCCAGGAGAATTGAAACATTTATATATGTTGCCAGTTCCACAGTTCTTGAATGTACTGCACTCAAGGACAACTTCCCAGGCTTACTCTGTGTATTACAATAAAACATATTACCAAGCTACCATTCTCATGAGAACGAAACCTGAAAAAAACCTGAAAGAAAGCATGAATGACTAAACATTCTCTGCACAGTTACGAAAACAGGGCCTTGCGGATTCACTTATGCTGATGCATGTGAATTAAAACAACAAATTAATCTGTGCATTTAATACACCTTTAGCTTTCTAAACCATATCTCAATATCAATAAACTACCTGACTTGTTGATATTACAATAGATTTAAAACAAAAAAGATTCAGTTTACCCTTTCATGTAACTAATGCATAACTAAAATTTCTACATTTGCACATCGTTTTAAATTTTATTTTCCAAAATGTTATTATTGTTTCAATGCAAACTGTTAATTAACTTCACAAACTTTAAGATTAAACAAATTAATCTGTTAAACATACACTTACATGACTATACCACGTGCATGTATTCTGACAACCTGCAGTGAATGCATGTTAATATGGCTTTTCAGTGCACCAGTTTATAACAAAACTATTAAGACTTGGATTAAACCTAATGCACATATAGATGATCACTGTGACATGAGGGACAATACTGTGAGTTCTGCTACATCAGTCCCCTCTCTGAAGGTGAATCAAGCTATCACAAAAAACTCCAATTCTCATTTTAATGACACAGCTCAAAATCTCAGAGGTCATGCCAGGTAAGATCTTCTGGACTCCTCTAACCTCTTTATGTTACTGTAATATATGCTCCTCCTAGTCTCTATGTCAATCTCTTCTTGTCTCCTCCCCCTTTTTGCTTTCATTTTTCTCAGCTTCTTGAACAACTTGTAAAGATCAACTGCAACTAGGGCACACAAGGCTATTATCAATAGGGGTCTCAAAATGGTTCCAACAATTCCTCTCCCTAAACTTCCAAACCACCTTCCAGTTGCTGAAAAACCATTTCTAATAGCTTCCCAGGCCCCTATTGCTTTTAACTCCTTTAGGTCCTCTCTCAATTTTGTCATGTTCTATGTATATTTATACTTAATCAGCTCCTTATTATTATCAGGGATACACGTGCAGCACTGATGGGCATGCAACATATTACAAACTCCGCTCTCCTTCCCCAAAAAGAATGTCTAACTCAAGGCAATTTTGTGAAACCGTTGATCTTACGGCAACCTACGGCCTATCTACAATAGTCGACTACAGGATAACAACCACTGATGGAATTATGGCAGCACAAATATCTCCCACCATCTCTGAAGCACTGGCATCTCTTTTAACTCTGGTGTTTGATTTGTCATCCCAAACTGGATAATTGAAACGGTCCACATGGGAAATGTATGGAAAGACTCCTCCTAGATAACATGTACCATACCATGCTTTCGGCAGCTTGTAATAAGGCTTTTCTTTTCCACAAATGAAATAAACACCTGGTATGGCACTCTTAAATAAAAACAGATGTTAGCATTAACTAGTCCCTACAAAACAGTATCAATTTTTGATCTGGGACTATATTCACATATTTTCCCCAAGTGTTGCCAGTCTAAGGCAAGGGATCCTTGATTTCCCTTTTTAATGGATGTGTTTCTTCTTTTCCCCAATTTTGCAACATTATTACTATTTCTAACTTGGCTGTCATTCCTCGTCTCCTTTCTTCAACTTGTCCAAATAATTATTTTTCTACTGGGGTCAAAATACAGGTCAGATTATTTTTATGGAAATAAACTGTACCAAATGTCAATGTAGATTCAAAGAAGCCTCTCACTGTGTCAATGTTTTTTGCTTTGGCAATGCTGCTGAAATGGTTCATAATCAGGGCAATTGAGAAAATGAAATCATATTTGGAATAATAATATTGGTAATATTCCTATTGATACAAAAGTATTAACAGCAGGCTACAGGAAATTCCATAGCTTTGGAGGATACTATGATAAGTAATTCCCTCACTCACTGATGAAGGCAGTTGGGTACACACATAACAGTCTCTCATGGTATCTACATATTCCTATAATAACCTGTAATTCATATTTGTGGTTAAATCACTTCTAGAACCATTTGGATGTAAATATTTCTCCTGCTATAAAGACATTTAATTTGCTACAGAGCTTGCAGAACTCAGGGCACTTGTAGATTTAATCAATCAATCAATCAATCAATCAAACAATTTAATAACCGCACTACTCACCCGTTAGGGTCTCAAGGCGCTGGGGGGTGGGAGCTAATGGTCGAAAAGCCATGTCTTGAGGTGTTTTCTGAAGGCCAGCAGGTCTTGGGTCTGGCGTAGTTGGAGCGGTAGGGAGTCCCAGGTCTTTGCGGTGAGGTAGGAGAAGGATCTTCCTCTGGTGGTGAAGCGGGGGACGGAGGCGAGGGCGAGGCTGGCGGAGCGGAGCTGGCAGGCGGGGTTGTGGAAGGTGAGTCTGTCGTTGAGATAGGCCGGGCCTGTGTTGTGGAGGGCTTTGTGTGCGTGGGTGAGTAGTTTGAAGGTGATCCTCTTCGATATGGGTAGCCAGTGTACTTCTCTTTAAGCTTCTCTGAATCACTAGGTGTGGGAAGTTTAATCCAACTAACAATAATATGAGCATTATGACAGTCACAAATAATAATAATAATACACATATGTACCTAAACTTACACCTTTGGTTTCGGGTAGACTCCATGAGTTCTCTAAATTCAGACCAAAAAAATCCAAATACAAAAATCAAAAATACAAAAAATGCTTAGCGGCTTTAATATATCACTGTCTCTCAGTCCTTTTTTTAATTTGAGCAAAGCGAATATGAAAAATACAAGTTGCAAAAGGTTACAATGCTATAGTGTCTGCACATCCACAAAAGTAAAAGGGGTAGTATGCCCAGAAAAGATTATGCACATAACGTACAAGTCAAATGTAGACAGGTACAAGTATGAATCACCCTGTTAGCATGGGCAAAAGATTGCACGCGCCAAAGGAACTCTGGAACCAAAGATTTGAGAATAAGGTACCACATCACACTGATAATTGTTGTTATGTCCAATAGTCACACAGTAGTATTTCTTTAAGAAAATGATTTATTTTCCAGATTTCCACAAGGGTTCTTGAACATATGACAGTATCTACAGAAAAAACCCCTCAACATGTGTTTTGTGTTCTCAAGGCTGCAAATAATACATATATAAACACCAGTGTCACTACTCAACATGACTACTGTTGAAGTAATGGAGACACACTATAAACAAACAGAAATTACATAAAATGAAACAGAAAACAAAAGACATGCTAGTAGTTAGTAAATCTGTAGTTCAAGTTGTATATTTGACCAGTGTGTCCATATGCTCATTACACTAGATTTACATGCAGTGGAAGCCACAATAAACAGCCATAAAGTAATAATAAGAACCAAGAAATAGATGGTAGAACAATGAATTATGCTACCCCTGGTCATGCAGTGCACCAAATTACTATGTAAAAGTACATGAAGATGTGTTATCACGGAAAGCGTAACCAAATCCTGTGCCAATCTGGTAGGTCTCTAGGGTGGGGTGTGCAGCAAAGAAATACTCAAAAAGTGTGCCACACCACGTAATTATACCTGAGCTTACTCATACACTTTGAAGAAGTATGGCAAAAGTGATGTGGAACCCAGGTGTACATACAACAATTGCTGTGGAGAAAGGCCGTATGGTGGAACAAGCCGAAGATGATGAAGTAATATTATTCAACAGAAAGTGAAAAATACAGTGAATGTAATGATGGCGTGGGTGAGCGAAAAACATTGATTCCTCAATATAATGCGGGGTGCAGTGTGAAGTAACTGGCCATGATAAACCTGTAAACAAAGTATAAAATGCACATTGTTGAAACAACAAAACAAGGAGTCATAGTCCATTACCTTACAAGTGAAGAGCGAAATTGTATGGTGACCCAAGTTGGTGAAAGATCACACCAAATGCGGTATGTCAATAAATATGCCCTCGGGACATCCATTCCTATTGAAAGGGAGGAAGGAGTGGAAGGTGCTCGACATGAAGAGAATAAAAGGTGGCCATGTTAAAAGGGCAAAGCCTCCATTAATGCTTCATGCCACAGTAGGTCAGAACATTTTAATACACCTAGGACTGAGTGTATGGGACAAAAGTAAGACAAATCAAACATACAGAGTGTTCATCTTCAGGCTGACACAGATCTGTGTTCACTGCTCACCTGTACAAGCAGCGTTTAAGAAGAATGGAACGAACATGGCTGTAAGGCAGCCATGATTAAATTAAGGTGACATAATGGGTTATATAAAAAGATATATATAAAAAAAACAGTTAATGAAACAGTATGTATGGCTGGACAAATGGAATACATATGCTAAGAAAACACATACAGAAAGGAAGAATAAGAAACCAAAATACAAGAAATGGATAGTAAGTACAGAAATCAAGGAGAATTGCCAATCAAAGGGCCATGTAGGTGAGTACTGGCAAAAGGAAGGTAACCTACGATTAGAAAGCACAATGACTAGAATGTTCTCTAAGGGAAGTGCATGCATGGAGCCACCAATGAGGAATTGTATAGAAGAAAACAGTTAGTGTCCAGAGAACATAAGGACATTACATCACACAAATATCAGACGTAGAAAGCTAAAAAATAGTACACATGTATACCGTAAGTTACAGAAACGAGTAGAAAACAACAAATGCATGTTGTGCACACGCTGAAGTGGTTCAAACTGCAATAAGCCAATATTTGTGAGAATGCACAAAAAGCGAATCAAAGGGAACTAACAATCTTAAGTATGTCGGGTACAGAGTATTAAGAATTAAATCGGTCCACACAGGTAGCACAAAAGTACTGAGTACTCAGTGTAGTTCCACTATTATATGTAAAATCAAATCAAACCCAAAATACAACATAAGAGTACAGAAATGAAATTGTTAGAAATAATGTGGGGAAAAAAGTTAGTTAGCCAGTATAGGTCACAGGATGACATCACACATCAAAGGATACAATTTACAGAGCCAGTGGAGAAAATTATATAGAATTTAGCCTAATAGGAATATATCTAATTCTCTGTATGTATTTAAGCCCATATCAATTGTAGTGATGTTGAGTAGTGATATTGGTTTTTAAATATGTATTATTTGCAGCCTTGAGAAAGTACAAGGGGCGAAACACGTGTTGGCTACTTTTTTCTGTGGATACTGTCAGATGTACAGGAACTCTTCTGGAAATTTGGAAAATAAATCATCTTCCTGAAGAAACACTACAGTATGACTGTTGCACATAACAATTATCAATGTGCTGTGGTACTTTTTTCAAATATCAAAAATAGTTTTTAAGTACACCAAAGCCATACTGACTGTCGGTGAAAATTGTCACCTTCAGCTGTTCAGAAACACAGCATGCTCTATTAAAAGCAACTAATGTGGCTACCTGGGTACAAAATATCCTTGAAGCCAGGAAGCTCCGATCACACCTGAGACTGTGCAAGCTGCAGAACCAGCTCTCAGGGTACCATCTTTGTCTCTTGAACAGGAGCCATCAACAAATATGACGAAGTGATTTTCAGTTAGGGGAATATTGTGAATGTCCGGTCTCTGTTCAGTAACATCAAGACAGTCTTGCTCAGCCTCGTCAATACAATCATTTGCATTTTCAACAGGGGTAGGCAGTAGCATAGCAGGATTTAAGACATTTAAGCATTTCAAATCAACTTTCGGTGAGGCTGAAATAATCTGCTCATAATGAGTTAAACAGGCACTTATAAGGTATTTGTTCTTGGTTCGGGTTAACAATTTCTCAAAAAAGTGGAGAACAAAAATATTCATGGGTGACCCATAAAAAAGCCTTTTCACTGTGCTATGCTGGCGCTTAAGGATGCGACTGCCTTTATACAACCAGGCAATGCAGAAGAAACTGGATCAAGCAACAGGCTTGTATGCATTTCCATGCAACTGAGTCAAAACTGAGAAAGAATATCCCTCCCCCTCACAGCATTACAAAGAAAAGCATTTGTTATAATCAGGCATTCCCAGAGCAGGGGCATGAGAGTAATTGTTTTTCTCAGCTCTGTGAAGGCACTTAAGCAGTTGTCATCCAGTGGTACCAGACCAGACACAACTTTGTGTGTCCGCCTCTGTAAAGGCTTGACCAAAAGGGGTGACAGTAGCCAACCATTCCTTGAAGCATTCTGAATTCTTTCTGAGTGTTAGGGGGATTCATTTTCAGAATTGCTGAATTTCCTGCAACACTGTAGAAAAGTACTCCTTTTTGCCCTGGTCACCCCCACACTTTTTTGACAGGTACTGGTGGTTACGGACTATTGGCTGTGCCCTGGGTACTGCTTACCAGTCCCAGGGCCAGTGCTCTGTGTAAATTGGATATGCAAATCAGGCTAATTATAATTGGCAAAGTTAACCTACCTATAAGTCTCTAGTATATGGTAGGGCATGGAGGTTTAGGGACCCCGGCATAGGTAGTGCCCCCATAGGTGCACTGCTGAGGTGCCCAGTGTCATTTTAAATGCAGGCCTGCCTTGCTGGCTGCTTTTAAATTAAAGTTACATCCAAATTCGACTTTGGAATTAAAAGTAGTTCCAAAGTCTTAAACTACCTTATTTTTACATATGTCACCCCTAAGAGTTTTAAACTTTACCTGAAAAGTTGCCAACTTCAGCCCTGCATTGTTTTTGCTGCTGTGCTCTGACTGGCCAGCCTCTGGCAGCCTGGCCAGGCTGACTTGAGGTGTGAAGTGGCCTGGCTTCACACAAAGAGATGTGCCTGTGGGAGGAGATCTCCCCTCAGCAGATGGTGAGGCAGGAAGGGGGAGGGCTGCCAAACTGGTCTTCAAAGGCAGAGAAGGACATTTGGAGCAACCCAGCAACACCCCCACATCCTGCAAACCCAGGTGCCCCCTTGATTAGATTAGGAGAGGGCATGAGAGGGGTGTGTTTAGGATTTTTAGTCACACCAGTGGGTGGGCTCAGCCAGATGTAACCTCCAAAAAAAAGGGATAAAACTGGCACCCACACCTCCAGATCCCCAACAGATTCCAACAGGGAAGAACTACAAGAGAAGAAGGACTGCCCTGCTGGACCCCTGGCCTGCACCTGGACCCTGCACTCAGAAAGACTGCACCAGCTGCACACTTGGGCTTCACCACAAGAATGACTTTGTCTGGCTTCAACTGGTTCAAGGAGGGACTCCCTGTTTGCTACAGGTGAAAAATTGCTAACCCGAGTCCCCTGCACCAACTCCTGAAGAAACCGACCAGCTGACCACTGTCCACTGGCCAAAAAGGAGTTTGCGCCAGGTGCATTCTGGGAGTTGTAGTCCACATCCCCAAGGATCATCTCAGAGCTTCTGGAACCTTGGGGTGAGCTGTGGACCCCAAAAGATCATTAAAGGAACATCTGGAAGAAGATCCAGAAGTTTGGAGAAGTTTGGAGAACTTTTGAAAAAAAGCTCCATAGAGGGACTGACCCGCCGTGGCAACTCTAGCCGGCTTGCCTCAACCGCGACCCAGCCTGAATTGCAGGTGTGTCCCAGTGAAGAAAATCTCCAAAAAAGAGACTAAGTCAGAACGTAGGAAGTTGACCGGGACCTCCCAGCCAGCGTATCCAAGGAGGGCTCCAAGGACGTCGGATCAAGATCCAGGTTTGCCCTGGTCGAAGGATTTTCACCTCGAAAAAACGACCAAGTCCGAAGGTAAAAATCTCCACCGAGGGTTCCCGCGATGCGTATCCGAGGAAGAGTTCCAGGAGGTCGGATTGGACTGGCAGGTTCGTCCCACTGAAAAACATCTTCAGAAAAACGACTAAGTCCGAAGGTAAACTTTTGACCGAGGCCTCCACGGGCTGTAGCCGAGCCGGGCTCGATCGCGTTCCGCCTTAAACTTTGACTTTGCCCCGGTCGAAGTGCGACCAGATTGGCACTTTTTGTTTCTAGGCGCTAGAAAACAATATTTCTTTAAAAATTAATATCTCCGGTTCCCCTTATAATTTTAAAGATTAAAAAAAATATATATTTTTGTAAATTGTTTTTTTGATTTTTTAACTGTTTCCTGTGTTTTATTTAATTACTGTTTTGTGATATTTGAATGCTTTCCACTCTGTCTCCTAAGTTAAGCCTTGTCGCTCGTTGCCAAGCTACCAAGGGTTGAGCAGGTTTTAATTTACTGAGACCTAACTGGACCTAAGTGGAGGTTAGTGGCCTATTGCTAAGTGTAGGCATTTACGTGCCCGAACCAATAACCCATTTTCCAACAAACACCTTCCGTATACCTTTCTCAGTGTGGTGACCTAGATACAGAAATTCTTTCTTTCAATACTGTAATCTCGCCAGAGAAACTTTATATCCATACTCTCTCAAAATGATTTAAGAGAGCAGTTGCGTCTCTCCTACAAGCTGCTTGCGTGTTTCATGCCACAAGTAGGTCATCAATATACTGGACTAAGACTAAATGATCAGATGCGCTCCTAGTAGGCTCCAGGCCTACTCCATAATATCCGCAAAATCCTGCCTCGATTCATCTGCTACAACGTAATACTGGGCAGAACACAATGTTCACTGTGACCTGCCATCGCTAAATGGGGTTGCTGGCTGTGGAGGGGCCCTCATGGTGGCAGAGGATTGATTGGCCGCATATGGAGCCTGGAGGCTGCGGAGAGAGTGGCGTGTGAGCAGGACTGCGCCTCCTGCAAGTATGTGCCCTAATGACTACGGATCCTTCAGAGGAGCCTGCTGCTGGAGGAAAGTGCCACGACTGCCCGATACGACCTCCCCCTAGTAAGTGACTTTGCAACTAGAGCCTGTGTTGGCTTGAGCAGGCCGCGCTCTGCTTTGCGACCTGTCATAGTCATGGATGGACTGTGGGTGCGTGCTCTTGCAGCAGATGCCCTCGATTCCCCCTGGGGTAGCTCGGATTGCCTATGCTTGGGTCCTTAACCTGGCTTGAGGTCAGAGGCATCAGCAACGTGGAGCCTGGAGGAGGGGCACAGTCTCGCTAGGATCTGTCGGAGCCTGATGGCTGAGACCTCCATTGCCACCGGGGCGACGTCACTGGCTGCTGCTGCCCCCCCTTGTGGGTCTGGGGGCATGTTTGGAGGGATCCTGAGGGTAACCCTCGCCACTTGCACGCCTCAGGAGTTTATTGAGGTCATTGGCTTCCCCTGACCTTTGAGAAGGGCTGGCGTCTGGATTGGTCAGTCAGCCTGAATCAGAGGTGGTCTTAGGGCCTACGTACCTTAGTCTCTGGACCCGGCTGGACACTGTTGGAGAGCGGCTAACTCATTGGGAGTGACCCAGCTTGATTCGGACAGTGAGATCGGTTGGGAGCGCTATGGTGAGTTGGCAGAGGTCTCCTGTTGCAACATGGGATGGAATAAGCAGGCAGTGGTCCCCAGAGGAACAGGATGAAGCTATACACCACCCCCATCCCTTCTGTGCAGGGATCTACATGCCAGGCCACTATTAGGGGAGGGATCTGCCCCCAGGCCCTGCTGCCAAGAAGCCTACCAGGGTGGATAGTCTTGCGGCCATTCAGGGTTCTACGGCTGCACTGGAACACAAAATTGAGTCCATTGCCCTGGAAGTGAACCTACTGCGTACAGACCTCTGTAAGGTCCCTGACATGGCCGGGCGGCCAAGGGCTCCACCGCAGAGCTACAAGGTGAAGTGACAGCGCTGAAAAAAACAGGTTGCTACTGTCACTTCTAGGTCTGTGGCTCTGGAGGCTCGGGTGGGGGACACGTAGGAGCGGTCATGCTGCAATAATGTGCACCTGTTGAGTTTTCCGGAGTGGGTGGCGGGCAATGTAGCTGAACATTTTGTGCAAACCTAGATTTGTGATGTCTTGAAGCCCAGTGGGTTGTCCTCCATGTTCACCATCGAGAGGGCACATAGGGCATTGGTTACGCCGCCTTATCCAGGGGCTCCGCCATAAGCTATAATTTCCTGCATAATGACCTACAGGGACAGAGACTCTATTCTTCAAGCTGCCAGGGACACCAACAATGACCGGTACGAAAACCATAAAATCTCTATTTATCTTGATTACACTAATAAGGTGCAGGTGGCCCGAAAGATATTTCTAGAAGTAAAAGCTAAGCTGTATGCATTGGGTCTTCGGTACATTCTACTGTATCTGGCCAGATTAAGGGTGTTGTCGGGGGCAGATCACACTTTTTTGACACCCCTGAAGATGTGTGGTGCTGGCTAGAGTGTGGGAGAGAGGGCCTACAAAGAGATCTGGCCCCTGGATGTATGGAACCCTAGGATTGCCTGCAGCAGGTGGCGAGTCATCTGCGCGGGGCTCTTCTGGCGGCATTCAGCAGTCTGACGGAGATGGATTGGCCAGAATTGAAATTCAAGGAGATGGAACTATAACCACGACCCTGCCGGAGCAGCAGTTGGAGTCGATGGGGATGCGTATAACAGATGGGTCAGTTACTCAAAGTAACTCTGATATCTGAGGTTATGTGGAGAATTCGTGGTAGATAAAGCACTCTATATTCCTAACATTCTTCTGCCCATGCATGGGGTAGGAGGCCGTCAACGATAGGACTTTATCTGCGGTGCTTGGCCCAAGGTGGTATATCTAATGTTTGACGTGGCATGGACATGTATAGTGTTGAATTAATTTGTGTAATTAGAAATACTTACTGCTTGGAGGCATTGGATTCTGTGAAGGGGCCTAGTGCTGCATCTTCATCTTCGTGGTAGGTCTCTATAAGGGGTTAGGCTGTAGGTCCTGAGAGAAAGGAATTTATTGGATCTGTGGTATAGCATGTTGTTCACTTACTGCTAATCCGGGGTGGGGGTTCATCCGGGTCCCTTGTTTCTCCATCCCACTGTTGCAGATAGAGTGTTGACTGTTGTTACAGCACTGAAGAGTTGACAATGCATGTGTCTCCCAGTCCTCTGGAGCTTGACATGGATGATGAAGGGGGTGGATGGGTGGGGGGCCATGTGTGATAGTACGTGTGATTGATGTCCGAAGCTTGAGAGGATACTCCAAACGCTATAGAGTGCACACATTCCTTAGACGCCACACCGTACAAATTGCCTGTTTCCAGAAGACTCATCTTAGTACGGAGGCAACGCAGCAACTGAGTAGGCAATGGAGGGGTCAGTTATACACCACTTCTTATTCCTTCTATGCCAGGGGGATGGCCTTTCGTATGGTCCCTGGGGTCCTCTTCAAGCTCACATATAGCGAAGTAGATATAGAGGGGTGTTATGTTTTATTGCAGGGCATGCTAAATGGTTAGGAACTCACAATACTTAATTTGTATGCCCCAAATGTGGATGACCAGCATTTCTTTGAGGGGCTCCAGGATCTTCTGGATGATAGTGTGGAGGCACCCATAGTCTGGGCAGGGGACTTTAATTGCATCCTGGATGAAGAGAGGGACCGTCATCCTCCCAAAGTTGGCACTACGCCATTGATGGTGAGCTTGCTTAAACGGGTAGTGGAAAACCTCGACCTGATAGATGGTTGGCCAACACTACATCCAGATGGATGGGAATACACCTGCCATTCTCAGTCTCACTACACATACAGCCAGTCAGATTGCCTTTTGGTGGTAGGATTGGATACCACACAACTGACAGCGGTAAGACATTTGGGTCGGTTTCTTTCTGATCATTCCCCTACCCTTCTGACACTGACCTGGAGGAGTAGACTGAGCGGGTTCAGGTCATGGCACAGGTCAGCTGACCTCCTTGTGGATGTTGTTTTGTAAGGATGAGCTGGCAATACTCTAGAAAACTACATGTCTACAAACTAGGGGGCAATGAACACCAGGGCAGTGGAGTGGTAGGCGCACAAAGCGGTTATCAGAGGATACTGTATTGGGAGTGTCTGTGAAGTCTAAAGAGTTTAAGGTTCAGGAGGGGAGGTTGAACGATCTTCAACACCAGGAAGTGTTTTCAGAAGAGGTGCACATTCAGAGACTAGGGGTACATAGAGAGCTTCAAATACTCTGGGTCACATTGGATAAGACCTCGCTCAAACCCTACCAACAATTATTACACAGAGAGAGGAGGCAAATCTATTATGCCCCTGGCCTGGCTCCTGTGACGCGAAACAGAAATACCCCCTATTCTCTGCATCAGGGACTCACAAGGTCAGTTGCAAGCTCGAAGATGTGATATTCTATCAGTCCTATTAGAGCATTTTAAAGTAGTATACCGGGCGGGGCTCAAATGGCACTGAGGTGGAGATAGATAGCTTCTTATCTAGGGTTGAACTCCCCCGACTGCAGCCAGATCTTACACAGGAGCTGGAGGGGGACCTCTCAATAGAGGAGCTGGGCGAAGCTCTGAAGGCGCTCAGTAGGGCCAAGGCCCCAGTAGGGGATGGGTTTCTGGCGGAGTTTTATCAGGCCTAGTCTGCTATCCTTAAGGAAAAGTTACTTGAGTTCTTGAGGCAAAGGGTAAGGGACTCCTTCCACCAACTTGCGAGAAGGGATAGTCTGCTTCATGCTAAACCCTGGGGGAGATGCGGAGGACCCCTCTTCATACAGGTCTCTCACTATGCTCAACACAGACCTTAAGGTACTCTGCAAAATACTAGCGCTCAGGCTTCAGAAGATGATACTGGGCATAGTGCATGAAGACTTATATGACCTCATGCTGGCGCAAAGTGCCTCTCCTAATCTCCGAAGGTTAATGCATGTGTTACAAAAAGCCTTGGACAATGAGGAGGAGTCCGTGTTAGTCTCCCTCGACCTGGAAAAGGCATTTGATACAGTAGAATGGGGTTATTTATTGGCAGAACTGTGTGACATGGGGTTGGGACCCCATTTCTGTGCCTGGATATGACTCTGTATACTCAGGCCACATACAGGTTTGGGTGGGTGGTGAACTTTCCGAGTCCTGGGCTGTGGGTAGGGGTACTCCTCAGGGGTGTCCCCTTTCACCCGTGCTATTCGCACTGGTAATTGAGCCATTGACCCTGTTTCTTCACAAGGAGATGGCCCACCTATGAAATTAAGATGGGTGAATCCACTCATGTGGTTTCATTGTATGTGATGCGTTGGTGTATGTACACCGCCCGCACTTGGGTTCTTTGTTCTGCTCCTGTTGCAGCTGTTGAGTGCCTTTGGTTCGGTCTCCCGACTTAAGGTCAATGCCCGCAAGTCACTTTTGTTTCCTCTGGGTGGCCTGATGGGATACCAGTTGAACTCCCTGCCAAACATGAGTCATCACTGGGAGTTGGAAGGATTTGGGGATCTGGGTTACTCATATGGCGACTCAACACCACTGCAAAAATGTTAATAGGATCCTGTTGGGACTGAAAAACTCCATCAGATTCTGGAATAGACTCCCTCTTTCTGTGATTGGCATAGCTGCCATTGCAAAAATGGTGTTTCTGATGCATTGCCTGTATTTGGTCCAGAATTCACTGTTCCCAATGGGGGACCAGTTTTTTCGTCATTTGGACAGACTTTTAATCTCTCTCCTCTGGATGGGCAAGTACAGCAGGATGGCATTGGCGGGGCTCAAGAGGGATTTGGAAAAGGGAGAATTGGCTATCCCGGATTTACAATTGTAATACTACGCTGCACATCTGCACCATGCAGCTAGGTGACTGACGGATTCCGATGATTAAGAAAAGCGACTGTTGGGGACTCTGATGGGAAGTGACACTGTGCCACAGCTGCTGATGCAGGTGGCAGATCTGACCACCCGGTCCCGTATTCAGCTAGGCACATGGCACAGTTTTGGAAGAGAGTAGTTCAGAAGGTCCTACAGAGAGCCCCCTTTGGTAGGGAAGTAAGACTGTGGGGTCTGGCTCCCTTTAGAAGTATAGAGAAGGTGGCCTCCCTGGTACACACCATGTCCTGCAACCAGAGGTTTAAACTGCATAATTTCCACTCTCCACATCTTACAAGCAGTACTCCGCATCAGCTGAACAAAATAGACTCCACTAGAGGTGCTAGATGTGCATGCTGTGGTAGGGTGGATTCCTCCTTCCTGCATTTGGCTTGGGAATGTGCCAAGATTCGGGATTACTGGGAACAGTTGACGTTGTGTATTGAGGATGTTGGTGGCATACAAATCCCCTTCATGCCAATGGCTTGTTGTGATCCAGCCTATAGGCCGAAAGATTCTGTATAAACGACTACAACTGGCCCTCCTTTTGGCAATGTGCAGAGTAGCAATCTGTTCTATGAGTGCTAGGGTGCCTCTGATCAATCACTGGCTGAGGGATCTCCTGGAGTGGAGGGTGGTGGAGGAACAGCATATGAAAGCTACACATACTGACAAAGGTGCCACTAACGAGGTATTATTGTGGACTTAGATGCTGGAACAGTTCCCTAGCATGCATAACCATAGCTCTGATGACAGGTCTGAGAGTGAAGGTTGAGCGTGGCCGGGTAGGTTACTGTTGTTTATTTTCTGATGGCCAAGTGTGCTATTGCTGTACTCCTTTAGGAAACCTTAGCTTGATGCCTTGGTTCCTCTCATGAGGTATATTGTTTGTGTCCTATAATGCCTATGCCTTCTATTCAGGATAAATGTATGTAGCTCACAATTATAATCACTTCCTTTTTGTGGTTGGTGGCATACTATGCTTGTAAATGTACTCTGGAACTGTTTTGTTTCTATTTCTTGAAATCAAGAAAATACAGTTAAAAAAATGGTATGGAGTAAAATGTTTGGCCAAGATGAATCACAGTGAACCATTCTGCTTCACATACATGGAATTTGGAATAAAATCACTGCTGGATTCAGTACCACAGGACACCATAGAACAGCAATCTTAATGATTTTTCTAAGGTCCTGGACTATGCAGTATTTCTAATTGGGCTTCTATAGTCCCAAAATGAGAGTTACATGGACTTCCCATTATCTCTTTCAGAATACCTTGCTCAGTTAAACAATGTATCAAGGGTGTGAGTCCTGCAATTGTCTCGGGTGTCATATTATATGGGGAAATTTTGGGGTACACTGCATTTGGTTTCACTGTTATTGTTACAGGTCCAACTCTTTTAATTAGTCCTATCTTTTTTTCTGAAGAATCCTAAACTTCAGGTTGCACGGTGTCTCTTAAATCCTGGGGCAAATTATTATATGACAGCATTGGGTAAAGTGGGACCCTCGGTACTGTTTCTCAGTTTTACATGGCACATCCTTATCATTTGTCTGAATCGCAATTCCTCGGGGTGTACAGCTAATAGAACAGTTTAGCTTACACAGTAGGTCAAGTCTAAGCAAGCTTACACAACTTGAATCACTGACCACAAATTGATGCTCATCTTCCAAGGAACCTATTTTTAAATGGGAAAGATTCCGTTATTGGGTTAGACTTTATTATTGCAGCTCCTCCAACTTGAATTTTCCTTCCTGAAGGGGACAAATTCGGATCTTCTGCTGTTCTGACATTGGAGCATATAGCCCCAGTGCCAACCAGAAGTGACCCATTACATCTGTATGTACATAGGAACCACATTGATCTACTTCTAAGGAAGCACCTAACATGCAGTTCTTGTCATCAAAGCGATCCACCCAAAGAATTTCTGAGAAATTCTCATCACTCAGATCCACTATAGGAAACTGTGATGCCAATTGTTTCACATCCACATTCACAACTCGAATTTTGCCGGGGATCATTTATCTGCTGAGTCATCGAAGCTTGGGGTGTTTTCTTCTGCTGTCCTTGGGGCATATTTACATTCTGTGCTCGGGGCCTTTAAACTCTCTGAATTTGAACCTGATTATTACCTTGTACTTGAACAGCTCCATTACTCTGTACCTGAATATTCACATTATTAATGGGACACTCCTTTATCTAATGTCCCAAAGTTCTGCACACATGACACAAATTAGTTCTTTTCAAAGCCTAAATATCAACAACACCAGTCTGATCTTCTTGAACGCCACGTCCTCTAGCTTCAACCTGGACAACATTAGTTCCTTGCTGTTGCACTCCTTGCATATCGCCAGTGTTTACCATCATCTGCAGAATTTTGACTAGCTTTCTGTGCAGCTTTCAATTGCATGACCACAACCTTCTCATTCAACTTCTTCTGCTTCAGTTACAGTTAATCACTGCAATATTTTGTGTATAGCAGGATTTCGTCAACTGGCTTGCTTATTCTGCCAACATATCAAATGGTGCTGAATCTTTTCACTGTTGGTTTTAGTCCTTGCACTAATCTGAACATGAAATGACCCATATCTTTAGCTCCTATCGTTTCTGTACCACTGTAACGTTTGAAAGCCTGCAACAGTCTCTCATAATGAGAGTGAATCAACTCTTTTAATTCCTGAGTCATTCTGTCAATTCTCAATCAATGTCCTTTGTAGACACTTTCTCTTAGAGTTTCACTATCAGGCCAATCAACAGAAAATTATGCTCAGTCCACAAATCGCTTGGAACCACAATGTGAAACAGTGTGTTCAAATCTTCCCACATGCATTTTGAAAGTTTCACAAACCTTTCTGTCTGCTTATACCATTTTATTTATTTCTCTCTCAATGTCGGTTAATCACTTGTGAATGGCAATATACCACTTCTACTCCAAGGGAAGCATTTTCACATGAGCCTCAGCTTGATTTGCTCCTGTGGAAGGCACATCTGGTTTTGCTTTCTTCTGATCTCTTTTCTTCGCCCATCTACCTTCCCACTTATCTATTGCTCCCCATTTCTTGATTTACATGAGCAATTCTTTAATGTGCAATTTTATTCTAGGGACTCCCTCTCATGTTAACTATGTCTTTTATGCTAAATTCCAATATGTAGCTCCTCTTTAAGGGCTCTGATTTGTCCACATCCACATCATATTTCTCAGCCATTTCAGAGAACCTTTCATTAGTCTGTCCTGCATGTTGGGTAATGTCTTTGCACACGAACCGCAGTCTGTCCTCTGTGTATATCTAATTGCGTTGTGTCTAAAGTTCCTTATATCATTTCATTTAATTCTAATTCCAGTCTGGACACCTTCAGTGACCTTTCAGGGTACCTTCAGTTCTCGCATTGCAGTTCTTTACACCTATCACACCTTCAGGACTCAAATTAGTTATGCAATAATTTAATTGCTGTACAGTGAAACCTCACAAATGTATGGGATTATTCTCTAATACTTCTACTCTCGAAGAATTTGTAACTGGTTGATTCTGGGTATTTGGAATAGACATTTTCTTTTGTGTATTAAAAAGTATTCCTCCTTGTGTGATACTGCAATTGACATTCATGATCTGCTCTGGGCACAAAATAAGGTGAGGATCTCTGAGGAACCGTCACATCAGGGGTAAATCCTGTCTGACTTGTCAATGGGGTTTGATTAACAATTCCTGTTGGGGTTAACAGTCTCAGAAGAGAACCTGTTCTCTTATCTCTGAATTATTAAGGAATACTGACCTGTGCACACTATTTGGTGACATCTCATTGGATGTAGCTGGTGTGTCAGAAACAGTCAGGACATTCAATGAATACGTATTAATTCCACTTGCCATAGTGTACAAAGGAACAGCTGGGCCTATTATTACAGGAACTGTTAATGCATCATGACCAATATGATTTGTCTGATTCTGACACTGTAATGACAAAGCAATACTGAAACTATGTCCTGTTTGAGTCAGCGAAACACTTGGTATGTGCTAATTTCGACTAAACATTCACACAGGTTGACTTGAACAAAAATTTGGCACAGGTGGATTTACATAAGGTGCCTGCACCGATTGGTTCACATTAGAATTCAGCGCAATCTGATTCACATTAGGACATGCAGGCTGAACTGACCTAAAGCTCTGGATTGGTTGAATCAGTGTCACTGAATTTGCAGATGTACCTGGTACTGTCTGATTTGGGGTTTGTGCAACTGATGCACGTTCAGGATTACATTTTGTGTAGCTTCACTCCTTGCTCCTACCTCAACTTAATGTATGGGGACGAATGATTTAACAAGGTCGATTTATAAACTCATCATCCGAATCACTCTTGTATGTCTCGGTTTCATTTTATTATCTGTTGTCTGTTTTGTTTTTCTGTCTGTTTCTTATTCTTTGGCTTAATACTTTCTTTTTTCTTCACTTGAAATAGCTGGATACAATCTATTTCCCTCAATAATTTCTGCTCCCCAAGCTTTCTGCTTATCATCCTATCCTGCTTCTGGAATTGTCTTTGATGCTTTCTGTATTCCATTCTCACATTTGTTTTTCAGTTTGTGACTTGCTGTGTGTTCCCAAATATTATGTGCTTCAAATTGCGCAGGTCTCAGAGGCGGTTTCATCTCATACTATACATGCCTTAGATTGTCAAGAATTCTTATATGAAAGGTTACAAAACAGGGAAATGCACCTTCTTTTTCAGTAATTTTGCACCACTGTTCAAGCCACAATCATGCATGAAGATATTTTTCGAATGCTACATAATGACCTGGAATACCTTTGGGTGTGGTCTCCACAACTTCTCTAACTGGAATGAACACATCTCCTTTCAATGCACTTTTTAATACTTCAGAAAACTTCATTTTTAATCATATTCAATGAATCGCAATTAACTTTTCGTTCGGCTCAGGAAATAACTCAAATCCCACACATCTCAGAGTTGTCAACTAAAAGTAATGCAACACTGTCCACCAATACCAGTATGGCTTAACATCAACCGACCTATACCAGCACAACACACAATGACTTCAGACTCGCTCCTTTCAGCAACTCACTTGCTTCGCAATTGTCTATTTCATAATCACTCATACACACCTAATGCAAAATATTGCAAGGAAAAAAACAATAACCTGACTGCTTACCACAGGATAGGATAACCAAACACTTCGAAGCAGAACAGAGGTGCACTTTCCAAACATAACTTTCACAATTACACAACAAATGAAACTTGACAAATAAACCTCACTCCGGATAATACAGATGCTACATGTGCACTCAGGATTCACTTAATACCAACCAAACCCACACTCACTCAAGGGAAACTATTGCCACTGTCGACAACATTTCACGACAAGCACCTCACTGCAGACAATAAATTATCCAAGTGTCTGCTACACTTGTGCATTATCCAAGGATCTTAGGCATGACGAACCCATCAACAAGCACAAGAACTGCTTACATATTTTATCAACAAGTGCCACAATCCAACAACTTCAAAAACTCCCTAAAACAGTTCACAGCATCACACTTTACGCCAATCTTCAGAACAAAAGCAATGCAAGTGCAGAACTTTAGTAAGATTCACACATCAGTCTATCGCAGGAACAATGCTGAAACTTCATCAGTCTTCGGAACGAACCATGGGACAGAATTCGAGGTGGGCAAAATTTGTAGTAGGCAATCGCATGGGACCAATCCTGTTTTCCTAACACTGTGCCTAACTTGTTCTCCCCCCTCATGTAGCGAAACGTCCTCTACTATTAGATTTTCCATAGCGTTTCACCTTTGCAGGATAATGGTTTAAACAAGGTCACTGAATCTTGGGACCCAGCACATGGGTATAGAGGAAAATTAATTACATTTCACATCAATTCAAATACAACAGTCTGTCCAATATGACCACACAATGAAGACACCTGTCAAAAATAAAGTTAAGGGGTTTTATTACAAACTCAACCTCATGGTCATGTAGACAATTCTCAAAGCATCATTATAAGATACAGAATCACCTAGGGTTGAACAATGAGACAAAAAAGATTCAAACAAACTAACATTAACAAAATTAAACACACAACAAAAACAATAGAAAGCAACAGATGAATAACCTGATGTACAGAAAACAGATGCTGTCCAGTTCTTACAAGCATTAAAGTGAATTAAAGTAATCTATGTTTCGGTAGTTTGGGCAAGGGAAACCCTACAGATTAGCCAATCAAGATTAACATGTGCTGGGCTAAACACATGGACAAAAAACACCCCAAAAAATCTGGGTTAACAGGTTACTAACTAAAGTACAAAAAGTAAATAAAAAGGGAAGGCATCAGCATTTCAAAAGCTTGGTCAAGAGTCTTCTTGTCTGGGTGAGGGTAAAATAAAATCTTAAAGGCATTTCAAAAGGGCAAGGGTAGAGCAGACTATACCTTTTAGAGTCCAAGGGGTTCACCTTCTATTGGGGGGGGGGCAGGAATATCTGCCACAATTGGGTCTGGAGAAAGACTCTGCTGCAAATTCATCCGAGGAATGGTACATTAAAGATCATAGGGCTAGATGATTCGTCCATCCATCACTCCATGTGACACAGAAGATGTAGAATTTGATCATGCAACACAGGTTGTAACATCGCTGCAAGTTCCCATTACCAACAGGTAGAAAACATTTCCACCTGGTCTCATTCATGCGAATTGAAACATTTATACATTGCCATTTCCACAGTTCTTGAAAGTACTGCTCTCAAGGACAACTTCACAGGCTTACTATGTGTAAGACAATAAAACCTCAATAACCAAGCTAGCATTTTCATGAGAACTAAATCTGAAAGTAAAGTTCACTTTAGCACGAATTGCAAAACTTTTTCTGCACAGACACGAAAACAGGGCCTTGAAGGCCTCACTTAGGCTAATCCTAGGGAATTAAAACAACAAATTGTTTATGCATTTAATACACCTTTAGCTTTCTACACAATAACTCAATATTAATAAGCTTCCTTACTTGTTCATGTTAAAATAAAATTAAAAACAAAAAAGATTCTTAACCCTTTCATGTAACTATAGTGTATAACTGCAATTTCTACATTTTTACATTGTTTTCAATTGTTTATTTTCCAAAATCCATTATTGTTTTAATGCAAACTGTTAAATAACTTTATAAACTATAAGATTAAATGAATTAATCTGTTAAACATAAACTTACATGACTATACCACATGCTTGAATTCTGACAACTTGCAGTGAACGCACGTTAATATAGCTTTTCAGTGCCCCACCGTACACCAAAACTGTTAATACTTGGATTAACATAATGCTTAAACTGTCACGTATCACATGATCACTGTCAAGTTAAGGGCATTACTAACATTTCCGCTACATCAACTTTGAATGGTTATTTGGACCACTCATTAGCAGAATCAATAAGGGATTCAATCTGGCTGCTCTTAATATTGAATGTGTGGCTCCTTTAAACTTTCCTGGATTCTATGACTTTAATAAGATGCTAATAGAAAAATAGTGTTTCCAATTATTGTTAAGTAATCCTAGTGATTTTCTTTCATTGTAGAGTCTAGAAAACCAAGGGAAGGTAGTTATAGCTCTTTTTCTTTTAAATGTGAGAGGAGCTAAATCTTTGAGGTTGTAAAACATGCATTTGTTGCAATATGAGTTGTATACATTGATTTTTTGATGATGAGAATGGGGAGATGAGAGCAGAAACCTTTATTGCCAGGGAATCCGTTTTAAAGTTTTTAGTGTCCTGGTAAAAGGTTAACTTTTTTTTTTTGACCAAATACTCTACTGTGCATTAACCAGAGAAAAGAGAACCTTGAAATGGTCAGACTAAGCTTCTTAATTGGGTCCGAAAAAATTAGCAGATCGTTAATAGTGATTACTATATCCAAAATAGCACCTTTGCTGTAAGTATGTTTGTGGCAGTGTTTAATGTGATCATTGCTGTAAATGATCAAAGTGAGAGCACACCCAGCAATGTCTATATCATTATCCCAGTGAAGGTTACAATCACTTAGTAAGTTAATGATTTCTGGGTGGATATGTTAATTAGTCATTTGCTTATACATTGTTCTAGGAAGTTTGGATTGTCATCTGAAAGAGTCACATATCTGTGGATCAAAGTAGGCCAGGAGCATCTTCTGTTAGTCTTGCTCCCTTTCGGACTTACCAATGCTCCTCAGGTGTTCACAAATGTTATGGCGGTGGTCATCACTCATCTCCAGATGTTGGGGATACCAGTTTTCTCCTACCTCACACTGCTGAAGGCATGCTCGCTAAAGTTAGTCATAGTTTATCTTCAGAAGATGTGGAGCCTCCTGACATCCCTGGGGTTCACGATTAACCAGCTGAAGTCACATCCAACTCCCTTTGCAAAGTTTATTTTCATTGGAGCTGTCCTGGACATGGTTTAGTTCAAGGCCTTCTCTCCATTGCAACAAGTTCAGGACATTCAAGCTATGATCCTGATGTTTCAGCCTCGGTTCTGGTGGCTGCTCAATTGTAGTTGGACAGCCAGCAGACCCCTCCCCCTTTGCCAGCAAGAGTTGATGGTGGTGATAGATGCATCACCACTGGGCTGAAGAGGTCATCTGTGAAAGATGAAGATCAGCAGGTCTTCAGCAGAAACGTAGTTCCATATCAGTCTACTTGAGTTGCTGGCCATTCATCTGTTGTTGAGGCCCTTCCTATCATTGATCAAGGGGAGTCCAGTGCAGGCTCTCATGGATAACCTCACCACCTTGTGATAGTGCAACAAGCAGGGTGGAGTAGTGTTGTGGGTCCTGTGCCAAGAACCTTTGTGCCTCTGGAGTTGGCTGGAGCGTCAGGGCATTTCCCTGGTTGTGAACCACCTGGTGGACTTCTTGAATGCCAGGATGAACGAGCCCAGCTGACAGCCTCTGGTAGATCATGGATGGAGCCTACACCCTGACGTGACAAAGGTCATCTTCCGGCAGTGGGGAGAATTTCTCAACTGTCAAGAAAATTTACTGTTGAAGGTTTTGCACGTTTGAGTTTCTGGAAGAAGACTCGTTAGGTCAACCATTCCGGCTGGAAAAGAACACAGGACCTCTCTTCCCCTTTCTTCCCGAGCCTCTTCTGCCCTGAGTTCTGAAAAGGTTCGGAACAACAGGGCCCAAGTCATCCTACTAGCTCAGGATTGTGCCCCTTGAGTGAGGTACCAAGATTTTTGGGACATGAGAATCTGCTTTCTGCTCAGGGTTGCACTTAGAGAGGAGCTCCTGTTGCTGCAGCAGGGCAAGCTTCTTCACCTGAGCTTGCTCAGTGTATACCTCCATGAATGGAGATTGAAAAGTGAGAGTTAACTGCATTTGATCTGCCACCCAAAGTGGTGAATGCCATGCTTGCCGGCAAGCGGCTTCCGCAAAGTCCATTTACGCCAGATACACATTTGTGGCCTAGTTTGCAGCCCAGAAGATAGAACCCTGTTGGATGTTTTTTTTTTTTTTTTTGGCTTTGGCTTAGCAAACCCTTGACGCAGGCATGATTAAAGGTTATTTGTTAGCCCTTTCCACCTTTTTGCATTTACTAGACCAACTGTTCTTGTTTAAATCACCTCTTGTTGTGGAGTTTATTGATGGTTTTACACATGCTTCCTCCCAAACAGTTTTTGATGCCTCAGTGGGACTTTACTCGATGTTGACGTTTCTCATGTGTACAGCCTACGAACCAGTGCTCAGCTGCTCATTGAGCCTTCTCACTGTAAAGATTGTTTTCCTTATTGCCATTACTTCAGCTCGAAATGTGAGTGAATTTCAGGCACTGTTGGTGCAACTCCCCTACACCACCCTTTTCTGGACAAACTGGTCCTGTAGAGTTGTGCAGCCTTGTCACCTTAAGTCAAGTCTACTTTCCATGTTAGTCAATCCTTCACTCTCCTTGGGTTTTTTGTTCCTCCTTTTCTTCAGCAAGATGGCATAAGGCTATATTGACCAGACAACAAGAGAGCTTGTGTTTTTTTATTTCAATTGTACCAAGGATCATAGAGTGGACAATCGGCATTTTACGTTGTTCGCTGTGGTGCAAGAGGCCACTCCATTCCATGGATTGGCCCTCTTTTTAACATCTAAATAAAAGGTCTGAAATTAAGAATATGCATAGTGGTTCTGATGATTGTGTCATTCCAGAGTTAAGCAAGAAGCTAATGTCAGTGCACAAAGGTGGTACGTGTATGGGGCTGTGCTCCATCATTTCCGGGGCGGAATGAAACCAGGGCAGAACTGAACAGTGCCACCTAGCAGTGCACAGTCTGATGCCTAAGGAATAATCTAAAGCTGAGAGATCTGCAGCAGAATATCCATTTGAAAGAGCATTACTGAAGGTAAGTAATTAGTTCAATTAATTAAAAATACCTCAGGTGAAGTTATGGTAATATATGCATCATACAGTACCCCTAGCCTAGCCAGGCACTGCTCCTAAATGCCTATATGGCATCACAGATTATATAATTGAATCCTTCACAATGATCTACTGTTCCTTTTTAGCACATAGAGGAAATAGGCAAAGGCCATGACCTATTGGCCTGCAAGTGTTAGTTTGTTGTGTCACTGTTTGTTAGGCACCGTATTACCATGCCTTCTATTTGGTATGTACAAGCCGTGCTAACAGGCTACTCTTTGTATGCTCTAGAGACTTGAATAAATTGAGCAAAGAGCATGAATGCTTTCAGCCATCTACATGCAGGTATATTTTATGCACTTGGATGTAGCACACACACTGAACTACCAAAGTCCTTGACAAGTATGCTACATACATGTCTAGTTATGTTACGTAGATTTGTATGACTATTTATCACCCATGAAGGTATCCAGGCCCTGGAATAGGAATGTAGGTCGATAGGAGCTCCTATTTGAACAGCCATTTCTTCCATCTCTTGTGGAAGTTGAGTAGCGAAGGGAAGGTCTTGATGTGTTAGGGGAGTTCATTTCTGGTATTGGCAGTGATGAAGACCTCCTGTCTGACTTCCTTCTGAAGTTGCACAAGACACGTGAGAGGGCAAGTGAGGCTGAGCGTAGCTGACTGGTTGGATGGTAGAATTGAAGTCTTTTGTTCGAGGTATGTAGGTCCAGTGTTGAGGAGGGCTTTGTGTAGGCATGGACGAGCAGCTTGAATCGACATAGTTTCTGGATGGGTAGCTAGTGTAGTTCGGTGGGGTAGGGTGTGATGTAAATGCTTCTGCTGACATCTAGGGTGAGCCCGGTGGCAATGTTTTGGATAGCCTCGAGTTTTAGAGTGAACTGACTGAAGACACCAATGTAGAGCGTGTTGCCATGGTCAAGTTTGCTGGTTTTGAGAGCCTGGGTGACAGTACATCTCGTACATCGGAAGCCATTTGAAACTTTTGGAGAGGGTTCTAAGTATGAGGAAACAGGATGAGGTCACTGTTTTCACCTGTTTATTCATTGTTAGTTTGTCATCTAGAATGATACGAGGTTTCTGGCATGGTCTGTTGGGGATTGGGTGGCTATCAGGAGGAGTCCCCTAGTGAGCTCCTGTTTCGGAAGCTCAGGAGCTCTGTTTTGTCAGTTTTTTTGTTTTCTGCAGTTTTCCCTCAACCATTTGGCCACATTAGTCTCACTCCAGTATTGGAACTTTCATAGATTCACATGCTTTAATCATTCCCCGTCGTCGAGATGGGAGTCCCCGGTATAATTTACACAAGTAGTGTCAACATATATCAACAAAGAAAAAATGCCCTAGGCCTCTTCAATTTAACAGTCTATCAGAGTCATTTTGTGAAAAAGACCAAACTTGAGCATTCACCAATCAGGCAACAGCACCCTCTAGAATCCTCCTGAGAGAAGCTCCAGCACCTCAGATTTTCTACTGCACGTCGTGCTAGGGAGTCTCCTCAGAGCTCTGCTCTTTCTTCACACCTTTTCAACATTTTCTCTCAGAGAAACTTATCTAACTTGATTTGTCAACTATTTTCCAACTATGTCTGACAAGGAGAAGAAGGGTCTCTTCAGAGACTGCAAGACTTGTGGAAAGAAAAGGCTTCATTCTGAAGACCCTCACCAAGACTGCATTTACTGCCTCTACCCAGACCATTCAGCTAAAGACTGTAAGATTTGTCGTACCTTTTCCTCTAAAACTTTAAAGGACAGGGAAGGCAGATTATTGATATGGCTGCAGAAACTAAAACATAGAAAAATCCAGTTTCTGACTCTGAAATGATGAATCTTCAACATCCAAGAGATCATCAAAGAAGGTGAGATCAGGCTCCAGATCTCCCTCACAACTCTCAAGAAAAGCCCACAAATAGACTGTTTCAGGTACTTATAAGGGCCACAGCCCATCTTTTTCTCCTAAGAAAGTTTCCAGGAAAGAGGGGAGAGGCCATTCTTCCAGTTCAGAGAGGCACAGAAAATCTTCCTCTGTACCACCATCTGTGCCTTTTAAGAAGCCATCCTCTGTAACTGGGGAAAAAAGCATCGTCGACGACGGATTAATCGTCGACGGTACTGTCGGTGAGTGCTTTTCCGGCGACGACGTCTAGTTCTGCGTTTCCACCGTCGACGGCTCCGCCGGCGACATCGTCAACGAGGACAGGTACCCCACCGTCGACGAGAACTGCAGCTACGACATCAGCATCGACGAATGTCTACACATCGTCGACGGCGCTGATGTCAGTGTCAGCCCTACCGTCGTCGCCGGTAGAATCGTCGGCGAGACTTTCTTCTGTTAAAATCTCTGTGCGTCCAGCGTCTACGACACCGTCCACGACGAAGTCTGTATATGTGCCGTCGACGACACCGTCGACAAGAGAGAAACATCTAAAAAGTGTGGAAAAGCTGACGCTAACTCATATATCACCTAGTAAGGTGTCCTCCCTTGTTCCAGTACACCTTTTAGAGGGAGACGAAGACTCAGGTGATGAGGGGCCATTTGGAACAGCCCACAGTCCATCCCAACTGAACGTAAAGTATCAGGAAGAAGAGGAGGAGTATGAGGAGGCCTATGACCCCCAATTTTATTCAGAACAGCAGCAATACCACCAGGGAGCATATATTTCATCCTCCCTATTGACTGACCTCAGAGCGATGTTGGCTGATTACAACAGGCGGTGTCCCCCTCAAGGAGAACAACCTCCCCCATCGCCCGTCTCTCCGGTTACCACTCCACATCAGTGGCCAACTTCCTTACCTCTCACAAATGTGGCCACTCCTGATATGACACTTCCTCAGGATAGGGACATCTCGGAAGGGGATCAGGAAGAAGGGGAGCTCCTGGACACTCACTCAGAGTGGGACGAATACATCATCCCTGCTCCTCCTTCTCCTTCTCCTTCTCAATCTAAGGTGGAATCCCCACCAGAAGATATAGGAGGGTTTCACAATCTTCTAAAGAGAGCTGCCAAATGTTTTGCTTTACCAATGCCTACCACGCAAACAGACTGTTTCCTTTACGACTTTAAGGAGCCTTTTCAGAAATTCGTGCGCTCTATCCCGATGGTAAACTACCTGTGGGCAGAGGGTCTTAAAGTCATGCATAATCCGGCTACAGTTACTGTAGTACTGCCTCGTTTGGATAAGAAATACAAAGCACCGGACGATGCACCAACATGTCTAACTGGACACCCTCCTCCGGATTCAGTGGTAGCTCAGGCAGCACAAAGAAGATCTAAGAATCCTTCTGCCCCGATTTCCGCACCCCCAGACAGAGGGTAGACGACTAGATAACATAGGTAAAAGGTTTTCCTCTATGGCTAGCCTAGTGGTAAGAGCTGCCAACTCTTTGGCAATACTGGCTAGGTTTGATAGACAACTTTGGGTGGACATTGCACCTTATATTAGCCAGTTGCCGGAAGATGCAAGATCAGAGGCAAACAAAACGGTACAGGAGGGTCAACGCACATCTGCAGAGCTTATAGACTGTGCAATGGACATAGCAACCACTGTTTTTCGACAACTCGCCGGTGCAGCGGTGCTAAGAAGGCAAGGTTGGCTTAAAGCTACCTCTTTCCGTCCAGAAGTGCAAAATAAAATCTTAGACTTACCTTTTGATGGCCAGGCATTATTTGGGAAACACATTGACGCCTTACAATCCATCAAAACAGACACAGACACTGCAAGGTCACTAGGGACCCTGCAATATCGAAAGTCTTCCTTTCGACCTAGAGGGCGTGGCCAACCCTCATACAGAGGAGGATATCAACAACACAGATATTCCACCTATCCTTCCTCTTCCCAACAATATCGCCAATACTACTCACAGGGGCAGCCGCCGCAGCCTGCCTGTGGTAGACCTGGAGGCCGTGGATGCTTAACCCGCCCGGCCAAAGATTTGGCTCGTAGAACCTGATGCTTCCGAGGCTCCGGCTACACCCAATTCTCCTCCTTTCATTCTGGGTGGGAGGATATCTCTATTCCTCAAACAATGGCAAACCATTACTTCAGACAAGTGGGTCCTACAATTAGTGAAACGGGGCCATACTTTAGAATTTACCCAGATACCTCCCTCCAAACCCCCCCGCAGGACTCCTTCAAGATACCCTCAACAACTCAAAAAGGAGATCGACAAAATGCTTCTCAAAGGAGCTATAGAGAAGGTGCCTCGAGCCCAGCGAGGAACAGGATTTTATTCCAGGTTCTTCCTCATTCGGAAAAAGTGGAAGGATTGGAGGCCGATCCTCGATTTAAGGGAGCTAAATGTCTACTTAAAAAAGCAATCGTTCAGTATGATCAGCCTACAAAACGTCCTCCTGCGTCTCAATCAGGGAGATTTCATGTCTGCGCTAGACCTGAAAGACGCATACTTCCACATACCCATCCATCCTGCCCACAGAAAATACCTGAGATTCAACGTAGCCGGCAGCCCTTTTCAATTCCGTGTCCTTCCTTTCGGGCTGAAATCAGCTCCCAGAATATTTACCAAATGTCTAGCACCAATCGCAGCCTTTCTCAGAAGGAGAAAACACAAATTTTTTCAATACTTAGACGATTGGCTGATAAAGGCAAAGACCTACGCAGGAGCGCACAAATCAACAAAAAAGTGCGTTTCCTTACTAACCAACCTCGGACTCCCCATCAACTGGGAGAAATCCAAGCCTCTACCAGCTCGCAATATTACCTTTCTAGGGGCAAAACTGGACACACAATCCACCATGGCATGTCCCACGTCACAGAGGCAACAAAGGTTACTGACTCTAGCAAGTTCCATACAGAAAAGAAGCAAGGTTACTGTCCATCTGTTCAAGTCTCTGTTGGGCATGATGTCTTCATGCATATCTCTAGTTCCTCTATGCCGTCTAAAGATGCGCCCCTTACAGGAGCAACTAAATTGTCAATGGCTCCAAGTGTCAGGTACTTTCGAGGATCAGATACAAATAACTCCGAAAATGTCAGGGCTCTGAGATGGTGGTCTCTAAGGCATCATCTATCAATCGGCCTTTCTTTTCTACAGCAGCCAGTTCCGTGGACCATAACGACGGATGTATCCCTGGAAGGCTGGGGAGCTGTAATACAGGATCTGCAAATAAGTGGCAAATGGCCACCGCATCTGGCATCAATGCATATCAATTGGCTGGAGCACAGACCAGTGCACCTGGCCTTACAGCCTTTCTTCCCAAGATCTCAGGATCGCAAGTGGTAATAAGGACGGACAACACCACTACGATGCATTACCTCAACAAACAAGGAGGCACAAGATCTCTCCCTCTCTCCAGAGAAGCCCAAGCAATCTGGAATTGGGCCTTGCAGCAAGGCATCACACTATCAGCGGTACACTTGCCAGGAACAAACAACAAGACAGCTGATGCACTCAGCAGGCAGAAGTCGAGCTGCCACGAGTGGGAGCTAGACCAGTCAATAGTGAACCACATTTTTTCCCAGTGGGGAACACCAACAGTAGACCTGTTTGCGAACAAACACAACGCCAAATGCCAGTTCTTCGCAAGTTGGCATCACCAGAAGGGATCTTGGGGGAATGCGTTTTCAATAGTCTGGTCAGACATCTTTACTTACGCCTTTCCTCCAATTCCGTTGATCCCAAGGGTACTCACGAAAATGAAAGCAGAGCCGTGCACTAGGATATTAATAGCTCCGTACTGGCCGCGTCAACATTGGTTCGCGGAACTTCTCATTCTATCAATCAAGCCTCACATTCCGCTGGAGCCGTTACCCCAATTGCTAACAATGAACAATGGCCAGGTTTGGCACCCAGATCCGAAGTCGATTCATTTATCAGTCTGGCTCCTGACCACAGAGAGTTCGCACGTTTGAATATCCCACAGGAATGTAGGGATATTTTCTCAAAAGCCAGAGCGGATAGCACCAATAAAACGTATTATTGTAAATGGAGACGATTCTGTGCCTGGTGTCATCAACGACAGATTGGCCCATTAGTCTCACCACCAGAGGAAATATTACCGTACCTGTTGCAGCTAGCTCAAGCTGGCCTGGCACATTCTTCCATTAAAGTTCACCTAGCAGCTATAGCTGCATACAGACGTTCGGATGCTGCACTCTCACTCTATTCCTCTCGTCTGATAAAGAGGTTCTTGAAGGGGCTTTTCAGAGTTTTCCCTCCTTTCAGACCACCACCTCCTTCGTGGAACCTAAATATCGTCTTAGCACAACTGATGAAGCATCCGTTTGAGCCGATCCATCGTGCTTCTCTCAAGTTCCTGTCATTGAAGGTTGCTTTATTGGTAGCTCTCACATCAGCAAGGTGAGTCAGCGAGGTGCAAGCTCTCTCCATTCAAGAGCCATTCCTACAGCTTAAACACGACAGACTGCTGATGCGCACTAACCCGCATTTTATTCCAAAGGTTCCTTCAGACTTTCACATCAACTAACCTTTAGTCTTCAAATCCTTTTTTCCCCATCCATCTACTCCGGCTGAGAGGGCATTACACTCCTTAGATGTTAAAAGATGTGTTCAATTTTATTTGGACAGGACTAAATCTTTTCGATGCTCTAATCAGCTATTCGTAGCATACAGTGCTCCTAGGAAAGGGCATCCACTCTCCAAGAAGAGTATTTCCAGATGGATCGCCTCAGCCATTCGCTTCTGCCATCAAGCAGCAGGCAAACCTCTGCACTCTCCTGTACATGCTCACTCCACGAGAGCAGTCTCATCGTCAGCGGCACTGTTCGCCGGAGTTTCACTACAGGACATTTGTAGGGCAGCAACATGGAAGAGCTGTCATACATTCACAAAACACTACTGCTTGGAATCTCTATCTCGGGGAGAGGTAGCAGTGGGTCAAGCGGTTCTCAGGAATCTCTTCAGGTGAAGGTGAGCCATCTCTTCTACATCCCTCCATCCTAGTACAGGTATGCACATTGTTTATATCCCTTATATTCACTTATACAAAAAAAAAAAAAAGAAAGTAAACAAGAGTAAGAGAACATTCTAACGGACAGATAAGTGGTTGTTTTTAATGATGGTATTCATATTACATACGTGTTTTGGAATACTTTTTGCTCTGTCACTCTGCTTTTCTTTATGTGTATGTATATATATATGTATTTATTTTTATATATATATATATATATATAGGTATATATGTATTGATGATTTATATATATATATATATATATATATATATATATATATATATATATATATATATAGTTATATAGGTGTATATCTTTATAGTTACATATATTTATATACAGGAATATAATGAGGTTTCATGTATCAAGATGTTTTCGATCAAATATGTTATTATATTACAATGTGCATAGCTACTGCTCTCTACTCTGATTCAAGCATGTGAATCTATGAAAGTTCCAATACTGGAGTAAGAAAATAAGTTACTTACCTGTAACTGTAGTTCTCCAGTATTGGAATCTTTCATAGATTCACATGCGACCCACCCGCCTCCCCGGAGAAGCTCACTTCACCTCTTTCTCTCTCTCTTTTTCCTATATTGTACGCACTTGTGCTTGGAAAATCTGAGGTGCTGGAGCTTCTCTCAGGAGGATTCTAGAGGGTGCTGTTGCCTGATTGGTGGATGCTCAAGTTTGGTCTTTTTCACAAAATGACTCTGATAGACTGTTAAATTGAAGAGGCCTAGGGCCTTTTTTCTTTGTTAATATATCTTGACACTACTTGTGTAAATTATACCGGGGATTCCCATCTGGACGACGGGGAATGATTCAAGCATGTGAATCTATGAAAGATTCCAATACTGGAGAACTACAGTTACAGGTAAGTAACTTATTTTCTTGCAGGAGGTTAAGTTGGTCTTAACGAAAGCCATGTTCTGTATGTCATATGTCCCGTAATGTAATGGACACATGATTTAAACAAAGAGAGTGACCTACGCACACTACAAAACAAGTGTAGCCCACATATAGAGTGCACTCATGACCTGGACAAAGGCAACCGTGTACTACATTCCGTGAGTGTCAAACATTTTGCGGGTACTGCACACTTCATAGAGTATATGAAAACAGGCTATCTCAATTGTGCCTTATACCTTTCATGAATTACTCTTTATAAAATTGCTGATGCCATATGTGATATTTGCCATAGTAGCTATACCTCACTGATGAGACCTAATCAGGCCATAACGGATCTGGGGCTGCTTGTGTTCTCATCTGAAGGGGACATGACCCAGCAGTTTGGGCTGGAATGATCCTACAGGAACAGGACCAAGATTAATTTTCAGAACACAACACCCCACACCCGGCAAATTGGTCATATGTTCAAACATTGGAAGAGAGATTGCACATTGCTTTGGGACGAGGGCCTGACATGTATTGTGCAACACAAACTGAAAAGGAGCTGGTATGATGGTGGTATTGCCATACCAGACTTCTAGAAATATTATTGGGCATCTCAGCTGTCCACCATTAACGGCTGGGTCTTTGGACATCCTAATAAACTGGCTCTCAACTTGATAAGTGGCTGCTGCAACCAGGGAGGTACTAGAGGGGCATTCTACGGACCCTACAAGTTGCAGCAATTCAGGGGACCCACAACAATAGTACTGAACCTGGTGTGAGAAGGCTCACCGACATAGCATACCTCTCAACATTCTCATGCACTATGGAAACCTTTCAGTCCTGGACCACTTGTAGATTTCAGATGGTTACTAACTATGAGCAGCAGCTGGGTTAGGCGTGCCGAATCCCTTGCCTTTCCTCAAAGTCACTATAAAGAGTAGGTTTCTCTGATGTCTTTTGACTGCATGTATTCCAGAATTGAAGTTCTCGCTTTTATTATGTTCGAGAGTGACAATTCACTGGAGTTATTTGAGTTGAAGCAATGTAAAGAAAGCATGATTTCTGGGTCACAAATAAAATACTTTGTTTATTAGCATTTTCTGTAGAAACACCCACTAAAACCAGACTTAGGGGGTCCTTACAACCCTGGCGGACGGTGTTAAAGCAGCGGAAATACCGCAAACACGCCGGCGGACAAAAAAAGGGAATTATGACCCTGGCGGAAACCGCCAACAAAGACAGCCACCTTAACACTTCGCCCGCCACGGCGGTACAGACAAACATATCCCACGAGGAATCCATGGAGCCGGAACTCCAAATACTCCCTTCCCTTGTGTTTCTGCTCTTCTACGACCAACAGCTACGTAGGCGCCGCAGACAACGGTGAGTACTGCACCTACGACATGGGGGAGGCAAAAGTTAGGGGGACACCCACCAAACACCCCCACCCTCGCATATTACAACATACACACCAATGCATTCACAAAAATCACAGTAACAACCCACAATCCCCCCGGAAGAATGAAAAGACAATGCGAAATTCGGTCAAAACTTGTAATGTGGAAATATAGATGTCATACAAAAATATACAGATATATATTTGAAAATCAGTCAGAATTATATACAATACGAGAAATAGTGCAGATATGTACATAACAATGTCCGTGCACCATCAGTCCAAAAACACATGGGCGAGGCCCACAAACGATACCTGACCACAATCGGAGAGAACACTGCCGGGGCATCAGATCGAAATACTACAGGCACCTCAGGGGGAAGGGGAGGGGGGGGCACCTCAGCCGGATGACTGCAAAGCCAGATCCACAACGGGGCTCCATGCCCATTGATGTATCCTGGGGAGTGCAAAGCCACAGTCTCTCAAGTCTCTACAGTGGGTGGGGTGCCCACTGTGCCATCCTGGGGAGTGCAAAGCCACAGTCTCTCAAGTCTCTACAGTGGGTGGGTTGCCCACTGTGCCATCCTGGGGAGTGCAAAGCCACAGTCTCTCAAGTCTCTACAGTGGGTGGCTTGCCCACTGTGCCATCCTGGGGAGTGTGCAAAGCCACAGTCTCTCAAGTTGATGCAGGTCCCTACTGGTACTGGGGGGGAACGGTGCCCAGACTGGATGAGTCTCCCCGTGAAAGGTAGTGTCCTGTCACTGTCCCAGCTGCACATGGGATAAGGATGCCTGATGTGGCGGGCCATTCATTCCTACCCGGTGCATTGCCCTGTTCAGCGGTGCTTTGCCATGGCGGTCTTTGCCCTGTTCAGCGGTGCTTTGCCATGGCGGTCTTTGCCCTGTTCAGCGGTGCTTTGCCATGGCAGTCTTTGCCCTGTTCAGCGGTGCTTTGCCATGGCGGTTCAGGACTGTTCAGCGGTGCTTTGCCATGGCGGTCTTTGCCCTGTTCAGCGGTGCTTTACCATGGCGGTTCAGGACTGTTCAGCGGTGCTTTGCCATGGCGGTCTTTGCCTTGTTCAACGGTGCTTTGCCATGGCCGACTTTGCCCTGTTCAGCGGTGCTTTGCCATGGCGGTCTTTGCCCTGTTCAGCGGTGCTTAGCCATGGCGGTTCTGATAAGGACATTGGTGTGTGGCATGACATTCTATACACTGGACATTGGTGTGTGGCATGACGTCTTCTACACTGGACATTGGTGTGTGGCATGACGTTTCATCATTGCCCAGTGGGGCTGGGGCAGCCGGGGCCCTCCAAGGCACTGACTCCGGCGGTGGCGGTGGTCTCCTGACCAGTGGCGATACTCGGGCCCTCCTGGGCTGTGACTCTGGCGGTGGTCTCCTGACCAGTGACGATAGTGGGGCCCTCCTGGGCACTGACTCTGGCGGTGGTCTCCTGACCAGTGACGATACTCGGGCCCTCCTGGGCTGTGACTTTGGCGGTGGTCTCCTGACCAGTGACGATACATGGGCCCTCCTGGGCTGTGACTCCGGCGGTGGTCTCCTGACCAGTGACGATAGTGGGGCCCTTCTGGGCTGTGACAATGGCGGTGGTCTCCTGACCAGTGACGATAGTGGGGCCCTCCTGGGCTGTGACTCTGGTGGTGGTCTCCTGACCAGTGACGATACCTGGGCCCTCCTGGGCACTGACTCCGGCGGTGGTCTCATGACCAGTGACGATACTTGGGCCCTCCTGGGCTGTGACAATGGCAGTGGTCTCCTGACCAGTGACGATAGTGAGGCCCTCCTGGGCTGTGACTCTGGCGGTGGTCTCCTGACCAGTGACGATAGTGGGGCCCTCCTGGGCTGTGACTCTGGCGGTGGTCTCCTGACCAGTGACTGTTCAGCGGTGCTTTGCCATGGCGGTTCTGATAAGGACATTGGTGTGTGGCATGACATTCTATACACTGGACATTGGTGTGTGGCATGACGTTCTATACACTGGACATTGGTGTGTGGCATGACGTTTCATCATTGCCCAGCGGGGCTGGGGCAGCCGGGGCCCTCCAGGGCACTGACTCTGGCAGTGGTCTCCTGACCAGTGGCGATACTCGGGCCCTCCTGGGCTGTGACTCTGGCGGTGGTCTCCTGACCAGTGACAATAGTGGGGCCCTCCTGGGCACTGACTCTGGCGGTGGTCTCCTGACCAGTGACGATACTCGGGCCCTCCTGGGCTGTGACTCTGGCGGTGGTCTCCTGACCAGTGACGATACTCGGGCCCTCCTGGGCTGTGACTCTGGCGGTGGTCTCCTGACCAGTGACGATAGTGGGGCCCTCCTGGGCACTGACTCCGGCGGTGGCGGTGGTCTCCTGACCAGTGACGATAGTGGGGCCCTCCTGGGCTGTGACAATGGCGGTGGTCTCCTGACCAGTGACGATAGTGGGGCCCTCCTGTGCTGTGACTCTGGCGGTGGTCTCCTGACCAGTGACGATAGTGGGGCCCTCCTGGGCTGTGACTCTGGCGGTGGTCTCCTGACCAGTGACGATAGTGGGGCCCTCCTGGGCTGTGACTCTGGCGGTGGTCTCCTGACCAGTGACGATACCTGGGCCCTCCTGGGCACTGACTCCGGCGGTGGTCTCCTGACCAGTGACGATACCTGGGCCCTCCTGGGCACTGACTCCGGCGGTGGTCTCATGACCAGTGACGATACTTGGGCCCTCCTGGGCTGTGACAATGGCGGTGGTCTCCTGACCAGTTACGATAGTGGGGCCCTCCTGGGCTGTGACTCTGGCGGTGGTCTCCTGACCAGTGACGATAGTGGGGCCCTCCTGGACTGTGACTCTGGCGGTGGTCTCCTGACCAGTGACGATAGTGGGGCCCTCCTGGGCTGTGACAATGGCAGTGGTCTGTGGACCAATAACGACGGTGCTGGCGGTTGTGTCTCGACCGCCGGAAATGATGGCGCACTTCTCCGCCGTGACACTCACAACAGGCTGGGCAGACTTCCTCTGGCCCTTCCCCAACTTTGGTGGAGTCACAGCTGACTCTCCAATCCCCTTGGAACCCATGTCAGTTGTTTTCCCACCAGGAGTCTTAACACGGTCCCGTCGTCCACTATCCAATTTTGGAGCCTTTACAGGGGGTGGGCTGCCAGTGCCTTGGCTCCGGGTCCTACTGCCTGCCCTGGTGGCCGGTGCACTCCAAAAACCTTGAACAGGCACCACTGGTATTGGAGGCTTTTTGGCTGAGGCGCTACGATGGGACTGATGAATTGGAGGGGGGGGGGTGGGGGCAAAAAGGTCAACTTTACAGAGGGACAGTTTCTGACAAACACTGGGATGGGTAGCTGGAGGGGGTCTGGGAGTGGAGGAAGAGGAGGTGGTTGTCGGAGGTGTAACTTTAGGTGTTTTGGGTGCAGGTGCAGGTACTGGAGGCTGTCGTGAGGTGGATGGATGTTGGGTGAGTGATTGCCGGCGTCTGTGTACTTTGAGAGGGGGCGTCACAGACACACTGGGAGAGGACACAGGGGACGTGTAAATGGCAGTGGAGGTGGTGAGTGCAGGTGAGCGGCTTGTGGTGCTGGGTGTCCTGGTGCGACTCATGGTGCCTGTAGATGTGGTGCATGCAGGTGTGTGTGTAGACGAGACTGGGAGGGAGGAGGGAGAAGAGGAGGAGGGGGACACAGTGGAGGCAGTGAATGTTGTGTCTGTATGTGGGTGAGGCTTGCATGAGTGCTTGTGGTGTGTGTGGTGCCTATGTTTGCTTGAGCTACTTGTGTGTGTTGACTTGTGTGCATGCTGGTCTGTAGGTGTGCTTGGGATGGGCTGGGGTACAGGAGATTGGGTCTGGGTGGAGGAAGTTGGAGGGGGGAGGCTAGACACAGGGACAATTGCTGCCATCAGTGTTGAGGCCAAAGATTGCAGGGTTTGCTGAAGGACAGCCTGACCAGAATGAATGCCCTCCAGGAATGCATTACCGTGTTGCAACTCTTGTTCTACACCCTGGATGGCATTCACAATGGTAGACTGCCCAACAGTGAGTGACCTGAGGAGGTCAATGGCCTCCTCACTGAGGGCATCAGGGGTGACTGGGGCAGGGCCTGAGGTGCCTGGGGCGAAGGTGATGCCCACCCTCCTGGGTGAGCGGGCACGGTGCGAACGCTGAGGGGCTGCTGGGAGGGCGGTGCAGGTAGGGGAGGTGGCGGCTGTACCTGTAGAGGTGGGGGGCACAGATGGTGCCGCCACCACAAGGGAGCCCACATCGTCGAACGAGTCCGTGTCGCTGCTTGGTGATCCGGTGCCCGACGTGAAGCTCCCCTCGCCCTCCGTCCCACTGGTGCATTCAGAGTCCGTGGTGTGGCCCTCCATGGCCATGTGGGATGCAGCTCCCTCGTGCTCCGGTGCCACTCTGCCTCCGCCTGTTGATGCTGATGTACAAAAGGACAGGGAGAGCAGACAAAGGGGGGGAGACAGAAGAAAGAGGGTTTTAGTGCATGGCATACCGCTACAGTTGGCGGACAAGACAAACGCAGCAGCCCCCTGCATTACGCTGTGCTCCTGCCCTCTGCACATGCAATTTCTGGGATATGGCCTATATGGCAATGGTGGACATCGGCGCACATGGATGCCACTGGGGCAACTATACCTTGCCTTGGCACTCTGCTGAGGTGGGGTAGAGTGCCACATGGCCTACATTACGGCGGGGCCTTGCCTACCAAACTTGCCCTGGCCTAGGGACACCCACAGCCCACCTCCACCACCCAGACACCTCCACTGCACGCAAAGTCCGCAGAATGAGGTTGTACTCACCCCCTTGTGTCTGCTGTGATGCCCTCAAGCGCCCATCCAACTCCGGGTAGGCCACCGCCAGGATCCGGAACATCAGGGGGGTCATGGTGCGACGGGCACCCCTACCACGTTGGGAGGCCATCCCCAGCTGAGCCTCCGCCGTCTTCTTGCTGCAGCGGCGAATGTCCTCCCATCTCTTACGGCAGTGGGTGCCCCGTCTCTGGTGGGCCCCCAGGGTCTGGACCTCCTTGGCGATGGCATGCCAAATGTCCCTCTTCTGGTGGGCGCTGACCTACATGACATGCACAAGGAAAGAGGAACAGTCATTACCAACTGCACTGTCGTTGTGAGTGGCCCCCTCCCTACTCTGGCCTTGTGGCCCATTCATTCCCATGCATTAATGTTCTATGGACTCTGCCCCCTTCCCTCTTCCAACCAGCCCTCTCCACCCAGGCCTAGCCCATCCAACGTGCTCCCTGTGTACTAACCTGTTGGTCTGGAGGACCGTAGAGTAGCGTGTACTGGGGGAGGACCCCGTCTACCAGTTTCTCCAACTCCTGTGCAGTGAAGGCAGGGGCCCTTTCCCCAGACGCAGCAGCCATCGTCGCTTCCAGACCGAGGTCACAGCAGCACTAGCAGTGTAGGTCCTCTCCTGTCGAAGGTCAGGTATCTAGTGATTGAAGAGATAGAAAATGGCAGTGACGTCCGCGGCGGTGACGTCCGCGGCGGTGCGCATCATCACCGCCAGCGCACCTGTTCATTGGCTCCTGGGACCCATAGGGTCCAATGTTAACCAATGCAGCATTGCGCCGCGGTCTACGACCGCCTACCGCGACGGTGTGCAACGCCAGCGCAGTTACCCCACAATCCCATTGTCCCAGTTTAGAGGTCAGGCAGCCGCCATTTCAGGGGCCCACATGGCTCCATTTACTTCTGCGTCACACATAGCTAGGCCTACACTCAACACACATACAGGAAGGGTTTTGTGAGTGGTGTAGTCTTGTGTGTGACTGTGGGTACATACCTGGATGAATAATGACTGGTTCTTCGCTGTTGTCCTTCGTAGGCACCGTCTGCTGGGACATATGAGAAGATGGCGGAATCCTCCGGTGTACCGACCGCTGGTGTAACTGTTGACAATGGAAGAGCGACATGTCATTGTAACCTACCGGTTTGACCGTGCCACAATCCAGGAACTATGTACACAGTTGGAGCCAGACCTGATGTCACCAATCCGCCATCCGACTGGAATCCCCCCTGACGTGCAGGTGCTGTCAGTGCTCCATTTCCTTGTAAGTGGGTCTTTTCAGACAACTGTGGCCATGGCATCAGGGATGTCCCAGCCTATGTTTTCCAACGTGTTGTCCAGAGTGTTGTCTGCTCTGCTGAAACACGTAAGGAGATACATAATTTTCCCTGAGGTGGAGGATTTGCCTACAGTGAAAGATGACTTCTATGCCCTTGGACATATCCCCAACGTCATAGGTGCTATTGATGGTACCCATGTAGCTCTGGTCCCCCCCCCACCGAAGTGAACAGGTGTACAGGAACAGGAAGAGTTATCATTCCATGAATGTCCAGATGGTCTGTTTGGCAGACCAGTACATCTCGCAGGTAAATGCTATGTTCCCTGGCTCAGTGCATGACGCCTACATCCTGCGGAATAGCAGCATCCCTGATATGATGGGTCAACTCCAGAGGCACCGTGTATGGCTATTGGGGGACTCTGGTTACCCCAACCTTTCGTGGCTATTGACCCCAGTGAGGAATCCCAGGACCAGGGCAGAGGAACGCTACAATGAGGCCCATGGGCGGACTAGGAGGGTGATTGAACGCACCTTCGGCCTCCTGAAGGCCAGGTTCAGGTGCCTCCATATGACAGGTGGATCACTATTCTACTCACCGAAGAAGGTGTGCGACATCATCATCGTCTGCTCCATAATTTGGCTTTGCGACGCCAGGTGCCTTTTCTGCAGGAGGATGATCCCGATGACGGTGTTGTAGCAGCTGTGGAGCCTGTGGACAGTGATGAGGATGCAGCTGATGAAGAAGACAACGACAACAGGGAGTCAGTCATACAGCAATATTTCCAATGAGACACAGGTGAGAACATTTTCATTTTTAGCATTACATTAACTTTCACACGTCTACCTCTATCCTGTTTTTCGATTTGAGTCAACATTTGGTAACTGAGTTGTACCCTTCCATTACGGTTTCACAGGTGTGGTTACCTACGTGTCAACTGCTTGCATCCCTCAAGGGCTTGTGATGTGTGACATAGGTATGTTAGCTTTAGAATGGTACACCCATTATGACACTGTCATTGATAATACATTTTTACTGAATCACAGATTGTTTTGTGTTTCAAGGGTGTTTATTGAAGTGCTCAAAAATGGGAGGGGGTTGGAAAATGGTGATGGGTGATGGTGGAGGAATGTCCATGGCAGAGTCCAGTCTATTAGTCTCACAGGTGCACTGCCCATCTGGGCATAGGAAGTGGAGCTGGGCCAGTTTAAGTATGGACAGGGTAACAAAGTGGGACGGTGGGGGGACAATCAGGGTGGTGTCATTTCCTGGCGGGGGTCTTGCCATCTAGCTCTGTCCTGTTCCTGGATCTCAGGGACCGCTTGCGTGGTGGTTGTCCGTCTGCAGGGGGTGGGGTGCTGGTGTGGTGGTCCTGTGGCGGGGCACCCTTTCCACTAGCGCCGGCGGAGGTGGTGGGCATTTCATCGTCCTGGCTAGTGTCAGGGGCCCCTTGGAGTGCCACGGTGTCCCTCAAGGTCGTCTGTATGTCCTTCAGCACCCCTACGATGGTGCCCAGGGCGGAGCTGATGGTCCTGAGCTCCTCCCTGAACCTCAAATACAGTTCGTCCTGCAGGCGCAGGGTCTCCTGCAAGTTGTCCAGAACCGTCGCCATCGTCTCTTGGGAGTGGTGGTATGCTCCCATGATGGAGGATAGGGCCTCGTAGAGAGTGGGTTCCCTTGGCCTGTCCGCCCCCTGTCGCACAGCAGCCCTCCCAGTTCCCCTGTGTTCCTGTGCCTCCGTCCCCTGGACCGTGTGCCCACTACCACTGCCCCCAGGTCCCTGTTGTTGTTATGGTGGTGGGTTACCCTGGGTGCCCTGTAGTGATGGACACACCGCTGATTGACCTGTCCTGGGTAGGGAGGTTTGGGCCCGCTGGGTGGGCGCTGTGCTGGTGTTACCAGAGGGTGGAAGGTCAGTGTTGGTCTGTGCCTGTGCAAGGGGAACCGACTGTCCCGAGGCCCACGATGGTCCAGGCTGGTCATCGGGATCCAGTAGGGCAGAGCTGCTCTCGTCACTGTGGGCCTCTTCTGGGGGTGGAGTGGTGTTGTCTGGACCCTCTGGTGTGGTGACGGTCCTTCGGGTTCCTGCAGGGGCATAAGAGCATGATTATTGCATGTGTGTGTGTAATGGTGTGCAATGGGGGGGTGTTTGTGTACCCCAGTGCAAGCATTCCGGTGTGTGGGTTTGTGTGGTGATGGTTGGGGGGTTGTACTGGGTATGTGCAGTGGGCATGCTTTAGTGAGGGGTGTCCATGCTTAGTTGTGTCATGCAGGGCTTGGGGTTGGGATGGGTGGTTGGTGTCATGGGTACATTAGTGAGGAGTTGTAGTGATAGGGGAGGGGGTGAGGGTGGGGGTGTGTGATAGCATGGAGGTAGGGTGGGGGATATGATAGTTACGAATTGACTTACCAGTGTCCCATCCTCCACCGACTCCTGCGAGGCCCTCAGGATGCAAGATGGTGAAGACTTGCTCCTCCCATGTTGTTAGTTGTGGGGGAGGAGGTGGGGGTCCGCCGCCAGTCCGCTGTACCGCGATGTTGTGCCTGGAGACCGTTGAACGCACCTTCCCCCGTAGGTCGTTCCACCTCTTCCTGATCTCCTCCCTATTTCTTGGGTGCTGTCCCACGGCGTTCACCCTGTCGACTATTCTGCGCCATAACTCTGCTGTATCTGTGAGCCAAATAGCTGTGGCTCTACCCGGACGATTTCCTCCACCATGACCCTGAGCTCCTCGGAGAAGCGGGGGTGTCTTTGGCGTGCCATGGGGTGGTGTGTGTGATGTGTGGGGTGGTGTATGTGGTGATGGTTGTGGTGAGTGTAGTGGTGTGTGGTGTTTTGTGCGTGGATGTTGTGTGGGTGATGGTGTTGTGTGCCTCTGTGTAGTGGGGTTGTCTATTCTGTGCTCTCTCTCTGTCGCCTTCGTGTCTAATTTTTGGTCGTAGGGGTTTGTGGGTGATGTGGGTGGGTGTTTTATATTGTATTGGGTGGTGGGAGTGTTGTTTGTATGTGTATCAGGTGTGTATATTTGGAATTGTCCAATGTGGCGGTGTTTTGTAGATGTGTGTGTATTTTGAGCGCGGCGGTGTGTACCGCCAATGGGTCGTGATAGCATGGGCGTGTTTCTGTTGGCGTGGAGGTGGAGGATTTGTTTCCGCCAGTTTATCACTGACCTTTGGTGTGGCGGTGTTGTGTGGGTATCTGAATTTCGGCGGATTCCAAGATGTGGGTCATAATAGCTGTGGCGGAATGCCGCGGCGGTATATTGGCGGTTTTCTGCACGGCTGTAAGCACCTTTTACCGCCAATGTTGTAATGACCCCCATAGTGTCCCCAATCTTAAATACTTGGTATTTCCACTGTTTCATGGCCCATAAACAATGATAAATCTTTATCTGTGCTTAGCCTAGTGCTGCGGTTCTTAGCCTTTTGAATTCCATCATTATTGAAACCCAGGGAGTCCCCTGAATCATTATTCGAATCCGGGGACCCCAGTAAGTCATTACTGGTAGCCCGGACCCCGGCCTAAGGATTTTGGAACATTTGAACCGCACAACAGTACACTAAAACTACAGAAACAAGCATTCCTCAAACAGATATACTGATGATAAAATATTCACAAACAATTATTAAGAAAATTAGTTTTAATATTAAAGGGAAAGTTAGAGCTTTTCTAAATTCAGTTGCGGCGACTCATCCTACTATATTACAGTCGATGTATTTGCACTGCTCCCACGAATCAATCAGAGGATGATAACTTAATTTTTAGCCCCCAAATTAAAACTCATATTTACAGAACGTTTTAAGTTTTTAATTTTTACAATTAGCTTCTTTATTCTTTACTCGCACTTTATTTAATCTGTTAATATTATTTAATTGTCTAAGTAGGCGTCGTGGAAGCCCAGCGGTACCTAGACCACAGGTTAAGGTCCACTGGCCTAGTGGACGATGCTAGAATCAGCACAGGCTGTCTGCTTTTTATGAACTGATAATATCTGTTTAGGGATGTAATCGAAAGCAGATTAAATGTTTGTTTGTTTGCGTGGCAGGTAGACGGTTTAAATTTTGAAATATGTTTGCAGCGAAGTGGAATTCTGCTTGCTGTGTTCTGAAGCGAATTCTCCCTCATTTAAAAAGATTAGTGCGTTTTGCTATTACTTCTGCAGCATGCCAACCCATTACATTAAAGGGCCGATGCAAATGCAGTCAGCCACGTATGATAGACAGCACGGAGATATTTTTGATCTACAACCGACATGCAATGGAGTTGTCTGCAGCCATGTGTCCTATGCTAGCCTTCACAATCTAAGTAATCTTTTAATGCATCCAGCTCAGTCTGTGCGCTTGTGTTTTAGAGATTAGTGGAGCCATCCGAACGTAGTTTCTTTGGAAGCTGGGATGCGACTGTAATTGACAGACAGACACAGCATCCGGGATACATTTAAACCTACAGCAATACTGAGCAACATTAATTAGAATCCAGAGTGCGCCAGTATGGCCCCAGGAGAGGCCAGACTGTCAGACGGCATTAAAGCTAACACATGCATAATACCTCTTGAACCAGATCTGAAGCAGGTTATTAGACCGCTTTTGAACGTGTTAGAGAATTATTCAGTAGCAGCCGTGATAGTGGTTTTTCAGAAGTGAGTGGCTTTTGAGGTGTCTCATAAGAGTGCTTTCCCTTTATACATCGGTGTATAAAACCGAGTATATATTGCATTCATGTTTCCCTACCTTTCTACTTTTTCACTTAATATTGAAGGCAAAGATTAAGCTTCGAAAGTCCCGACAAACTGATAATCACGATATCCAGTATTATTATTGTCATTGTGGTTATAACAATCAGCATCATCATATCTCTACTAAAATATTAAAGATAATAAAGAAACTACTACTATTTATAACAATAATTACCATAAAAAGTGGCTGATAAATACAGAATACGCGTTCCAGAACAGAATTAGCAGGCACGATTATTTCTTGTTTTCAAATAAAAAAAAGTTATGTAAATGTAAATTATCTCTGTTGTCAGAGATGCAAGAATAATACTTAAAGACTATTTGGTGGAAATCTCTACTAGAGTGATCTCAAGTGGTATACATATTACATTGAAAATAAACAGTAAGTACTCTTTTCACGCGCACGCAATGGTGCAGTAAAGCGATCGGAGACAGGGTGACTCCTCAACACCCATGCGGAATGGAAAAAGTGGGGCGCTTGCCCAGCAGACTGCAGTATCAATTTAAAAAAAAAAACACCAATTTGGGATTCCCTATGGGGAACTTCTAAAGCTGCAAACAAGCCAGGGAGCCCCCGTTTCCAGGATCTTACAGACTGTGTTGTTACATTCTGCACATTAACAGTGAAATGCCTGAAGGTAGCGATTTTAGATCTTGGATGTGTAAGCAATTGGGTTCCTGATGGTGGTGGTGGTAGTGGCACAATCCTTGTCAAGGTGAAGTCACAAGCAAACCCCAAATAACCTGTGCTCAACCCTCCGGTAGTTTGGCATAGAGCAGTCTGGCTTAACTTAGAGGCATGTGTAAAGTATTTATGCAGCACTTCAAACAGCAATAAAGTGAAAATACAGCACAACAAAAATCCAATCTGTAGAACCGGAGATTTGCAATTTTAAAGATTTTAGTGAATATAGCACCAAAAAGCCCAAAGTGCCAACTGTGGATATGTGGTTGCACTAGAACAGGACAGAGTCACAAGTTAAAACCAACCACAATGGAGCACAAGCCAGCCACAGGGACCAGTTAGACCCGCTGAACAAAAGTACCTTAAATCCTGGTTGCGGATCGTTGCAAGGTGCTGTGTCAAGGATACTTTGTGCAGTCGAAGTAATGTGAGGTCCTTGTCAGAGATGCATTGCACATCGTGAGTTTTGGGGCTCTGCGAGGTTGTGGTGCGAGGTCCTATGCCGTTGATGTGTGGGCTTGCTATGTGAAATCCTGCATCAAGGAAGCGTTCTGAACCGGCTGGTTCTGAAAAAATTGCAGGGTTTACGATGTGATTGCCTGTGTCATCATCGAGGATGCTTTTGAGAAGGGGCCTGGAATGCGAGGGCCTGCACCGGGGATGTGCTGCACACCAGCAGTTCCGTTGAGGCTGTGGGCTGTTCAGGCAGCAGTGGCAATGCATCGGTTATGCTCTGGGTTGCACCACACAACAGAGGAGATGTGTTGGTTCTGCAGGGTACACATATGTGCTGACAGAGGGTGCTTCAGGCTCTTGTCCAAGAGTCCAGGATTAGGGTGGCACCACTTTGCATGGTTTTACTTACAGTTACCAAGCCCAGGTTCTAGTTGTGGGAAACTAGCTATTGGAGTCATTCTGGTGGTCCTGGGTACAGGCAGCAGGTCCAGTTCTTCTCATCAGGGCAGTAGTCTTAAGAGTGATAGTCCTTTCAACAGCACCGCAGTCCTTCCTGGCAGAGTCTTTGACAGGTCCAGACGTGTACTGAAGAGTTGGTGTCTGAGATCCAATGATTATAACTGGCGCCTTCTTCGAAGTGGGAGAAGCTTCTAGAGGATTCCCTTTGAGATGTTCAGGTTTCTTGCGTCTCCTGCCATAGCTCCAGATTAACTACAGGGGTAGGCAATCCTTTGTGTGAAGGCAGGACACTGCCAACTCAGGTGTAAGTGGGTCTGTGTCCTGCCAGTGATGGCCCACCCAGGCCACCTAAGTTCTCTGTTGTGTGTGGCAGTCTGGGAGGAATACACAAAGACAAACTGCCAACTACACCTAGTTACGTGACCCAGAGACAGCTTGTTGGCACTAAATGGCTAAGACAGGGAAATGGCAACTTTCTAAAAATGGCATTTTCAAAATTGTAATTCAAGTTCTGACTTAATTATAGAAGAGGGTTTTTTGTTGCACTTCCAAAGACACCGGATAGGAACTGTTTACCTGTTCCCATTTGGAAGTTAGCCTTATTAAATATAAGGTGACCCGATGTTATCCTATGGGAGAGGTAAGCCATGCGATATTGAAAACAAATTTAAGAGTTTTTCGCAATCAGGGCATGTAAAACATAATAGTACATGTACTACCTTTTAGATACACTGCACCCTGGGGCTATTTTGTGCTGGAGTGTGAGGCAGTGTGCTCCCTTTTTTTGTGTGTCTAATTGACCGTTCCCGTGAGCTGACGAGCTCTGTTGAGGCACCTGTTTGCCTACTGAGTGGTACAAAAACCGGTGAAGACGTTCGGCGGCATTTCAAGCAACCCCTTCAGATATATTTTCTCTCTGCTGATGACGCCCGAAAGCCAGAAACACGTGTCCAGAGATACGGCACTTGCTGCACCTACTTAAGGTGAAAGACTTTTTGAAAAATGTCTCTATCTTTAAATCAAATGACTGCATTTACCATGATGCATTGGGGCTATTTTATGCTGGAGTGTGAGGCAGTGTGCTCCCTTTTTTTGTGTGTCACACTGCACCCTGCACTCTGGGCCGTTCAGGGCCTACCCTAGGAGTGACTTGTATGTATTAAAAAGGACGGTTTGAACCTTTCAAAAGGTGGATTTTGCCAGATCGAAGTGGCAGGTTAAAATTGCACACACAGGTTGCAATGACACGCCTTCGGTGTCGAGACCGGGTCACTCACCTGAAAAGCAAGATGTCTGCAAGGGCGATGGTATGCCCGACCTCCTGGAACACCTCTCGGCACTTCCTGGTGAACACCAAAACCCCGGCAGGTGTCCCAAAAGGAAAAGGGGAGGGAAGAGAAAGAGACAAAACACTGCCACGTCTTGCCGGTCCAGCCAGGCACCCTGTATCTTCGGGGGATGGAGGGCAGGTTGTTGTTGACAGAGTGATAGTAGAGTTAGTGCACTCAGCTTCCTTGAAACTGAATCTCTCTTTCTGATATTGGTACGGGAGCGGTAGAAGAACACCTGGATGCTCCAGCACTTTTCTTGGCACAATTACTAACACTGCATTACCAAAAACCCGAACTGAGTACCATAACAATAAGTACTGCGACACTAGGGCTAGCTTCACAGAGATTCACTGTTGCACACTAGAATTAGAACTGTGGTTGCACTTATCATGCACAAGAAAGACAAACAAGGGCATTAATTATATCACATATAACTTTCCTACATGCATAGGATTAAACTAAAAGGAACAAAAATAATTCAAGAAATACAAATGTCCACTCTGGGTTCAAACAGTTAGGGTGGCACAGTTTGGTTTGGTTTCACTGCGTGTGTGAAAAACCCTTCAAAAAGGAAATTCCTCAAACCTGAAACACAGACATGAATGACACAATTTAAATCCAAGAGTTATGCTATTAGAGAAAGAAAAGTCACGTAAATGCTCTTTCAAAATTGCACTGTCACTTTTTGTAGTACTCGAGCTCAAGCAGATTTCCTGAAGCACATTTAGGCAAGTAATAACAATAATGTAGAATGTTCAGAACAGCATTTGTCTCTTCAAGATAAGCACTCTGCCAAAATACAAGGTTAGGAAAACACATCGCTCAAAGAACAAACTCCCTGAACAATACTAGTCACTTAGCTGCAGTCTTTTCCGGAGTGCTGGAGGAATGCCTGGTGTCAGCTGGTACAGGAACGAAGAAAAGAATTGCCTCAAAAGTCCTGAATACGAGGATGAGAGCAGGGGCTGGACTGCCAAGTCAGATGCTGAGATCAGGAAGCAAAACAAAGCCAAGCAGGGAGGCATGCTTCACTCTGCTATTTAAAGCCAATCAGGAAAGCAGTTGAGTTTCCACATGTGGATGAGACACCACACCCAATTAGAAGCACATGTCTACACCTGCTCACATTAGCAAACAATCATTGGTAAAACAGCATTGATAAAACCAATTGTGTAACACACCACATTATGTTTACTTAGAAATATGAAGGTTTAACCAAGAACAGAGATATTATTTAACCCTAATCCCTGGGGATGCTGACAGATAACGCAGGAGGCACCTTGGGATTCCTGACAGTCCTCCCCACTAAGGACCCTCTCAAAGGGCGGGGTTTGGAAGGGTGCAGGAGATGGAATTTTTTAGTAAGACGTGGAGCATGAACTGTGGACGCGGGTTCCCAGGAATTGTCCTCAGGCCCATAGCCTTTCCAAGCCAATAAATAGTGTAAAACACATAGGACGCGCCTGGAGTTAAGAATTTTGGCCATTTCAAATTCCTATTGCCTGTGTACTTTTACCAGGGGAGGTGGTGGGGCATCTCGGGTATCAGGGGAGTAGGGGCGGAGTAATGACACATGAAATACAGGGTGTACCTTGAAATCATCTGGCAATGTCAGTTCTACTACCACAGGATTGATGATTTTGGCAATAGGAAAGGGGCCTAGAAATCGGGGGTTTAAATTTCTGGATCCTGCAAGATGGAGATTTTTTGATGAGAGCCACACCTGATTTTCTATCTTATAAGAGGAAGCAGGTCTCCTCCTTTTGTCTGCTTGTTTTTTTTTTTACTTCAGCTTGGTAGAGTTTTAAATGGTGGTGTACTTGTTTTTGAATCTTATGTAACTCTTTATGGTGTTTCTGTACTGATGGAACTCTTGTGGATGTTTGAGACCTAGTTTAGGTAGCATTCTTGGGTGCAGACGAAACAGACAGTAAAATGAGGATACTCCTGTAGCCATGTGGACACTGTTGTTATATACAAATTCAACAAGAGGTAAAGCCTTATCCCTCTCAGTAGACCATGTGTCAATGTGACATCTCAGGATTTGCTCCAGCGATTGGTTGGCACGTTCCGTCTGCCCATCCGTTTGTGGATGATATGCAGAGGACAAACAGACGTCCATACCAACAGAGGAACAGAAGCTACGCCAAAACCGTGATATAAATTGGGGGCCACGATCGGAAACAATTGTGGTGGGCAACCCATGAAGCCGTACAATGTATTGGACAAACAAATCAGAGAGCTTGGAAGCCATAGGGAGGCATTTTAATGGAACAAAATGAGCCATTTTAGTTAGGTAATCTACAACCACCCATATGACAGTGTGTCCATTGGAAGATGGAAGATTAGAAATAAAATCCATACTTATGGTATGCCATGGGGCCACCGGAATTGGCATGGGAAGTAATAATCCTGTGGCTGGAGTATGTGGGGTTTTAGCCCGAACACAGGTGGAACAAGTATAGACGTAGCTTCTGACATCCTGCACAAGTGTGGGCCACCAAAACCATCTTTGACAGAGATCTAACATCTTTTTCTCACCCGGGTGACCTGCGAGGACAGAATCATGTCCCCAATGTAATACTGTATCCCGTAATTCTTTGGTAGGGACGTACAACTGATCAGCATAGTATAGTAAACCCTCTTTTTCATACACATCAGTTGAACAGGGAGCCTTGTGTTGGGCTACCCGTATTTTCTCAAGGAACTCTTGGGAAGTGCACACAGCCATGATTTTTTTCTGGGGGTATAAAGCTTTTGACATGTTTTAGCGCAACATCAGAGGAGAAACCCATCCTAGACAATGTGTCTGCCTTTTGTTGTGTAGTACCAGGCCTATAGGTGATTACGAAGTCAAACTCATTAAAGAATAGAAGCCAGCGTAATTGACGAGGTGTCAGGGCCTTGGTCACTTGAAGAAACTGTAAATTACGGTGATCTGTGTAAATAGTTATGGTGTGTCTAGCTCCTAGTAGGTGGTGAAGCCATTCCTGGAAGGCAAGCTCGATGGCCAGAATTTCCCTCTCCGCCACTGTGTAATTTTGCTCTGTGGGTAGCAATTTCTTTGAGAAGTAAGCTACTGGATGGAAATGCCCAGACTCAGGATCTTGTTGGGACAAGACACCACCCACTGCCATTTGGGAAGCTTCTGGATGATGGAGAATGGGTGCTTCAGTGAATGTGTTTTTAAGATGTTGGAAGGCTTTCTGCATCCCAGAGGAACTTAACCCCCTTTCGTAGGAGATGAGTAATGGGAGATACCACAGTAGAAAAGTGGGGTATAAATCTCCGATAAAATTTGCGAAGCCCAAAAACTGTTGCACTTCCTTGATGGATCTTGGGCCTACCCAATCCAGGATAGCCTGTACCTTGGACCTATCCATGGAAATTCCATCGGGAGTGATCACATAACCCAGGAATTCTACAGTTGTAGTGTGAAAAACACATTTTTCAAGTTTTGCGAAGAGATGATGCTCACGAAGCTGTTGTAAAACTGCTCTTACATGCCCTATATGTTCCTCAGTTGAAGACGAATAGATAAAAATGTCATCAATGTATACCACTACACAGATATCCAGAAACTCCTGCAGCACTTCATTGAGTAAAAATTGAAACGCTGCAGGAGCGTTACACAACCCGAAGGGCATCACTGTGTACTCGAAGAGTCCGAATTTAGTTCGGAATGCTGTCTTTCACTCATCCCCCTTCATCACTCAGTTCAAGTGGTAGGCGCCCCGGAGGTCGAGTTTAGCATAAATGGTCGACTGACGTACCGGATCTAAAAGTACCGGGATCAACGGAAGTGGATACCGATTTTTTTTATGCTCACTTTGTTCACTGCGCGATAATCTATACAGGCGCGCAGCTCGCAATTCTTCTTGGGCACGAAGAACAAAGACGACGATACTGGTGACGTTGAATGACGAATGAAAACCTTCGCCAATAGATCATCCAGTTAGTCTCGCAGATTCTATGGTTCAGAAAGAGCGTACACCCTACTACATGGTAGCTTTGCCCCTGGAATCAAGTCTATACGACGATCATATGATCTATGTGGCGGCAGCTGGGTGTCCTTCTGTTCACTAAAGACATATTGGAAGTCTTTATACGGTGCAGGAATGGCAAGTGTGTTGTCCGGCTTGATAGCCGTACTATGTGTGGACCCACAATGCAAGGGTGTCACTAGTAATGGTTTGTATTGGTAAAAGGAGTGCCAGCAATGTTTAGAGTCTAATGTCACTGTCTTTGCTGCCCAGTCAATTTTGGGATTGTGTAACTGAAGCCAGGGTATCCCCAAAATGGCTCCAAATACTGGGTATCTATGAGGTCAAACTGAATTTGTTCTGTATGGTTGTTTGCACAAAGCATGGACATGGGTGATGTTTGATAAACGATAAGGCCGGAAGACAATTCTGAGCCTGCATGGCTCTGACTGGTTCAGGGACATCTTTTCTGAAAGTCTTAATATTTAGGGTTTTAGCCAAACCCAAGCCTAAAAATTTTCCGGCAGCCCCAGAGTCAAGCAACATGGGAATGACCTTACGAACCTGAGGGGACAACACTAAGGTCACAGTAGGAGTTTGATGTCGAGGTACTGGACTGGTGGTAATAGCCAGAAGATGTGAGACCATATTGAAAGAAGCGCTTGATAAAATGGTCTCAGAAGTTATCGAGCCAGTTCGTTTTCCGCCTGGTCAGGAAGAGAGAATTAAGGCCCTGTTACCGCTCCGATGGCTTTCTTTGGACCAGTAGGCTTGTTAGGACATTCCCGAGCAAAATGCCCTGCCTTACTGCAGTATAAACACAGTTTCAATTTTTTCCTGCGTTCTTTCTCTTCCTTAGATAGTGGGCCCGCACACTGCCAATTTGCATGGGCTCACTTGTATCATGAGTGGGAATGGTGGACTAATTTTTCTCAGTTTTGACCACCACTAAGCGTGTGCCACCCCAGAATTTTTCTCCCTTATGTTCACTCAAGCGGTGATCCAGTCGAACCACCAGGTCAGTGAACTTGGAACACTCCGTAGGAAGTTCCACAATTTGGGCTAGAACATCCTTGATCGTCCCGAAGGCCACGATAGAAGAGGGAGGTCCTCTTCTCCTCGGGCCACTCAGTCTCTGCCACCAACCGATTGAGAGAGGTGATATAGGACAGTAGGTCCTTGTTTCCCTGGCGCAAATTCAGCAACTCATTGTCACTAGCTTGCACGAAGAGTTGTTCGGCGATCAGTTTCCGCAAGTTTTCCTTGAACCGGTTGAAATCATACAGTATAGGGTCATTGCGCTCCACCAGCAGAATAGACCAATTAGCTGCATTGCCTCCCAAATAAGAGATATTAAAAGCTACCTTTGCAGCATCGTTGGGGAATGCAGCTGCCCGACACAAAATCTGTAGCTGGCACTGGTTAAGAAAAATGTTGAACTTGGCACTATCTCCAAAAAACCTTTCTGGAGGAGCTAAGGGCACAGGGGTTGGTGTTGTGACCATTACCTGCATGGGTTGTGTGGTGGAAGTTGTTGGGCCTGAATCGGGTCTAGGAACATGATTAGATGGATCAAACCGAGGGGCCTGTGGTACTGGAGATCTTCGTTTTCATTTGACTCCTCCCCAGGGGGTGTCTTGTGGTTTATACTGCTGTAATTCAGTGTGCAACTCCAGGTTCTCTTGCTTTAAGGAAAGAACTTCCTTCTGTAATTCCCCTAGGGCCCTAGTTAAATCTAATAAAAATTGAGCATCCTGATCAGCTGGTAAAGCCTGTGCTAAACCTTTGAAAGTACTTATTGAGGAATCCATCGCCCAGGCAGCCCTGTATGTTGTGGCTTGGCTTTATGTCGAGACCTGGCCACTCATCTGATAAGCAGGATGTCTGCAGGGGCGATTGTATTCCCCTGATTTCCTGGAACACCTCTCAGCCCTTCCTGGTGAACACCGAAACCCCAGCAGGTGTCCCAAAAGGAAAGGGGGAGTGGAAGAGAAAGAGTCAAAACACTGCCACGTCTTGCCGGTCCAGCCAGGCACCCTGGATCTTCAGGGGGTCAGGTCGTTGTTGACAGAGTGATAGTAGAGTTAGTGCACTCAACTTCCTTGAAACTGAATCTCTCTTTCTGATATGGGCACAGAAGCGGTAGAAAAACACTGGGATGCTCCAGCACTTTTCTTGGATAATAATAACTGTTGGCACAATTACTAACACTGCATTACCAAAAACCCAAACTGAGTACCATAGCAATAAGTATTGCGACACTAGGGCTGGCTTCACAGAGATTCACTGTTGCACACTACAATTAGAACTGTGGTTGCACTTATCATGCACAAGAAAGACAAACAAGGGTATTAATTATATCACATATAACTTTCCTGCATGCATAGGGTTAAACTAAAAGGAACAAAAACAATCCAAGAAATACAAATGTCCACTCTGGGTTCAAACAGTTAGGGTGGCACAGTTTGGTTTGGTTTCACTGTGTGTGTGAAAAACCCTTCAAAAAGCAAATTCCTCAAACCTGAAACACAGGCATGAATGACACAATTTAAATCAAAGAGTTAATGCTATTAGAGAAAGAAAAGTCAATCAAATGCTCTTTCAAAATTGCACTGTCACTTTTTGTAGTACTTGAGCTCAAGCAGATTTCCTGAAGCACATTTAGGTAAGTAACAACAATAATAATGTAGAATGTTCAGAAATGCATTTGTCTCTTCAAGATAAGCACTCTGCCAAAATACGAGGTCTGAAAGACATCAGCTATTCTAGGAAAGCGGCGTGGCGCTCAAAGAACAAACTCCCTGGAGAATACTAGTCACTTAGCTGCAGTCTTTTCCGGAGTGCTGGAGGAATGCCTGGTGTCAGCTGGTACAGGAATGAAGAAAAGAATTGCCTCAAAAGTCCTGAATACGAAGATGACATCAGGGCTGGACTGCCAAGTCAGATGCTAAGATCAGGAAGCAAAACAAAGCCAATCAGGGAGGCATGCTTCACTCTGCTAATTATAGTCAATCAGGAAAGCAGTTAAGTTTCCACATGTGGATGAGTCACCACACCCAATTAGAAGCACATGTCTACACCTGCTCACATTAGCAAACAAGCATTGGTAAAACAACCATTGATAAAACCAATTGTGTAACACACCACATTATGTTTACTTAGAAACATGAAGGTTTAACCAGGAACAGAGATGTGATTTAACCCTAATCCCTGGGGATGCTGACAGATAACGCAGGAGGCACCTTGGGGATTCCTGACATTTGGCAGGTTTGCAAGGCTACTTAAGTGGGTGGCAACACAAATGCTGCTGGCCCACTAGTAGCATTCAGTTTACATGCCTTAGGTACATGTACTACCACTTTATTAGTGATGTGTCAGTGAATTAAATATTCCAGTTGAGAATAAGCTAATGTGACCATGCTTTAAGGCATGAGCACCCAAACTTTAGCACTGGTTAGCAGTGGCAATGGGCAAGGAGTCGTAATGCCAACAAAAATGAGAACAGAAAAATATGGAGGATTAAGGAAAAAAGTTTGGGGAAGACCACTGTTATGATCACGTTATGTTCCTCTTCTCTTTCTCCTATCACCATGTGGCTCAGATCAACACTGGAGAATGCAGGAGTTGATTTGAAAACCGTTAGCGGTAGACAGGCGTAGGATACACCTGTAGAGGCATTCAGCTCTGTGGCTGCCCCTATTATTATAACTTACATATTTCTTCGTCACTTCAGGTCAGCTGCCACATTTTATTCTGCCTCTCAACACTGGCAGCGACCGGATTCTGGCCCATGTGTAAAGAAAACGAACAAGTGCACCTCAAGAGCTGTGCTGGGGGTAGCTGCTGTGACAGGAGAGACATGGAGGGAATCTGAGGTAGGTCGTGGATGTGAAGATAAGGGGCAGCTGCTTAATAAATTAACTACCCAAACCTCATTACTCTTTCCATCATGTTTGTGTTTTCATCATATTGAAGAGAACACGATGTAACAAGTATGCCTGTTTATGGTGATCATTCAGATTTAGTCATCCCAAGAAGGAATTGCCTGGCCTACTGTTTTTTCATTGAGATATTTCAATATGCCTGACGTTCCTCATTTATCCTTCAAACAAACTATAGTTTCAGTTGCAAAGATTTGACTGATATGCTGCAGTAAGCCTCATTTCCTTGGATTTAATTCCAGCAGACTCCATTCTGCCTGTACTATTGTACACTTTGTTGCTGGCATGGTCAGTATTACTGACTCATTACCACAGACACAAAATACATTCTTCTTCTTCTTTAAATGTATCTCTGCCAGTTGCTATTTGTTTATTATACCATGCAAGCAGTTAATCCCCTGCCACCTTTCCTACAATCCCCTGTAGAGCATTTAGGTGTCATCGATGGCCTTAAATTTAAAGCTGACTCGAAGAGATAGTTATTGGAGCATTCTTTGGGTTTGGAAGGACAAGACATTTTTGAACACTTACCCACGTTTATTCCAGGGGATGAGGCTGAACAACCCGATGAGTATGAGGAGGCTATCAAAATACGAGAGAAACATTTTTCTAAGCCTTCAGATTTACTTGTAAGAAGACATAAGTGTTTTTCAATAGAACAGTTGGCTACAGAAACCACTGTCATGTATGTAGCATCTCTAGGAGCCATGGCATCCAAATGTGAGTTTCATATGTTTATGAATCAACTCATCAGAGATCAGTTTAGTTACTAGATGTTTGGATCACAAGTCTGCATCTTTTGTGAATGTGAATTCTGATGGCAACATGGATGAAGCTGAAATGACCAGTAGTATGATTAATCTAGTCCTGTATGTACAGGTTCATGTGGATGACTTTTCTAAATCATGTGATCCTGTAGATGATTGTCATATTGAAGATCCCTGTTGACGTATTCTGTCTCCAAGATAACTATGATTTCATTTCAATGAACAAATGTAATCTGAAAAATTCATAAAGAATTTTGTCACTGCCTGATATAGCACTCCAGAGTTATGATGGCACAAAGATTAATCTGGAGGGTTATTTTCAGACCACAATTGAATTCAAAGAACGATCATTTACAGGAAATGTTTGTGTCCCATTGTGGTCCCATATTCTGGGGTGGCATCATCTGTGTTGTTTGGGCATAACTCTGAAACTGGGATGTGTGAAACAAGTGTTAGGAGCTGATGACGTGAACACCGTTAGAGATGTGTTGTATAATTCTTCAAACCTGAAAAGTATTTTGGAGACAAATTTCACAGTTTTTGGAAATAAACTAAGGAAACTTCATGATTGTCAACATGTCATTGGACTTAAAGCAGTTATTCTCTGAGGGAGTTGTTGAGCCCACACAATGTTGGTGCTTACCTATTGTTGTTGCACATAAAAAGAATAATGAATTATGAATGTGTATAGACCTTAGGACTCTTAACAAATCAGTGTGGGTTGATGCCCATCCAGTACCAGAAATTGAGGAGATGATTGTCATGTTGGCTCTGGCTAATGTTTTTTTGAAGCTGGACATGCGGTCAGCCTTCCATTAAGTAGTGTCTTACTGCCTTTGCCACTCCGTTTGGGTTTTATCAATAGCGCAGAATGCCTTTCGGATTAGCTTCAGCAGCCTCTGTGTACTAGTGTGCCATCAGTAGTATTTTGAAGGGTCTTCCTGGGGTCTTGGTATTTCAAGATGACATACTAGTGTTTGGTGAAAATGTAGAGAATCAAAGACTGAGATTGGATGCTGTTTCTAATGCAGTGAAACTTAAAGAACTATAACTAAGGAAGGACAAATATGTATTTGAAGCACAAGAGGTTGAGTATCTTGGACATGTAGTGTCAGGTAAGGGTATTGCCCCACACTCTAGTTTGCCTAAAGCAATAGAAGAGATACTTTTTCCCACAAATCAAGAACAACTACAAGCATTTCTCTGGGTATATGAGTACTATGCTAAGTTCAGTGCAGAGCATTTTGCAACAAAAGCTGAAACGCAACATCAGTTATTTAAGAAGAATGTAAATTTTGTGTGGAAGGAGGAGCAGGCCATATCATTTAACAATTTAAAAATGTTAAGCCCATTTTCCCCTGGTAAGATACTACGCATAACTGTTGATGTTCGTGGTGTGGGTTTGAGGGAAATTCTATCTCAAGAGAAAGGTGATTCAGAGCAAGTTGTAGCATTTGCATCACACACCGCACTTTATCTAGTCAAGAATGCGTATACTCCATCATTGAATGTGAGATGCTACCTTGTACGTGGGCTTTTGAGCGGTTTGAAGTTATGTATGGGGTACACAATTTCTGATACGCACAGACTACACATTTTTAGTTCCCATTCTTAATGGGATAAATGTACATTTCACCAAAGCCACAGCCAGGTTAGTCATACTGAGTGCGAATGTGCTTGAGCATCATTTTGACTTTGATTATATTCCTGGGGAGAGAAGCAGAAGACTGGAATTCCCTACTTGATTTCAGCCATCAGGGTCATTTGGGGATGACTCTCGGTAACAGAAAGGCTGAGGGATACATACTGATGGCCACAAATGGACAAAGATGTTGAGGTCTGGTGCAAGAACTGTGTGATTTGTACTCAAAATGATAGGGGTCACAAGTGCTATGCACCCTATTGGGTGAAATAGAAACTCTTAAAGGTGTTTGGGAGACATTTTCCATTGATTTTCTGGGTCGTTTCCAACTTTTACCTGGAAACCAACAGTTTGCCATTGTGTTGATTGACAACTTGCCCAAATGGTTATAAGTCACGTTTGTCCGATAACCAAACACCAAAGCTGTAGTCATTTTTCCCATCAACATTTTCGTAAAGGAAGGGTACCTGTTAGAACTGATATCTAACAATGGGGTGCAGTTCACATCTACATAGATGAAGATTTTTTTGAATGATGTTGGGACTAAATGCAATAGATGTAACTTGTTTCATCCTCAAGTCAATGTTCAAGTAGAAATAGCGAACAGGATTGTCACTGAGTGTGTCAGAGGAGTGATAATTGAGGGTTGTTATGTGGTTCGTTCTGTTCGAGCCAGGCTTTGGGCTCATCACAACACTCTAGATTCTGTGACGGAGGTTTTACCCTTTAAAACATTGAGAGGAAGGTGCTCATGTGACTCTCTAAGACCTGTGAGGTTAAGAAAACGTAAGTGTATCTTTCAGAGGAAGATGTGCTGCAAATGATTAGCCAGACTCGTGCTAATATAAAGTCTTATAATGAAAAAAACAAAAGTAGTTACGATAATAGGAACAGCACCAAAAGAGTGTACTTCTAGAATGGGGATTGGGCACGAGTCAACTTGACAAAATCCACATTAATGAAGAGTAAAGTGAGAAACAGTTCTCCATTGCAAGTAAATGAAATCAGTGATGATGGTTGTGTAATTAAGTTCAGCAGTGGACAATGGTGGAATGCTTCACAGGTGGCCAAAGTGGTGGCTAGCGATTGTGACATCATTTGTGAATGTTGCAGCAGTGCCTCCGATTTTCCTGTTGATAATGCCGCCAGCAGGAGTGGAGCAACTGTTTCCAACTCTGCTGGTAAAAATAATGGTGATGTTCGCAGTAGACTGATAACCATCCACCTGTCAAATTTAATGTTTACATTTTAGGATGTATTCTAGTTATTCTTTGTACTGTTGAATTTCATGACTATATTTTGGTGTGAATTTTACCTATTGCTCTTATTAATGCAACGTTTCACCACATTCGTGTGGCTGTTTTATTAGTAAGATGGTAGAATAATTTTAACTGTGATTGCAAGGTTGTTATTATCTTAATTCAAAAACTTTGTTGTTTTTTGTCTTTCTATTGTTTTGTTATTTATAATGTATTTGCAATTGTGAGGGAAAAGGTGTGTTATGTTCTCCTTTTGTTCCTCTTTTCTTTCGCCTGTCGCTACGTGGCTGGGATCAACTTTCGAGAATGCGGGCGTTGATTGAATAAACGTTAGCGGTGGACAGGCGAAGGAGATGGCTGTAGAGGCATTCGGCTCTGTAGCTGTCCGTATTATTATAACTCAATAAATATTTCTTCCTCAACCCAACACGGCTGCCGTAGTTTTTTCTGCTTCACAACAACCACCCTAAGGCTGACAGGTCTAACAGTAAGAATTTCACATTGAGAATGAGCAGAACATTTGGAATAGTTTGTTCCTGTGTTTCATTGTGTGTTTGACAAATGTAATGTCTCTAAGGCACAGATTGAGCAATTAGTCAATCAGACTTTGAATGTAAGTCCAGCACCCCTCTCAAGACACTTTTTATATGCTCCAGAGCCCCAGTCATGAACAGACACTTATGATGGTGCAAGTGTGCTATATAAAAGAACTGTCAGTCGTGCGTGCTTGTAAAGCAACTAGCAGCACACATTGCGATGTTAACAGATCTATTTTTGACTATGATCCAGGGTAACCTGTGGCAGTTTCCAATTTGTGTTCATTATAGACAAAGCTGAACAAACAGAAGACTGAGCAAACAGAGGCAACAAAAGCCACCACAGTACTATCAGTGGCTCAGTGCCATTCCTCACTCTGTTGCTTTCTTGCTTCCACTCCCTCTTTCTCCCTCTGTTTCTTTCTGTTTCTCTCTCGTTCCATCTCTCCTCACGCTCCATCTCTCCCTACTTCTTCCTTTCTCTTTTCCTCTATTTAAATACCCTCTCTCTTTTCTCTCCCTCCCACACTAACTTCTCTTACTTTCACACATTTTCTCTCACTCCTTCAGTCTTCCTCTCTCCTTTCCCTGTCTCTCTGCAACGCTGTTATGCTGTCTTTAGCTTTTCATATTTGCTTCTTGCACACCCTCTTCCAGTCTGTTTGTTTTTCTACCGTTTTTCTACCGTTTTTTTCTACTTGTCGTTGGTTCAGAAAGTGTTTTAGCGACCCTTCCAAATTGCAAATAAGGAGATCATAAAAGAGACATCCCCTCTTATTTATAAGTTCCCGAGGTGTACAATTGAGTTCTCAAACCGCTGGTTGGTTACAACCTCCAGAGATTATGTTGCTATTGATTTGCAAATGGGGGAATCGTGTCGGGTGGGTCAGAGGCTCGTTTCCTACTCACGTGATGTCGTCCCAAACTGGATTTTTTTTCTGAAATAGAAAAACAGCATTTATACCTTTAATAGATACGTTGCTTTAAAAAATATGTTTTCTGTTTGACACTGCAATTGTAGAAATAGGGATTGTTAGAAATGGGGTCTCTGTTTGACAGTAAGTTTGCACTGTGTACAAGCAGGAACCCTCACTCTAGTCAGGGCAATGGAGATACACACTTAGATAACCACTGATCACCTCTTTGGTAGCTTGGCACAAGCAGTCAGGCTTAACTCAAAGGCAATATGTAAAGTAATTGTACCAACACACACAGTAATACAGCGAAAACACTACAAAATGGACACTACACCAGTTTAGAAAAATAGGCAATATATATCTAAATCAAACAAGACCAAAATGACAAAAATCTAACTTACACAATTCAAGATAGGAACTTTCAAAAGAATAAAAGCCTTACTCCATACAAAACAATGGAATAGTTGATTTTACACAAAGTACCTAGTTTGCGTCAAAAATAAAGCCGCAGGGGCAAGTGTGCATTGGAAAAGTCAGCAATGCATAGATTCTGTACTCGCAAGTGAAGCTGTGTGTCGTTTCTTCTACGGTCAGGTAGGGTATGCATCATTTTTCTCCCCCGCAAGAGAGTGATGCGTCGTTTTCAGGACAGGGCACCTTGGATCCGTGCAGGCTCATAATGACGTTGACACCCCGCAATGATGCATGTGAAATCCAGTCGCACAATGTTAAAAAAACCACACTGCGTGGGGTTTGCGTCTTTATCATCAGTTACAAGCGGGTGTTGCATTGTTTCTCCTGTTGCAATGCATCGATCTCGCAGCCGCAATGCAGGTGGAGCGTCGATTCTATCCGCGAAGCGGATGGCGTCTTGTTTTTCAGCCGCAATGCCGGTGGTGGGTCGAAAATTTCCTTGCACGGTGCTCTGTGTGGGGATTTCAGTCCTTGTTCTGCCAACTTCACCTTTCAAGGGTCCGGGGCCTGGATGAGGCACCGCTTGGCAGGGCAGGAGTCTTAGCAGAGAGTCCAAGTGCTGGCAGAGGAAGTCTTTGATGGCCTTGAGACTTTAATACAGGAGGCAAGCTCAATTCAAGCTCTTGGAGATTCTTCACAAGCAGTAATATGCCACTAAGTCCAGTCTTTGTCCCCTTTCACAGGCAGAAGCATCAACTGCAGGATAGCCCAACAAAGCACAGTCACAGGCAGGGGCAGCACTTCTCTTCAGCTCTTCTCCTTGCAGAGGTTCCTCTTGAATCCAGAAGTGATCTTGAAGAAATCTAAAGTCTGGGGTTTTGGGCCCACTATGTATACTCCTTTCTGCCTTTGAAGTAGGCACACTTAAAAGGAAAGTCTCTGTTTACAGGATCCTGCCTTGCCCAGGCCAGGCTGCAGACACACACCAGGGGGTTGGAGACTGCATTGTGAGAGGGCAGGCACAGCCCATTCAGGTGTAAGTGACCACCCCTCCCTCCACTCTAGCCCAGATGGCTCATCAGGATATGCAGGCTACACCCCAGCTCCCTTTGTGTCACTGTCTAGAGGAGATTCACAAACAGCCCAACTGTCAGTTTGACCCAGACAGAGAATCCACAAACAGGCAGAGTCACAGAATGAGTAAGGCATTTTCAAACAGACAATTTAAAAACCAATTTCACGAAAATATGTATATTTAAATTGTGAGTTTAGAGACACCAAACTCCACATTTCGATCTGCTCTGAAAAGAGGACTGAACTTAAAAGATATTTAAAGGCAGCCCCCATGTTAACCTATGAGAAAGATAGGCCTTGCAACAGTGAAAACCGAATTTGGCAGTATTTCACTGTTAGGACATGTAAAACACATCAATACATGGCCCACCTTTAACATACACTGCACCCTGCCCATCGGGCTACCTAGGGCCTACCTTAGGGATGCCTTACATGTACAAAAAGGGAAGGTTTTGGCCTGGCAGGGTGGGTACACTTACCAAGTCCAACTGGCAGTTTAAAACTACACACACAGACATTGCAGTTGCAGGTCTGGGTCATGTTTACAGGGCTACTCATGTGGGTGATGCAACTAGTGCTGCAGGCCCACTAGTAGCATTTGATTTACAGGCCCTGGGTACCTCTAGTGCACTTTACTAGGGGCTTACTGGTAAATCAAATATGCCAATCATGGAAAAGCCAATTAATCATACAGTTTATACAGGAGCACTGGGCAGCAGAGGCAAAGTGCCCAGAGTACCAGAAACAGCAAAATCAGAGTCCAGCAGACATGGGAAGCAGAGGCAAAAAAAGAACCACGCAAAGGATGCCACGTCTAACACGGGTCTGAATCACTTGCAGGCCCCCATCTTCGCATTCACGGCCAATAAGTAACAGGGGAGTAACACGTTGCGAACAATCTAACTAATATTAATTAGGCAGGTCGTTTTATGATCCCATGTGAATGGACAATTTGCTGTATGGCCCATTAGTGCATAGATTGCATCTCACATTGCCCATCCTTTTGGAAACCCCACATTTCCTCTTGATCCATTGAATTCCTCACCACACTTCATGACAAACGGTGCAGTGCTTCGTGTCCACCACTACTTCCTCGAGTGTAAACGTTGGTTTTATATATCCAAAAGATTTGAGAATAATTTCATTACTTAGATAAAAATTTAACATCATAATGCCTTCATACCCATAATAAGACATTGCTTTGATTAAGAACTGATTATTTTTGCAGTGTTTTAAATTGATTTTTGGGTTGTACTCATAAAACAGTGCACCATGCCAATTATTAGCGAGGTGGCATTAGTCCCTACAATCCCAAGATAGTTTTTGACTGTTTACTTATTGTGTCTAAGTCACACTACATTTGACAAGTAATGAAAGGACTGACATTTATGTTACAGATCCTCCAGAAAATGTCTCCAACATCTCTTAAGGTGACATTGAGACAGCTGAAAGAGGGTGCATCCATGACTCTTCAAGACGTACTTAGAATGGAATACCGGCTGAGCCAGGCGTGCATGGTAAGGCGGATCATTGGGAAATGTATATACTCATGGCATATTCGCTAAAAACCTCATTACTGCCTTACTAATTGGGCAGACCAATGCTCTTGCTAGTTCCTATTGATTATGAATTCATAGCACCACCCGATTTGAACACCGGTAGCATGAAATTGTGGCTGTACATTTAAAGTTCAGTATACAATGTACAAGCACCATTGTCACATAGTTAAATATTTCGCCTTTGATTCACACATTTTCAACGTGTTGGGATGCCTTTTCTCCTTCCCGTTTTTTTATTCTTCTATAATCCCTCCCCGTTTGACCAATTTTGGTGTTTCCTGTTTTTTTTTTAAAGCTCAACTACCGCTTCTCCCTTAGAGTTCCCCGGTGTTCTAGCCTTTGAGTCTTTTCCACTGAACTGTGTTGTACTGTTGTATTTACATGGCACTTTCTGCCCTTGCAAGATACTGCTGACAGGTAATATGCTACACCGCGGGAGAGTAGTTGATTGGGAAGATGTTGTACATGCTATGCACTTACGTGGAAAGGCTTTTGGTGTCATACACGAGTTACTAGAGTGGTGCTCATTTGCGTCGTTTTGTTGCATCTCCTAGTGGTGTGATGGAGGAAGAATAAGTAAGAGCTTTGCTTGTTTAGTTTTTAATTATTACTGGTTAGCTATAAGTTACTTAAGAGATAAGCTCGCTTATACTATAATTAGTGTGCCCTTATAGTTTACAACTCCTAGGTTAAGTTTATGGTGATTACAGAAGTTTGTGTTCTATCCACCTCTTGTGCTGTGTACAGCAATTATTCCGTTCAATCTGTAGTGGCTCTGAGAAAGAAAGAGATTTCCAGGTCGAGGACAGGTAGAGGGTGATCGGCCTGGATTGACGGCATTACAGTCATCAACTGCATGAGAAATACCTTGTGGTGTGAGGTGATGTCCTGACCTACAAGGATACACCATATCAAAGCTCTACAGGATGCCAGTGGTTTGGCAACTCTCTTCAAGCACAGGGTGCCTCTTTGGAATTGAATGGTTTTGTGTAGGGGATTGGTAGTGATTTCAAACAGTTTGAGCCTGTTCTGTGAAATTGTGTACATATAGTAATTACGAGTTTAAGTTTGCTTTTCTGGAACAACTCTCAAACCATTTCTGGAGTATGAAAAAGTCAGAGAAGAGTTTATGAATGCCTACAAACTCACAGATTTATGGGAGTTCACAAACTCTCATGGCAAACCATCCCTTGATCTCTATACCTCCCACCACTTGCATGGAGGTTATTACTACCTAATAGAACTCAGTCGTGGTGTTCAGTTAGCAGCAATGAAAGCTGATACATGTCATGCTGCACCACTAGCTGTTCATTAGGCTTTAGTTGTGTGGAGCTCTAAATAGCATTAGTTACTTTTACGTAACGTGCTGGTACTCATTTTATCCACCTTAGACGGATGAGATTGTGAGTCAGCTCTACTGTGATTCAAAGCTGTGACCTTAGGTGACATACACACATTTCCGTCGTGAAAGCCTACTTCTCAGAGCTATCACACCAGCTACCTAGCCCCATATCTAATAGTTAGTTTTAACCCCTTCGCTGCCAGGCCTTTTCCCCTCCTGTGCCAAGCCTTTTTTTGGCTATTTGGGGCATTTTGCGCTTAGGCCTTCATAACGTTTTCTCCACATAAGCTACCCATGCCAAATTTGAGTCCTTTTTTTCCAACATGCTAGGGATTCTAGAGGTACCCAGACTTTGTGGGTTCCCCTGAAGGAGACCAAGAAATTAGCCAAAATACAGCGAAAAGTTAGTTTTTTTGTTAAAAATGGGGGAAAAAGGGCTGCAGAAGAAGGCTTGTGGTTTATTCCCTGAGAATGGCATCAACAAATGGTTTGCAGTGCTAAAATCACCATCCTCCCAGCTTTCAGGAACAGGCAGACTTGAATCACAAAACCCCATTTTTCAACACAATTTTGTCATTTTACTGGGACATACCCCATTTTTACTATTTGTTGTGCTTTCAGCCTCCTTCCAGTTAGTGACAGAAATGGGTGAGAAACCAATGCTGGAAACAGTTCTGGAAAGTAGACAAAATTCTGAATTCAGCAAAGGGTAATTTGTGTAGATCCTACAAGGGTTTCATACAGAAAATAACAGCTGAACTAAAAATATTGACATTGAGGTGAAAAAAACAGAAATGTTTCTCCACGTATTACTTTGTAACTTTTTCCTGCAATGTCATATTTTCAAAAGCAATATACCGTTACGTCTGCTGGACTCTTCTGGTTACTGGGATATATAGGGCTTGTGGGTTCATCAAGAACTCTAGGTACCCAGAGCCAATAAAGGAGCTGCACCTTGCAACGGGTTTTCATTGTATACCGGGCACACAATTAATTTGGTGAAATATAAAAAGTGAGACATAGGTATCAAGAAAACCTTTGTATTTCCAAAACGGGCACAAGATAAGGTGTTGAGAAGCAGTGGTTATTTGCACATCCCTGAATTCCAGGTGCCCATACTAGCATGTGAATTACAGGGCATTTCTCAAACAGATGTCTTTTTTACACACTGTCTTACATTTGGAAGGAAAAAATGTAGAGAAAGACAAGGGGCAATAACACTTGTTTTGCTATTCTGTGTTCCCCTAAGTCTCCCAATAAAAATGGTACCTCATTTGCATTGGTAGGCCTAATGCTCGCAACAGGAAATGCAACATGGACACATCACATTTTTACATTGAAATCTGATGTGTTTCTTGCAAAGTGCCTAGCTGTAGATTTTGGCCTCTAGCAAGATGGGGTGACTTGTAGGGCTCTCACCAGGTTCTGTTACCCAGAATCCTTTGCAAACCTCAAAATGTGGCCAAAAAGCACTTTTTTCTCACATTTGGGCGACTGAAAGTTCTGGAATCTGTGAGGAGCCACAAATCTCCTTCTACCCAGCGTTCCCCCAAGTCTCCCGATAAAAATGGTACCTCACTTGTGTAGGTGGGCTAAGTGCTTGTGACAGGGAAGAGACAAAAACATGTTGAAATTGAGGGGAACCAAAGCGGGTCCAAAAGGGCAGTTTGAAAAAAAAACATTTGTAGGCTGACAAGTGCAGCAGAATTTTTATCAGTATAGATGAGACAATGCTAGGTGGTAGGAATTTTGTGGATTCCTGCAGATTCCGGAAGGTTCCATCACAAAAATGTGGGAAAAATGTGTGATTTCCAGCAAAGTCAGAGGTTTGCAGGGCATTGTGGGTAAGAAAATGGTGCAGGTGCCTGTGAAGCGCACCACCCTGGAATCACCTAGATGTTTAGTTTCAGATGTGTCTAGGTCTTGTGGATTTTTCTACATGGCAGCGTCCCAAAACCTATAAAGTGCAGCCCTCACCATTTGAAGTGGGACGATTTTGAGAGTTAGCCAAGCTCTCATGGCCCAAATGTAAAATGAAAACCCCAAATAATCAAATGTCCTCTTGCTTGCCGTGGGATAAGATGTTTTAGTGTGCGGTGAAGAGCTGAAAGACTGGTACCCCCTTCAGTTGGGGTGGGGGCATAACCAGGCCCATACTGGTTGGTAGCCACCACCCCACTATTTTTTTTATTTTTTATTCCCTGGCATCTAGTAGACTTTTTGTGTCCCCCCCCCCCCCCCCCAGGGTGTGGATCGGGGGTAATTGCCCCATCTGCCCACTGGTGGGCAGAACAACTTGGTCCCCATTTACTTGGGGTGGGGGTATGGCCATACCCCCACCCTCTTATTTTGAAAAAACAAATCTTCCCTGGTCTCTGGTGGGCTTTCTGCCCCCCTTGGGGGCAGATGGGCCTTCCAAAAATAAGCCAATTTGCCCCCAAAGGGGGAAGATATGGCCAACAGTAATGTGCCCCCATGGGGAGCGACCCTTGCGCAAGGGGCTGCCTCCCCAAACAAAACACACACATACACGCACACACCAATCCCTGGTGCCTAGTGGTTTCTGCCCCTTTACGGGCAGATCGGCCTAATTAAAATAGGCTGATCTGTCCCCAGGGGGGCAGAAATGGCCTAAAACAAATTTGCCCCCCAGGGGAGTGACCCTTGCCTAAGGGGTCCCTCCCCTTGCGTGAAATTCACGTTAGAAAAAAAACTCCCTGACGTCTAGTGGTTGGCATCATAAAAATGGCCCAATCTGCCCCCGAGGGGGGCAGAAATGGCCTAAATATAATTTGCCCCCTAGGGGAGCGACCCTTGCCTAAGGGGTCGCTCCCCACCTCTAAAAAACAAACAAAAAATAAAAATGATCACTGGCGCCTAGAGGTTTCTGCCCCCGGGGGGGGGGGGGGCAGAAAGGCCTTGAAAAAAAATGTCCCTCCGGGGAGCGACCCTTGCCCAAGGGGTTGCTCCCCTTATGCCAATTTCCTAAGTAAATAATATCCCTGGTGTCTAGTGGGCATTTTAGCAGCCGGATTGCTTCACAATCCGACTGCTAAAATGCTCTGAGAAACTTCAAAGGGAAGGAAATTCCTCTCAGGCCCCCATCACATGATCGGAAGAGAAATGCTTTTGCATTTCTCTTCCGATCGCGATGGGAGGCGGCCTCTGTGATGTGGGTGGGGGGGATCAGGGGAGGAGTTGGGGGTGGAAGGGGAAGGGGGTGGGTGGGAACCCCTCCGGGCTCCAGGCAGAGGACATTATGGTTACGTCCTCGGCACAGGAGCACTGTGCAGCAGGATGTAACCATTACGTCCGCTGCACAGAAGGGGTTAAAGATGTTTGTAAGGCACCTCCATAGATATGAAGTAGATTATTGTTCAAACAAAAGATCCGTCTTTTAGCTTCTCACGGATGGCCCCTTATCATGTAATGCAAATGTAATGACAGGACCCCACAGGTATTCAGTCATCTAAAAGTCTAGTCATTTTAAGACCATTCTTAGGTTGTTCATGTTTTCCGAATGATGATGCGTAGAATCATAGCATAGTACTGATTTCATGAGATGTTATTTTGATGTTGTGTGTTTTTAACCTTTTTTGCTTCCTACAGGTCTCCTTCCCAGCTGTTCCCTTCCTAATCCCCTTTTCCCCACTTGGACTCTCTTAGACTCTGTGACAAATCTAATTAGAGTATTGGAGCTGTCTTGTGGTGGAAGTGTTGGGAACGTGCACAGACCCCGAGGATCTGGTGACTGACAGTAGGGTTACAGGAGCCCACCCTGCTCTTAAAGCAGTCCACCCTGCTCTGAAAGCAGCCCCTTAGCCTGTAGCCTACAGTGGAAATGTCAGATTTGTCAGTCCAGCCTTGTTAAATGGTAGTTCTTTTTTTCGAATTTCAAAACTCTTTATTTCATTTTACTGAATACGACAGGACAACATTTGGATAAATAAAATCCAATAATAAACCTGGGAAATTAATAAAATAGTGCACAGTTGGAGATATCTAGGAATAGCGTGTCAGCTCAAATTAAAATGTTCTTCAGATGCCAAATGAATGACAGAGTGATAGAATGTTAGGTGTATAAAATGTGAGTACATTCAATTGTAGTAGATATTCATGTGTTGGACAAGAGAGGCAAGTAACACAAAAAAACGGTATTCTTTGATGTGATATTAGTACCGGGATTAGGCAACAGTAGTAGAAGGGAATCTCAATAACTGAGGGCTATTGAAGTGCCCAATTTGACATGGTTGCTAAGGATGTGTCCGTTATCAGATGTGTATAACCTGTGTTGTGCCGTCGGTGGGTCAGACAGGACATTAATCAGTTCCCTTTGAAGTAATGAGTATGCTGATGTTTAATAATCGTGCCATTATGCTGTTTATGAGGGGGTTAGTTTTAGTAAGGGAGTAATTTCTCCCAAATGGAAGATTTCGATGAAGTTTAGGGGTTTTTGTATAAGGTTGCGTTATCTCCGCACCTCTAATGTAAACCAGACATCTCCACCAATTGTGAAAGGAAAGCTTTTTAGAGTGTTTCTGTTCCAAATTTGATCTCTTGTTGGCAGAGGTACGCACCAAAGTCACAACACAACCTAAATTATCCTGTGCTCACCGTCCAGTAGCTACGAACACAGCAGGCACGTTTAACTTAGAAGGCAATGTGCAAAATATTTGTGCAATAATTCATTCAGTTACACAGTGAAAACACCACAAAAGTACTCCACACCAGTTTAGAAAAATACATATTTATCTGACTAAAATAGGACCAAATGTCCAGAATCCAACATGCACAAGTCAAGATATCACATTTTAGATTTTCAGGTAAGTCTTAATCCGTAAGAATCAATGGTTGTATCTTTTTAGCACAAAGTACCTGTAATGCATAACAAATAATGATTCAGAGGGCCACAGAGGAGGTGATGCATTTAAAAATTAAGTGATGCATTAGGTTTTTCCGGCGTGGAGGAGGTGATGTTTTGATTCTTTCCTCCTGGGGCAAGGTGATGCATCGATTTCTGGGTGCACAGCCTTGGCTCCTTACTGTGGTGCTGGGATATTTTGACTCCCAGGGCCAATGCATGGAAAATCCAAACTCGCTGGGAGGGTGAAACAGGTGCTGCGTCAATTCGGTAGACAATGTGGTGATTTTTCAGCCTCAAGATAGGCGCTGTTTCCAATTTTGCAGGCGTTGGGTCAGTTTTCCAACCCAATGGATTTTCGCTTCAGGTGAAGTCTTTCATGGCCCTGGGACTTCTTAACAGGAGGCAAGCTCAGTCCAAGCCCTTAGAGATCACTTGTAGGGAAAGGCAGAGTCCTTTCAGCAGGGTCAGGCGGCAGCAGAGCAACAAGCAGGAAAGCAGTCCCTCCAGAAAGCATTCCTGATGAGTAGTTTGGGCAGCATAGAAGTCCTTCTGGCAGAGTCCAGTTGTAGGTCCAGAAGTGTCTGATTTTAGGGGGTCACAGACCCATACCCAAATATGCCTTTGAAGTGGGGGAAATTTCAAAGAGTGGTTTTGAAGTACGTCAGTTCCCCTTTCAACCCAACCCTATCTGCCAGGAGATCTGTGGGGTATCAGTCCTTTGTGTGAGGTCAGGCCCCTAGACTTTGAAGTGGAAGTGACAGCCCCTCCAACCTTCCTGCCCAGGAACACCCATTAGCATGCAGATGCAGATGAGTGTCCTGTGTTAATGGCTGTCTGGGTGGATTGCACAAGGGGAGCTGTCAGCCAGCACGACCAGACATGGATTGGAGACAGGCTGTAAGGCACAGAGAACATAAAGTGCAGGGAAATGCCTACTTTCTAAAAGTTACATTTCTAAAATAGTAATTTTAAATCCATCTTCACCAGTAAGCAGGCTTTCTCACTACCATTCCAACTATACCACATGTGACAATGCCATTCCTTTCAGATCAGAAATTACCACTTAAAAGTATATAAGGACATTTTCAAAGCTGGCCTATGAGAGGAGCAGGCTTCACAGTAGTGAAAATGACTTTGGGAGTATTTCACTACCAGGACATGTAAAAACTTACAAGTAAATGCCCTGCCTTTTACTTACTTAGCACCCTGCCCTGTGGGCTACCTAGGGCCTACCTCTGGGGTGACGTAATAAAAAAAGAGTTTAAGGCTTGGCAAGTAGTTTTAAATGCCAAGTCGAAGTGGCAGTGAAACTGCACACACAGGCCTTGCAGTGGCAGGTCTGAGCCATGGTTAAGGGACTACTTATGTTGGTGGTACAATCAGTGCTGCAGGCCCACTAGTAGCTTTTAATTTACAGCCCCTGGGGACATGTAGTGCACTTTACTAGGGACTTATAAGTAAATTAAATATGCCAGTTGGGTATGAGCCAATGTTACCATGTTTAGAGGAGAAAGCACAAGCACTTTAGCGCTGGTCAGCAGTGGTAGAGTGCACAGAGTCCTAAAACCAGCAAAAAACAGATTGGAAAAATTGAGAGAGGGAGGCAAACAGTTGGGGAAAGACTCCCCTAAGGCTGTCAAGTCTAACAGTTACCATTCTCAAATGATTGTTTTATGGCCCAGTATGAGCATGAGGTCGATGTTATAGGTTTGTGTCATTCAGTTTAGATATAGTGGTGCCAAGCAGTATGTGCAAAGTTAATTGGCAGGAACACTGCGAATATGTCATAAATGTAGCCATGAAGATGATCCTTAATTAGGCAAATATAAAGTTCTATTTTGACTACCTTATCTAGACAACAGGTCTACTCTATCATTCAGTAAATGACGTAATGCCATTTTAAGTCAAAATGTAAATTGCTGTATTCTGCTGTTGTCCTTTTGTAATTATGGTAATATTTTGTATCTATTGTAAAGGTCTTGTTAGATTAAAAACAATAAATGAGATTTAATCTTTAGTGCCACACAAGCTACTCCTAATATATTAGACTGTTTACATGTATGTAGAAATTAACAAACTGCAATATCTTTATGTGCGACCATGTCTTTCAAATTACCTTGAGTTCACTAGGATACTGTATCCCCATTTTATATGTTGTTGTTTGTTTGGGAGCAGTTGACAAGTGAAAAATGCATATGAAGCTAAATTAAGTGAAATACATTGATGCTGGTTAGAATACCCCATTCAGGATTGAAATGGAAGTTGAATAAGGAAATGGACAAAGTATTCAGGGGACTATTCACAAAGATAATTCTACATGTTCAGACTTACAACAAGTAAATTTACTCTAACACTTTTGACCAACTTTACAACTTTTGGCTATTCACCATGTACAAGTGCAAAGTTGTTCAACAGTGTCCCTACTGCCTGACACAAGGGGTGGGGTCAGTAAAAAGTCAAATACAACCATAAAGTTACAATTAAAAGTGACTTTACAACCTTATTTAACATTACACTTACTTGGTGAAGGCCTCTGCAATTGGGGCAGAGATCTCCGTATGGTAAAGTATAAGGAAAAGTCTTAAAGCTTTTTTAAGGTTTTTAAAAATTTGTTAAAATGTACTTGTGTTACATATTAATGTTAACTGTATTTATTAATTTTAGATATAGAACAATATTAACACTTTTTACAGAATCAATAACTTGATTTTAAATAAAAATATTTAGAATCTATTAAATTAATTTATTTCTGTAGATTAAATTATAAAAATAGTTTTAAATCATACAGTATATTTTTATTATGTTTTAAAAAGCCGTGTATGGAACTAATTAAAAGTAAATTAATTATTTTTATGGAATTGTTACATCTTTTGTAACATTTAAAACCGTTATTGAAATTTAAAAAAATAAAATACATATTTCGTATTTGGATATTTTAAATTATTAAATTTCATGTATTATTATATTTAAATAGTTGAAATAATTAAATTTTTTAACATTTCTTCCTATGGGATTTTATTTTAAGTCGCTATGGCCATTATTTTCAATAGGAGGGTGATGCAGCACCAGTGTTTGGGCATGTGTGTTACTGGCCTTACTCCAGCTCTGAACTGAAGTCATATATGGCTGTTTTGGGTCTTTTTGGGTGGTAATAACAATAGGTGGGCAGTATGTGAATATCAATGAGCATATTCTTTTGTGGGTTGCTTCATGTCCCTACTCAGAACCCTCCTTATTATTTCCTTACCCCCTGCCTTTAGTAGTAAGTACCCATTTTCCATCCTCTCCCGTCTGTCCCTCCCACATTTGCTACACCTGCCCTAAAGGCATTTTAATGTGTTTGCAGGCTCCAGTGTGATTCTGACACTAGCATTAACCTCATAATTGCTTTTCATATTTACACTCAAGGAGAACCTGACAAAAGATGGCCCTTTTAACATCTTGCAAGATCATGTCTTTTTAATCTTTATTAATATCCTGCCAGAAGGTTTCCACTGTCTTTAAGGAGTGCTTTTTTCTGTTTTTCTCTTTTAGCTCCTGTGACGCCAAATATTTATTTTTTAAGTTCCCTGAGGCTTCTCTGCACTGCCACCAGTGCAGAGTATTTCTTCCCCCACCCACCTTCATGAAAAGGAAGACTTCATTACAGTCCTGCTTTGTTTGTATGTCATACACTCAGACAAAGTAGGATAGTTCATGCTTCATTGCTAGCTGGCCTTCTTTTATTTTGGATAGTAAGGGAGGTATCACTATAGTCCTACTTTTGTTTCTGTATACCCGAACATCGAATGCCAGTGAATCCTTCATTATTGTCCTTCCAACATTCATATGTCATAGAAATGAAAATAGGAGAGCAGTGAAGGCTGCCGCGAGGCTGGCTATAATCGTTGCAATATTCCTAAACTGTATAAATAAATGCCATGACTAGGCCTTCTTAAGCATTACAACAGAGATGGCTGCCATTGCGCCAGGAAATTCCCACAATACATAAAGAACTACCACCATTATGCAAGTTGCAATTCCTTGGACACTCAGAAATCCTTGGTCCTCAATCTAATTGACATCATCAATTGTTAATCCTAGCTCCATGATTAGATTTGTCCTAGTACTCAGTACTTCTAAATGCAAGTTTATATGCTTCTGTCAACCATCAATAAGTAAACCATAGTCACTCATTAATCATTGGTGCATGTTTAGATTTGTAGCATCACTCACTGAACATCAATGACCCTAATAAGAGCCAAGAATTCATCCATCTCTTAACCCAAGAAACTGTCCCATCTCTAGTGACACCAAACAATATGTGAAGCCTCCAACAGTGACTTTCAAGTAATGTGATCCCCAACATTGAAGATATGTGTCTACCAACAGCTTCTTTTTGAAACAAAGGTAGAGATGAGCATAGAGAGCATACCCCATAAGAAGAGCAAGAAATGGAAGCATCTTTTCATTGGATGCTTTTGCCGATGCAGTCCTTCAGGGGCAATGAACGTTCATGGGAAAAGGGGTCTTGTCCAGTATGATATGTGAGATTCATGATTTTTCTAAAAAGTAATTAAATCTAATGTGTATATGAGTCACTACACCACACCTCAAGAAAAACCCAAGTCTGTAAAAGCTATGGCCTATAAAGCTTGCAGACTTCCGTCAAGCCAATTGAATTTGACTGGCAAAGCACGAAGATGGTAAATCCATGGAGCAGAACAATATCACATTCATTATGTGTTGACCGATATCATAAATTGAGACAAAATTAGAGGGAACATAAGAGCTTGGTGAGACAAGGTTTTTACTGAGTTGAGGACTGGCCCGAGTTCAGATCTTGCTCTCCGTAGACTCTCTGTGATCTGCACAAACCACTGTATCCTTAGTCCACTGTTATAACTGCTTTGGCTACTGTTTACAAAGGGGGGTATGAGTAGTGTAAGCTGATGGCATCTAACCCTTCACGGTTAGGCCTTCTCCACCCCCCCACCAACAGTGCTAAGCCTTTTGTTTTGGTTATATGGGGCAGTTTGTGCTAAGACCCCCATAACAATTTGTGTTCTTTTTTCCAACATCCTAGGGATTCTAGAGGTACAAAGGGTTTGTGGATTCCCCTAGACGGAGGCTGAGAAACTAGGCAAAGCATATCAACATTTTAGGTTTTTTGGGGGTGGGGGGAATAGGAAAAAAGTGCTGCAGGGGAATGAGTCTGTTTTTTTGTTCCTGTAACTGTCATCAACAAAAGGTTTGCAGTGCTAAAATCACCATCTTCCCAGCTTTCAGGAGCAGGCCGACTTGGTTCAGAAAAACAATTTTTTAACACAGGATTGGCATTTTACTGGGAGATAGCACATTTTTCCTATTCTTTTTGCTTTCAGCCTCCAACCTGTTTGTGGTAGAAACCGATGTGAAACCCAAGATGGATCCTGGAAAGCTAAACATTTCTGAAAGCTAAACAAAATTCTTATTTCAGTAAAGGGTCCCTTCAAGGTTTTCCTAAAGAAATCAAATGTTGAAATAAAAAAATATTGAAAATTAGACAATATTGGTATCCTGGCCGCCCATGGCATATACATGGGGCAGGGCGCTATGGAGTACATGGATGATTTATTAGTGGTCTTTTGGAGGCCTGAATGCAATCTGAAAATTTGGAGAATTTGAAGAGCTCTGTGCCCTGCTGACTCCAGATCACCCAAAAACACCAGGACATCATCCTTGTAAGAGAGATCCTATCACTCACCTTGGGGGACCATAGAAGCCCCCGGAACAAGGTGTCCACGTGCACCTATGGCTTTAAGGGTTCAGTCACAAGAGCAAGGACCAGGGACAACAAGGGTCAGCCCTGCCGCGTGCCCTTCCTCACCAGAAACCAATCTGAGGTCACCCCGACTCACACTCTAGTTGTAAGATTAGTGTATATTAGGTGTATTATGACTATCAATTTGGGTCCGAACCCCACGCAGGTCAGAAGAGCAAGTACGTATTCCCAGTCCACCGAGTTGAAGGCTATCTGAAATTAATTGAAAGGAGGGCTCTCTGAAGGCCCTACTCAACGCTATTGTGGTGTATTCTCCTTGCAAAATATGGCAAGTGGCCCAGCAGGGCAGAAACACAGGCTGGCCTAGATGGATCAGGCAACCAATGACTCCTGCCAGTCTAGTAGCCAGCATCTTAGCTCATATTTTCACCTACGTGTTCAATAGGGAGATCGGTTGAAAATCTCCACAATGTGTTTCCTCTGTGCCTGGTTTGGGAATCACTATTTCTGTAGTTCTAAGGTCAGATGATAACTGTCCCTTCTCCTGCACTTCCCTGAAGGCTTCCAATAGCATAGGGCCTGTGTGAGGCCACACAACCCACCAGAACTCTGCCGGGAACCCGTTAGGATGCAGCACCTTGCCCGTCTGTAGTTGTGCTAGTACGGCGTGCAACTCATCACAGGTGACCTCTGCCTCCAGGTAGTCTGGAGACAATCAGGGTATTGGCAAGTCATGTACGAAGGTATGCAAATCCTCTTGAGGACTTGTGGGGTCCACCCAATACAACTCCTGGTAATACTCTGCAAAGGTGGGCGCAGTGGGTACAGTTCCTGTTAATCTAATGCCATCCTCAGCCACCAAAAAAGCCACCTGGGTTCCAGCCTCTCTAGACGTGCACAGACAGTGTAAGGTCCTACTAGCCTTGTCCACCCGTTAATAAAATCTGTTACTTGTGGCCATCTAAGCCTCTCTCGCCTCTTGCGTGAGTTCCTGTCTAAGTGATGTCTGTATATGAAGCGAATCGTGCAGCATGGAATCCTGCATTGATGACACATAACGGCTCTCTAGATCAAGTACACGTTCCTCCAGGTCCACAACTTTTCGTCAGGCCCTTTCTCTCTGACCCTTGGAGTAGCTGATGATATCTCACCTTACAGTAGGTTTCTGGGCCTCCCACAGAATGCCTTGGGACCTCACCAACCCCTTATTTTCAGTGAGGAATCATTGTCAGGCTTGTTGGCACATTTTCCTAAAGTCCTCCTTCTGGGGGTGCCAAAGATCCAGTCGCCAGCTCTCCATCACCCTCCTCGGGCCCCAAGTTAAATCCACCACCACTGGTGAGTGATCAGAGAGACCGTGAGCCATCATCTATAACCCTGCGAGCCTCACCCCTGTGCATAAGGACAAACTCCAGTCTAAAGAAGGATCTATGAGCCTCAGAGTAAAAGGTTTATCCCCTCTCTCCTGGGTGGTGCACCCTCCATACATCTGCCAAATTCAAATTTTGTATGAAGGTGTTAAGGGGTGTCCGGCCACAGCTGGAAGCACCAAGGGGCGCATAGCAGTCAAGGCCAGCATCGCACACCCTGGTGCGGTTGCCCCCTTCCCACAATCCCCAAGGCCCTGAGCAGCTCCGGGACCAAGTCACACAGTTTCATCAAGAAGTCAACCATCAAAGGCGCGGGTGCATATGCACAGATCAAGGAGAGTGGGACTCCATGCTGAACCATCAATAATTGCCATAAACCAAACCCACCCATCCTGCCAAACCTTGGAAAACACAAAGGGCATGCTTTTTCTGATTAAAATAGCTATACCCTGGGAACCCCAATGAAACCCCGAGTGATCAACCTGGGCAAAGCCTCTACGGGCCAAGAATGTGCATTTTTCCCTAATAAATCTGTCTCCTGGAGCATGACAATGTCAGCTTCATTCTGTGAGGCCGACCTCAAGACCGCTCTCCTTTTAATTTTATCCAACAACCCATTTACATTCCACGAGAGGACTCTAATTGTACCTTGGTCTGTACTGCTTTGGTGAGGAGTCCTGCAATATGATGTTAGCCATTTCCTATCTTTTCCTGTGAAGAATATTTAAGAATCCAGAGTGCCCACCTGACAGCCACAATCACTCCCACCATCTGAACAAAACTCCTCAGCCCCTTCCGGAATCCCCACTCACACCTGGACCTTCCCTCCACATCTTCCACTTGAGCCTTCAATTACCCACTCTGAGCTGCAAGTTGACCAGATGTTCTTCATGTGTTTTCACTGTGCCCTCAGTTTCTGACAACCTACCCTCCACTTCAGTAACTCTCTGTGTGGTATTGCGAATGTCCTGTCAAATTATTGCCAAGTCCACCTTAAAGTACTCCCATCTTAGCTTCCATGGTTGCTTTAAGGTCTTGGATTGCAAGCAATATCGGCGTCGTTTGGGCAGTATCCTCCGCCAGTGGGCCCCCCCTGACTGCACCGGCTTCCCTGGTAGGGGAGCTGTGTTTCATGAAGTTATCAATTTTCTGTTGCACGGCCATGGCTGTTGGTTTGTCCTTGGCCATGTTGCGGGTAAGGACTCCCTCATTGGGTCAGTACAGCGAGAAAGCCCCTTCAGACTCCTCAGCAGTTCTCTTCCCTCTTGGCCCGGAGACAGATTCACGTCACACTCTGAACTGACGGGCCATAGAAGTCCATGAGCGACCCACGAGAAAGGTTACTGGCACTCTGATGACAGGGCCCCAAACTGCTTAAGGCAAGCACAAATAAAGGGGCACCCTTGCTGTAAGATCATCCGAACCACCACCCCATCACCACCGGGCTCGAGCGCTGCCCTGGACTCCAGGGATTGTCCGATGTTTTTGGGGCCCCTTCAGTCTCTCAGGTAATCCCTCATCCAAAGGGGAAGAGAGAGGACCAACAATCGAGGCACCATGCCTCAAAGTATGCCTAATTGCGATGGAAGTTAACCTCAGGCACTAAAAGTTCTTATTAGAAATCCAGGCCTATTCCAGTCTCCAGTTCACTTCGGGCGAACCTTTCAGCCATCTGTTATATGGACAATCATCCTGATTGTATGTCGGCCACCCGAGCTTCTGTGGGCCTCAGACAAGGCCAGCATCGAGCATGTGCCTCTGGGGCTCCCTTTAACAACCACTGCCAGCTTTACTTGGGGGGGGGGGGGGGGGAGAAATCAGGCAACTCAAGTAAAGTGAATGGCCTAGGGTTTCTCTGTCGGCCAGTTGCAGCTTGTCCCCTGCACACCTCAAGGCATTGTCCTTCATTTGGGGTCTTCAACACTGCTAGGCTGTCGCCTCGGCCCGGGTCTCTAGGCCCTTTGGTCGGTTGTCTTGCTGGTGTGCCTGCTTCCCACCGCATTGTGTCTCCAAGACCACTGCCCCTACGGCATAGCACCCCATTCCGAGGGCTCCGCACCTGCCATCCTCACTGCTTCCCCAGCATGGCCCGGGTCGCTCAAAGCCCCTACACAGTCGTGGGCCCTCCAACAGTCAGAGGCACCTTCGGTGTGCAGAAGCAGGCCACATCTCGCAGAGGAGCTGGCTCTGCTGATCTCTTGCTTCACCTTCAGTCCCAGTACCTCCTCAAGTCACGTCTGGCCGACAGGCCGGAAATCACTTTTCCCTGGATTCCTCGGGCGCTCTTGTCAGGCAGAGCCGTCACAGGGCCTTCATCGGCCGCAATCCACTTCAGCCGCACCACGGCCGCTGCTTCACTGCAAATGATGGCGTGATCCCCGCTTGAGATGCACTGATGTGTGAAATCGAGGCCAGCCTCCGGCAGCCTCTTCCCCAGGTTGGATGCACCTGGAAGCAGCAGTTTCTTGCAGATTGCCTGGTTGGTTGAGCGGAGCTCGATCACAGAGCAACTGCCATGTTTGCTCGTGAAACCAAACCCTTAGAGAGGACCATTCTGTCTGCATGGTCCTGCAGGACATTCTGATTTGAGTCTAGAAATCAGATCCTCCACCAGGTGGTACTACATAGGAGTCTATCCTTTAGGTGAGGAATTTGCGGTTAGATGTAGCCACCAGAAAAGCAAGCTTTTCACCTATGGTAGCATTCTTTCTGTTGTATATTTGATCTAACTGCAGATTCATCACCTCCTTCCTATCTCTCCATTCCGAGGAGTGGACATCTGCACATCCTAAAAAAGTTCTTAGGTTTTTGGCACACGATCACCTGCACTTTTTCTGACTTGACCCACACCTGAGGGTGCAGAAGAATTGCATAAATACAGAAACTGATGCTTGCCTGTATATGTGACCCTACTCTGTCACTTCTGGGCAGTGCAAGGCCACCATGGAATGTGACTGGGTCTCCTGTTATATGCAGGAACTATTGCTTTACATTTTCCAGATCCAGTATGGCACCTTGGACTATTCTAAAGATGAGGAATCTGCAGTTAACTAGAGTATCTTCTAGAAAGAGTGTTACCAAAAGTAAGTAAGTTGTTCATCTAGTTCAGACCTTATATTATATGACGCAATAGTAGAATTTTTGTACTCATAATATTCAGAGTCAAAATGGCGCGATTGGAAGATAGGTGACTCTTTTTTATATTTTCGATATATGATGGTCACTTTAAGCATGGTTACTTTGTGGTACAGGTAAGGTCAGCGTTTTTGCTTGTTTATCCTTAAATGCCTTAATGGTTACTACTCTCTAATTTATCTCCGTAAGTGGTGACTAAGATGCATAATTTAAACAATGTATTTATTAGTCTCCGTTTTGAATTTTTCAAACTTATGTGTTGTGACACAATAAAACATTTGACACATAATGATAATCTTGTGAAAACTCCAGAGATCTTGTGTTTCTAGCTAATGCATATATATTTTTTTTTCAGAGGGGCCATGATTTCTATGAAGGGGTCAGAGCAGGTAAGGACATTTTTAAAATGCCTCTTCTATCTGACATTACAGCAAACCAGCTTTTTCTGTCTTACTGTTTATGGTTTTAAGGGCTTGGCTGTAAGTTTAGAATATGGATTGTACTCCATCAGTACACAGAATATGGATTGTACTCCATCAGTACTCCATTGCCCTCATGGAGTACCTATATTCCCGATTTAAAGGTACCTGCCAGCCTAGTGGACAACTCTAGTCATTGACATGAACCACCGTCACAGCAGTTCAGTCAGTAAGGTAAAAGCTTGGCGGACGGTACAGTCAAAATTATGGTACCATCTGTCAAACTTTTAACCTGTTCTTGTTTTCTCAAAACAAAATCCCAAAGCAGGAATTTATTTTTGAACAAACAGAAACTATTGACTCCCAGACCATGATGTTATTGGTCTCCACCAGCATAATTATTTTCTTTGGTTCTTTTTTGAATATCTTTATTCAGCACACCAATATAATGCTAGTGGTTTTGCGGTGCACGCTGCATCATAATTCATGGTTCAAGATTTATGTTTATACGATGGCTGTTTTTCTTGGATCATGGATTTTATGAAATTCGGCATTACAATTTTTTTCATATGAAGGAGAGTATTCCTTTAGGTTCATTACCATCCTGTGGGCAACATTGGAATTAACATGTTACTAGAATGTCTTTTTCTTCAGTTATGGAGGATTCTATCAGTCTTTTTTTGCTAGGCCACAAGTGTCTAAGCCATAGTAGAGATGTTTGAAGGCATGGGCAAGATGGGAAATGGCCCATATCCGCACTTTCCAAGGTCTCCTATAGTAAAGTGATCCTTCTTTCACCGCTATAATGTTTTCATTTTCTCTGTCACAACATTCTTCCTTTCTCTGCCTACCTCTACCTCTTACTTTCTCTCTCTCTCCCCATTATCATTTGAAGGAATTTTGGGCTCAGTACAAGAAATAATTCAACTTCCTTTGTGTGAAAGTTTAAGTATGTTTCAATATCGCTTTGCATTTTTCAGGTTTGAATCAGCTGAACCAAAATTCAAAGTTGTTCCGAACATTGCACCCCAAAAATGTCTTGCCGCCTAAGGCCCCAAACTCCCAGAGATAGCACTGACCATAGTCACCACCAGCAGAACTTTAATATAGTCAAACCTTGATGACGTTTTTCCTCGTAATTGGGCATATCCCAGGATAAATTGTGGGACTTTTCCATATGGTAGTGTAAGTTACATAATTTCGTTTTTTTGCCCTACGACAGAGTAAGATAATTACAACTTCCCTTTGACTATTCTCCCGTTTTGCATTTTCTCACCAACCGTAACAAGCAACCTAACATCCAGGGATATGTTTTTCTTAGTATATTTGGCTCATTTCAATACTTTTTGACCATATTTTGTTTAGTGCATCTGCTGCTCTTTTTGTGCCAATGCACACATTTATACATTGTTGAAATTTAATTCTGATGCTTTGCTGAAAATATTTTCCTTATTTTTATGACAGATGTAACAGAGCAGAGCTGCGTGTAAGTTCCACCCCTGTACGCAGTTCCTTTCTTTCTGTGCCTTCAGATGCATATCCGGAGTTTTCCCAACTTTTTTAGTTTTCCAACGACTCCAAAACTCTTCCACAGTGTGCTAGAGTGTCTCCACTGAAAACAACAGGATTCCAGCAGACTCTTGACTGCAGGAAACAGATGTTGGTCATGGACCTACACAAAGTGAGTCAGTGGTGCCTGGGATCAGATCCCGACTCAAAGATGTGTAATGAATGCAATCTAATGCTCCTAAAGGGGACCTGAGACTGTCATTAACCACAGAAAGTGGCCTTCGTTTATATCACATTCCAAGTTGTGGGTCCGGTCTCAATAATGGTCATGTGGGCCTTTCTGTGACCTCTGCACTTCCTGCTTGAAGTTCTCTGATAAGTCCAAGTCCCAGTCCAAGGCCAACCACAGGCATAAAAAAGTGAAGTACTCAACCCAACCATGTCGCTCTGACTCTAAAGAGAAGACATGAGGGTGTCAAGATGTCAGTCACACCCCTTCAAGGCCACCAGCCACAGAACCAATCCCTCAGTAGATCCTGATGCTCCTCGAATTTCTCATACCGTCATCAGTGTGCAACAGTCTGAAGCCTCCAAAGAAGCAGTGCTGCAAATATTCAGTGCACTTCCAGCTCCCTCCGCTGTACAGTTCAGCCCCAGTGGGGAAATCTCTCCACAGATCTCTCTGGGCCAATTTAAGGGCCTTTACTGACTTCGATGCAGCCTTCCACCCAACCCAAGATCCATTCTGTTTTCCACCATTGCGACGCTAATAGTGCTCATGGAGATCTTTTGCTAGTGCCCATGTAATACCCCAAACTGACATGGACTAAAGTCCTCCTTTGCAGTAGTGGTTCAGAGGGAAAGCTACGCTACTCCAATTACAGCTGCCCTCTTTTAAAACTAAGACAAATGTTTTAACAGAGATTCTGCAACTTGGAATGGCAGCATTTGAGCCCCTGCTGCCACTTTATGATGCCCTCACGGATACTCTGATGACTGCCTGGTTGAAATCATGTTCTTGCTTGCCTGTCAGCAGGCAGGTTGCCAAAAGTCATAGATCAGAGCCTGGTGAACTGGCTTTATCACCATGCATCCAATTCCTGAGAACCCTTTACCAGTAAAATGAATGGTACCTTGTTTCTGACCAATCCTCAGGACAGAGAATCAAAAAGGACTGATGCCTTTAGCAACACACGTTTTCCTCTTTTTGGCACTGCGATCCATAAATGCAGTCTGTCTGCACATGCCCTTTGGGACATAATCAGCAAGAACTTGCAGACCGTCCGGGAGGACCGTAGGACTGCTCTAGTTCAGATGCTATATGACAGGCAGGAGGTGGGCAAGCGCGTCTTCTGTGCCAGTTAGGATAACACAGATTGTATTGGCAAGTAGGTTGGCATCAGTGTTGTTCTTTGTAGACTTGCCCTGATGAGGTCCACTGGATTTTCTCACTAATGCACATGCCCTTTTATGGGTCTCACCTCTTCAGAGAGAAGATGTACTCTGCTTTGGAATGCTGTAATAATAGCAGAGTAACAGAGGCTCATTGGGGCTGTTGACCCTGCCAAACAATGTCCGTATCAGTTCCTGAAACTTAAGGGCTATTCCAGAAGGCTGGAAGAGGCTGCTCAGCCAGTGATAAAGCCAGTAATGCAGCAGTCTTTTCGGGGTGCTAAATGGGTCCGGTGGGAAATGTGTGGTCCTGCAGGGTAATCAGTCTTCCAACACTTCTAATAGCCAACATACTGATTCAGATTGATGTCATCGGCACGTCCATCTAGTGGGTGGAAGGATGCAGCAGTTCCTCCCAGGTTGGCTGGCCATCATATCTGACATATGGGTACTGATAATTGTCCAAATATACTGCGGCCTACGCTTTCTCTCCTCCCTGCACCACACCAGAATAAAGTTTAGCAGAGAATCTGTCCATCCTGCTACAGTAGCAAAGCCCGTTGCTCTCCAAGAGGTGTATATAGAAAATCATTCAACCATAGTAAGACAGGGGTTGTTATCCTCGTTATTACCTCATCCCAAAATTTGGATGGGGGCCTCAAGATGATTTTGGACCCCAATGCCTTTTTTGCGGAAAGGCAAATTCAAAATGCTCACATTGGCTTATTTCCTATTTGCTCCGGACCCATAAGACTGTAATGTGTTGTTGGACTTGCTGAATGTGTATTTTCATATACCCGTCCTGCAGTCCCACAGGTGTTAGCTGTTTTTCAGTGTGGGACAGTATTTTCTTTTATTTCACTGTGCTCCACTTCAGCTGCACCATCATCTCTCAGGTGTTATTGAAAGTGATGGCTGTGGTCACTGCCCATCCTAGGAAGTCCGGAGATCCTTTATTCTTATATCTTGACAACTGGCTACTGAAGGGAGGTTGCCACAGTCAGTTGTAGACCACTTCCAGGCAACGACTGAAATGTTAGCATTGTTGGGTTTCACCATAGTAAAGTCAAAGTTCCACCAGATTCCCTCAAAGAGACCTCCATTTCAGGGGGCAATGCTGTACACACTGGAGTTCATGGTATTTTATCTGCTACAACAAGTAGAGGGCATGCAGGCTACGATCCTGAAGTTTCAGGCTGGACCTTGGATCCAGGTCAGGATGACCTTGATGCTTTTTGGACTCTTAGACTCATGCATCCTCCTTGTTAACCACACCTGGTAGCACACGTGAGCCTTTCAGTAGAACACAAAATTCCAGAGGGCCCAGCGTCAAGGCTGCTTTTGTGAGACCATCCAGGTCTTGGCAGAGATAGCTCCAGTTCTGTAGTGGTGGCAGACCACTCTTCCTTCTCCACTCAGAGATGACAGTTGTGACAGATACATCTTTACTGTGTTGGGTGGGATCACCTGGGTACCTCAGAGGGCTGTGGTCTCCAGTGGAGGACCAGCACCAAATCACCTACTGGATGCATGGGACTTTCATCTGGCCCTCAAGGCCTTCTTGCCACCCCTCAGTGGGAGACTGGGACAGGTTCTCATGGACAACAGTACCACTATGTGGTGCTAATACCACCAGGGTGGATAGGAGTTGTCCGTCATGTGCCAGGAGGCTTGGCACCTCTTGAGGTGGCTAGATTGTGAAGGTATCTTTCTGGTCACAACCCATTTGGCAGGGTCCCTGAATGCCAGAATAGACAAACTGAGCAGACGATCCCTGACAGATCACAAGTAGCATCTGCATTCCAAGGTGGCGCAGCGCGTCTTTCAGCAGTGGGAGGGAAACATGGCTAGATCTTTTTCCCACCAGCAAGAAAATGCAGTGTCAATAGTTTTGCGCATTAGAGTTTCATGAGAGCACTCGTTGGAGACGTATTCCGACTGGAATGGAACAAGGGACTTCCTGTACGCCTTCCTGCCATGACATCTCCTGTCCCGAGTTCTGGAGAAGATCAAGAACAATCAGGCCCAAGTTGCCCAGTCAGCGCTGCAGTAGACCATGACAGTGTCTTACCTGCAGCTCCTGAGCATCAGCATCTGTCCTCAGGTTAGGCTTCCACTTCAGAAGGACCTCCTTTCTCAAAAGCAGGGCAAAATCCTACACCCAATTCGGCATAACTTACTCCTCTATGCTTGGAGATTAAGTGGCAGCAGCTAACTGCTTTCGATCTGCCATGGAAGGTGGTAGATGCTATCCTCGCTGCCATCCTCGCTGCCAGATTTCCCTTCACTAAATTCCTAAGCCCTGGGAGTAGTGGAGTGCCCAAGAGACTAACACTTTGCTGCTGCTATCTGACTTTCGATTGCTATTGGTATTGTTTTGTCTTCAGCCCAGCAAACCCTTCAAGTGGGCACTATAAAAGTTTATTTGTCTGCCCTTTCAGGCATTTTACATTTGCCAGACCAACTGTCCATGTTCATGTCACCTGTTGAGATGAGATTTATTAAAGGGTTGACACATGTTCCCCCTCGAACTGTTTGTGATACCAGAGTGGGATCTTAACTTGGTCTAGACATTCCTTATGTGTATATGCATAACCGCTCTCTTCTTTCATCACCCTTTAAGATGACTTTCCTCCTTGCAATCACATCAGCTCATCGCATGAGTGAACTGCAAGCATGATCTGTACACCCACCCTACACCATGTTTATTACAGACACTGCACCATTCTGCCAGGTTTATTTGCTCTCCCTCACCCACTGAAAAAGTGGGAGGGGCTCTATTGGTTGTACTCCCAAAAGGGCTTTAAGCTTTTATATGGATCGTATCAAGGAGCATTGAGTGGACAATTAAATGTTTGGGAGTGTCTCCGGAGCAAAGAAAGGGGAGGCTGTGCAGCAGAGGACCCTGTTAAGGTGGTTAGGATTAAGAGCTGCTATACAATGTGCCAGAAGCAGTCCCTGGAAGGTCTGAGGGCCCATTTCACCAGGGTAAAGGCAGCTACTATTGCATTGACTGCCCTTGATACCTGCAGGGCTGCATCATAGACATTGTTGAATACTTTCATGAAGCATTCTTATTTTGACTGTCAGGACCAGTGGGAAGGGTACTTCACCAAATCAGTTCCACGAGACTTTTTGGTCTGACCCGACTCCACAGAACTTCCACCTTAGGGAGGTATTTGTTTTGGTATCTATTCTAAAGTGAGGAATCTGTGATTAGAAGTATTCATTAGAAGAATATGTTGCCTTCAGTAATGCTCTTTCTTTTGGATGCTCTGTCTAAATGCATATTTCTTACTGCCCCTCCTCACCTCCCTGTTCTGTGGAGAGCTTCTTTTTTTTAACTTATAAAAACAATCCCATACTGGCGATCACACTGTTCTCAACACTTGTTCACGCTCTCCGTCTGAGGGTGCATATAGATTGGAGACAAAAAACTGATGTCAGCACCCTGGGGGTCTGTCCTAATAAGAATCTTCAAACTGGACAAAGTATAGCCTTCTCTGCACGCAAATGTTAAGGTAGTGAAGGTGAGAAGTCATAGGCTTTAAAGGTAGGTGGTATGGGGATCAGTGGGCTGGAGCTCAGAACTCCACAGTTAACCTACCATCACAATAAAGTATTGTGTAGTCCAGTGCTAGCCTTGTAAGTGAAATAAAGTACTTTAAACACACAGCATAACTAAATACTACACATTCCAAAAGCGATTCAGTAACAGGATTGTGTACCCACTTCTGAATCTAATGAAATACAGTTATCCTTATGGTACCTGCTTCCTCCCCCCTAGGCTAGGAACAAGTTCAGAGTAATAGAGAACACGCCAAAGAATGTGGTTCGTTCAGTAGTCTTTTGTCCCAGCAACTATGTTCTGGCAAAGATTAGCATCAGCAGCAGCAGTTTCTCTCTGCTGGGTTTCAGGCACTCTCAGTTTGTGCAGACACAATACTTTACCTGCTCTATGATGCTGGTGAGTCCAAACTGCAGGTTAGTGAGATCAGCATCTTTACACTCTTGAGCTTTGGCACTGAGGCGGGAGACGATGGATGGCAGTCAACCCCCCACTTCATGTTCACGAGTACTGAGCAACACTCTTGGCAAGCTTGTTGGCTGTTTTGGCCTTCGGGTCAACACAGCGGGACGTTAGTCTTCAGCACTAATGACCCTGAAGGCCAATGCAAGTGAATGCTCATCTTCAGCAGTTGCTGCTCTGCAGACCATTCAGTTGGATGCTCTTCTTTGGCAGTTGAAGCATTGGAGGCCAATGTTGCATCTGCTCTCTGGTGGGAACCTCAGTTAGCAGCAGCAGCACTAGGCCTTTGGGGGTTATGGTGGAAACGCTGTGCTACACAGGGACAACTTGGTTAATACCTCTTTATGCAGCTCAGAGTGAGAGCTACAATGTTACATAGGGGGAACATGCAGTCTTCAGGTCAGAACTGGCTTCACTCGATCTAGCAGTCAGTTCCTTCACCTTGGGAACATGGCAGGCTTCCTCTAGACAGTCTCACTCTCCTACCCTCTCGGAGCAGGCAGCAATGGTTCTAGAGCGTTACTAAGACTGTTAGCTCTTCCAGCAAATTGCAGACTTCAGGTGATGCCCCTGACCCCTGGGTGACTAGCTGACTGGCTGGCTGGCTGGCTGGAGGGCAGGAACCCTGGTCACACACACACCTTCTGAGTACTCTGTACTGCACTCCCTTCTTTGTTCATAAAGGTCTTGAAACAGCATTGTATCACACTTTTATACTCTTTTTTTCAAACGGGCTATCTCAGGCTTCAGAACAGGTTTAAGCGAGTGTGCTTTCTTATGTAATTTCCAGGCTGCTCTCCAGACAAAGCCTTTGCACAAGGTGATGTCTCTGACAACAGGTAGCCATAGGGCTGGCACCAAGCGGGACTATTTAAAGCATGGACCCAATGAAGGAGGAAGTCTCTGCGCCTGCCTGCCATCACTTTCCTGAAGCAGTAATCAGAGGCAGACGAAAGGACAGGCCCTGATTGGAAACTCCCTCCTCTTACCTCTACCATCTACCAAATGGCAGTACTAAAGCAAAGCTAATCAGCAGCCTTTTGATAACAAGGCTTTCATTGATTTGTTTTTAAGTTAGCCCTTCTCTAGTTATCTCACTTCCAAGTCGGGGCCTCTTACCTTTAGTCATGGAAACACAGGCAATACACTTCTGCTGTCTGGGGAAGCTATCCTCTCCCACAGTCCTGTGCCATGCCAAACTAGGGACAACGAAAATGGATCCCATGGGCCAAGTACTCAGACTCGAGACTCTTGCAAAACATACTCCTACTATCATACCTGTACTACATATGCACTGCACATTCACATGCACTAAATAAATACACAGTATGTCAGTGCAGGGTTCTGGGTTTCACATAGCAACATCACTTTACATTAGAGGTGTAAGCAAACCGCACTCACAGACTCATAGACAAAAAGGTACAGTCACACTAAAAATTCACAAAACACAGTATGCTGCTATCCCCACTTTACAAGATGCACCTAGGGCAGTGACCAGAGTCATTGCCTAAAATGAGGGCATGTTTAGTTCACCCCACCAGGTCGCAGGACAGGTCTTGAACCTTACATTGTCAGGGACAGGTCTAGGCCTCTTTGCATACTCTAGGTTAGCATGACGCTAGAGCCAAAATAAAAGTCAACATTCCAGTTTTTTGTGCAGCAGTGTGCCTTTGGATAGGGATGCAAGCCCATTTAACACACAGGGGACATTTCCATCCCAGCAATGAGATATTCCATTAGTTTGAAAGCTTCTTACGCAAGTTGAAAGGTGTGCTCTCCTATCAGTTACCTGAGCTGGAAAATACCCTAAGCCTTAAACATACTTTTTCAGCCTAACACTTGCTCTTCACCGTTGGCATAATTAAATGCAACTCCATCACAAAGCCTAAAGCTAAGCCTCATCTTTACTCTCATCCTCACCCTATACCTTGACCCATTACTGGTGTAGGATCTAACCTTAACCATAGCTCTACCGTAATCCTTTACTCTTGCCATAAATCTAAACAGAGCCCTGGTTTTGATTTCAAACTAAGTTTTGCAAATTTTACATTTTGATTTTTTTCTTTTTTCAAACTATATGATTTAACTTAGTACCAGTTTGGGCATTGTCCAAAAAGGCAAATGGGGTAAAGGCCAGAGAAAAAAATGCTGAGCCAGTTTTGTATAACTCAGATAGAGTAGGGGTGCTCCAGTGAAGTGGATGGACTACAACAGTCTTCCAGAAGGGATTTCGAGCACAATCTGATGATGGAAGTCTAACAAGTGTGTGGGGGTAAAGATATTCATGAGGAAGATTTATTTTTCCAGGTAACTTTTAGTTAGTCGATACATGCAAACCCCATTAAGTAGGTATTTTCAATGTCAGCCTGCATTTTCTCTCTTCATTTTGGTACTTAAAATGCACAGAATTGGTCTAGAACTGTTTGCATCGATGTCTTAAAACAACTAATATTGTATGCTCCATCTCACACTGTTCATTATGCATTTGTGCAACATTTCATTTTTGGCTTTGGAAACAAAAGTGCTAGTCTGCCTTTGACAGACATTGGTGGTCATTATGAACATGGCAGGAAACGCCGCTCCCGGGGGCGGTAACTACCGCCAACAGGCTGGCGGTCCGGACCGCCAAATAATGAAGCAAATGAGAAACAAGTAGTGGTTCTATCTACATACCGCCATCTCTGTAGCCCCGACAAGGATGGAGGAGGCAGCCCACAGGCCGGCGGAAAGACCTTACCCGCCCACCAAATAATGAAACACTAGACCGCCAGCAGTTCCGGGGCGGGAACCACCGCCAGGCAAAGCGTGGCAGAAACGAACAATATAAAAGGAAACCCTCACCAGAGGCACACACAACACGCCGACGCAGACATGGAGGGAGAGTTGGAAATAATGCCAATGCTGCTCCTTGCCATATACCTCCACGACTGTGACCGCCGACGAAGAGGACAACAGTAAGTACCTCAACCTATTACACATGGGAAGAAAGGGCACAGTTACACAAAAACCCACCCACCCACCCTGCAAAGCACTCCCAACCCTTCCCACCATCCTAAGCAATGCATACCAAAACAAGATGTACGTACCAGACACAAGGCAACAAAGACCTGCACCAATGTACACACATGTGCACACCACACCCCCACAGTGAAACGCTGATTGTGAAACTCTATATTGTGCCAACAGCACCACTGGGCACTCAAATTTATTGAATGAAAAAAAAGTATTGTCCAAATAAGGCCACTGGCCAGTCCATTGCAAATACCCTGAAGGGCAAAAATAGGCTGAACTTGACTGGTGACTCCCACATGTGCAAACGGTATTCTACTTGAAAGGGGCATCAATGAGGCAGCCAGGCACCTCAGGGGCAGGGGGTGGCGGGGATGGGGAATTACGTCTGGAAGGGGGGGCTTGGGCTTAGGTTTGGGAGGTGGAAGGGGTTTGGGCTTGCCCTTGGAAGGAGGGGGAGTGGGATTGGACCGGGGGTGGCAGATGGACCTGGGGCAACATGGGGCTTCTTCCTCCCTGGGGAAGGGGCACGGGAATGGGAAAGGTGGACTGGGGCGGACTTGGACGTGGAAGGAGTGGACGGGCAAGGAGATGGGCACGTTTAGGGACAAGACGGGGTGGGCCAGTGGTTTCGAACAGGGCGATGCGGGAGAGGAAAAGCTTCTTAGGGACAGTTGGAGGGGATTTGGAGGCAGGTCTGGGAGTGGAGGTAGAGGGAGTGTTTGTATTGGGTGAAGGTGTGCCAGACATGGATGCAGGTGCCTGTAAAGTATGCTGATGTATGTGGTGTGGATGTTTGTGAATGTTTGAGTGTTTTGAGAGGAGGGTTGTGGACACAGTGGGACAAGACAGGCTGCCAGTGTATATGGATGTTTCTTGGGTGTCTCTAGGTCTGGTGAGTGTGCTTCAAATGTCTGTCAGTGTAGTTGTGGTGAGTGCAGGTGTGATGTCTGGGGTGCATGTCTGGATGTCAGATAGTGTGGTGACTGCATGAATAGGGGCAGCAGAAGTTACTGAGGGTGCAGTACGTGTGGGTGTGCATGGTGAGGTGACAGACAGGGTGGCGGGGAGAATGACATACTTAGGGAAGTGGACGTTGTGTGTGCTGTGGCTTGTTGGGTGTGTGCATGCCTGTGGTGGGAAGTTTGGTGCTTGTGTTTGTCTGTGTGCTTCTTGTGTTGACGTGTGTGCATGGCTGTCTGTATGTTTGCTTGGGATGGGTGAAGGAAGTGGGGTGCTGGAAGGGGTAGAGGTTGTAGGAGGGGGGAGGGAAAGACTAGGGACACTGGCTGCCGTCAAGGAGGAGGCCAGAGCCTGAAAAGATATCCATAGGCCGGACAGGTAGGCATTGCATTGCTGCATCTGGGATGCTAGCCCCTGGATGGCATTCACAATGGCTGTCTGCCCTACAGAGATGGTCCTCAGGAGGTCAATAGCCTTCTCCATGAGGGCAGCAGGACTGGCTGGGGAAGAGGGTGAGGTGCCTGGGGCAAAGGAGATGCCCACCCTCCTGGGTGAGCGGGCACGGGCAACCGGGAGGGCCGTGATGGCATGGGGGGTGGCGGAAGATGGTATAGAATGGGTGTGCCCAGTAGGGTCCACCCCACCAGGGAGCTCCCATCAGAGGAGGTATCAGCGTCACTACCTCCAGTGGTAGATGCCTTGCCGTGGTTCTCCCCTCGCTGGTCCCTTTGGTGTCCGCCGACTCTGCCTCCTTGGAACCGTGGGCTGCTGCATCCCTACTCACCAGTGCCACTGCTCCCTCGCCAGATGATGCTGATGTACACAAAGGACACAAGAGCACAGGGGTGGAGAGACAAAACAAGGGAGAACTTTGTCAAAACCTGAATATATGTATGTCTCTGGCTCACACACACTCACATCCAGGTCACAGACTTACACGCAGCACATACAACATACGTCATGATTCTGCCCCTGACCAGTGGCCATTACCCCAGAATACACCACATTACCCACAGAAAACACGGACCTGATACACTGTGTGGAGTACACCCATGATAGACCATGCCCAGCCAATGCACAAGTCCATGAGGGCACAAAGCATAACAGATGACAGAAAGGGGACCCCCCCACGGGCCTATAGATAATGCCCAAACTAGCACACACAACATCCCATGGACTTAGAGGGGGCAGGACTGCAGAAACCCACCTGTCCAGGTGCCTGCCACAATAATGCATACATACCACAGCACCAACATACATCCATCAAAAAAGAATCACAACAGTGTTGGTACTCACTCCCTTGTGGCTGCTGTGCTGCCTTCAAGCGCCTATCCAAATCCTGATAGCCCACTGCCTGAATGCAGGCCATTAGGGGGGTCAGGATCCGACAGCCAATGATTGGGTGCACAGCGGTGAACACCGCCTTCCGCCATGACGACTAACACCAGCAGAATGAAGTCACTTCCACTCCTTCATACCTGGATGGCAGGAGGCTGCCATTTTGCTACCACCACGTCACCATAGCTTGGCAAGGGGCCCCATCCAGGGCCTCCAAATCTCCGACCTTAGTCGCTTGCTGACATCAAATCTGGATTTTATGCCCTTGCCAACTTCCCACATGTGATTGGTGCCATTGATGAACAGGTGTACAGGAATCTAAAGAACTATCACTCCATAAATATACAATTGGTGTGTACTGCTGACCAGTACATTTCACATGTCAATGCCAGGTTCCCAGGCTCAGTCCATGATTTCTTTGTGCTGAGAAACAGCAGTGTACCACACTTGATGGGACAACTACAAGGGAACAGAGGATGGCTCATAGGTGAGTGTGTATGACACTGGATCTGTACATAGCTGACAGCCAGCCACTATGCATGCAGAGTCAGTTTCTTAAGGTCCTGTTTCACCCACTTTTGCAGGTGATTCTGGCTAACCCAACTTGCAGTGGCTCCTGACACCTGTGAGGAATCCGAGGACAGATGCATAGAGGAATTACAATGAGGCCCATGGATGTACTAGGAGGGTGATTGAGTGCACTATATGTCTCCCGAAAGCTAGATTTCATTGCCTCCCTTTCTCTGGGGGATCCCTGTGCTATGTCCATGACAAGGTGTGTAAGATAGCGGTGGCCTGCTGCATGCTGCACAACTTGGCTGTGAGGAAATCTATCCCCCTTCTGGAAGAGGAGGGTGCTGTCCAACCAGCCCTGCAACCTCATAGAGGGGATGAGAGTGATGGTGAGGAAGAAGAGGGGGAGAATCTCAACTCCAGGAACTAGCTGATCCACCTATACTTCCAGTGACTATGAGGTACTTTGCACTGATGCTGATGTTTTCACTGCATAGTTTCAGTCTGACTCATTTAATTGGTAATGTTGCATCTATAGTCATTGACACTGTTAACTGATGGCTGAAGTGGCATGTTCCAGGGAACCCAATAGTACAGTGTGACATACTGAAGACCATACAGTGCGTTGGATCCCCTCCTACAGTAAAGGTATGATGATGAAATAGACTGGCTAATGCATACACACTCACAATTGATCTCATATTGACGAGGGACATACAATTTGAGTGCACAGGTGGTTTTATTAAGTGTCAAAATATTCATATTTCGTGGAACAGTGATAGGGAGTGGGCACATGGTGCATATCCATACTCAGGTACATATCCTCAGCGGTTGGTAGCACTGGGTTTTGTTCCATGTGGCCATTGGTAGATGGTTTGATGGCAGTGGCAAGTCAACAAGGGGGCACAGTGGCACACAAGGGAGACAGTTCAGGCCAGATTCACTTCCTGGTGCTGGGTCTTGGCTGGTGTTTCATTGGTGTGTCTGGTTCTGAGGGCACGTTTGCGAAACCGGGCTGCAGGGGTAGGGATGCTGGTTTCCTGGGTGTCCTCTGGCAGTGCCACCAGTCCAGTAGCTGCTGCAGATGTAGATGGCAGGGCAGTGTCCTGGCTAGTGGTAGGGGCTTGCAGGTGGGTGGAGGTCTCAGACTGGCTGTGGTACTGGTGCTGCAGCACCCCTGCAATGGAGGCCATGGTGGCATTGAGCTGTTTCCATTGCTTCATGGCCTCCTGGTGGTGTGCTATCTGCAGCCTCTGATTCTGCTCCAATCACTGTCCCGGGTATGGTGGTATGCTCCCAGGACCTCAAATATCACCTCCTGGGCTGCTGCATCCATCCTTTGGCCACCCCCCTGGGCGACTGATGTCCTCCCACTGGCCCTCGCCCCATGTGCCTGTTTCCCCTGTACTGGTCCCTTCCTCATTCTGCCTGTTGGTGGGTGGAGACTGTGGCCCCTGTGAATGTGGGCCGCCAGTCTGTGGCCGGGTGGCACTGGTGTGGGGTCATTTGGCCAGCGCTTATGATGGTGGCTGGGTGGTAGGGCTGTCAATGGTATCCTGGGTGGGGCTGCTGGAGGGTCACAGTCCAGGACTGTGTGATGGGCCAGGGTATTCCTCACTTTCCATACACGCCTCTCCACTCTCCTGAGTGGGGCCTCTGTCTCCGTGTCGGGGGCTGGCACTCCTTGGCGTTTCCGTCTGGATGGCATGGGTGGTGGTGCCTGTGGGGGGGAGGGGAATAGACATGTGGGTGTAAGGTACCTTTTTCGGCAATTGATGCACAGCTCTGCCCTATTTTGTGCTTATATTCCCCTGTTGTGGCATGCAAGGTCCCTTTGTGTACATATCTTTCCATTTTATGTGGAGGGGGAGGTGCATTGTGGGTGCTGTAGTGCCACTGGGAATCCATGCACAGGGGGCAGGGTGGAGGTCTATTTGTGGGATTGTGGGCATGCAGAGTAGTTGGATGTGGGTGTTGTGGACTGGGTGGGGATGGGGTCTTGGTGGTAGTGAGAGGGTTGGGGTGATGCATGAATTATAGGTACGGCGATGTTGTGCCTGGATGCCAGTGATCGAACCTTCCCACACAGGTCTTTCCATCTCTTCAGGATGTCATCCCTTGTGTGTGGATGGTTTCCCACTGCGTTGACCTTGTTGACAATCGTCTGCCATAGCGCCATCTTCCTGGCCATGGCTGTCTGCGGCACCTGTGCCCCTAATAGTTGTGGCTCAACCCTGAGTATTTCGTCCATCATGGTCCTTAGCTTCCTATCTGTGAAGCGAGGGTCCTTAGGGGGTGCCATGGTGTGTGTTGTGGGTAGTGTGTTGTGGGTGTATTGGTGAGGGGGCTGTTGTGTGGTTATGTGTGTGGGTTATACAGGTGTTTGGGGTTTGTATGTGTTTTGTTGATGTATTTGTGCGTGTGACTTGTGTGATGTTGTTTTCAGTGTATGCGTGTTGTATTGTCAATCTCAGTTGTGCTATTGGCGATGCAAAGGATTATGTGGTGTGTATTTTATAGTGTTGTGGATGTGTGTCAGGTGTGTGGGTTTCAAAGTTGCCAGTGTGTGCATTTGTTGTTGGTGGGTCCCATTGCTGGCCGTGGCGGTCCGTATCGCCAATGGTCGTCCTGCATCCACTATCCGCCACGCTGATTTGTGCTTCATTATTTGGTGGGCGGAGGATCTGTCTGCATGGCGGTGGCAGGGTGGGTTGTACTGCCTTTCCGCCGTCGTAGGCCACTGGCAGTCTTCTGTTCACCGTCGCCACAAAGGTCGGCGGTGATTGCTGCCAAGTTCATAGGGAGGGCCATTGTCTCCAAAAACACTTTGTGAAGCAATTTCTGATTGTGTACTGGCTTGATTTGACCTTTAGTACCTTTATTGTTGCTCTGATAAGTATGTCTAGTGCTTCTAGAATTTCTGCAGTAGGAAAGTATGAACATCACTGCGGTATATCTACTGGCAAAAAGGAAAATGTACAATGAATTATGGTAATGTATTGTTTTATCTCCAACTACACTTTCTTTAAAAAAGTTACATTTTGCGTATAGTTACTGTTAGAAATGGGGTCTCTGGATGGCAATCAGTTTGCACTCTGTCCAAGCAGGGACCCTCACTCTAGTCCGGATAATGGAGTTACACCCCTACGACAACCCCCGCTCCCCCCCTTGGTAGCTTGGCACAAGCAGTCAGGTGTATCTCAAAGGCAATGTTAAAAGTATTTGTTCCAATGCACACAGTAACACAGTGAAAACACTACAAAAGGACTCAACACCAGTTTAGAAAAATAGCCAATATTTATCTCAATCAAACAAGACTAAAACAACAAAAATGTAACATACGCAAGCAAAGTTATGAATTTTTAAAATGAAAAAAAGTCTTAATCAACAGAAATCAATGGATGTGTTGTTTTTACACAAAGTACCTGGTTTGCATAAAAATAAAGCCGCACAGGCAAGCGTGCGTCGGAAAAGTCAGCGATGCGTCGATTCCTTACTCGCAAGTGAGGACGTTCGTAGTTTCTTCTCCAGTCGGGTAGGTGATGCATTGTTTTTCTCTCCTGCAGAAGAGCAATGCGTTGATTTCCAGGCGGTCAACGTGTCGATGATGTGTGCGATGCTGTAATCTCTCTTTGGGCTTCTAACCACGCCCATGTCATGTCAGTCACTTTCATTGGTTCGTGGGCTTGCCTTTTAAAATCCGCTTGCTTTCATTTGTGAAAGGCATGCATACATCATGCCTTTTCCGGTGTTTAGCCCACCTACACAGCACCAGTAAACTACTGAAACCATTTGAGGCTCGATGTTTTCAGCATGGTTTCTGGACTACTTTATCTTTTTATTTTCCACGCAGCGTGATTGCGCTGGGGTTTACACGCATTCAGTTTTTCCGATTGCACCGTATTTCACATAGCCCGATTGCGCTGTGTGTTTTTTCTTGTAATTTGTGTGGCAAGAAAAGTCCGGTTTGGAGTTTACGATGCTAATAGCTCTAACTCGAGCAAATGCGAGACCTGTTGCATTGCAAATGCTTGTTCTAGTTATCCTGACTTAAAAATCATTGGAGATTTTAGCTTTTCTTGTAGCTTGACTTAAACAAAATTAAACGGATGGGCAATATTGAAGGGTCACCGTGAAGAACAGGTATTATTTTTATCTGAGAAGCTCTCCTGAGTCGTATGCAAATAGGGGAGAATGTTCTTTGGCAAAGAATAATAAGGAATGTGAATTATCGTACATTAAAACGTGTTTCCGTTTTGTTTCACTTCTGCTAGCACACTGTGTTTTTCCCTAATATTAAGACAAATGCTAGAACTACTTTTTAGGAACTCATTATCACAATACAGGGAGTGCAGAATTATTAGGCAAGTTGTATTTTTGAGGATTAATTTTATTATTGAACAACAACCATGTTCTCAATGAACCCAAAAAACTCATTAATATCAAAGCTGAATATTTTTGGAAGTAGTTTTTAGTTTGTTTTTAGTTTTAGCTATGTTAGGGGGATATCTGTGTGTGCAGGTGACTATTACTGTGCATAATTATTAGGCAACTTAACAAAAAAAAAATATATACCCATTTCAATTATTTATTATTACCAGTGAAACCAATATAACATCTCAACATTCACAAATATACATTTCTGACATTCAAAAACAAAACAAAAACAAATCAGTGACCAATATAGCCACCTTTCTTTGCAAGGACACTCAAAAGCCTGCCATCCATGGATTCTGTCAGTGTTTTGATCTGTTCACCATCAACATTGCGTGCAGCAGCAACCACAGCCTCCCAGACACTGTTCAGAGAGGTGTACTGTTTTCCCTCCTTGTAAATCTCACATTTGATGATGGACCACAGGTTCTCAATGGGGTTCAGATCAGGTGAACAAGGAGGCCATGTCATTAGATTTCCTTCTTTTATACCCTTTCTTGCCAGCCACGCTGTGGAGTACTTGGACGCGTGTGATGGAGCATTGTCCTGCATGAAAATCATGTTTTTCTTGAAGGATGCAGACTTCTTCCTGTACCACTGCTTGAAGAAGGTGTCTTCCAGGAACTGGCAGTAGGACTGGGAGTTGAGCTTGACTCCATCCTCAACCCGAAAAGGCCCCACAAGCTCATCTTTGATGATACCAGCCCAAACCAGTACTCCACCTCCACCTTGCTGGCGTCTGAGTCGGACTGGAGCTCTCTGCCCTTTACCAATCCAGCCACGGGCCCATCCATCTGGCCCATCAAGACTCACTCTCATTTCATCAGTCCATAAAACCTTAGAAAAATCAGTCTTGAGATATTTATTGGCCCAGTCTTGACGTTTCAGCTTGTGTGTCTTGTTCAGTGGTGGTCGTCTTTCAGCCTTTCTTACCTTGGCCATGTCTCTGAGTATTGCACACCTTGTGCTTTTGGGCACTCCAGTGATGTTGCAGCTCTGAAATATGGCCAAACTGGTGGCAAGTGGCATCGTGGCAGCTGCACGCTTGACTTTTCTCAGTTCATGGGCAGTTATTTTGCGCCTTGGTTTTTCCACACGCTTCTTGCGACCCTGTTGACTATTTTGAATGAAACGCTTGATTGTTCGATGATCACGCTTCAGAAGCTTTGCAATTTTAAGAGTGCTGCATCCCTCTGCAAGATATCTCACTATTTTTGACTTTTCTGAGCCTGTCAAGTCCTTCTTTTGACCCATTTTGCCCACGGAAAGGAAGTTGCCTAATAATTATGCACACCTGATATAGGGTGTTGATGTCATTAGACCACATCCCTTCTCATAACAGAGATGCACATCACCTAATATGCTTAATTGGTAGTAGGCTTTCGAGCCTATACAGCTTGGAGTAAGACAACATGCATAAAGAGGATGATGTGGTCAAAATACTCATTTGCCTAATAATTCTGCACTCCCTGTAATGTAATCTTTTTCAGATCATTTGGCAAATGACTTAGCCCTTCTGAAGGCATTGTAATTTTCGTGCAGTGATTAATTACCTGTTAATGACACATTATAATTACCGAAAACTATGTTTTCAGCCAGCAGTATTTTAATGTTTTTCTCTTCCTGTTCAACTCAGACATATTAAAAAATCAAAACCGTTTCTGATCTACAGAACATAGTAATCTCTTCTGGACAGTTTCTCGAATCACAAGAAACAGAACGAAACAATAAAAAATAGGAGAATAATACTGTATACTATAAAATCAGCTCAAAATTGTGCAATTCAATTTCATACACCCTCAAAGCTTCCAAATGAAGACTGCATAGTGCAGGCCTACAATCGGGGCTGACAATGAAACAATAGATCAGCACTGTCTCCTTTGCTTGCTTCCACATTCTCTGCATGCTCCGCAAGATCTTCCAATGGATCCCGATCTCTACCAGGAAAGAGCCACCCAGGCCCTAATCTCCACCTGTCTCAACTGTGGAAACGCGCACTATGCCGGAACCGCAAAACGGCTCATGAACCTCCTCTAGACCATCCAAAAAGCGGCAGCAAGACTCGACCTTGACCTCTCCAGAAGAACCAGCATCACCCCCCACCTTGGGTCCCTCCACTGGCTCCCCGTACAGCAAAGATGCCTCTTTAAGCTCCTCACACGTATACAAGGCCCGCCACGGCGCCGGACCCACCTACATCAACAACCGCCTGACCTTCCACTAACTAACTATAGACCTCCGCTCAGCCCTCCTCGCCCAGGCCCATATCCCCTACATCCGCTGCCAACGATACGGAGGTCGATCCTTTTCCCATCTCACCACCAGATCCTGGAACGACCTCACCCTCCACCTGCACACCTCCCCTTTCCTGAAGGACTTCAGACAGCAGCTCAAGACTTGGCTCTTCAACCTCCAGTACCAGCCAGGTGAGGCCTAGTGTATCCCCCCAGCGTTTAGAGACCCCATGGGGTGACAAACCTGCGTCTAGAAGGCCCCGTGATTGATTGAGAGATATATATATACACACATACACAGTCCTTTCCCTCATTTGTGGCGCGACCCAGGAACAAGCTTCTAATGTTGTGATGAGACACTGATTCGCCCCTCATTAAATTCTGCAGTGCTTCCTGGGAAAGGCAACACAGTTGGTGGCTTTTTAAATAGCTCAGCTTATCTTCTGGTGTTAAGAGAGAGTTGGAGGAAATATGAGCCTGTACTACAATGTGATAATGTGTGCTTTCACCCGACCCTCTCAGAAACCGAGACATTTCTTTGTTGTGGAAAAAAATCTCAGGACAACAGGACAGTCCTTGAAAAAACTGGATTTTCCAGGCAAATCTGAGACGTCTGGTCACCCTAACTAGGCTGGAATTAAACTCTGGATGTTCTGGGGTTGTCCCTTGCTAGGGGTGGATCCTCTTACTTCATCTTCAGTGTTTATATTAGGTCAACTGGGGCAAATAGGCAATCTAGTACTCTCCTCACTCTAGAGGATGTTAACAGCTGGTTCCCACTGAATGATCAGGTAATTGTCCCCGGCAATTTTAATGTAATATTCAAACCTTTAGGCGCCAGTTCCCTCAGTCTAACAGAAGAGGGAGATTCGGCATGGGGTGTTCCTCTGGTAGACCTGGAACCCATAAAAAGAAGCACAGTGGCTGTGTATTGGCTGATGAGGCTATCTCCTTGCCTTAGCCGCAGAGGATGTAATGGCAGATACATTTCTGATTGCAGAGGTGCCCTTACTTTCAAGCTTCTTCTGCAAAAGAACTCCATTTATTACATATTTCTCTCTCTCCAGATGTGCCCCTCCCTTTTATAAATGGTGGTGGTGGAGTGCCACAACAGCAATCATTATGCTCTATTTTGACCCTTTTGGGGCTTGGGCCTCAAGTCCAACAAGTTCACAACTTCAAGATAGAGGGTGAATTTACGGTCTGGAACCACAAGCGGGCCTTAAAATGGGAGTCTGTCCGCAAGGATTCAAATGTTCTGGCTCTAATTTATGGTCAGGTCGCTGACACCTTGGAGCTATTGACTTTCAGTGAATTGTAAGCTGCTGATTTTGTATCTGTACTTAACTCTCATGAAAAATTGTTTACTTGTTTCCAAGGCCTTTTAAGTGAGGATGGTAGCAAGGCCATCAAACTTCATTCCTGTTGTTCACGGTTTGATAGCTATTGCAGAAAGGCCAGAACCACCCTCACACAGACGTTAAAAGCAGGGAATAGAACTACCATCATTTGGGCCAGGAATAACTACAAAGGCTCACTGTCACTAGCTAAATCTGCATTAGAACGTAAGATGTGGGAGGACCTGGTAGTAGTTGCTAGGGCAAGGCATAGCAAAACATTTTGAGTTATAGTGGCCCACAGTAGCCGCAGTGCTGCTGCTCAGGTTGATTATGATCTACAACCAGAGATCAGGTTGGCTTACGTTACAGGTTTATGCAGCTAAGTCAAGCCCCACGTGCACAGACACAATAGTAGCCCTCAGTAAGAGAAGTCACCTCGTTGACTTTCCAACTCACAGATATTTTGGAGGTAATAAAGACGATTCTTCTTCAACAAACACTCACCCCCAATTCCCTCCCTGGGGACCTCTTTAAGTCTGAACCTCTTATATGGGCCTCCTACTTTTATCTGGTTTTTCGTTCCATCTTGGAAGGGAGACCGATTCCAGGTTCTTGGCACACTGCCAAGATTGTTTCGATATACAAAAAGGGCAGTAAAGGTGACCCATGGAATTACAAGCCCATGAGCTTTATTTTAGCATCCCAAAAATTATTCTCCTGTCTGATTCTTGGGAAACAGATAGAGTGGGTCCAGGAGAACGCCATCCTCTCATACGTGCAGGCTGGATTTAGGAACAGGGTCTGCACAGTCAACCACATTTTACATTTCTGCAACATATACCGAAAAACAGTAATGCTAGGCAAGGGCAATTTATAAGTGGTCTTTGTTGATTTGAGATCAGCTTTTGATTTGATCCCTAGAGCTAAGCTGTGGAAAGTCTTGAAGCAGATCGGTGTCCCTGCTAACCTTTGCTCTGTTTTAATCAGCCTGTATGCTTCTAATATGGCCCGTGTTAGATAGGGGAGCAAAGGTGAGTTCACAGTCCCCTTTGAGATTGAGATTTAAGATTTGCTGCCAGGGGTGTGTGCTGGCACTGACACTGTCTACACTTTACATTAACAATCTAGTAAAGGCTGTTGATTTCCCTGGCAACAATGCACCTAAATTGGGTTCATATAAAATCTCCACACTGCTTTTTGCAGATGACACACTCTTAATTTCTAAAACTCTGTTGGGCCTGCAGACAATAGTTGATCACTTCTTTGATTTTTGCAGCATTTCTGCAGCACCTGTGCCTTGAACTCAATATCAATAAAACCAAATTCATGGCATTCAACCCCTGCAAATTAGGAAGGTACAGGGCAAGCTCCTAAAGCAAGTTCAAGAATTTGTATTAATGCATAAGTTGAGTTGGAATGCACACATTGGCAAGAGCTCCCTGAAACTCCAGAAAGAATCGGGTAAAATGTGCAAGAAAGCCCATGCATGCCCCCTTGCTTCTGCAGTGGAGATTTACAAGCAAAAACCTCATTCCTTTATGGTGCAGAGCTTTGGGATTACATGAGGGTCGATGACCTCTCCTAGTCAGAAAATAGGTTTGTTAGGAGTCTGCTTAACCTCCCTCAGAGTGCTCCATGTCTTTTCCAACTCATGGACATTTTCTATCTGATTAGTCTTAGTATGCTGCTCCAGCCCATCATGTACTGACATAGACTCTGGACCACAGATGAGCTGGAATCATTTAGAATAACGACAAAGGTGCTCCTCAGGTCCTCGGGTTGTGAGAGGATCCCTTGGTTTGCATATATTAAACCCATGCTCTACTAGATTGGTTTGTCCTCTCTCTGGGACACCCTGGACGAGGCGAAGACAGTCCTGCACTCCTTGATTAAAGAGAGCTTAAAGGGGCATCTGTGATTGCGAGAACTAAAGTGTGTAAATGCAGGGAGTTTGACAGATTTTTTTCCTAGAATTTAATATTGCTCCTGCTTATGAATTGTTCCTTTAACCTGTATCCCACTGCATCTTTATTTAAAATGGAGGTACGAGGTCCTGCCTGTGAATAGTTATTACGTTAAATGGGATGAGAAATAATGTAGCTCCAGCAAGTGCCCCTTCTGCACTCTAATTGATGAAACTTTACATAATTTTGCATTTTTCTACCCCGCATATGCCCCACCGAACAGAAACTGGCTCAAACCTACATGCAAGCTTTTGGGATTTAGTTGATATATTCTTGCACTATGTATTCCATGTTCTGACACTAAAGAAAAGGTTGTTATTGCGGTGGCAAAATACTTGCATTCTGCCTGGCTTGTTCATAACAGCATTGGCCATTGCTGAATGTATGACCTGTGTGATAGCATCTGTTAATCAACATGGTATTTTAATATACAGATTACTTTGCACTCACTCTTTATTATTTTATCTGTTGTCGCTGCCACATCGTTGTCTCCTTTATGACTTTTATGAACTTGTTGAGTGTTTCTACTGTCACTGTGCAATGCCCTTGTAGGTAGCCTTATTGTTCTGGGTTGTCTTATGGCATAGAGACCATGTTTTCCTTCCAGCATCAGCTCTTTGTATGTGATTGATGGCACCTTGCTTCTTCTGCACCTTTGTACTGTATTTTTTTTTTATTCTACATTTTGTTGAATACAAAGTTTTATGGATTGTTGAATCTGAAATAAACAGTTTTTGATGATGACTTGAAAAATAAATTGGTTATTCCTCACTTTTTGACCACCTTCACTTGTTACTAAAAAGATGACGGGTGGACCTGTTAACTAGTTTAGTAAAAAGCCCCTCATTATATTTTGTTGCTGTTCTCACTGTCTTTCACAGGCAATTTCAGAGAGACTCTTAATCGCCCTGTATCCAACCATTTTCTTTCTTTTAATGCTATCATTTACATCTAATACAGGCTTCTATTTGCAGATTCTTACCTTAGAATTTCCCCCAGGCGTCAGTCTGGATGCAGGGGTTTTTCTCGAACAGTACTCCTGCGTGCCGTCAGGTGGCATCGGTTGGCTCCACGTACATCATGATATCGCAGAACCTATATAGGTCTGATCCTGACCCTTATTCTCTTGGGTTGGAGTATGGTGAATAATGGGAGGGGGTCACTGCACCCTTTCGATTACCAGTTCCAAGATCCCATGGACTGGCAGATGGACCTGGGTGAGGACAGTGGTCTAGATACTTCCCCTGACACTGGCATGCTTTATCCCCTTACCGTGGCTACTGAGGAGGGAGCATTTTATTCAATAGTGGTGTGAAGAGCGGCAGAGATCCTGGACTTGGAGCTTCCTTCGGTGGCAGTTAGGACGAACCTCCTGATAGAGGTGCTTCAGCCTGGGGCTTCTTCCTCTGAACCCTTTTTGCCCTTTAATAAAGCCCTTACAGATGTCCTCCTGGGTATCTGGTCCAAACCCAGCACAGGGGCTCCTGTGAACAGGACAATCACCTGCCACCATAGACCTACTCCAAATAACCCACTGTTTCTGATGCAACATCCCAGCGCTGAGAGCTTGGTTTTCAAAGCCTTTACATCCCAGAGCGCATTCCCTACCACATCCCCAGATAGGGAATCCAGGAGGCTGGACCAAATTAGGAATAAGATGTTCTTTTCCTCCAGCCTGGTATTGCGGTCCATGAACACTGCATGCCTTTTAGGCCATTATACCCAGAGGAGGCCCGGGACATTCTCTTCCAAGCTGTTGCTGATGGGAGAGACACAGCTAAGTTCACAATCTGATGTGGGCTTGACGCGCCCAGCTCACTGGACAGAGTGGTTGCATCTATGGTGGCCTTGAGGTGCTATGCCTTGTTGAGGATGTTAGGCTTTTTGGGGGATATTCAGTCTACCCCTTTGGACATGCCCTTTGATGGTACCCTCCTTGTTGGAAACAAAGCAGACTTGGTGCTCAAGCTTTTGAAGGGTTCTCATGCTATGGCCAGGTCCTTGGGCCTCACAACTGCCCCTTGTCCCCTTCAGTCTGCTTTTCACCCCTTTCGTAGCCATTAAAGGGGCATCCCACCATGTCCGTTTCCCTCCAGCTACTGTGCCATGCATGCTGCCCAGCCTATGCGTGGCCGAGGATGTGGGATCAAAAGCCCCCGTGGATCAGAAAGCCAGCGGACTGGTCAGTCCAACACGCCCACACTGCCGCTAACTCCAGATCTTCTTAGCCCAACACTAAGCATCCATCACGTCAGACAGGTGGGTTTTGCAAGTAGTCTGAAGTGGCTACTCCCTCCTCTTTGAGACTACCCCTTCATCCATGCCACCATCCTATGATCGGATGACGGAGGATCACCTGGCACTTCTGCGCAAGGAGGTTATAGGTCTGTTGGCCAAGGGAGCCATAGATAAAGTCCCTGTGCTATAAGCAGGTTGTGATTTTTATTCCCGCTACTTTCTGGTACCCAAAAAAACAAGGACCTCTGCCCTATCCTAGACCTCCAGTCCCTCAATCTCTTCCCCAAGAAGGAGAAGTTCAGAATGCTCATTCTGGCTCAGGTTCTATCTGCCCTGGACCCAAGAGAATGGATGGTAGCACTGGACGTACAGGACGCATTCACGTCCTGCATGCGCACAGACATTACTTGCCGTTCATGGTAGGCCACAAGCACTTTTAGTTCACTGTGCTCCCCATCGCATTACCAGTGCCCCTCGGGCACCTGGGACAGGTATTCACCAAGGTAATGGGGGTAGTCACAGCCCACATGCCTAGGTCAGGGGTTTGTCTTCCCCTACCTCGACGACTGGCTGTTAAAGGCGGGCTCACCAACGCTGTCATCTTCCACCTTCAGGCTACGGCAGACTTCCTGCATGTGCTGGGGTTCACCGCAACGTGACAAAGTCACACCTGACTACCTCTCAGATACTCCCTCTCATCGGAGCTGTTCTGGACACAGTGCGGTTTTGAGCTCATTCTCTCAAGTGGCGAGTCGAGGATATTCAGGCACTGATACCGATATTTCAGCTTCCGTCCTGGATTTCGGTGAGAAGGACTCTGAGGCTGCTGGGCCTCATGGCATCTGGCATCCTGCTGGTGACACATGCCAAATGGCATATGCAGGCCCTGCAGTGGGACCTGAAGCTCCAGTGGGTGCAACATATGGGGAATCTCTCCAACGTGTTCCAGATCTCGAAGAGAACTGTGCGAGATCTGCAGTGGTGACTAATGAACTGCAATTGGGTCAGAGACAGATCTCCCTTCCTTCCCCAACAAGTTCTGACAGTAGTTACAGATGCATCACTCCTGGGATGGGGCAGCCACCTGGGAGGGGCGGATATCGGAGCCATATGGTCTCCTGCGGAGTCAGGACTCCACAGCAACCTATTCGGGCTCTGGGCAATCAGACTGGCATTGAAAGCTTTTTTTCCCTCTCTCAAAGGATAAGTGGGTCTGGTGTTCGCAGACAACACTACCACATGTGGTACTGCAACAAGCACAGTGCAGTGGGGTTGTGAACCCTTTGACATGAAGCTCTGCACCTCTGGTCATGGCTGGAGCATTAGGGCATTTCTCTGGTGGTTCAACACCTGGTGGACTCTCTAAACGCCAGAACGGTCAAACGCAACCGACAATTCCTGGTCAATCATGAATGGCGTCTCCATCAGGAGTTGGCACAAGGTCTCTTTGAGCAGTGGGTGAGCCTTGGTTAGATCTGTTTGCCTCTGCAGAGAATTTGCAATGTCAGCAGTTGTGTGTGTTGGAGTTTCCAAGGCGGCACTTGCTCAGCAACACTTTTCATCTCGAGTGGAGCTCAGGCCTCCTGTATAACTTTTCTGTCCATACCACTTCTGCCCATTGTTCTCAAGAAGCTCAAGAGCGACTGGGCCCAAGTGATCCTTGTGCCTCCAGACTGGGCACAAAGAGTCTGGTATCCTGAGCTATTGAGCATCTCCATCGATCTTCCAGACTGCCCCTTCGGGAGGATCTTCTGACATTCCTCATGTGTGCTCCCTTTTAGCCTCTTCCCAATTGTCCTCTCCGGCTTCTAAAATTAAACACAGCCTTCCTTGTGGCCATTACATCTTCCCGTAAGGTGACTAAGCTGCAGGCATTATCATCTAAGCCACCCTACCTTTCCATCAATCCTGACAAAGTGGTGCTTTGCATACGGGCTTCCTTTCTTCTGAATGTGGTCACATCCTTCCATGTAGGCCAGTCCACCACCTTGCCTACGTTTTACACCACCACATCCTTCTAAGGAAGAGGAGAGACTTCACCGCCTGGACCCAAAAAGAGCATTGGCACTCTACCTTGATCGTGCCAAAGACTTCGGGTGGGTGATCCACTGTTTGTTGGGTATGTAGGTGTACAGAAAGGTCAGACAGTGCAGAAGAGAACCATCTCTAGATGGGTTGTTCTCTGCATTAAAATGTGCTAAGCATTGGCCAAAAAGCAACCCCTGGTTGATTTGCACACTCATTCTACCAGAACAACAGCTGCAACCACTGTGCTCGTCGAGTTCCAATCAGGGCATCTGTCAGGCGGCAACATGGGTATCTTTGCACACGTTTAACAAACACTACTGCCTAAATAATCAGATCTCAAAGGACAAGTACATTGCCCGTTTGGTCCTGTAGGACTTCCTAGTATGATCTTGGTTTGCAGACCTTCCTCTGGGGTTGGTATTGCTTGGGTATCTATTCTAAGTTAAGGAATCTGCAACTAGAAGTCTCTATCAGATGAACAAGTTACTTACTTAGGGTAACGCCTCATCTGGTAGACATATTATAGTTGCAGTTTCTTTACAGACCCACCCACGCTCCCCACTCCGTGAACTGATATTTAGTGACAGGGATTTCTCTTTCAGGGCCCAAGTTTTGAAGCTGCAAGGGTCAGTGTCCCTCCTGGTTCCTTAACAGAAACTTATGTCAGTGCACTGGGGTGGCACCTATATAGGTCCTGCGATGTCCTACCTGGCGCACATGATGCAGATGACGGACATCGAGCTGACTGACACCACCTGATGGCATGCAGGGGTATTGCTTGAGAAAAAATCTCTGGATCTGGACTGATGTCTGAGGGAAATTCCAAGATAAGGAATCTGCAAATAAAATATGCCTCTACCAGATAAGGTGTTATCGCAGGTAAGCAACTTGTTAATTACGGCAGCATTCATTGCATTTCCAGGGCCATCATGCTCTTAATTTTTTTTTTTTTTATTGTTTTTAATTAAAGGCCACACCTTATGACTACTTTTCAATCATAGTTTTAAAAATGTCACAAATAAGTAAAGTCTCCCTTTAGAACCTGCGTGTCTTGAATTGAGAGTTAATATATATGACCTTTCAAAATGTGCTATTTCACCCTTTAAGAAAGTTCTTACATTTTGTATACTTATCTTCTTTAGATCCTCAGAGTCTAATTTGTCCTCTGATTTTCGCATGGGAAATGCACAGTCGATTGCTATTGAATAGTTTCAGTAGTAGTTCCATGGATTTTCAAATTCCCCGTCTGAAATTCCAAACATAATGAACAATGAGTTTCTCATCTGCCTTCGCAGTTTTGTGTACTGCTACTGTGCTCTGTCATTACACTCACATATGGTTGTTTTTTTATAACTATCGTTGTTCTGGTCTATTTACACGTTACTAGTATAGTAATCTACATTGAATTATACCATGGAAAAAAGATTCCTTGTTTCTAGGCAAAGTTTTATCCTTAAGGTGATTCTCAGAAGATACATGGGACAGGATTACACTGCCAATGGGCCGTAGTGATTCAATCATTTTCGCTATTGTACGCTTATTTCCTAAGATTATGTATGTAACTAGATGGCCAGGACAGGTGGCATTAAGGAAAAGAACACAGTTATGAAAATGTTTACTTCACGAAAGTCATATTTGCAGCTTATTGCTAGAAAAGGGACAATATTCATAGCAAAGCTAGGGTGCAGTGGAGCATAATAGTGACCTAGAAGACGTGTTTTATTTGAGAATAATGTAATCTAGAAAAACAGTTAGTGAGAATTTAAAATCTAGCAATATATGCAATAAAAAAGTAGCAAGTGCAGGTACAAAAAGAGAGGGCTGAGAGGAAGTGGAGTGAATTGAATCTCCTAGGGTTGATGGAGGAGCTGGCTGAACAGGGTCTCTCCATTTTCCCACAGATGTCTATAGGTGGTCCTGCCCAGCCTTCACACAGCAGTGTAACCAGTGGCTTCTGCGGCTTTCTCTGGATACCATCAGATAGAGCTTGAAACCAGTAGCTGCGCTGAAGTGTAGTGTGGGTGCAGGTCCGTTAGTGACTCGCGCTCAAACCTCCTTAAGTTATCTTGCGTTAGATTTTCGTGTGCGTCTCTGGTTTGATGCATTAATGTATCTTAAAGTTCACTCGTAAACACATTTGCTCTTTCTTTTGACAGTGCTCATTGACAAAGACCAGAACCCAAAATGGAAGCCAGCAGTGGTAGAAGAAGTAACAGAAGACTATCTGGACAGCTGCTTCAAGTCACTGGGGAGTGAAGATCTGAAGCTTTAATACATTAATGCATTGGCTGCTCTTCTATCAGAATAAAAGAGGGAAATAGAGAGCTAGAGTATAGCACATGAACAGTTTGTCAGGATGTTGTGACTTTTTATTGCGAGCTCACTACCTCAGTCCTACTTAGCATGGTTGGCAGCAGTGGAAGTGTCCTGCATAATTTCAAACACTAGAAAGAAATTCATTTTACAATTTCAGTGTTTGTGTTACTTTAATGTTGACTTTAATCATGAAGGTGGAGGATATTCAAATGTTTTAACAAGAATGATGATCATTTATGGTGTATGCAAAACATTAAACATACTCTGGTTGGGATATAGTGCCTCGTGCCATTTTACAGTATTCTGAAATCAGTTCTTCATGAAGTGTCTTATCACACCTATTTCCAGTTTGGGAACATGTCCAATATATGATATTTTTTATGCAAACTGCAATGTGTATTTATGAGACAGCAGAAAGGAATCCGGGAAAAGTTAGCAGCATTTGCTGGACATATAATGAATTTATTACACTTTACGTGTGGTAATGTATTGTTAAAGGGAAAACGAAACCATAATGATTTGTTTTTACACATTTAAGCGGACTGTGATTTCAAAATGATGTTCTCGCTTTCCAGACAAATCAAAGAAAACTGTAACTTTGACTTACACTTCCGACATTAACACTCCGACAATTGCCATTTAAGTAATCACTGCCACCTGTTTTTAATTGAGCGAACTGTATGAAACAGAATCATTGTACCAGTAGAATATTGAAAAAGAAGCATTGTACCTTCCATAACCAGTAACCCTTTAGACAATATTCTTATTTGAGATGTGGGCTTCAAACCTCAGAAACATGAATCCGGGCCAAGAGGAGCTGAATTGTCGTATACTTCCTGTTGGTCCGTATTGTTAAGTCTGCATTTCTGCAAAACAAAGTATCCTGAATGTCAAAAAAGTTTATTTGCAAATTTTTGCAAAAAATGTAGTGAGGGCCAATGTGTGTTTACTTCTTCACCTTCAGAAACGCCTAATATTAACATAGTATACTAATAAAAGACACAAGGACGTCAGCAAAGTTAAAACGGAAGATATCTTCCTCATTTTTATGTGGGTGTAGACACATCACATCTAACTAGAAAGCAAAGAAGAGGTTATTTATTTTTATTGATGTACTTTTTGATAGACAGGATATCAAGCTAATTGAAAACCTCGAGCTCCTGTTAGGGAAACTGAATTATCCAAAAGTTGGTGCCCAGAATACTTAATAGCGCACTGGATCACTGCATAGCATCATAGTGTCTGGTAGCTACAAGAATATAGACGGTGCCGCATTCACATCCATACTCATTATTTTTCTCCTGAACACTTCGCCGCTGACGGACCGTTCTGAAAGACAGAAGTAGTGAAGAGGAGAACATGAGGAAGTTGCAGAGGCATTAATATCCATCAGAATATCACAAGACTAATTCAGTCAGTGACAGCAAATCTGTAGTTATGGTTCTGTTTCAGTTTTCAGTTAAGATTCGGTTTGTACATTTTTGTATAAATGTGGATGTGGGTTAGTTTAGGAGGGCTTAACAAAGTTGTATGTCCAATTTTACTGTCATAGAAAGCTTGTGCACTGCTGAAAAGAAATCCCCTGAAAGGGGTTACACCAAACTTGCCATGAAAATAAACTTTACTCATAATAGTCCTTTTGGCTACTCCTCTAAGTAGTTTGATATGATTGCATTGCAAGTAGCCGCCAGGGTACCTCAAAGGATTAATCAGTCAGTGCATTTGTTTTATATCTTGTCCATTCATTTATGGATTATTCACAGATCTGAATCCTGGAATATTCTGAGAATAGTACATTTGAAAAATAAACGTATATCATTGCCATTCATTCTCTTTGAACAATGTGGGTTCTGCAGATCCTCAAGAGACTTTGAGGAAACTGGAAATTTGGCAACAACTGAACAATTTTTTTGCAGCTTGCATTAGAAGATTCCGGCATCAATTCCCGTATCCTGAAAAAAGTAACAGAGAGAGCATAAGGCAGCTGAGGGAACACTGTATCCCTTGACTTCAAGTGACTTCAAGGTGAGTGCGGGTAGACCAAAGGGGCAGGTACTGCCACTAAGAAAAACGCCCCTGATTTTCTTGTTAGATTTGCAAATCCAAAGAAGGAATCTAAAAATCCACAGGTAGATTTAGATTAAGATTTTTTTGTTGAAAACCCTTAAAAAGAATAAAATAAAATAAACTTATTGCAACTATACTCAATGATCACTGTGGAGCAGGGGCTGGCACACTGTGTCAGTGGTCTCTGTGCATGGCCAAAGGCCATGTGCAGCTAGTTCAGTGGCATTTAGGTTAGTGCATGACCTGTGTTCCGTCCCAGCATTGCGCCCAGAGCAAGTTGTGCACTAGTGAAGGCTGTGTGCAGTTGGTTTGGAGGCATGGATGCTGGTACAGAGCAGGTATCACAGGGCATAAATGTGAAGGACTACCCAAGAAGTTACTGAGCGGTCTTTCTTCTATTGTCCATTTTTGTAATGTTCATGAGTTTACATCAGATTGGGTTTTGATCTTTCTCCTTTCTTCTTGCAACGTCGTCATACAAAAGACCACCAGATGGATGATTAGAAAATATCGATGCCCCTCGGCGGCAAAAAGGAGAATTTGCGAATAAGTACTTCTGTTCCTTTTCAGATATGCTTTTGGTTATTTCTATGTGAGGCTTGTTATCCTAGGCTCACTACTTAGGTTTTGCTGCCACCACCATGTGAAAGGGAAGAATATCAGAAGGATTCAAGGTGTGGAAGGTTAATATAGTCGTCAGCAGGAAAAAAAGGCTATGCTTAAATAAATGACAAAAAGAAAATAACATCAACAGAACAACTCTCTACTGTTTCCATACACGTGCACGTGTCAGGTGTTGAAGCAGCATACACAACAAGTGGTTTTGTTAGTAGAAGTGCTCTTCGCATGTCAGGCATCAAGTTCTCATACCCAACAAGCGGTCTGCTAGAGAAGTGTGACTCGGTCCAAGAGGTTCCAATACGACCTTAATCCCCACTCCCTCTCCTGCCCAGGAGAAGGTTCCGTACTTGCATAAGCGACGTTCCTCTGAGAACGTGGCGGGCCATTTGGTCCTCTGGTGGCCTCCTGCCGTTTTAGAACTCCTGTTGCGGGTGTTTCCTACTGTTGATTTCCCGCTGGACTGCTCCTCTGGGTCCCGGACTCCCCCTCCTTCCTCTCACGCGTCTCCTCCGCCATCATGTCCTCCTCTGTTGTCACATCATTCTTAGGGTCTAGCGCACAAGCGCACTGGACCATGTTGTAATCTCTCTGTGGGCTTCTAACCACGACCATGTCACGGCCGTCACTTTCATTAGTTCGTGGGCTTGCCTTTAAAAAAATGATTGATTGCATTTGTGAAAGGCATGCATACGTCATGCCTTTTCCGGTGTTTAGCCCTCCTCGAGCACACCAGTAAACTACTGAAAACTAACGAGGCTCTGTGTTTTCAGCTGGTTTCTGGACTACTTTGTCTTTTCATTTCCTGCATAGCGCAATCTCACTGGGCAAAAATCGAGCGCTTTGCATGACATCGACCCTGTTACATAGATAATTGCACTTTTGCTGATAAGTTTCACTGCGAGCGAACTTTTGTTTCCTTTTCTGTGTCTTCTTCATGCTCATGGCGACCATTGGCTCGCATATGTGAAACTGTTTTACTTTTCATTATTAGTTTATGTGGCAAGAAAAGTCCTGCTAGGAGTTAACAATGCTAATAGCTCTAACGCAAGCAAACGCGAGACTCATTGCATTGCAAATGCTTGTTTTTTCTCCTTCCCAGATACAACCCATTTAAAGGGTCTCTGTGTGTTTTCTTCTACCAGCTGAGGCCAATCAGAAGAGTTGACTTCCATTCCCAGAAGTGAAATGGAACATAAGATTGTTCCAACGTCCTCACAATTACTCAGAAACGAGCTGTCTCTGGCTTTTTCAGCACCATCATCATACCCCGTCTCCTGACAGCACGTAAGAAGCGAGTGGGCAAAGGCAAGGCTGTATAGCAAATTACCAGTGTGCATGACCAAAGGCCATGTTATAGGGGTTAGGCACACAGGAGGTCAGGCCCTGCAGCCAACCCTGGCTGCACACGTCTAAAGGCTGATAACAGCATGGGTGGCCGTGCAGCAGGTTGGCCACAGTTTGTGACTTTTTGGGTACATTAGAGAGTAGTTGCAAGACCATGCTGAACACCAAACCATATTGCCAACCCTTGATGGGCTTCGCCTGGACTGCTGGGGTTGAAGACACAAGAGGGTGTGCACAGGGAGGTTGTCAGAAGGCAAGTCTCTGCTGCCAACCCCTGCTACACATGACCAGAGCCTCTGTAGTGGCAGTGGGTCAAAAAGCCTGGTCAAGCCTTACAGTCAAGCCCTGTAGGCCATGCCCCAAGCCCATGCACAGTGTGAGTAGTTATATGGAATGTGGATGTCGTTTTTTAAAAATATTAAAGTAGTTTTCTTTTCTTTTTTTGTTCTATTCAGGACAATTTATTGCATGTTTCAGCGTTACTCATACATTGCCTTAAAACACACCTAAACTAAGTTATGATTACAAAATAAAACATGAAAAAATATGAAATCGGCTCTTTGACTAGCTGCAAAAACCATAATGTGCATCCCTGCATTGGAAAACATATATCAACCCCTTCCCTTCATAGACGCCTTCACAAATGATATTGATGACTTTACTGGTGACATCTCACCTTACCGTGGACAATATTAATGAATATCTGCAATTTAGCTATTTTGATATTCTCTTTAATGACTTTGCACCTATTTGGTTAAGGGCAAACATCTCACTTCCTAAGCCACACAATTGTTATATTCTCAATCATTTAACTAATCTGCAACAAGCTTACAAGCATCAAAGTTTAGTACGACATCTAAGAGCAAGCCAGATTTGATGCAGATTGGTCAATTGGTTCAGGAGTTTCAAGGTACCGCAACTCATTGTTTTGAAACATATAAAGGAGATTCGTCTCCCGTGTATGACTCTTCATGAACAGATGTTTACCAAATTTCTCTCAGGACGATGATATAGAGGGTATCTGCAAACTCCTTGACACATTACGTTATTTCACTTTTGAAGTTATCCCTTACCAAAAAAAAATTCATGTTCAAAAACTTTTTTTTTTTCTATGATAAAGGGCACTTCAGTGAGAGTTGTTTTTGCCTTGAATTTTGAAAATCTGTTGATGAATGACCTGGAGTCACAAATAATTCGGTCCCTGTCTAATCCATTCAGAGACCACATTTCATTGTGGAAACGTATATAGATGATATTTTTATGATTTAGCAGGGACCTGTTACACTGATAAAAAGTTTCCATAATTGGCTTATTCAGAACTCCTACGCCCCCGGGTACGCCATATACTAAATTGACAGTGAATTGACGTTTCTAGACCTTACAGTGAAGGTTGAAAATGGAGAACTGTGATCAACCCTTTCCCACAATTCTACAGAGAGAAACACATTACTTGAATATTCAGATCATCCTCTCGAATCGTTAAAAGACTCACTACCCTACAGCCAATTTTGAAGGATCCAGAATAACTAAACAAAAATATTATTTATTCAAGGATGCTCAAATACTGCCACACAAACTACTGAAAAAGATTACCCTAAACGATTGATTAAACGTTCCCCAAAAGAGCTTAGTACTGCCATAGGGAGACTCTATTGGTACCCATATGCAAGGAAAAATCTAAAAGAATGGTATGCGTCACAAGGTTTTCAGTGGTATACTTCACAATGCTTACATTTAAGAAAAGCCAAAAACCTAAGAGACCATCTGATCACTGTCACGCTTATTGCTATTTGCACTTGACACTTTCCTTGCTGCAAATCAGACCTTATTGCTGCTAGTGTGAATTTGGGGGGGTTTCATTTTTGCTGCTGGTTTCGGGGGCTATTTTAAAATGTTGTTTCAAACTGTTTTTATCATAAACAATGGGGGCAGTGGTGTGTTCAAACCATGCCGGCCCTGCCCTACAGTAGGAAGTGTTTTTCGATCGCCATCTTGGGGGAGAGTTGATGACCGACTACATGTATATTAACTTGGGCACGCCAAAAGCAAACCCCATCAATCAATCAATCAGTATTTGTAATGCACGGCTACTCACCTGTGAGGGTCTCAAGGACAGTCGCCAGGACCCCTGCCCGTTCACCTTCAGGTAAACAGGCAAGACTTAGTTACTCATGCAAGGCCCTATTAACACTGGGTTTGAACGATAAATCAGCTAGAGATAAAATCGTGGATTGGACAAAGGGTCCATTTTCCTCTGCAAACTGGAAGTGAAGGCTGGTCTAATAAGGAGCCTTCCGCTTCAAACTATAATTTTGAGGTTTCATATTTGAAATGCCTGCACTTCAATGCTAGGTCCCTTCCCAAGCAGAGTATGGAGATTTGGGACTTAATGAATGATACTAGTCCAGATTAAATTTTCCTCTCCGAAACATGGATTAGCAGCTGTGTGCTGCCAGATGTTACTGCAGCAGTGCCAGTTGACTATAAGATTTTGAAATGCGATAGAGAAGGCAGACAGGTAGGGGTTGCAATTATTTTTAAGAATTTATGCCTTTGTACTGCGGAAAGCAGCAACCCGATCAGGGATTGCACAATTTTAGCCTTCCAGTTGTCCCAAAACTCATGGGTGTTGTTAGGGGGGGGGGGTATTCTTTACAACTGCCCAGATGCATCTCAGTTGGCATCCAATCTTTCTCCCTGGTTGCTTGAATGTCCCCTCTGATTAGTTTTTAGTCATTGGCGATTTTACTTGCACTATGAATTCTTGGAGGACCCCATGCCAGAGCCTGGAGAACGAGATGCAAATTCTTCATTTAAAACAATGGATCACGGGCCCAGCCCATCAGGCAGGTAACACCCTAGAGATGCGATTTTCCAATATTGATATGATCAGGATCCACAATATTGACCTGCTGGTCTGGTCAGACCATTTTGTAATCAATTTCTCATTTATGCTGTTCGAAGGTATGGGAAAAACCCTAGATCCTTCACCAATCCCAGAAAGAGCTTGGAGGATCGTTAATGCAGAGTCTTTTTTTTAGGTGATTTCTGTTCTCCCAAGCAAGAAGAAGGTATGCTTTTGGAAATGTACATAGAAAATTTTAATTCAGCTGTTATTAGGACCGTTGATGGTAACGCTCCTTGGAAGTTAAGTAGCTCATCCAGACACTCTCCTTCAGAGAAGTGGTATTCCATGCATTTAAGGCTAGGAAAGAGAAAATCCTAAGTGCTAGAGGACAAATGGTGGCACTCAAAGTGCTCTGAAGACCTTCTAGCATACAGAACATAGTTGAAAACTTACCATAAAGCACAAAAAAGCAAAAAAGATAATTCTTTAAAAAGGTTAGAAGAAAATAGTGGTTCCTCCAAAGAAATATTTAAAATTGTAAAAGAACTGATGCTCGCTACTAGTTGAAGTCAGATTATCAATGCCTTGGCTGAGCATTGTGAAGAGATGGCCCGATTTTTCACAGACAAAATAGAAAAACATACTCGACTTCTGAAGCTCAATCCCCTCTAGAAGAGCTCTCATGCAAACATTTAGGTCCTCACGATAAAGCAGTGGCTCATTTAGGCAATTTTGCGAGTCTCTGTAGATCATGTGGAAAAGATCTGGCTCTCCTTTAGATTGATTCCCTTATTTCATCTATTACCTCTGGTCTTCATTTTAAGCGTCTATCTGACCCAGATTTTTATTTTTTCCCTGACAAACACCGAGTACCCAGATACATGGAAGCAGGCCTGATTTTACCCTTGGCGAAGAAAGCAGAGATTGATGCCTTTTTTCTATCTAATTATTGCACAATATCCTTGATGCCATACATGTCTAATGTACTTGAAGGACTAGTTAATGCCCAGCTGACATCTTTCTTGCAAAATAACAATCTCAGGGATGTGTTGCAAACTGGTTTCAGGGCCAGAAACAGCAAGGAGTCCACCTTACTAGCTGTACTGAACGGCATCATATTATAAGTGACTCAGGGAAAGACTATGGTTCTGTTCCTGTTGGATCTGTTGGCAGCCTTTGACACAGTTTCTCATAGCCTATTGATAAATAGTTTACATGAAATCAGGCTGCACTGCAAAAGCTTTACAGTGGTTTGGCTCATTTTTAAACAAAAGTACAGAGTCAATTCAGATGTGCACTTTTGATCTACCCCCCATTTATCCAAGTGCAAAACTATTTAATGTCTCTTTCTCGTCTCTGACTGGTATTGTCAGAGCCTGGAGCTTTGAGAGCTGCTCATATGCTGACAACACTCAGCTTGTTATTTCTGTCGGAGAGAAGCACAGGGAGACTAGGGATAATCTCACTGCCAGATGTATCCAAATGGATAAAGTCACATTGTCTAAAGCTTAAAGCTGAGAAAACAGAGACTTACTTTTTGGAGGGTCCTACAGCATCTGGGATGCTTCGTGGTGGCCAAAGCCCCTGGGCACCGCACCAGTCCCAAAGAGAGTGGCAAAGAAACCTAGATTATTGATTTCCTCTGTGCAGGAGAAGGTCAATGCAGCCTGTTGCAAATGCTTTGGCATACTTAGTCTCTTACATGAACTCTTTTGCTGGATCCCAGTGGATTGGCGAAGGACAGTAGTCCAGGCATTGATCACAAATAGATTAAATTATGGTAATGCCCTTTATTTGGGAATGGCAGACTTTTTATCCACTTGCCTACAAGCTATCCAGAATGTGGCAACTAAACTCATCTGTAATAGCGTCAGAAACAACTCTGTATCTCTCTGTTTAAACACTCTTCACTGGCTGCCAGTCCGCAAGAGAGCTAAATTTAAATTGCTATGCCATGTCCACAAAGCACTTTACAATACTTGCCCAGCCATCTTACATAGTAGAGGGTATTTCTACAGGCCTGCACAAACCTTGAACTCAGCCAAATTAGCGATGGACATGGCTAAAAGTATCAGAAAAGCAGAATGGGTGGTCGCTCCTTCATCCTCTGGCAGCCACTCATTGGAACTTGCTACCTATTGATCTTAGTCTAACTTTGGACCAAACCATATTCAGGAAGAGGCTGAAGAACTGGCTGTTTATTTTCCTTATAAAGGCTTGAGCACTGGGTAAGGGGTTTAAAGATATCTAGCGCAGTGATAACCCTCTGGGGATGAGAGTTGCGCTTTAGAAATAATTTAGAAATTGGAAATCTGATCTGTGCTGTACTACCTAGGAACGATACCTCTTGTGCCCCTCTGTATATTTTGATTTATTTCGGGATTATCGATTTTAAAGTATATGGAATTATTAAATAATAACAAGATGATTGTATGAATCCTACAAATACATTTTCTTGTTATTAGGAACCACTGTCTTTGATCATTGATTGATAGCCCAGGTCCCTAGTGGTCACAAGGTTTTCCTTCTCTTTTTGGAATTATAATTTTTTTATGGGACAGTAGCCTTTTTGTCAGTGCCAAAGAAGCCATACACAATCCCCCATGTCTTGTCTCGTTCCAGCCTTGCCTTCAGGCTTGAGACTGATTAATGACACCCATCCCCTTCCAGCTTGCCAGAGGGCAACGGAAAGGTGCAGGGGAGAATGCTGCCCTCGCCCTGCCTATTCGGGAGGTGGGATACAAACAACCTGCCTCTCTCAAGATGGTAAAAATGCACAATTCTGCTCCCTCGCCTAGCCTTCGATTGTGGAAGACTGCTGCATCTGCTTGCCTTGGCTGAGGGTGAAGGAGAATTTAGAAATGTTACCACAAATGCTTTGCCCAATGGCCAGAGGGAAAACTATACTCATCTGTGCCTTGCCCAAGAGTGGGGAAAGAATTGCCCCTGCTTTCCCCTAATCATGCTGAAAGTAAATGGGGAAATGACTCCCCACCCATCCTCACCTTGGCCAAGGCTGAGGTGGGCTTTAAATTTAAAAAACAATGGCATGTCACCTGACACTTTCTCCAAATTCTTTTCCCATTTGGGAAACAGTGCACAGGAGTTTGTTCAACTGTAACCACTGGGGTTAGTTCTTAGACCTGGCATCCTTAGGGTGTTCATACCGCAGACTGTTTGCCTTTACCTCCTGTTTTGTTGCTGTATATTTTTGTTGGCCTTATGACTCTGACCACTTTACAACTGCTAACCAGTGCTAAAGTGCATGTGCTTCTCCCCTAAACATGGTAATATTGGTGTATCCACAACTGACATATTTAATTTACATGTAAGTCTCATGCAAAGTGGTATAACCTATACAGAGGTCCTGTACATTTAATGCTACTAGTGAGCCTACAGCACTGATTGTGCCACCAACTCAAAGCCTTGTAAACATGTCTCTGGCCTGCCACTGCAGAGTCTCTGGTGCAGTTTCACTGCCAATCTGATTTGACATTTAAAACCTCTTGCCAAGCCCTAAACATCCCCTTTCTTACATATGTCACTCCTAAAGTAGGCCCTAGGTAGCTCGTAGGTTTGGGTGCCATGTAAGTAAAAGGATAGACATGTACTTTTTAAGTTTCGCATGTCCTGCTCATGAAAAACTCCCAAAGTCGTTTTCCATTACTGTGAGGCGTGCCCCTCACATAGGCCATCATTGGGAATTCCTTATAATACTTTTAAACTGTACTTCTTTATCTGAGAGGAGTAGCTGCATCTTGTTTAGTACCATTGGAATGGTCATGATAAATCCTCTTTTCTGGTAAAGTCGGATATATCATTAATATTTTTGAAATGCCACTTTTAGAAAGTGGGCATTTCTCTGCTCTGACCGCCCTGTGTGCCCACAGCCAGTCTGTACCTGGTCTGGGCCAAGCGACAGCTGTGCATTACCTTCACAACACAGGACACTCACCTAATCTGCATACATCTGCATACTGATGGGTCTTCCTGGGGAAGAGGTTGGATAGGGCTCCCACTTACATCTCAAAGGGTAGTGGCCAGAGCCCACACAAAGAGGCTTATTACCCCCAGCGAAAATCTGGAGCAGGGTTTGAGCCTCAAGGGGTACCTGTGCACTTCAGAGAGACCTTTTGAAGTCATCTTTCACATCAAAGGCACTTTTTAGTATAGGTAGTGGGTCTCTGACCCACTAAAAACAGTACAATTATGAACTCAAGGAAACCCTGCTTGAGTAAAGGCTGCTGTATGCCAGAGCTGGCTGTCCTGCCCTGTTGTGCTGCCCTGCTGCCTGCTGATCTCTGCCTTGCATCCCAAGGACTGATCATCCCTTCCAGTGTGTCTCCAAGGGCTTGCTGACTTGCCTCCAGTTTACTTTAGGGCCCTTGGGACATCAAAGACCTTCTTGCCCGGTAGATACACCATCTGGGCCTCCCTTCACCGAAAGGGTGAGTGTTGGTCCCCAGTGCTGGGTGCGTTGTCTCACCTGTTTGTACTGTTCAACACACTGCCCAAACTGACACCCTAGTGCCGTGCCAGCTGTCTGCTTACCCCTGTATGAGTTGTGCACTAGCGGGATCCAGGCCACATTGCGAGCTTTGTAGAACAAGGCACTGACTGGAAGGACTCCCATCAGTCCTGTCTGCAGCACCGACAGCCGTTCAGCAGCAGGCTCCAGGCGCTGACCCAGCAAGGGAGGCTTATCGCTGTAAGCCTCTGCCTAGAAGTGCTTCAATCCAGGTAGGGGGACCGTGCCGCTTGTAGTAGCGGTACCGTTCTGATTATGGGGATAGCAACTCGACCAGCTTCACGATGAACTGAGTGGTCGGGCGCTTCCACTGCACCCTCTGCAGTGAAAGGAACAACACCTTTGGTATTTTGAATCTCATTCTTGGGCCAGCTTTGCATGGTCCTGACTAGTCTGAACTGTGCTGTCATTAAGGAACACATGTACTCTTTCAGACATACCGTAAAAAAGGCTCTACCACGAGCCCCGTCCAAATAATGTTTAATTTTGACAGCACTGTAGTGATCTTACTTTTCCTAAATTCCATATCATTACTGCTATTAATTGGATTTTTGTTGTATTGGTCTTCTTTAAACCAGATAAATATCATCTGTTTTTGTAAACCTGTGTGGAGACTCTTTTGTGCAGCTTTTACTGTGTTATTAAGTGTGTGTCGCACAAATACTTTGCATGTTGCCTTCTAAGTTAAGCCTCTTGGTCTGCGCCAAGCTTCCACAGGGTGAACACAGGTTAATTTAGCTTGTGTAGCTGACTTGCCATGACTAGGACTCTGGTCCCTTCATGGACAGGGTCATACCTCTGCCAACTAGAAACCCAATTTCTACCAGTAGTTCAATTAGGAATCACCTGCTCTTAGTTAAGGTGAGGGATAAGTGGCACACACTCCTCACTCTTGAGCAAGGCAGGGATAAAAGTAAGATCCTGCACCCTTGGGCAAGGCACATGATATAAACCTCTAATGCAGTTGTGAAGGGAATTCTTTTTAAACTTCTCCAACACTTGTAATTTGTTTTTAAACAATCTCGGAGTTCACAAATATCAAGAGACAATTTTTATTTTAAAATCCATCCCTATGTTCATGGACATGAGGAGGGATTTTTTTCAAAATATTTTCCTTTCCTCCAGACATCTGATGCCTAATACAAAGCCTGCCTGGTATCCAGGCCTAGATTATCTAGAAGCACTATTGGTAATGCTTCACTGCCATCTTTTATTGCTTTCTGAGTCTACTGTACTCTTTGAAGCAGCTTGAATGTGTATTAACTTGCTTTCATCCGAGTCTAGTAGGTGCAGTCCTGGGATTTGTTTTTAATCTGAACAATGCTGCATAGGTCATTTCGTTCCTAAAAGCGTTGACTCCAAAATCCACTTTAGCTTTATTTAGGCAAAAGCCTTGCAAAATGATTGTAAATGCATATGCAAGTCATATTAAAAACTGTCAATTTCAGACATAAATATATCTAAACAAGAAATCTGCCCTACATCTAGCTACTTTTTGTGATTCCTCAAGACGATCAAACTGTAGTAGGTTGCATGTAATGTCAACACTATTGGATATGTAATGACCAGGATCACATAATCCATTGCTCCATCTACTAAAATTTAGTTTTCTACCTAAACTGACTCAACAGTTAATCCATACGTGGCCCACCTTTTCTAACCTTGCTGCATTTGAGACGTTTTTCCAGACCATCCACTCTTTTGGCTGCCTTTGACCTATTAGGAAGTTGAAACCATAATGTTCCTGTTGATCATCCTCTTTCCATTCCACAATTGTTTTTCTTTTTTGACTATAGTGTTTCAGAGTTAAACTTTACATATTCCTGAAGAGTTGGCATTAAGCTGACTGCTATGTTTTCTCTGCTACCAGTTTCTGCGTCACTTCTGGTCCTGTATTGTGTTGACAATATAGTTTCTCTGTTAACCGGATGCTCATTTTTTTTTTTTATATAACTGTTACACAGACCATGCCAATTTGAATCTGATTCAACATTACTCTATTCTAAATCAAATTGTCATACTAGAAATGTGACAACATTTTCAAATTTCCTATCTTCCTGTTGTGACTCTTGCTTCTTGCTATTGCTTCTTGTGTAGTCTTCTCTAACATCTGAAGATACAATTGGAGTGAAGTATTTTGAATTTGTTCCATTTGTTTTGAATGCCATCTTATATTTCTTATGGATACTTCTAACCACAGATTCATCACCTTTAAAATAACTCTAGACGCCAGAGTGGATCCAGAGATTTTCCTCAGTGTGCCGTAGGTTGCATCATGGAGCTTCTTGGTCATTCCATACTGCCCCAAATGTAATGTAGCAAAACGTGTTATAAGCACCTTCTCTGTGCGCTGTTCTCAGTTCCTTTTTCCCCCAGTCTTTTGACCCAGATCCACACTCCGCTCCCTACTTTCTTGGCATTCTGATGGTTTTGATATTCTCAACATCGAGGTCCAGAACTATATCCGTATTGAAAATTATATCAAACCATGCCGAGACTTCAGGAAGCAGATTTCATTCAAGAGCTAAATGACATGTTTTGATGATTGCGTTCTGGCCATGCCTATTTAGGCGTTGCAACAAGTGCACCCAAAAGGAACCCAAGACAGGAAAGCAAAACTCTGTCACTGAGCAAATTAAGAGGGTGGCGGTCAAAGAATAGGTCTAGATTCAAATTGCTTGAGCACTATCAGTCATGAGGCAGAAGTCTACTTTATGCTCCAAGACTTCGAGTAACTCAAAATTGAAGTCCAAACACAAGCATAAGAAGTGGGACTGTACCCCTTCCTGCCAATTGATGTCCCTGAAGCAGGCACCAGGGCGTCAATATAAAGAGCACACTTCTTCAAAAACCTCAGAAACCAGACCAGTTCCATAACTGGTCCTAGCATGCCCCAAGTTCCCTGGGCCATCATCGACTCTGCAGCAGATGGGGCTTTCAAGGAGCTTATGCTGTGGCGTTTTGGTGCTCTTCTGGCTCTTTATGGCATGTCTAGAGGCCCCAGGCTGCTGCAGGGTCTCCAGTCAGAATACTGCAGTGGGAATGTCCCCAATGCCACCTGCTCCCTCAGAATCCACTATCAGGCCTTCACTGACTCTGGTACAGACATCTAGACCAGAGCCAGTGTCCACGCTGGTTCCTGCCGCACCAACACCGTTTCCACTGGTGCCAGTAGAACTAGTGCCAACTGATCCCGAGCCGACTGACATGGTTACCTCCTCTAGTAGAGTTAAGTAGGAGTGACGGGTTGTAATCAAGGTAGATGAAAAGAAAAGAAAGGGCACACAACCATGTCTTTATCGATAAGCACCTTTTTTGCAGGTCGAGCGTATTAGGGGATTCAAGATGATGGCTGAGTAAGAAAGGATGCTGCAAAGTGAAACTAAAATGAACCCCATGAGATAATTACGTTTCACTTTATTTTGTGTTGGTGCCATTTCCAAATCACAGTATAAAAGGGAAGCAGTGACAAGTGAAAGATGCTTTCCAAATTTAGATTTTTTTCTGAAGAACTAATTGAACGAGTCACCTGGGGCTCATTACAACCTTGACGGAGGGGATTACTCTGTCCCAAACGAGACGGATATCCCACCCGGCGTATTACAAGTTCCAATATATTCTACATAATTTGTAAAACAGCAGGCGGGTTGTCCGGCACTTTTGGGGCAGAGTAATCCCCTCCGCCAAGGTCTTAATCAGGCCCATAGTGGATATTGCTGGAATTCTGTTCAGCTTTCCAGGATAGGGTGGTCCTTGTTCTGCAGAACCCACAAAGACGCGAGTGTGAAAACTGGAAATTATTTTTGAGCGTCTTACTTACAGTATGAGAATCTCACATGAATGTTTGGGACTGTATTATTGAGAACTGTTATTTGCTCCTCCGTGTCCTCTTGAAAATAATGCTTATACACATAGTTTTATGTCACCCTGATGAAGTTTGTCCACGGGTGTTAATTGAATCACTTTTATTCTTCTGGAGTTACGTAACTTCTAGCTTCAATAACTAGGTTTCCAGTTATGTTATGGTGAGTTATTATTAGAGAAGATACGTATTCAGAATGCAACAAGGATTTTAATGACGTTTACAAATTACTGTTTACAGGACAGAACAGTTAGGAAAAGTCAAGAAAAGGAAAATAGCTGAGCAAGAGATAGTAAACGGTCAGTCACTACAGGGCATTCATTTTTAGAAACATTATAAATAGCAAATTATAAGGTTGTCCACTTGAGTAACATTCTACCCTTTCTTCCAAGAAGTCCAGAGATTCTTGAGGATGAAATCGATTCTCCACAAGATTTTCCCTCTTCTACAAATTACTTCCCTTAGCAATAGGAAACCCCAAGGGTGGCTCTGTTGCAGATCTTGACAAGTTAGAGAAGCAGCACTATATGAAATCCATGGCAGTTCTGTAGACAAAGTTGTGAGTATTGTGATACCAATATCAGGTGGCTCTAGTCTGATAATGGGTTCTGAATTACTGAAATGCAGACAGTTGTCGTGCAGCCTGATGCTAATTTGATATCTCTGCCACTACGCCATTTAAAGAGGAGACTCCATTCTCTTTTTTTCTGATTTTGAAATAGTTCAGGAGGCGCATGTGGCCGCTCAAGAACTGATGGGGGATGGACTTCTCCCCATCTCATTTCACAGATATGCTTTGTATCTAAACCTGCAAAATTCCAGTGGGCTTGATACATCCTCTGAAATGGGTCTGGCACGGGCACTGTCAGAAACTGTGTTATTAACCCTAAAAGGGTGAAGCCCCTCTCAAATAATAAACAGAGGAGTGGAAGCCCCTCTCAAATAATAAACACAATCCTTGTGAGGTTGAACTAAAGTAGTCACTAAAATAACCTGTATTATTTGTTCATACACCGCCCCTCTGATAGCCCTGCCCCCATTACTCTTGATATTATTAGATTCTGCTGATTCTCTGGGCTACATATAAACTGGGCACAATCTAAACTGTTTCCCCTAACAGCTGGCACCACACCTGTATATTGCGAATTCCCCTTAAAATGGTGTGATGATTACACAAAATATTTGGTATAATTTTACACTGCGATAATAAACAAGTGGTTCACCTGAACTATAGCCCAGCCATAGATAAACGTATTGTACACACTGAACGATGGCTTCGGCTTTCCCTGTCCATGGCAGGTTGTATCGTCATTATTAAAATGGTGGTCCTTCCGCGCTTTTGTACATTTTCCTAAATAAACCTACACCCTCACTAACTCCTTTTTCCTCACATTGCAGGGATTACTTTTGAGACCGTCGACCAGTGGTTAAATGGGATACACTTTTTCTGCCTTATGAGTGAGGAGGTTTCTGTGTCCCGACTTCCAACTACATATATCTTGCGGCGCAATGCCAATTCTCATTTGTTTGTTTGCATCCGGATGCCCATTCCTTTACGTAAAGCCTCAAAGTGATCATGCTGGAACTATCCCCTTAGGGTTGTCTTCTACCAAATGGCCGTAAAGTAGACCCCCTCGATATACAGCCACTATCCACCACGTGTTGGGCATGGAGGAAACTCTGCCATATCCTTGGTAATGGTCTCCTGTATTCCCCTGCACCCCGCCTTAACCATAATCCATGGCTGCCTTTAACACTCACAAAGATAGTCCAGCAAACAATGACATGCTGTGAACTGCACAGTATGGGCGACCTTTTCCCTGACTGCCACATTCTCACACATGCAGATGACAGTACGTTTACACACGCCACCCCAATGGATCATTTTATTCTTCGATGAATGAATGGCACTCGACAAACTCGTGTCCCCTCATACCCCATGGCTACGAACAATTTCACCCCTCTGACGCTATTAATATCAAGCACTGATAGGAACCGACTGGCTTCCAAGCTCTACCACACATGCATGGCCCTCACACCATCACGTGACGCGAGAGCAGCATGGGATGACGATTTAGGCTGGCCCCTTTCAGACAAGGAATAGTGTTACTGTTGCTCACAGGTCAAATTCATCTCACCCAATCATCTGCATAAGCTTCTTCATTTCAAGTTCATCCACAGATCTTAGATGACACCACATGAACTATCCCACATTGATCCTACTATATCCGCCCAATGTCACAAATGTAAAGCCACAGACACAATTTTTTTACATTTAACCTAGACATGTCCTCATATTTGTGGATACTGGGTTGAAGTTTTCACCTGCCTTTCTCAAATGACGGAGACAAGGCTAGAACCAGACCTCTTACTGGTGCTTTTGGGATACGTGGCAGGTGTCCTGAAAAGTACATCCAGGCACACTGCCATGACCCTACTCTTAGCCATAGGGAGATAGCATTGCATTAGGGCAACAGTGTAAGTCCCACCACAAAAGCCTGGATCAAAAGCTTGGCTTACTGTGACATGACAAGCGAAGTGTACGCGTCCTTGCAACCCTCCACTGCACACTCTTAGGACATTTGGCAACCCCCTTGAGATTATTTGTGTCCATTGAACCAAATGAACAAGATACCCCCGTCACTCCTCATTTTTCTTGAATATGATCTGTACAGCACTTTTGGAACACATCAGCATAGTGGAATTGCATTATGGATGCTCTGCCCTGTCCCTTGCTTAATGATTATGTGTTTACTTATGGACGCAGGACTTGCATTTTCTACTGCTCTCTCCAAGTTATGACAAAGTCATTATTGGTATTGTCCATTGCCCCTTCTGGTGGAATGGGGCTGTTTTTGTATGTGCTATCATATAAAATCATAAAGTTTTGTTTTAAAAAATTACCTGTACTTAACACTCTTGTAGCCTGGTGCAAATGCAGTCCGAGTTAACTTGCCTATGAGCATTTAAAGCCTATTTTAGGGGTGGCTTATAAGAATTAAAAAGGAAGGTTTAGGCCTGTTTATTATGGCAGGTCAAAATGGTAGTGTAAAACTGCACAACAGGCTGCAGTGGCAGGTCTGAGACTTTTAACACTGCTACCTAGTGAATGGCACAATATGTGCTGCTTCCCGATAGTAACATTCAATTTACATGCACTTGGAACATATAGTACTATATACTAGGGACCTAAGCATACCAATCAGGTGGAGATCAATCTTACAATGTTTTTAAGGGAGAGCCCAAACACTTTACATTGATTAGCAGCAATAAAGCGCACAGAGTCCTAAAAGCTAATAAAAAGGGTTCGGCCAGTGAAGACGAAAATATGTGTGTCCCTGCAGAATGGGCCAGGTCAAACAGCCACCAAGAGAAGAAAGCCTCTCATTCACAATGAGATGAGCGATCGCATTTGCTCACTGTTGATGTGAAAACAAATATTCTGACTGGGGTTCTGTAACCATGGCCTTTTTCATCTGAGCCATTACTGCCTGCAATCAAGCACCTGAAGATGCCATTATTTGATTATTGTTTATGCCCGCCAGTCAGTCAACGTGTGGCTAGGTGACATACACCTGCTCCCAGTGATGTAGTATTCCTGACTAAACACCCTACACTGGTGACCCTGATTGTACAGGTCAACCCATATCACTTTCCCCCAATGCCCCAGATTAGGAATCCAAAAGAAGTGATACTTTTAGGAGAGAATGTTTTTATTGGCTAGCCTTCCTCTCAGTGCGGTTTTCTTGTTGAGCAGGTACATGCAAGGATTTTGTGATATGACCAGCAAGATCTTATCTGTGGTTCCTAAAGTCATAGCCGGGCTTCACTTGCCCAGATGATACATGGCTGCCATAGTGCAACAAAATGTATACTTCAGGACGGCCTAGACACCAAGTCTGAATCATTTACATAGGGCTACAAGGCACAGAGTTGTTACTGGGCCGACCTGGGGGAGTTGAGGCTTTTTACTCCTGATATCCCTGAGCCCGGCCTACTAAGGATCCTGAGTAATTGGGCCAAGTACCCCTCCTGCACTTGACTCAGTGGTAGATGTGAATGAGACGTCTAAGGCTCCCTCTGGAGGAGTGTGGATACAGATTAGTGAACACTGCTCATAACTCAGAGCGTGCAGCAGCAATAAATCAATGTCCAGCTAAATACTCATGTAAATACATATGCCATAACTTTCTACTCATGCAAAGAAAAGTTATGGCATTCACATAATTCCCCCTTAAGGCTAGGGCTCTAGTGTTTCATTGGCAAGTCCCTACCCCCTCCCCCTGCAATGTGATTGAGGTTATTCCCCATTCACTGGTGGCCACATCCAGGGAATGCTCACTAGTAGGCATTTAACTCAAGTCCACACTTACTCTTCTATTACAGTCAAAAGTGTCATAGTAACTCAGCGCTCTTAGTATGTAGTCCCTCGTGTCTCGGTAGGCCCATCACTGACTTGCCTTCTTCGACAGAATGAAAGCATTCAACATCTTGGAGGGTGCCCCGTCTGTGGACCCTGTCCACAGCTCTGGTGAGTCAGCTGCACACAAGCATGTCAGCAGCACTCAGCAGATGCAGGCTCTCATCTGAGCTTATGCGGTGGTGTTCTTGCAGCAATAAGTGGTGTCCAGGCTTCTCAAGGGGGGGGGAGATGTTTTCGATGCTCGTGATCTCAATCCTTGTTGACACGGTGATACTGCCAAGGAGTCCTCATTCCATCCACGGGGTCTGGTGGGTGCAGTCCTCGTTCCTCCGGGAACTGCCATACAAGGCTTCGGTCCTCACCGCACAGCAGCCCTTGTCACGACAGCCCTCCTGGCACATGGGGTCACTGCAACAGTGCTGCACAGACGTCCGCTCTTACTTCACATCATTCTTTACATGGCTATCTTCACAGCGGCCCTCTCCTGACATACGGGGGTCACTGACTCTAGTTTGCACACAGGCAATGACCAATTGATGTAGCAGCCATCTCCTCACACCTTCCACTGGGAGCTCACTCAGCACGGGCCCACACTGGACCTCACTTACTCACTCACTCCAACGGTCTCTTTCTCGCAGGGCACACTGCTCTTGGCAAGCAGGCAGGCTCTGATGCTCCAGGCAGGCTCTGATGCCCCAGGCAGGTGATCTTAGTTTCCCTTGGTGATGCCCTTCATCCAGCAAGGAGACTAGCAGGCCTTTGGCCCCAGTCCTGGTCACAGGCAGGAATATTGCAGAGCTTCCCCCCCCCCCCTCCCCATTTTTGGCAGCGACAATTTCTGGGGTCTCAGCCTCCCCTTATAGTCCATTTCCAGACACCAAATGTGATTTAGGGTCTGGGTTTTTGATGTTTTTTGCTTGGGATCTGCTTTTTTTGCAGTACATATTTCTCCTGTCCTTTTTGTTTCTTGAAAAGCCATGTGTCACAGCAGGAGATATTCCTAAGCTGATAGTTCCACAACACAGGCCATGGGAGAGACTAAAGTTCACACATGAATGTCTTCCACAGTCGTTTGTGCCCCACTCGTAATGATTTTCTTATCAACCCAGTCTCCTTCCAGAGATGTCACCAGGCCACTCTCTTGTGAAATTTCACTGAATCGAAGAGCACCCTTTTAAATGTACAAGAGGGAGCCTCCCTCTCCCTTCTCCTTCTCCAGTGTTTTCCACCCAGCTCACGTGAATTCAGCAATACACAAATCTGTCTGGGGGGATTCCTCTACCTTCTCAGATCCTCATCAGGCAGGCCAGGGCCTCCCAAAATGGGCCCTGGGGTCCGCCCTGTAGTGTACCATTACAAGCACACTTGCATGCAGTGTATGTACACAGTAAATACACTATCCAGCATTGTTACCTCCATGTATTGTGCCACCACAGACACATACATTCAGCACACAGATTCACTCCGTGTGCACTACTCAGTACTGTAGCCGTTCTGTGTTGCCACTTGCAAGCACACTTGCAGTCAGTACACACATTCCCCATGCGTGGGCTGCACAACCCTAAACCCTCCATGTACTGTATTCCTTGCAGGTAGACATACACCCTATTCATGCACGAATCATGCATGTATGCACTGCACAGCACTACATCTTTCATGTACTGTGCTCCTCACAGTTACATCTACACCCAGTACATGCACTCACCAGGCATGCGCTGCACAGCACTGCTGTATTGTTTCCTTTCTAGGCACACATACAACAGTGCATGGTCCTGCACACCAGCACTGCACAGCACTTCACATCTATACGATGCCAAGGGTGAGTTCGCACACAGCAGCAGAACTGTAAAAAGGGACTGAATCTGCAGGCCTCACTCCAGTGACAGAGGTTAGAAAGGGACATTCACTCCTACTGATCACTATATGTTATGTTGCCATCGCAGCACTTGTGCTGCTTAACTTCAGGTGAAGGCGGTTGCCTTCCATCACTACAAGGTTGGCTCTTTAGGCACCCTTCCTGGTTCATCAAAACCCCAATCCTTGGGACAGGTCTATGTCATGGTGCACACGCGTGATTTGTGTTTGCCTATGCCACCAAAAATCAGCAGCATTAGGAATCCAGACAACAGTACAGTTAGGTACTCAGGGCAAGGGTACACATCCATTACCATGCAGAGGACTTTTCCCTCCCAACACACCACTAACTGAATAGTCACTTTTATGGGTCCAAGCTCTTCGCAGAAAGGGTGATCAATGCTAGAGTTTCACAGACAGCAACACCACTTCAGGAAACTCAGGAGGTAATCAATAGGGCTTGCTTACAGAAGCACCAGCCCTCTTAGCCAGTTGTACAGCAGCCAACCCAGATCTTTCACGGCTATGGCTGCAGCAATGGTTGGAGTTGTACAGGACCGCAAGGACTGTGGTCTTCAAATTCCTCCTTCATAGTTTCAGCTTTAGTTTACTCTTAATGATTTCAGAGGTACACTCTGCAATCCTGATGCAACAGGTCGATCTGATGCTCTTTAGATGACACCAAAAATGAAGCAAACCGGAGATATGCAATTTCAAAGTCTTAATAAAAATAGCTCCAAAAACACAAAACACCAACTGGGGTTTTCTGGCCATGCAGACTGAGACAAAGTCACAAGTTCAGGCCGAGAGCAAACGAGCATGATCCAAGTAAAGGACTGAGTTTGCCCCGCTAGTGTACCTGGATGTACTTGGACTGAGAAGCAATGTCAGGTGTTGCACTACGTTGGTTCGGATGCAGCAACCGATCAGGAGCTGCGAGGTGCTGCGATGCCAGGTCCATATTCAAGTGGCTCCACGCTGCATCAATTCCAATGAGGCTGCTGATCAGGAGCTGCGAGGTACTGGTTGCGTGGGCTTGCATCGATTTGCATCACCCTGAATTCAGTTTTGAGGAAACCCTCTTTGAGAAAAGGAGGTATGCACTTTGATGCCAGCCAAGGGTCGTGGACCTGGGGGCACCTTCTGGGGATCAGGACTCACTCCAGCAGAGGACAGCAACAGTGCACAGGTGGAACCAATTGGCTAGATGCAGCTGTGTGTCGATGCAGAACAGATCTCTGGAGCTTGTTATGTCCCTCTACCTCACACAGGCCAGCTAGCTGGCCTTTGGAGTCACTCTGGTGGTCCAGAGTTCAATGAGCAAGTTCAGTCTTCCTTCTTTAGTCAGAAGGGCAGTCCTTCTATTGAGTCTTCCACAAATCCAGAAGTGACCTGAAGCGGTGGTTCAGGAAAACAGTATTTATACCTGGTGCCAGCCTTTGAAGTGGGGGGGGTGACACCCTGACTACTCCCACACCTAGTTCTGGAAAGTTCTCCACTTCCCCTGTCAAGTCTCCATGTAGTTTATGGTAACAAAAGACTGGTGTCAAGTTCCTTGTCTCCCTTTGTGTCACTGTCTGAGGAGAATACACAAAGACCAAGTGCCAAGCTACTGGGTACTTGCAGTACCACTTTACTAGGGACTTACAAGTAAATTCAATAAGTAAATCAGGTGTAGGCCTATTTTATCATGTTTAAGGGAGAGAGTACAAAGACTTTAGCACCGGCTACTAGTGGCAAAGTGCTTGGAATCCTAATGCCAACAAAAACGAAATTCATAAAGTAAAAGGAATGAAGGCAAAAAGTTTGGGGAAAGACAGCACCAAGGATGGTAGGTCCAACAAGGACCAAGACTGATTTGCATATGGCTGGTTCCTGTCTGAGGGAGCATGGTGGACAAAAATACAATGAAATGGATTGTGGACCTTGATAATGACCATTAACAGATTAATTTAAGCAATCCTTCCATTTTTGTGTTCCTCAGGCCATTTGTGAGACACACTTTCACCAGAGCATCATTGTGCTGAACCAGGGAAATTATGCAGTTGAGTTAGAGAAACTATTGAAAATTAAATAAGAAGGACTTCAACAATGTTCTGCACTGATGAACAGATTCACAGTGAAGGTGCAAAGGTGATGAATTCCAGGTCTTATACATGGCTGTTGATATGGTTACTTAGCTTTGGACTTTAACTAGCCAATGGTGAAAGACCCATTGCAAGGCTGCAGTACAAACAGTCTGTTGTTTAGTAGTCAGTAGGAGTTGAAAGAAATTTGGCTTTCGACAATGTAAGTCCAGAAAATGATTAGTCAGCATCATTGAATGCGAAAAAGGCAGTCCCCTATAGAGAGGTCGCTGAAATTGGACTAGATATTTTTATTAATCTGACCGAAAACTTACAAGATTGAATAATTTTGTCAGGTGTACCTATAATTAAATAAGAAAGGCTTCACAGTACGGAGATTGCATTGAAAGAGAGAAGAAAATAAAGGAAAGCAACACCACGATGTGGAAGCCTGAGAACGTGCAGCAGGGTTACATTCTCAAAAAACCTTTAACCAAGTGCGTAGTGGTCCAAAAGGGTGAGAGTGTCGTATGTAGTTTTTCCTTTTTCCAGCCTTTAAGAAAGCCCTGGCATACGCGCCTTGGGGCGAAACACGTGTTGGCTGACCCTCCGTTTCTTCTAAAAAATAAAGAAATCAAAATTCCTATTGGAGCAACAAAGTCTCTTTTTCGTTATTTTGTACACAAATCTCATTGAACCCATGGCATATTGACTTCAAAAAGACTTTTCAAGTGGGATCTTACCTTCTTTTCATCAGTATCTATTTCATCCCCCAGTGATCATTCCATTGTAAGCCGCAAACCAATGGGCCGCCTCTGATCAAGGCTGCCAAGGGCTCCAGTATCCAGGCAAAAATTAGTAGTGACAAGGGTCAGCCCTGACGGGTGCTGCGCTGAAGCCCAAACCCACAGGATTTCCCCTGTTTACTTTTTACCTGTGTTAACGGATTGGTGTGGAGGAGTTGCACCCATTTGATAAAGTGCGGGCCAAAACCTAGTCTGGTCATCTTGTCAAACATGTAATCACATTACAATGTGTCAAATTCCATTCTGGGATCTAGCGAGAGCACCAGGGTGCTCTCTTGAAGATTGCCCGCTTGGCCCAGTACAATATAAAGGCACCTCAAGTTGAGAGTGGTACTTTGACAAGGCATAAAGTCCAATTGGTCCAGGTGGACTAATGTCATAATTACCTTGATCAATCCAGCACCTTAGCCAGCACCTTAGCCTGGATCTTGGTCTCAGTATTTAGGAGTGATATCGGTCAGTATGAGGCACAGTCGTCAATTTCCCTTCTTTATAGAATGCCACAGTGGGGGCTAGCTGCTGGTCCTTAGGCATCAAACCCTGCTGCTGACTCTCCTTAAACATGTGGGGCATGTGGGGGAGGACCAGCTTCGAGGTCATCAGTTTGTAAAGGTCAATTGGCACTCCATTTGGACCAACAGCCTTTCTAGAGTTCAAATCATGGATCACCTGCACTGTTTCAGCTTCGGTAATCTCCTTCAGGAGATCTCTGGCAGAATTTGTGAGTGTTGGGACACGAATGTCAGTCAGGAGCTCCCTGGATTCCTCTGCTTTGGCATTCACAGCTGGGCATCTACCACCATTTTTTTTTATCCCTCATCAGTATTCCATTTCCAGTTTGTACCTCCAATACTCATTAGCCGGCCTTCTCCCACCTAACCAACCAGGCTAAGAGCTTGCCCGCCTTGTTACCTACTTCATAGAGACAGTGTTGCATTGCTCTATGACTCGCCTTGGCAGCGTCATTGACCTCATCCCTATATTCTTTCTGCTTTAGCAGTTGGGCATGGTTGGCGTCTATATTCGCCTGCATGGTAAGTCCCCACTCTAACTACTGAATCACTTGTTCAAGGGTCTCAAGCTTTTTATCTTGCTTATGGCCAACAATCAGGCAGAGGCTCTGCCCTTTAATTACTGTCTTGTACACCTCCCATAGGGTTTGTGGGGAGTCAACGATGTCTCATTTTCGGAGAAATTTTATTTTGTTTCTTTTAGCAGCCCCTCCCCAATGTGCAGCACCTTGAAATACCAGGGATTAAGAGATATTTGTGGAGACTAAATACTGCCCAAGTTAGGGAATGATCTGTAATGCCTCTGGACAAGTGTTGAATCCCCAAATAATGATGAAGTTGATATGTGAGGGCGGGAAGGTAATTGATTTGGGAGAGACCGCCATGCGCCCATGAATGGAATGTTGCATTCTGAGGTTGTGAGCGTACCATATATCCGTCAAGCCAAGGGCTGTAAGGAAGTCAGCTAGTGGGAAACGGGAGGAGCCCGTGAACCTGTGAGGACCAATGGTCTCGCTCATTGCACTGCACCAAGTCAAAGTCTCCCCATCAGTAGTTTTCCATCTGCCATTTGAAGCAGCAGGGCATTCATGTCAGGGAGTATGGTGTTGTGGAGATATGGCAGGACATAGACCGAACAAACATTGATCGTCACTCCCTCCCAGCATCCCATGAGTGCCACATATCTCCCATGTGTATCTGGCCAAACATGTTGGATAGTAATCAGGAGTGTCTTTTTATTAAAATCCCCACTCCTCTAGAGCCTGCAGTGTAACCCACATGAGCAACCATTTTGTAGGCTCATTTATCTAATGCTCAATATGTGTTGCCTATCATATGAGTCTCCTGAAGGAGGACAACATTAGGGGTCTGATGTTTGATGCATTGCATCATGATCCTCCATTTAATTTTGTCCCCCTGACTGTTTACATTCCAGGATAACAGTTTTGCAGTTGACCTCTTAGGTTTGTCTCCCAGTTGTATGTTCAGGCTAGAGGCTTCACCGGCCCACCAGTCCTACCACTCTGCCCTTATTTCCAGGGGAAAGTGAAGGGTTGGATGCGTGTGTTCTTTCTCAGCGACTGTGCCTTACAAACTAACCTCCCCCTCCAAAACAAAACCCCCCTCTCCACTTCCATGCACAGTGGATTTAAAACTGCCTGCCCCCCAACATTGCAGAATGCCTGTCAGCCCAAACCATTATTTAATGATAGATGATAGTGGTGATTACCAAAAACCCCTCACCAGCCCCTTCCCTCTATATTGCTCTAGTGTTACCAAGAATTATCTGTCTTCATTGGCAGCTGAATCATCCTTAGTGGCATTTACATTCAGTCCCATCATCCTAAAAAAGAAAAGGAAAAGAGCTGCACTCTGCACTGAAACTCTGTACTAGTATGTTGGCAATCAGGTTACCCCCTGTCCAAGCAAGGACCCTCACTCTGGTCAGGGTAAAGGAGAATCATCCTCAGCTAACCCCCGCTCACCCCTTTGGTAGCTTGGCACAAGCAGGCAGGCTTAACTTCAGAGTCTAGTTGTAAAGTATTTGTACCAACACACACAGTAACTCAGTGAAAACACTACAAACTGACAAAACACAGGTTTAGAAAAATAGGAAATATTTATCTAAACAAAACAAGACCAAAACGACAAAAATGTGACATACACAAGTCAAGTTAATAATTTTAAAAGCAAAAGAGTCTTAAATCCTTGAGAAAACAGTAAAAACACTGCTAGCGTTGAAAAGTACCTAGGTAGCGTCAAAATAACACGCACGGGCGAGTATGCATCGGAAAAGGCTAGCGATGTGTCGATGTCTCACCTGCAAGCAAGACCGTGCGTCCTTTCTCCTCCTCCAGTCAGGTCGGCTTGCGTCATTCTTCCTCTCCGCAGGACAGCGATGAGTCGATCAGTGCAAGCACTCCGGTCCAGGCAGGCTCTCTGTCGTTTTTCTGCACCCAGTGAGTTTGCGTCGCAAATCCTGCCGCACGGTATCAGCAAACCGCACTATGTGGGTTGCAACGTTATCAGCCTCCGTCAGTGGGTGTTGTGCGTTGTTTCTGCAGCTGCGTGCTTCGATCTTCCAGCAGAGATGCCTCTGGAGCATTGATTTCTGCTGCGAAGCCGGCGGCGGGTCTTTTTTCAGCCACGTCTCGGAAGGTGCGTCGATATTTTCCCCACACGGCGGTCTGTGCGTGGATTTTCAATCTTGGTCTGCCAGCTTCACCTGTCAAGGCCCCAGGAACTGGATAGGGCACCACTTGGCAGGGCAGGAGTCTCAGCAGAGAGTCCAGGTGCCGGCAGGGGAAGTCTTTGATGGCCCTGTGACTTCAACAACAGGAAGCAAGCTCAGGACAAGCCCTTGGAGATTTCCTCACAAGTAGGAATGCACAACAAAGTCCAGTCTTTGTCCCCTTTCACCAGGCAGAAGCAGCAACTGCAGGATAGCTCCACAAAGCACAGTCACAGGCAGGGCAGCACTTCTCCTCAGCTCTTCAGCTCTTCTCCAGGCAGAGGTTCCTCTTGATGTCCAGAAGTGATCTAAAGTCTGTGGTTTTGGGTGCCCTTCTTATACCCATTTTGGCCTTTGAAGTAGGCTTACTTCAAAGGAAAGTCTCTCTTGTTTGTGATGTCCTGCCTTGCCGAGGCCAGGCCCCAGACACACACCAAGGGGTTGGAGACTGCATTGTGTAAGGGCAGCTACAGCCCTTTCAGGTGTAAGTGACCACTACTCTCCTCCATTCTAGCACAGATGGCTCATCAGGATATGCAGGCTACACCCCAGCTCCCTTTGTGTCACTGTCTAGAGATAGATGCAAACAGCCCACCTGTCAAACTGACCCAGACAGGGAATCCACAAACAGGCAGACTCACAGAATGGGTTAAGCAAGAAAATGCCCACTTTCTAAAAGTGGCATATTCAAACACACAATCTCAAAACCAACTTTACTAAAAGATGTATTTTTAATTTGTGAGCTCAGAGACCCCAAACCCCACATGTCTATCTGCTCCCCCAGGGAATCTATGCTTTAATCATTTTTAAAGGCAGCCCACATGTTAACCTATAATGAGATAGGCCTTGCAACAGTGAAAACCAACTTTGGCAGTATTTCACTGTCAGGACATATAAAACACATTTGTAAATGTCCTACCCTAAACATACACTGCACCCTGCCCATGGGGCTACCTAGGGCCTACCTTAGGGGTGTATTACATGTAAGTAAAGGGGAGGTTTAGGCCTAGCAAGTGGGTACACTTGCCAAGTTGAATTGGCAGTTAAAATCTGCACACACAGACACTGCAGTGGCAGGTCTGAGCCATGTTTACAGAGCTACTAATGTGGGTGCCACAATCAGTGCTGCAGGCCCGCTAGTAGCATTTGATTGACAGGCCCTGAGGACCTCTAGTGCACTGTACTACGGACTTGCCAGTAAATCAAATATGTCAATTACACATTCATTTTACATAGGAACACCTGTACGTTAGCACTGGATAGCAGTGGTAAAGTGCCAGAGTAACAGAAACATCAAAAACAGAGTCCAGCAGACATCAACAACCTGGGAAACAGAGGCAAAAAGTTAGGGGAGACCACGCCAAGGATGCCAAGTCTAACACTGCAGTTGAAGAAAAAAGGGGCGCCTCCCACCTTGTTTTAATATAAAATCAGACCAGTTTAAATTTTAACTCTCTATGTTTACTTCATCCCACTTACCAGTTTGAACTCAACTTTTCTTCATAATTTTAGTTATGTGTTTTTTTCATTGCTATTTTTTTCACTCTGCACCCATCCCGGTTCCCTGAAAACCAGCTCTGCTTTTCAGAGGCACCACAAATGCTGCGAAGAGCTCGTTCTTTTCAATAGTGCACATTGTTGCACATCTACATCTGCTTCTCTAATCACATATGGGAACATTTTCCTCATAACCTTCTGCCTTCTGTACATGCTTTTTATTCCAACACAGATTGTATATGTCCTTTTGTCTGTGATTGTACATATCATTTTGTTGTTATTTCTCTCTCACTATTACTCTCTGTATCATTCTCTTTGGCTCGTCTTTTCCCACTCTCTTTTTTACTTAGTTATGTTATCTGGTTTGCAAACTGCACGGTCTCTCTGTCTCTCTTTGTCACTCTCGTTTCTGTCTCTCTCCCTCTTTCTCTCTTACTTTCCCATGCCCTCTCTCTCTCTCTCTTCCTGACTCTGTCTCACTTTTTCAATTTTTCCATGTTTCTTTCTTTTTCACTCTTTCTGTGTTTTTGTTTCCTCCATCTTTCTTGTTGTCTCTCTGTTTTACTCTCACATCTCCTGTCTCAATTCATCTCTATATCCTTCTCTCTTTCTCGCTGATTTTCTTATTAACTGTTCTTTGCTCTCTATAGCTCATTCTCTATCTCTCTTTTCTCTCGTTTAGTCTTTTATCTGTTTCTCTTTCTTTCTCAATCTCTCTCTGTATCTCTTTGTCTCCCTGGCCTCTCTTTGTCTCTATTTGTCTTTCTCTTTCACTCTCACACACTATTTGTTTTTCACTCACATTGTCTCTCAGTCTTTCTCTGAGTGTCCCTCTTTCTTTTTTCATCTCTTATTCTTTTTAATTGCTGTATCTTTTCTCTTTTTCTTTCTCATATGTTGTTGCTTCTCTCTATCTCTCTCTAGCCCTCTGTCATTTTCTCCTTTCTTTCTCTTATTTTCTCCCTCTGTATCCTCTTTCTCTTTATTACGTTTTGTCTGTTTTCTTTCTCTCTTTTTGTGTTCACTCCTTTCCTTATTGCTTACCTTCTTTCAATGCAGCTGTCTTCCTCTCCTATATGTGTGGTGTCTGTGTTTATGTGTTCCTTTTTTATACTTCTTAAAAGTTATGACTATTGTTAGATTCTCAACTTTACAGAAGATGGAAGCCAAATTTACTTCATGGAATGTCCTCTTTGGGTTTCTGACCACTTTAAAAGACTTAGGGGGTCATTACAACCCTGGCGGTACAAGACTGCCAGGGCTGTTATGACGGAAGCACCGGCAACAGGCTGGTGGTTCTTCGCAGGTCATTACGACCGCAGCGGAAGCGCCGTGGTCGCACCGCCGGGGCCTGGTGGTTTCCCGCCACAATTGCCCCGGCGGTAGTAATCCGCCAGGGCAGCGCTGCTAGCAGCGCTGCCCAGGGGATTACGAGTACCCCTACCGCGAGCCTTTTCCTGGTGGTTTGAACCGCCAGGAAAAGGCTGGAGGTACGGGGAGTCGCGGGGCCCCTGGGGGCCCCTGCACTGCCCAAGCCACTGGCATGGGCAGTGCAGGGGCCCCTTGACAGGGCCCTGTGCAACTTTTCACTGTCTGCTATGCAAACAGTGAAAAGCGCGACGGGTGCTCCTGTGTTGCGGCCAAGATCCCTGCTGGGCCGGCAGGCGGAAACTAGGTTTCCGCCCGCCAGCCCAGCGGAGATCTCCAAATGGCCACGGTGGGGGTGCTGCTGCATTTGCGGCCGCCCGGCGGTCCGATCTTGGCGGGCGGCTGAAGCTGCCCGCCAAGGTCGTAATGAGGGCCTTATTGTTTTCCTGTTTCTAACTCCATTATTACCTCTAAACCCAACTTCCATGGAGTCGAACATCTTTCATAGTGTCTTCACTTTCCTGTCCTTGTTTTCTACAGTAATAAAAGTGTCACTTTGTTACTAATGATAATGTATACAAGTTGTGACTTTCAAAATGGTGAAAAAAATTCTCAAGACCTTCACTTGTAGCCAATTACATTTGTAAAAAAAAAAAAGTGACATACAGAAGTCTTTTTTCTGAGCCCCCTGGCCCCCTTAACCTTTTTTTCTTTTGGAAGGAACAGCACAAAGTATGACAGGACTTTAGATAAGTATGCTATGTGTGGGCCAAAAATGGTGCAGATACGTCCACAGAGCTCAAAGTTATAAGCGTAGCAAAAAATGTGTTCTCAATACAAAGTGCAGCTGAATCATAAATACACAGTGGTTACTGCCACTGTGTAATATATTTTGAAAGAGAGGATTCATAACCAATAACCATGTGATATTCCTATTGAGGTGTTCTGGTAGCATCATAAGCCATGAGTCTGAAGGGAATGCCAATATGGGGCTATAATACTACTAAAGAAAGATGTTTTTTTTCAAATGGGTACATTTTGATTGAAAGCAGTTAAGTAAAATGCTGAAATATATTTTTAGTGAGTGTATTAAAATTATAAAACATGCTTAACTATTCTTTTTTGTTTACCTTTGCAAAGGGGTCCAGTAGAGATATAAATTATACTGCAATTACTAATTTGAGAGAATGAGGCTTGCTAACTGCAATTGCTTTCCCCTGTAGTCATAAAATGTGTTGTGAACTCTGAATAACCTATGTTGCCAGACTTGCAAACTTGCTGGTATTAAGACAGTCCTTTAACAAATGTTTTACTTATAACCTATACATGACGTATACATGTTTCAAAACTTTCTCACCTTAAGCAAAGTAAGCAGTATTACTTCTATCTTTTTGCTTGCTAACCTGCTTTGGAATGCGCTGACATGGATAAATTACATAACAAATTTGCTTTTCTTATGGATATATCCACAGTTTGAAAGTAATGAGAAGAGAGGATGACAATTGCATTCATGGATGTTCCTTATTCTTCCAGAAAGTAAAGTATGTAGTTAGTTTGTCTTAACAAAACAGAATACCCCACCTGGAAGGAATCGAAGAGAAGGATGTGTTTCCCAATGGATTTAAGAGGTATTCGGAATTGTGCAAAAGTTGAGGAGACACAAAGACTAAATACTAGTACAAATGTAGAAACTTGTCCGGTTACAGAAGAAGAACAGCCTATTAAAGCTTGAATTAGGGGAGAGCACACCTTGAGAGGATGTCTTAATCTTGAGCACATTGAAGAATATCAGGAAAAATAATTGGTTTATTTGAGCAAGGAAATTTTGAGAAGAGCATGAATTGGCAAATAAATACGATGTAGAAATTTCTAAAAGTGTGCTATTGCAAAGTAGCTTCAGAGGGCAACTAGATGACAAGTCAGTTGAAAACATGCGTTCTCCAGGTTTGCAAGTTCATCTCACTGAATTAGTGAAATGTGTACGCAAAGGAAGTGAGATGGAAAAATGTAAAACTAAATGGCCACAGAAACAAGACAGGAAAAGGAAATTAGCTGAAGAGACTGAGGAGAAAAGAAAACAAAAAGAGCAGTCAGGAAAGAAAGACACTGTCACAGCATACCCTTAGAAGGAAACAACAGGTGAAACGTATATACATGTTCCTTGTAGTAGAGGAGACCTTTTGTCATTTACGAACAACTTCCCACAATTAAGAGGCAGTGCAATGCAGTGGTATGCGCAGGTTCAGAGGTTTGTGAAACTGTCCAAGGTAATTTGTGGTTTGATCTGGACACTTCCTTTGATATTGTGGTTCCAAGTTATCTGCGGTCGGAATGTAAGGTTGCTGTTCAGTGGCCAAACTCAGAGTCTCCAAGAGAGCCTGGTACTAATGCACCATCACCTGTGATGATTAAGCAATTTAATGAGGCAATAGCATTTTTGAAGGGAAGAATTCCACCTACAGATGTGGATAGAATACAACAGGGAATTAAGAAAACAGTGTCTGAATTTTATGAACAATTGAGAAAGGCTTTTAAGCAGCATAGATGGCAGACACATTTGGGACCAGGAGATATAGGTTTTTTCATTGCAACATTTGTGCTTGGTTTGAGGTCTGAGATTTGTCAGCAAATACAGCAGAATGTGATTTATTGGCAATCAAAATCTTTAGATGAGATCCTGAAGTATGTGTAATACTGTAGTGATGAACAGGAGATGAAACAGTGAAAAATCACGGCGAAATTAATGTTGGCTCAGACTTTGTTTGCACAACAGGGTTTCCTAAATATGTCGGGTGCTGACAATGCTGCTGCCATTCAGGTTATGAGAGTTTTATCAAGCGGAATTCAGACAGGAGTACAGGTGTTTCCAGGAAGAGGAGGGTGAGTCAATATTGACTCAGATGCAGGTGTTGGTGTTGCAACGTTGAAGAAAACGACTGTCTGTCACATGTGCAATAAGGTGGGCATTGGAAATGCAAATGTCCAGCATTAGAAATGTAAAGGCTCACTTTAGATAGAAATCAAGGCCATCAGATGCAAGATGAAAATCAATGAAATTGTCAAATGCTCCAGTGCAGACAGGGCAAGCTTAATACAAAACCAACCCCAGATGATACCTATGCCGCAAGCTAATGTAGTTCAGATTATTGTGAATAGAGTATGTATTAATCTGAATCATTTGCCTAGGATGACTCGCAATGTGGTGCAGACCCAAAATCCCAGTGTAATCAACAATTCCCAGTGACTGACAACAGCGAGATGCTGAACTCTGGCACATCACAATGATGGTGCCCGAGGGGAGGCAGATTGCATGCTTGGTGCAATTTTAGAGGTAGACAAGAGTGGACCATATCTAGATGGAAACATAAATGGCCACCAAGTGTAATTTTCTATTGATGCAGGAGCTAGCTACCCCTTCGACTGTGAGAACAGCAAAAGTGCCAGGCCTATCTCTCTTGGGAAAAGAAATACAAGTTGTAGGAGTTGCTAATAAGCTAATTACCAATCCGATTTCAGAAGAGGTACCTGTGAAGATAGACTGTTTTGTGGTGTGTGATTCGAGGCCTGTAAATCCGCTAGGGAGCAATGTGTTTTGCAAGCTAAATTGCACCTTCAATTGCACTTCAAATAGAATTGAGTTTCAAACACATGAATTGAAATTTGACCCAGGGGAAATAGCAGAGTTCTATCCCATATTAGTTCTAAACAATGTGCCCAATCAGTTGATGGAAAGGCTTAAACCTGAAGTGTGGGATGTAACATGAATGGACATTGGATTGATCAAGGGAGTCGAGCTGGTTTGAATAAATATAAAACCAAATTCAGTTTTCTAAGAACATCACCTTACCCAATGACCCCAGAAGTAATTGAAGGGATTACACCTTTGATTAACAAAATGCAAGAGAAAGGCATATCAAGAGAGTTGATTGGGAGTATATGCAACTCACCGATCATGGGATTATGCAAGTTCAATGGCAAGTTTAGAATCGTACAGGATTTGCAGAAAATAAATGAAATCATAATCTCATGTTGTTGCATGGTAAAGAATCCAGCCACCATATTTTATCAGATACCATGCACAGATGAGTCATTCACAGGGATTGATTTGTTTCAGGCCCTTTTCTCAATACCTTTTTGTTAGAAATGGGGTCTTTGGTTGGAAGTCAGGTTACCCCCTGTCCAAGCAAAGACCCTCACTCTCGTCAGAGTAAAGGAGAATCACCCTCCGCTAAGCCCCGCTCACCCCCTTGGTAGCTTGGCACGAGCAGTAGGCTTAACCTCAGAGTGCTAGGTGTAAAGTATTTGTACCAACACACACAGTGACATAATTAAAACACTACAAAATGACACCACAAAGGTTTAGAAAAATAGAAAATATTTATCTAAACAAAACAAGACCAAAGCGACAAAAATCCACAATACACCATTCAAGTTATCACAAAAAATGCAAAAAGAGCCCTCATGTAATTTTAAACTAATGCTGTTAGCGTGAAAATGTACCTTGGGTGCATCAAAAATAACCCCGCACAGGCGAGTGTGTGTCAAAAAGGGCTTGCGATGCGTCCATTTCACTCACGAGCGAGACCTTGCGTAGTTTCTTCTTTAGTTGGGTTGGCTTGTGTCATTCGTCAATCCAGTCAGCACTCTTGAGTATGGGCAGACCTTGTGCCATTTTTACACGCCCAGTGGTGTTTACGTCATAAATCCAGCCGCATGATGATGCGGAAACCACGCAGCGCGGGTTGCGATCTCACCAACCTCCATCAGCGATGCTGTGTGTCGTTTCTTCTGTCAAAGTTTGGACTCTTGCTCTGGGCAAGACTGCTGGTTCAAGGATGACAGTACTTATGTTTGTAGGTGACTATGCCTATCCTACAACAAGTTGCAACTGTAGTCCCAACCCTTCAGGCTCACTAGGAGTACCTCACCAACAACCCAAACAGTTAAAGGTGATTTGTGGCAGCCTTTATGCATGGACTCAGAAGTGTGACATCTCAGGGAGTGTCGTGGTTAAACAGACATTACCCCTTTCTCACAGATATATCATGTCTCAACCAAACACAGGCAATAACGAAGATGCAGTAACGTTTCAATAGTTTTTATTTAGTACAATACGGTAAATCATATGGGCTGCAATGATTAGGATAATGAACAGTGCAAGAATTAGAATTGTAAAGACGAGGGTCATGATTATCAAGACCCCCTACCATCTTGTATTAGCATAGAAAGACATAAAGTGTATCATATGTCAGTGTACCCTATAATAGTAGGCCTATCCTTCTACCTAGAGAAGAGCTTGGAATGTTAAACCTAAACTGCCAATGCCATGTCCCTGGAAGGAGCCCCCAACCCTGGTTACCTTGAATGAGGTCTTGAGCTCAGACTTCGGAAGAACACGAAGTCCGGGTCAGCGTCAAGGCGATGTGCAGCATCGATAGCAGCGACGGTATCTGGTCAGAATCCCTCTGATTATCTGTCTAAAGTGCAATGTATTTATAAATATCTACTTGGACCCCTGACGTAGGTTGTTCCAAAACAATAGATAACACTGCATGCTTGGGACGGTAATTTCTAATGTGAGCACCTATGGTTTGTTTGTCTTTGTTGCATGTGTTGACGCCTTAGCGCTGTGAAACTGATAACATAACTCTAAACAAAAGGGCCTAACTATAAACAAGGCAGCCATCTTAGAAGAATTAATTAAATAACTGGTTTAAGACCGAGCAAGCTAAGTAGGTTAAAAGTCACTAGGTGACGGGGGCACAAGTCTGCAAGCCAAAGGCTAAGCTAACTCCTGTTATTCTATTAAAACAAACTAGGATTCACTACACTCTAGCCCCGGGCGTCGATCTTCCGGTCTCGTTGCAGACGAGCGTCAATTTTCAGCCGTAAAGCTGGCGGCATGTCAATTTTTCAGCCGCAGATCGGAGTTGCGTCGATCTTTTCCCCGCACAGCAGTCTGTGTGTGGATTTCTCACTCCTGGGGTGCCAGCTTCTCCTTTCAGGGTCCCTGGAACTGGATGGGCACCACTTGGCAGAGTAGGAGTCTCTCCAGAGACTCCAGGTGCTGGCAGAGAGAAGTATTTGCTGTCCCTGTGACTTCAAACAAAAGGTGGCAAGCTCTAAATCAAGCCCTTGGAGAGTTCTTCACAAGAAGGAAGGTAACACAAAGTCCAGTTTTTGTCCTCTAGCACAGGCAGAAGCAGCAACTGCAGGATAGCTCCACAAACCACAGTGACATGCAGCTCTTCTTCCTCAGCTCTTCAGCTCTTTTACAGGCAGAGGTTCCGCTAGGTTTCCAGAAGTGCTCTTAAGTCTGTGGTTTTGGGTGCCCTTCTTATACTTATTTTGCACTTTGAATTATGCCTACTTCAAAGTAAAGTCTCTCTTGCTTGTGAAATCCTGCCTTGCCAAGGACAGGCCCCAGACACTCACCAGGGGGTCGGAGACTGCATAGTGTGAGGGGAGACACAGCCCTTTCAGATGTAAGTGACCACTCCTCCCCTCCCTCCTAGCACAGCTGGCTCATCAGGAAATGCAGACTACCCCCAGCTCCCTTTGTTTCACTGTCTAGTGAGTGGTGCAACCAGCCCAACTGTCAAACTGACCCTGACAGGGAATCCACAAACAGGCAGAGTAACAGAAATGGTTTAAGCAAGAAAATGCCCACTTTCTAAAAGTGGCATTTTCAAACACGCAATCTTAAAATCAACTTTACTAAAAGATGTATTTTTAAATTGTGAGCTCAGAGACCCCAAACTCCACATGTCTGTCCGCTCCCAAAGGGAATCCACAATTTAATCATATTTAAAGGTAGCCCCATGTTAACCTATGAGCGGGGCAGGCCTTGCAATAGTGAAAAACCAATTTAGCAGTATTTCACTGTCAGGACATATAAAACATATGTCCTACCTTAACCATACACTGCACCCTGCCCTTGGGGCTAGCTAGGGCCTACCTTAGGGGTGTCTTACATGTAAGAAAAGGGAAGGTTTAGGCCTGGCAAGTGGGTACATTTGCCAAGTCGAATTTACAGTTTAAAACTGCACACACAGACACTGCAGTGGCAGGTCTGAGCCATGTTTACAGTTACAGCTACTAATGTGGGTGGCACAACCAGTGCTGCAGGCCCACTAGTAGCATTTGACTTACAGGCCCTGGGCACTTCTAGTGCACTTTACTAGGGACTTACCAGTAAATCAAATATGCCAATCATGGATGAACCAATTACATACAATTTACACCGAGAGCATATGCACCTTAGCACTGCTAGCAGTGGTAAAGTGCTCAGATTTTTAAAGCCAACAAAAACAGGTCAGGAAAAAAATAGGAGGAAGGAGGCAAAAAGATTGGGTATGGCCCTGCCAAAGGGCAAATTCCAACACTTTGCATGAGGACAGTCAATTCTTATTGTCCTTTGTGTTCAGAACAAAGGTTTTAACATGGTGTTGTGTCCTATGGAAAGTTTGTCTCTTTTTAATTGGATGTCGAAAAAGAATCTAGAGTATTTAGAACCATCTGGAATGTTAAGTTCTAATTCAGTACATTGATGATTTAGTGATTGCATCAAGTTCTAAAGAAAATTGTCAGCTAGATTCCATAGGATGTAATTGTTCTGATACCATGGGATAACGATTACATGAAGTAATTTTTGGAGCTGAGAGAAAGTCTCTGTCGAGCCCCAACATTATAAATGCTAGATTATACAAAATAATTCTGTTTTGCAGGGAGATGGAGGACTGTGCTAACTTAAATTGGGCAATAGGTAAAATATTCATTGGAAGCCTTAGAGGAAAAAGCAGGAATCGCCGTTGTGAAATGTGTGGTGCATAGGAGCGACTGTAGGAATGTCACCATTGGAAACAGGTACTCTGCTGAAGTGGCACGCTACTGTGCCCCTATGCGTTCACTTACAATGGATCATATGTGACAAAGAGCTTTGCAGGGAGTCTTCTTACTATGATTTTGTGAACAACTGACAATTGGGATGAACTGAGACAAATGCAAGAGAATGTGCCTGATGAAGCAGAAACAAGGTTGGATCAGGACTGGTTGTGGAATTGATGAAAATAATGTATGAGTGTCAATGAATAGAAGAACAATACTACCAGTCTGCTTGTCACAGTGACACGTTATCTAAATGGTCAGGCACACATAGGCAGGAATGCTATCGTCAGAACCTTTAGGCAGTACTGGTATAATACTAAATTCAGAGCACAGGCATAAGAAGTATGCAGTTGGTGTGTGACCTAAAAGAACACGTCACACTGAGTTACGTAGGAAGATCAGGGGATTTTATCAAGATGCCTGCTTACATTGGATTGAGGTACATCCTCGTGATTGTCTGTATTTTTTCCTTGTGAGTGGAGACTTATCCTACAAGAAGAAATCACAGTCTGACTGTGGCAAAATTGATTTTGAGGGAGTTGATCCCTATGTATGATATACCTGTCTCTCTTGAATCAGATGAAGATACGTATTAAAATAGTGAGATTATAAAGTTATTATGTGCATGTTGGAAAATGGGTTATTGGTAGGGCAGGTAGGTACCTACACCTAGCAACAAGCCACAAACCTCCACATAGGTACAGTTTGGTCTCAGTAAATTAATCCCAGCTCTACCCTTGGTAGCTTGGCATCGAGCGTCAAGGCTTAACTTAGGAGACAAAGTGTAAAGCATTCAAATATCACAAAACAGTAATTAAATAAAACACAGGAAACAGTTTAAAAATCCAAAACCAATTTATAAAAATAGTTTATATTTTTATCTTTAAAATGACACAAAAACTATTAAAATCGGTTCAGGGGAACCGGAGATATGAATTTTTCAAGTATTATTATTTTTCTAGCGCTTAGAAACAAAAAGCGCCAATCGGGTCATCTGGTTGCACCAGGACCGGGACAAAGTCAAAGTTTCAGGCCGACCGCGATGGAGCCCTGCTCGGCTACAAGTCGCTGGAGGCCTCGGTTGAAAAGTTACCTTCCGACTTAGTCTTTATTTTGAAGTTTTTTCTTCACCGGGACGAACCTGCCAGTTGAATCCGACCTCCTGGAGCCCTTGTCCGGATACGCGAAGTGGGTTTCCTCGGTGGAGACTTTTACCTTCGGACTTAGTCGTTTTTTCGAGATGAAAATCCTTCGACCGGGGTAAACCTGGATCTTGATCCGACGTCCATGGAGCCCTTCTCGGATACGATGGCTGGGAGGTCCCGGTCAACTTTTTACGTTCGGACTTAGTCTCTTTTTTGGATGTTTTTCTTTACCGGGACGAACCACGAAGTCAGGCCGGGTCGCGGTTGAGGCAAGCCGGCTAGAATTTCCGCGGCGGGTCGGTCCCTCTCTGGAGCTTTTTTCCAAAAATTCTCAAATCTTTTCCAAACTTCTGGGGCTTCACCCAGATGTTCTTTTAAGGTTCTTTTGGGGTCCACAGCTCACCCCAAGGGTCCAGAAGTTCTGTGATGGTCCTTGGGGGGTGCGGACTTCAACTCCCAGAATGCACCTGGCGCAAACTCCTTTTTGGCCACTGGACAGTGGTCAGCTGGTCGCTTTCTTCAGGAGTTGGTGCAGGGGACTCTGGTTTAGCAATTTTTCACCTGTAGCAAACAGGGAGTCCCTCCTTGAACCAGTTGAAGCCAGGCAAAGTCCTTCTTGTGGTGAAGCCCAAGTGTGCAGCTGGTGCAGTCCTTCTGAGTGCAGGGTCCAGGTGCAGGCCAGGGGTCCAGCAGGGCAGTCCTTCTTCTTCTTTAGTTCCTTTCTTGTTGAATTCTGGAGGGGATCTGAGGTGTGGGTGCAGGTCTGCCAGTTTTATCCTTGCTCCTGGGTGAAAAGCAGGGGGGCCCTGGTTCTCCAATCAGGGACAGGGTCGTCCCCCTGTGATGACCACTTCCTGGGAAGTGTGGCAAAAATCCATCCCAGAAGGCAACAGTCTCTAAAAATCCAACATGGATGAATCTGATTTTTGGAGGTTACATCTGGCTGAGCCCACCCACTGGTGTGGCTAAAAATCATAAACACACCCCTCTCCTGCCCTCTCCTAATCTAATCAAGGGGGCACCTAGCTGTCTGGGGTTGCAGGATGTGGGGGTGTTGCTGGGTGCTGCAAATGTCCTTCTCTGCCTTTGAAGACTAGTTTGGCAGCCCTCCCCCTTCCTGCCTCACCATCTGCTGAGGGGAGATTCTCTCCCCCAAGCACATTCCTTTGTGTGAAGTCTGGCCACTTCACACCTCATCAAGGCAGCCTGGCAGAAGCTGCTGCAGGCTGGCCAATCAGAGCACAGCAGCAAAAACAATGCAGAGCTGAAATTGGCAACTTTTTAGGTAAAGTCTAAACTTTTTACCTGGACAAGTTATATTAAATCCAACAACTGGAAGTTGTGGGATTTATTACAACAATCAATTTGATACCAAATTCTTGGTATGTAACATTTAAGGAGACTTTAAAATTTAAAATAAAGTCTGCCCATTCTAGCCTATGAAGGCCATTTACTTCAATGAGGGAAAAACGAATTTGGCTGTTTTTACCTCACCAGGGCTTATAAATCTATTTTTATAAAGTCCCTGCTTATAGTTACATGGCACCCAGCCCTAGGGGCACATAGGGCACACCTTAGGGGTGACTTATATGTAAAAATAAGGTAGTTTAAGACTTTGGAAGTACCTTTAATTCCAAAGTCGAATTTGCATATAACTTTAATTTAAAAGCAGCCAGCAAGGCAGGCTTGCTTTTAAAATGACACTGGGCACCTCAGCAATGCACCTAGGTGTGCACCACCTATGCTGTGGTCCCTAAACCTACATGCCCTACCATATACTAGGGACTTATAGGTAGGTTAACTTAGCCAATTATAATTAGCCTAATTTGCATATCCATTTTACACAGAGCACAGGCCCAGGGACTGGTTAGCAGTACCCAGGGCACCTTTAAAGTCAGGAAAACACCAGCAAAAAGTGGAAAATGGGGGCAAAAAGTTATGGGGCCTCTGCAATCAGCCCTGTTTTCTCACACAACCCCCCCCCCCCAGCCCACACGCCCAGGAGACTCAGCCCAACCCTGGGAGAGTCTTCCTGGCTTGTTAGGCGAGGAAGACAGTGAAGAAAACTGACTGTCCCTTTGCAGGGCCTACTCTGCCTTACATCCCCCTGTCAGGGTCACTCCCTCTGGGTAGTGAAGCCATCCCAACAGTAAAAGGACCCAACTCAAACTGAAACTTCCCTCTAGGGGGGTCTTCTTCCTTTCTCTCTGCCATCTTGGGTACTGAGGTGCCCACCTCCCGTACTCCAAACTTTGCTAGGGCAACACCTAGCTTACCCAAAGAGGTCACCCAACACTTGAGCAACCCCACCATGACCAATAGGGTCAGGGGGCCTACTTTGCTATTGGCCCTGGGGTCTGCCTCCCAGGCCAAGTACAGTGCTGCCTGGAAGGCTAGCACCCAGCAGAGGCTACTGACAGCTGTCAGTACCCAGAACCACACCCTAAGCTCTCCACTGACAGGTGGCTGAGCTGCTTTAGGGGCATCTTTGGGGTCCTGGCACCCCTCTTCCTGTCTAGAGTGGGGGGCTACCACCTCCTGTGGCAGACACCCTCCTTCCACTCTCCCTTCTGTCAGTGCAGGGGCAACACCTTGCATCTGGACAGCTGCCTGACTACTCAGGACTTCCTTGGGGTCAGGTGAGGCCTCACCAGTGCCAACTCTGGGCTCCCCCCCTACTGGGGCAGAAGGCCTTTGCCTCCCTGGAACTCTCTTTAAGAGTGGCCTACCCTTCCTTTTCTTCTTTCCTTTTCTTGGGGACCCCTGTCTCCTAACTGTAGGGACTGACTCCCCAGGACTTTGGGTTGGGGGGGCGCCCTGGGCGACCACCCCATCTGTGACCAGACTCACCTCTGGGAGGTCATTGCCCAGGATACAATCTAGGGGAAGGTCAGCACTGACTACCACCTTAATCCAGTCAAGGATACCCTCCCTCTCTAGGGGCACTATGGCTACAGGTTTGGAGGTGACCTCCCCTGTGGCTATCCTGACTTTCTTTGTCTTTCCTGGGACATACATGTCTGGGGTCACTAACCGGTCACTCACTATAGTGTGACTGGCACCGGTGTCTCTCAGGCCAGTGGTAGGGATCCCATTCACTTGAATGTGGTGGAAGTGCCTACTCCCACCCTCAGGGATCACCAGCTTACCATCTGGTCCTGTCTCCCAGCTCAATGCTAGGAGGACTTCATCATCTGAGGAATCCTCCTCTATGGCTACACTGGACAGCCCAGTGCTAACCACCTTCTTTGGACAGGCTGCATCTCCTCTGAAGTGACCTGTCTGCTGACAGTCAAAGCAAGCCCTACTGTCCAAGAGTTTTTTTAACCCTGGGTCTCCCTGTCTCTGCTTGTCAGAGTGGGAGTGGGATTTACTCTCCTCCTTCTTAGGGTTCTGGGGTACAGAGGGAGTCTCTGTGGTGGGCTTACCACCTCCCTCCTTAGGTTTTTGGGGACCTGTCCCCCCCTTCTTGGAGTCTCCCCCCTGGGACTTGACAACCACCCTGGTTCTCAACCACTCATCAGCTGCCTCCCCTAGCTCTCTAGGGTTGGTCTGCTTAGAGTCCACTAGATGCTGGCGTAACCTTTCTTGGATACAATTGGTCAAGATGTGCTCTCTCATGATCAGATTGTATAACCCCTCATAAGTATCTACTTTGTTACCAATAATCCAGCCCTCTAGTGCCTTTAGTGAAATGTCCACAAAGTCAACCCAAGACTGGGTACTGACCTTCTGGGTGTCCCTGAACTTCATTCTATATCGCTCTGGGGTCAGACCAAACTTCTTGGCTAAGCACCTCTTCATACTAGGGTATGAATCTGCCTCCTCCCCCCTGAAGGTCAGAAGCCTATCCCTCCCTGAGTTGGGGACCAACTCCCACAAAAGGGAACCCCAGTATTGAGGCCTAACCCTTCTCATTTGGAGTGCCCTCTCAAAGGCCCCCAGCCACTTATCTATGTCATCCCCCTCTACATAAGCAGGAACCACCCCCTTGGGTAATCTGGGGCAAACTCCCCCACCCATGGACACCTCAGCTTCTTTATCGCTGCTTCCATCTCTTTTCTCTTTGTATGCCCACTTTTTCTTTTCTAGGGCCAGCTTCTCTGCTTCCAAAGCTATGTATGCTAGCTGGGCCTCCAGCTCTTTTTCTCTGATGGATGGGTTCTCTCCTCCTGAAAGGACCCCCTTCCCACCACTAGCTTTGGATCTGCCCCTAGTGACTGTATTTACTGAGGACCGTTCTTCCTCGTCCTCACTTAGGGTCAGATGCCTTCCCTCCCCTGAGTGGTTAGAGCTTGCATCCTCCCTTCTTTCTCCCTCCTCTGGAGCTTCTTCTGACTCTACCTCTTGGGCCTCAGCCCATGCTGTCAGGGATGTGATCAGGATTTGCTTCCTGAGATCAGTGGTTGCAGGCAACCCTCTTTCAATACACAACCCCCTAAGCTGGACTACTGTCAGTGTGGGTAGGCTAGCCAGATCAAGCTCCATGGTTCCCTAGTTTTGTGTCAACAAAAACTTTTTGCAAAAATTGGAAACAAGAATTTAGAAAAATTACAAAAATTCAATAATTGAAATTAATCCAAATTAAAAATTAAAAACAATTTTTGCACTAAGACAATTTAAAGGATTTTTAATTTGTTTTACCCAAAACTGTAACGTGATATTGAACACAAGTACAGGATCCCGTCGCTGCTTCCAATTATGTTGGAAAATGGGTTATTGGTAGGGCAGGTAGGTACCTACACCTAGCAACAAGCCACAAACCTCCACATAGGTACAGTTTGGTCTCAGTAAATTAATCCCAGCTCTACCCTTGGTAGCTTGGCATCGAGCATCAAGGCTTAACTTAGGAGACAAAGTGTAAAGCATTCAAATATCACAAAACAGTAATTAAATAAAACACAGGAAACAGTTTAAAAATCCAAAACCAATTTATAAAAATAGTTTATATTTTTATCTTTAAAATGACACAAAAACGATTAAAATCGGTTCAGGGGAACCGGAGATATGAATTTTTAAAGTATTATTATTTTTCTAGCGCTTAGAAACAAAAAACGCCAATCGGGTCATCTGGTTGCACCAGGACCGGGACAAAGTCAAAGTTTCAGGCCGACCGCGATGGAGCCCTGCTCGGCTACAAGTCGCGGGAGGCCTCGGTTGAAAAGTTACCTTCTGACTTAGTCTTTATTTTGAAGTTTTTTCTTCACCGGGACGAACCTGCCAGTTGAATCCGACCTCCTGGAGCCCTTGTCCGGATACGCGAAGTGGGTTTCCTCAGTGGAGACTTTTACCTTCGGACTTAGTCGTTTTTTCGAGATGAAAATCCTTCGACCGGGGTAAACCTGGATCTTGATCCGACGTCCATGGAGCCCTTCTCGGATACGATGGCTGGGAGGTCCCGGTCAACTTTTTACGTTCGGACTTAGTCTCTTTTTTGGATGTTTTTCTTTACCGGGACGAACCACGAAGTCAGGCCGGGTCGCGGTTGAGGCAAGCCGGCTAGAATTTCCGCAGCGGGTCGGTCCCTCTCTGGAGCTTTTTTCCAAAAATTCTCAAATCTTTTCCAAACTTCTGGGCTTCACCCAGATGTTCTTTTAAGGTTCTTTTGGGGTCCACAGCTCACCCCAAGTTTCCAGAAGTTCTGTGATGGTCCTTGGGGGGTGCGGACTTCAACTCCCAGAATGCACCTGGCGCAAACTCCTTTTTGGCCAATGGACAGTGGTCAGCTGGTCGCTTTCTTCAGGAGTTGGTGCAGGGGACTCTGGTTTAGCAATTTTTCACCTGTAGCAAACAGGGAGTCCCTCCTTGAACCAGTTGAAGCCAGGCAAAGTCCTTCTTGTGGTGAAGCCCAAGTGTGCAGCTGGTGCAGTCCTTCTGAGTGCAGGGTCCAGGTGCAGGCCAGGGGTCCAGCAGGGCAGTCCTTCTTCTTCTTTAGTTCCTTTCTTGTTGAATTCTGGAGGGGATCTGAGGTGTGGGTGCAGGTCTGCCAGTTTTATCCTTGCTCCTGGGTGAAAAGCAGGGGGGCCCTGGTTCTCCAATCAGGGACAGGGTCGTCCCCCTGTGATGACCACTTCCTGGGAAGTGTGGCAAAAATCCATCCCAGAAGGCAACAGTCTCTAAAAATCCAACATGGATGAATCTGATTTTTGGAGGTTACATCTGGCTGAGCCCACCCACTGGTGTGGCTAAAAATCATAAACACACCCCTCTCCTGCCCTCTCCTAATCTAATCAAGGGGGCACCTAGCTGTCTGGGGTTGCAGGATGTGGGGGTGTTGCTGGGTGCTGCAAATGTCCTTCTCTGCCTTTGAAGACTAGTTTGGCAGCCCTCCCCCTTCCTGCCTCACCATCTGCTGAGGGGAGATTCTCTCCCCCAAGCACATTCCTTTGTGTGAAGTCTGGCCACTTCACACCTCATCAAGGCAGCCTGGCAGAAGCTGCTGCAGGCTGGCCAATCAGAGCACAGCAGCAAAAACAATGCAGAGCTGAAATTGGCAACTTTTTAGATAAAGTCTAAACTTTTTACCTGGACAAGTTATATTAAATCCAACAACTGGAAGTTGTGGGATTTATTACAACAATCAATTTGATACCAAATTCTTGGTATGTAACATTTAAGGAGACTTTAAAATTTAAAATAAAGTCTGCCCATTCTAGCCTATGAAGGCCATTTACTTCAATGAGGGAAAAACGAATTTGGCTGTTTTTACCTCACCAGGGCTTATAAATCTATTTTTATAAAGTCCCTGCTTATAGTTACATGGCACCCAGCCCTAGGGGCACATAGGGCACACCTTAGGGGTGACTTATATGTAAACATAAGGTAGTTTAAGACTTTGGAAGTACCTTTAATTCCAAAGTCGAATTTGCATATAACTTTAATTTAAAAGCAGCCAGCAAGGCAGGCTTGCTTTTAAAATGACACTGGGCACCACAGCAATGCACCTAGGTGTGCACCACCTATGCTGTGGTCCCTAAACCTACATGCCCTACCATATACTAGGAACTTATAGGTAGGTTAACTTAGCCAATTATAATTAGCCTAATTTGCATATCCATTTTACACAGAGCACAGGCCCTGGGACTGGTAGCAGTACCCAGGGCACCTTTAAAGTCAGGAAACACCAGCAAAAAGTGGAAAATGGGGGCAAAAAGTTATGGGGCCTCTGCAATCAGCCCTGTTTTCTCACAGTGCAGCATTGCAAACTGATCAGAAACTCCACTGCAGATATCATCCAGAGGCTTCTGGAGATGTGGAGCAATCGCATCACCAGCAGATGTATTTGTCAGTATTACAGATGACATAGTACTTGATAATTACAAAGGACTGGCTGATGTGGTACGTTCTGTATCTCAACAGGTTGAAGCTGCAACCGAAAATCCAAATCAGGGCCAGTATCACGACGTGAATCCTGGGTACTGGATTCTAATTAAGAAACATGTGAGAAAGTCCTGTTTAGAACCCCTTTTGAAAGGCCCCTAGCAGGTCATACTGATCACAAACACCGCAGTCAAGTGGGTGGGGACTCCAAATTGATTGTATGCATCACACACTCAAAGAACAAGGAATCCACATGAAGAAATAGAGCTACCTGATTCAATAGAGTCAAGAGCCCTGGTGTACGTAATACTGTCTGTTGTACGAGAAGAAACACAAGATTGTTATCAAGGACAGAAAGTAGGATTTGGGAGTGATGGAGCTCAAACAGGTGAAGTATTTCAATTGCCAGATATCTCACAGAGTGATGATGGAGACATTATGGGGGTCATTACGACTAAGTCTAAAGTGGCGTCCGTACCGCCAACAGGCTGGCGGTACGGAGACCCATATTATGACGGCGGCAGTAGCGCTGCGGTCGCACCTGTGGTTTCCTGCCGTTTTAGCCCCGGCGGTGATAATCCGTCAGGGCAGCGCTGCAAGCAGCGCTGCCCTGGGGATTATGACTCCCCTACCGCCAGTCTGTTTCTGGCGGTTTGCACCGCAAGGAAGAGGCTGGCGGTAAGGGGAGTCCTGGTGCCCCTGCACTGCCCATGCCACTGGCATGGGCAGTGCAGGGGCCCCCTAACAGGGCCCCGTGCAGCTTTTCACTGTCTGCATAGCAGACAGTGAAAAGCGCGACGGGTGCTACTGCACCCGTCGCACGGCCGCAACACCGCCGGCTCCATTAGGAGCCGGCTCCTATGTTGCCGTCGCATCCCCGCTGGTCCGGTGGGCGTAAACTAGGTTTGCGCCCGCCGGCCCAGCAGGGATGTTGTCATGGGGACCGCAGGAGTGCGGCTGCATTGGCGGCCGCACGGCCGCCGCCCGCCAAACTTGTAATGACCCCCAATATCTATTGTTATTGGAGACGAATACCCTGAAACAGTCACAGGACAAGAGGAGCAACTTGAAGACCCATGAGAGGGCACAAGTTCTAGAAGTAAAAGGAGACATCTAGATGGTGAAAATTGGCCTAAAAGTATCAGATAGAAACAAAAATTGAGTGTAACTCCTGAATTTGTACAACTAAAATCAATCAAGGAAGAAGAAGAGTCTAGTGGTGCCAGTGATGCAGATGTTGACTTGAATACACTCAGAAGATCAAAAAGAGCCTGAGTACCCTGTCTGAAGAATTAGTGACCTGACTAGACATACTATCTGAGCCACATCCTGAATGTTCCTGTCTCTGACATAGTGGCCTGGAATAAAGAATTGACAGCACCACCCTGGAAGACGAGAGAATCAGAAGAGACTTAAAGGAGAATTTGATAAAGACCTTGGAAAAAAACATTGAGTGAGCTGTAACATTGAATGAACTGTTTAAACCAAAGCTTTGCCGAAGATTACCCACCTAACATATCTGATGAGTGCACAGTAGAAGGATTTTATACAAATGTTAGAAGAAAGAAATGATAAACTTACAAGGGGTGAATATCAAAAGGAAGATGTACATAAGAATGTGTGGAAGAGGTAAGAATAATAATTTAGGAAAAGATGATTGTGCCTAAATTAAAATTAAAGGAAAGGATGAGAGGAAAAATATGTGTGTTCAAGAGAAGAATACGCGGAAAGAAAGTGCCAGGAGGAAATAGGTACTGTGAACATACATTTAAAGTATCTGGTGGAGAATGGCAGGTTTTACAAGAGAATGATCCAACAATACCGGGACCAAACTTTCTATGTGGAGGATATGGATATTTTCTGTTCCCTGCATTTTGACAAGGCATATGTTATTTGGGATTGTTATTTCCTAAAAGGTATCATGTACAGACTTCAGAAGCACTAACAATGACTCCAGCACACAGATGGTATACACGAAGTGTGAGTGAGGGGCGCAAATGGTGGGAGATATATTTGGAGCTATTATACTAGCAGTGGGAGTGATTTTGAATGATGAGAAAATACGAAGACTATCGGCAGTGGTAGATAAACTGGCAACAAGTGCATCTGGAGCTATATTATTAGAAAACATAGCCCATGTAGCTATGGTTTAACAAAATAATTATTCATTAGACATTCTTCCAGCTGAAAAGGACAGAGTTTGCAAGATGCTGAGAACAGAAAATTGCTGCAATTGCATTCCTGATGGGAGTAAAAAAATAACACCATATGCAAATAATGTAACTGACTTACAGCTTGATTTAAAACCTTTGGTATCTCCATGTATAGCTCCAAGCTTTTCCAAATGTTTTGAAACAGTTGCAACCTGGCTAAGGAGATTATGGGGAGGAATACTTAAGACCATATTATTATTTGTCAAACTAGGGATATTTTGTCTTCTAAACACACTAGGCACATATAGAACTATTAAGATGATATTGATAAAGAAAAGAGAGACAGAACTCAATAGAAAAATGAAAAGGAGATTTAGAATTGAGCTACAGAGTGAATGGAGAATATGAGGAAATAAAAGAAAGGGAACATTTGAAGAGAAGACAACAAGAGTCTGATAATAATGATGTTTAAGGGTGTTTGCATCAAATGGATTTGTTGAAGTGGGTTTGTGATGGTTCCAAACCATCAAAGGGAGGAAATGGCAAAGGTTTCCAATAGTGATATAAATTAAACTGCATTTATTTATTTGAGAGATTGAAGCTAGCCCTAACTGCAGTTGCTTTTTCCTGTAGTCATAAAATGCGTTGTGAATGCTGCATAACCTATGTTCCCTGACTTGCAAACTTGGAGGCATTTACACATTCCTTTAACAAATGTTTCACTTATGACCTCTGCATGACTTATAACTGTTTCAAAACGTTCTCATAACAATGGAAGCAGTATTAATTCTATCCTTTTGCTTGCTAACCTGCTTTGGAATGCACTGACATGAATAAAATATATAACAAATGTGCTTTTCTAATGAATGGATCTGAAGTATGAAAGTGATGAGAAGTGGGGATGACAATTCCATTCATGCATGCTCACTATTCTTCCAGAAAGTAAAGTGTGCATGGGAAACTTGAGTCACATATCCATGAACCTCGAGGGAGGGCTGTGGACCGATCCCACATGACCTGCTGAGGCACTTGTAGTCCCTCCTCCTCCTCCCCAGTTACACAGCTTCCCAAAGCTGCTTCCTGAAGATCTGGTCAGATGCTGTGAAGGCGGCAGTTTGGCAAATGGCTACGTTCCTGGCTTTTGTTCTCACTGCGGGGGGCAGCGGTGGCATCTTGTGACAGCAGTACCCAAAAGCTCTGAAGCTCTGGTTGGAGATGCGTTCCGAATGATGTGGGGTGGCATCTAGGCAAGCTGCCTGCTGCCCTGCTTCCGATTGCCACTTGCCATTGCCCCGATGTCAGGTGCCTGGTAGCGGCATCTTGTGGCAGCAATATCCAAGGCCAGTTCTTTGGTATAAAGGCATGAACGCTGAATCTTGGGCAATGATGGAACACTAAGACAGCCCCTGTGCTCTTCCTTCAGGCAACGCTGGAGTCTTTTTCCACGATGCTTCTTGAGGCGTTCGAGGCCCTGTGGCTAAGCTGTATTTAAAGCATCTGAGCTGGGCTGAAGGTGAGGGCATGAAACCAGCAGGGGAAATGTAAGGGTAGCAAAGATTAAAAGACTAAAAAACTAATAAGGGGACTGATGCATGTCTGGGCCATCTCACGGGTTTATGGTGTGGCCTGGTGGTAACAAACAAACTGCTGCAATTTGCTGAAGTGATCTTGGGGCCTCTTTCTGAAAATGACCTGAACTGGGCTGGATGCCAGGCTCTTGCTTGGGGAGACAAGTGTAGAGCGTAGCCCTTTGGGGGCTGTCTGACCATCTGACCACCGAGCTGGGGGACACAGGCTCGCCTTTATGAAAATAATTCCTCAGTAACAAGGCCAAATCTCAGGGGTAAAATTGAGGGACTATAGGCGCAGTGAATTATGCAAAAGCACTTTAAGCCAACTGGAGCTGGTAACCTGGAAGTCTCTGCCCTTGCCTAGAGAATCAAAAAATAAGCAGGGTGGTCAGTGGCACAGGAGATTTGCAGATTCCAGCAGCATAAAGAACCTAGAATGTCTGCAACCTCTGAAAGTTCAGAGGATAATCTTTCCATGCAGGATGTGACTGGGGCAGATGGTGTCCTAGCTCAGATAGGGGTAGATTTAAAGACCGTAGCCATAGTAGATGGGTCCCCCCTTGAGTCAAATATTAAGACTGGCAGAGACTTAATGCGGGCACCCTTAGAGCCTGATCTAAGTCAGGATAAAGCCAAGGACTATCCACTATTTTTGAAGGGCAAAATAGTTTCGGCAGCTTCAAGTGTCTCAGAGTCTGCACAGGCCTCAAGCACACAGTCTTCTCCCACCACGTCACCCAGATCAGCCATTATATCGTTCTTAGGTGCGGATTCACAACATGACTGTGTCCCTCTCACCCATACAGCACCCCCTGTTGGCCCCCAGTCTACCATTTCTCTTTAGAGATGAGTCTGGTTAACTCAGAGACCCCCCTCTCCTGTGGTCAAGGTCACACAGCAGGACGTTGTACAAGAGACATGTTCTAAATCAGTCACAGTACAGTGGGATGCTATGATGAAGCTCAATCCCATTTATTTTGGAATAGATTAGAGAATTTAATGCCACTCAAGCTTCTGAAATAGCTGCCCACGCAAGACTCTCTAAAATAGAAGGTACAATCGCCTAGCTCCCAGAGAGGCTAAAGGAGGCATAGTCCAGAATATTAGATCTCGAGGATCAAATAACTACCATGCAGAGAAAAGTCAGTCAGTTTCAGAAACAAAAGTTGTTACTGGAGTTTGAGAAAGTAGAAAACCACTCACGCCGGGCCAATATTTGTGAAGTAGGAGTTCCTGGTGGTGTGTGAAGGTCAACATGCTTTGCAATGGATCGATACTTTTACCAAAACACATGTTTTTCCAGAGTACGCTGGTGACCTGACAATAACAAATAACAAGAGCACATTGAGTCCTAGCGCAACAGCTCTCAAATTCAAAATTTCTACGTACTATCCTGGTTAACTTTATGTACTATTGCATTAAATTACTGGTTCTAGCTAAGGCAGTTAAGCAGAGACATTTATCTATGCCTGAAATCTCCCAATGTCGTATGTTTTCTGACATGTCTGCCTGAGCTGCTTGGTGTCTAAAGGAGTTCATTAAATTGCTGTATTTGTTCAAAGCAAAGGGGGGGTCAAGCATCTATTGTTTAACAGTCTCAATTGAAATTATTGGTTAAGGGCCATTTCTGGGGGTTAAGCATCTATTGTTTAACCGTCTCAATTGAAAGTATTGGTTAAGGGGCGGTTCTATCTATTCTCCAATGTGGTAGAAGGTCAGGAGCTGTTGCAGCAGATTTCTGCCCAATCTTAAGAGAAACGAGTTTAGTATTTTATAATTAGGGAGTCCTCTCTGGCAGGCTGTAGATCTGGTTGCTGTGTACCTTGATGGGGGAGTGAACCTGATGCTGAGAATGATAAAAAATGGGTGGCAGGAGGAGACATAGGGTGCAGGGTCATGGCACCAAGGGTATTGTGGGCAATTCCCCTCTTGTTGGGGTTGAGTTTTTTCTTTCTTTCTTCTCTTTTCTTGGGCAGTTTTGGTTGGGAGGATGGGGGGTCAGATTGGAGGTCGGGGCTTGGGAGCATGCATAGTGAGTAGGAGCAGAACCATGACTGATTGCTTCTGTGGAGGAACTATGGGCCTCATTATGATCTTGGCGGCCGGCGGTAAGCTGGCAGTAACACCGCCAACAGGCTGGCGGTGTTCCGCCAGCTATTATGACCATGGCGCAATAGCCACTGCCATACCGCCAGCCCCTCCACTATACCGCCAGGCTTTTGCCTGGCTGTCATAATCCACAGGGCAGCGATTATGAGTCCCTGACCGCCAGCCTGGCCACGGCGGTAAACACTCCCATGGAGAGGCTGGCGGTAAGGGGGACTTGGGGTGCCCCTGGGGGCCCCTGCACTGCCCTTGCACTTGGCATGGGCAGTGCAAGGGCCCCCAGGCATAGCCCCGTCACGCCTTTTACTGCCCAAATTTCGGGCAGTGAAATGCGCGATGGGTGCTACTACACCCGCTGCACATCAGCATTGCCGCCGACTCTATTATGAGCCGGCAGCAATGTTGATGTGACTTTTCAGCTGGGCCAGCAGAAAAATCATAATAGGGAGCCAGAAAGACTGCCGGCACTGGTGGTATTCTGGCTCCCGCAGCCTCGGCGGTCTTTTCAAAAGACCGCTGAGGTTGTAATGAAGGCCTATGTGATCTGTTGTTGCTGTCTGGCAGTGTTTTAGCAGACATCATGTGGCAATGCCTTTATTTATGAAGAGACTGCTGATGTGATGGGGCTAAAAGCAAAGTGCATTTTGTGTAATGTCAAAAGCATTTTAAATAGACGCAAATACATGGGAATTATTAGATAGTTAACTTCTTTCTTTTCAGAAGTGTTATTTTTGCAGGAGCTCCATCTGAAAAGTAACTCAAATTACTTATTTATTCTGAAGTACTACCCTAAAGCCTATTTTGTTTCTGCTGATCCTGTGGTTAGAGGCATGGCTGTTTGCTTGGGCAGAAGGGTAGACTGCCAGGTCCCCCAAGAGATAAGGGATCCTCCAGGTAGGTGGGTTTGGGTGGAAGTTAGCATGAATAGAAATCCTTTTAATCTGGTCAATTACTAGGCACCAGTCGTGGATGAACCTGAACCCCTGAAGCAGATCTATAACATTGTTTGAGGGCGTTCAGCCCCACAGTCTTTGAGGTGATTTTAATTTCATTCAGGATCTGGTATGGGACACTTCTAATAAAACCAAAAAGCAATTAAACCTCAGACGAAAAATGTGGTGGATGCTTTGAACAAGAAACCTAACTTTTTGAGCCTTGGAGGGCTGACCATCCTGCTTGTTCACAATTCACTTGCTTCTCATGCCATTTTCATACTGAGTTGTGAATTGACTTCTTTCTAATTTCCCTCTCACTCAAGTGGACCAGCTCAGATAGCTAGGGGAGTTCATTTTCTGACCATTACCTTGCTATTGTCATTCTTGAATTGGATATTATTAGAAGGGAGAGACTCAGGTGGCAGCTGAGTCAAAACCTTCATAACGATCAAAAATGGCTGTGAGATATGAGAATCTCTATTCAAGACTTTTTTGCTTTGAGTAAGGGAATAGATTCACTTTTTTCAGTCTTCGAAGGGGCAAGTTATTGCCTATAAGGCACAGCAATCAAAGCATTATGCAAAGCGCATAGTAGAGCTTCAAGCTGCAGTAAATGCCACCCTTCAGGCCAAGACTAACTGTCCAGGGGCATGATTCTTATATGGAGTTCCATTTGAGTCAGGTAAAGTGTGAGCTTAGATAATTTTTTACTTTTGAATAAATGACTAGCTCCGGGGCTTTCCAACAGCAGGTGTATGAGGAAAGCCAGATGATGGGAAAACTCCTTGCCTGGTCCGTGCGCCTGAAGCGCAAGGATGCATTTGTTAGTCAATTGCGGAATCCAGCATCCAGGGGGCTGATCATCGATAAAGTGGCCGTGTCACAAGTCTTTCTTCGGCACTATAAAGTCCTGTGTGAAAGTAAATATCTGATTCTGTAGGCTAGCAAAGCAGTCTGTTCAACTACCACTCTTGCCATCCATTCAGGCTGAGACTGATTCTGAATATATCGGGGAACGATGTTCATGAAGCCCTTCACACATAGCCTAATGTTAAGGCTTGCAGCAATGACGGGTATCTGGCAAAGTTCTTGAAGGTATTCGCCAGCGAGCTGGTGCCTTTCTTAACTGAGTTGTTTAATTTTGTCAAAGATGGGCGGAAGTCCCCCTGTTTTTTAAGTAATGTACAGGTGTTAGTTTCTTAAAAAAGGACAAGTGCCCTTAAGATGTTAATTCTTTCTGTCCAATTAGCCTTTTGAACACTGACTAGAAATTGCTAATGAAAGTCTGGGCGAGACGGATAACCTCGGCAGCTCATGCATTAATACATCATGATCAGACTGTGTTTGTGTCAAGTCAGCTCATGTCGGCGATTACTGGGTTTTTATAACAGGTACTGGACTATTTCTCTGTCAGTCAGACTCGTGCTGTAGGAAAAATGGTTGGAGCGGAAAAATCATTTGACTTCGTAAATTGGGACGCATTTGTTTGTGGCCTGGAGAGGTTTGATTTCTCTGCTGGGTTCTTTACGGTGCTGCAGAATCTTTATCAAGGTGCGCAAGTGGTGAATATAAACAGGGGCACGAAGCAGGGCTATCCTCTGTCCCTAATTCTATTTACCTTTTTTAGTGAACCCTTCTCTGCTAGGATTCAGGGGAATCAGGCATTGATCACTCTGCTAGGTGGGATATTGAAACTTTAAAAGTTGGCGGACGACACTATCCTTTACCTTAGCTCCGAGGAGCAGAACATTCAGGAGGCCTTTAAGGAGTTTTGCACGGTTTGAAGAGACTGGGGGATATAAAATTAATCAGACTAAAATTGAGCTGCTTTCATCCAATTCTTCAGTTGGCAGCAACAGACCTGCTCAACAAAACCGGTCCGTTACCTGGGGAGTTTTGTAACAAATAAGTATGCTGTTCTTTTTGGTTTAAAATATGCGGTGCTGCTTAAGAAGTTAAGGGGTTTGCTATAGAGGTGGGCTCTGCTTCCCCTAATATTAGTGGGCAGAGTAGCCCTTATTAAAATGTTGATTTTACTGTTGCTGCTTTTTTTTTTTTATTAATGTTCCCATGAAAATTAGAAAGAGCTATTTTTCAGAGATAGACACACTTTTTTAGATTAAAACGGAAAAAGAAAGCCCCTAGGGTTAAACTGTCGGTGTTTCAGCTTGACATCAATCGGGGTGTTTGGCGTTACCTCGTTTGCAGTCATATTATAATGCCACCGTTTGCAGTCATATTATAATGCCACCCTCCTGGAACTGCTAGCCAGATCAATAGGTTATGATGGGACGGTTGATGTTTTCTTTATGAATAAAATGATTTGGGAGGCGGGGACTCACCTGCCAGTGTTTATTAAAACAGCCAAGTTACACAAGAAAACCAGGTACAAGGGGATGCAAGAAATGTGTGCTCGTTTTCAATTATTCTGTCTATCACATGGTATCCAAGGAGGCATTGAGCATCTTAGATTGCAGGAGTGTAGGTAGGTAGGGTTGCCAGTACCACAGAGTCATGCAAGGTTTTGAGGGTACCAAGGGATTCAGAGAACTCAGCCACTTTTTGGTAAGGGGGCGGTACATTACATGGTAGGGACTACAGGCCAGATGCCGAGACTCCTGTAATCACTTCTACCTGTGGTTTCAGCAGATCTCTTGCTTCTTGAAAAATCCCCACCCAGTTATGTGATTGCTGGTGAGGTTGAAATTAAGGGAGCGGGTAATTGGTACACAAAACTCAGTGGACAAACTGAGAGGCATCAACTGGACAGCTTTCTGGAGAAAATCAGCATCTCAACACAATGTATTATTTCAGAGGCTGAATGAAATTAAATTTCAATTCTAGGTCACGAGGTATTAAGGGCTGCTTATTTTAAGACAATTGCCTTCCTATCTAGTTGGATGGCTTACTATACTCCGGAGGACCTCCAGAGAAGGTTTCCCTTGGTAGAGGATCGGTGTTTCCACTGCCAGCAGGCTGGGATGGGGGATTGGCTCCATAATTTGTTTACTTGTCAGAGACTGTTCGGGCAAGAGGTTTTTTGCTGCACTAAGCCTTGCACTCCAAACTAAGCTGGCCCAGGAACTGGAAGCAGCACTCTTTGTCCTAGTTAGTAAGGATCAGAGGTCAGGTTTGGATAAATGGGGCTTGGTATTTGTTGCAATTGCCTCATTAGTTGCTCAGTCTCTGATCCTCAAGAATTGGAGATGCTGTAGGGGTCCATCATTCCGGGAGTGGGTGAATGAAGTCCTTGGGACAGAACGATTTGAGGAGGCATATGCAAGACGAGTAGGGTGATTAAACATTTTTGGGCCTTGTGGGGGTTAATGGAGGTCCTCGAGGACTTAGAGCCCTTTCTTTTAGCTGCATTATTGCAAGCCCTGTGAATCCTTGCTGGGTGGGATTTGCTAAGTCCAAAAGACCTTTCAATAACTGTACAAATGGCCTGTGATGTGAGCCGTCTTGTTATCACCTGGTAACACCGTCCGCATAATGTTTGGGTTTATATGATCACTGTTTACATTAGCCTTTTATCTCTTTGCATATTTGTACATGATTCATACATTAGTATTGTGGGATGGAGGTGGGCTAAAGTCTCTTGTCAATTTTGTTTACTCTCATAGCCATTTTCCCCCAAGGACGGATACTGGCATCTATTTGGACAATTTTGTTTCCCGAATTTGATACAGTGGGCTTGGTGGGGTGGCTTTTTTTATTTACAGATGGTTATGCATTTGCATTTTACAATCTATTTTATTGGCATGATAGCAATTTACTATGGTTTGCTGCCAAGAGAATAAGTAGCCGCATTTGCTGCTATCTGACTAGGATATTTTGGATATAACGGTTGGGTTATGATGGGGTGGCTGCTATAATTATGGGCGTATATGCACTGGTTCTTTACTATCTATATAAGTGGCATGATGACACTTTACCATGGTTTGCTGCTAAGAGAACGAGTTGTTAAACCTGCAACAGCTGCTATTGGAACAGGGTACTGCCACAAAGGCACTTTAGGATTTTTATGTTATTTTCAGTCTTTTTTAATTTGTTTTTGCGTCAGAGTATTGGTGTTCAATGACTGTTTACTTGTGTCTTGATTCTGCTCAATAAAATTATTTAAAACAATGTATCTATTAACCTCTGAGAAATAAATAACCTGTTGTTTTGAAAGTTCCAACATGCAAAGAAGAAAAACACTTTGGGCCAGATGTATCAAGAATCCATTTTGCGATTCTCAAATAGCGATTTTTAAGAAATCGCTATTTCAGAGTCGCAAAATGGAATGTATCATATTTGCGAATCGGTAATAGCGATTTCTTAAAAATTGCAAATGCTATTACCGAATCACAAATAGCGATTCTGACTCCATTTGCACCTATGGTCCTATAGGCCCATATTTGCAAACTTTTTGCATTTCCCTAATTGCGAATTCCTAACTGGAATTCGCAATTTCGGAAATGCAAACCCCAGGTGCTGGGGGCCTAAGGCCCCCTCTGCTGCACCCCCAAAAATTATTTTAGGACATGTAAGGCGCACACATGCCAAAGGGGCATGTGTGCGTTACATGTCAACTTTAAAAATTGATCCTTAATGCCCAATTCACATTAAGGAAAAGCTTGATACATGTGCTTAAGAAATCGCAAATAAGGATTCCTTATTTGCGATTTCTTATTTAGAGAATCGCAATTTGCGATTCTCTAAATGGGGTCGCAATTTTAAGGAATCGCTATTTTAGCAATTCCTTAAAATTGCATAGCGAATGCCTTTCATACATACTGAAAGGCATTTTTGCATTCGCAAACGGCTGTTCGTACCGTTTGCGAATGCAAAAAGCTTTGATACATCTGGCCCTTTGTTACTAATGATAATGTATAAAAGGTGTCCTAGGGAAGGAGAGGAGCAGCATTGGGTGGAGTGGGTGTTGATGGTGGTGTGGGCTCTCATTGCAGCACAGGGTAGACACAACAGAGAGAGAGCTGCCTGAGTTTCTGGCAATTTGGGCATGTTATATTTGCTGTTTACTCGGCTGCAGAATAGTTTCACTGACTTTTGCTAGCGAGAAAGAGAGCTGGATGGGCTGTTGCAGTGTTATATGATAGCTGAAACACATGTGCTCAGACTGCTATAATACGACAAGACTAAACTGCTATTGTACTATTTCTCTGAGATGATTTTGCTAAATAATCTAAGACGAGTAGACTAGGGACACGCTTGATTAATACATTACTTAACCTCTCAATAAATATTTTAAAACTATTCCAACTCTCATTATTGAATTCTTTAGAATTTAACAATGAATGACTGTGGGGTTATAGGTTATGTTGCAGCTTATTAATATACCTAACAGCCACCGAACAAAGATCCATAATAGGGCCTAAGAGAAGCAATGAGGGAGTGGTAGCAGGGACAAGATAGCGGGGATTCGATAACCCCTGAATTTGTATAGCATCGAGTCTCCCCACATTACCCCCGCACTTTTCATGACAAGAACATTAATAAAACCAGCAAATGCATGAAATAAATATACAAAATCTCAAAAAAGGTTGATATATAGTATCTGTAAGAAGCTCATAGGCTTAGGAAAGACTGGCCTTTGCTGTTTACTGTTTACAAATTAGTTTACTAAAGAAGTGCACAGTAACTTTGCTTTTAACGCAAGAGGGTCACCTATTTTGGTCCATGAGAGCTTTAAGGGTTCCGTATTTGCTATAATGGAGGATGTTGTAGGATGGTTTGTGATAGATAAATGTATGTGTAGAAATACTATTTTTCCTAGTAAATGTTTATGGGCCTAATACAACACAGTTCACACTAAACTAAAATCTTTTCAATAAGAGAAACTAATTTTAGAAGGGTAATTCCTTCTTACTTTGGAACCCACAGTAGATTAAAAAACCTAAAATACTGGCATTTATTTTGAATAAAGGAGATGTGTGGATAATCCAAAATCAAGGTGAAGGGGAATATAGCTGGTATTCACGTATTCATGAAAGGATGGTATTTTCCTTCATTAAAAAAAAAACATGCACCCATGAGTCTGGACTTTCCCTTCAAACTTTAAGTAAAACTAGAAATTGGGATTCAAATATATGCCCCTTTAGGAAAATCAACATCTTTCAAGCACTGAAAAAATGTGAAAATTTTGAGTCATAATATATTCACTGCATAGTACTGGATTCTCTAAAATCTCTAAATAAAGCATGCAATATACAACTGTGCACTCTTTGCTGAAATTTATAATGAAAAGCTATAAATTAACTACCAGGGAATTAAACTTTAGGACATCAATTCCAAAACCTGATGAAGATCTAACTTTGTGCTCCTGCTAAAGACCTTTCTTGCTATGAAATACCAAATTTGTTACCTGCATTTTATTTTAATATTAGGATTGGAAGAGATTGTAGAAAAACTAATGTATCACTGCCATGCTGTTTTTTTTCACAGAAGGTCTGGATATACATACAAATGTAACCTTCTTAACATATTGGATTTGTGTATTAACAGTAAAGGCCCAAAATTTGTTGCAAGCCTCAGTAGCAAAAAAGGAATACAACAGAGTAAAATTGACCTTTTTGTACAGAACATTTTGATACTTTGCTTTTCTTGACAAATCCATATGTTTTGTTACTACCATATATTTATGAAGCTAAGGCAAAGACACCTACCAATGGAAAATGTTATTTTAGACAAACAAACTAGTCAGGGATGTCTGTTATCGACAATTCTTTTTGACCTAGTTTTATTAACCCTACTTATTTGCTGGAGAAGTGATCCTGCTCTAGAAGACATAGCATCCCGCATCACACATGGGGGTAGATTTACAAACATTTTATGCTGGGTTGGAGTAAAAAAATTGACGCTAACCAGTACAAATGTTTTTTTTTCCCTCATTTACTTTCAGTGCAAAACGTGTTTTGCACTGCAATTTTCCCTAAAAGTAACTGAAAGCAGCGTGGAGCATTGCTTTTGCATTACTTAGAGCGAAGGTGGTGTTACATGGGTGGTAAATGGGCATTCCCATTCAACCACCCATGCCTTGTGATGCAAAATACTATCTACATACAATAGTAGACAGGGTTTTGCACCAAAAGCTAACACCATTTGAAAGCAGGCATTAAAAGGAGAAATGTTTTCATTTCTTCTTTCTTTTCTGACTTTGCATGTGTGCTGCACTGTGCAGCATGCATTTAAAGTAGGAACAGTTTTAAAGTGTGTCTAAGCATAGCATTTTGTACTGGAAGATTGCACTTCCAGTACAAAGCCTATGCTAGACATCCTTCACTACGGCACAAAGGTGTGTGTGCGGTGCACGGCAATTGAAATCAGCGGTGACAGTAGGGAGAGGGGAGGAGAGTGCCATATCTTTGTAGATATGGTGCTCTCCTGATCACTCCTGTCATGCAACACAGTGCAGTTATTTGACTGCTGTGCTGTATTCAGTGCCTTTTCTGTAAATCTTGGCCATGATGTCTGTGAGAAAGTGCCTCTTTTGACATGGTTAGCCCCTCATTTTTTGGCTCATGTTCGATGTGATTTCAAAGTTGTTAGTTCCGAGCCCCTGATAACCATGTTCCCTGGGCCAGATCTCTTCCCTAAAACTGTTGTGATGCATTGGCACAATTGGCAACACCTTTAGGTGCCACTATAAGTCCCTAGTAAATGGTACTTAGGTACTCAGAGCACGGGGTACTAAGAGTATGCCCCCTGAGGGCAGCAGCACAGATTGTGCCACCCTCAGAGACTATGCATCCAAGTGCACTCAGCACTGCCATTGCAGGCTGGGTGTCCTGGTGCAATCCTAAATTGCAAAACTGACATGGCACATAGCCTTTGTAACATGTCCACTATGCACTGTATGCAATATAGGTAAGCCACCCCTCTGGCAGGCTTTCCAGCCCTAATGTAGGGTGCATTATAACAAACAAAGAAGCAAAGACCAGTGAAGTCCAGTTCAGTGACCGGCCACTTACCAAGGAACCGGTCAAAGGAACCAGACCAAATTCCACCAGACAGACCCAGAGGACAAATCCTGAAAGTGGCTGAACCATGCAATAGCCCGTGGTAGTGGACCCCCAACGTCGGACATGCAGAAAAAAAGTTCACTCCAGATTGTCCGAGGACCAGAAGCAAGCTCAAGTCGAAGAACCTCCTGACATACAAGAACCACCCCCCAGAGATTCCCTGCTGACTTGCAATCCACCCACAAAGTGACCTGCCTCCTAGGTACAAGGGCACCTTTGTGCACAGATTTTGGCTCACCTATCTGCTCTGCACTCAGCCTCCGTGGGCCCTGCACTGGAGAACCAGCTGTGCTGTAAGGGTCCCCCACCCCTTGTGACCTCTACACTTCAAGGGGACCCACTGGACTCAACTTGAAGTCCACCTGTTGTAGGAAAGTACCATCTTGCCTGGCATGTTACCCCCATATTTCACTGTATATATGTTGTTTTAGTTTATGTGTCACTGGGACCCTGCCAGGCAGGGCTCCAGTGCTCATAAGTATGTGCCCTGTATGTGTTCCCTGTGTGATGCCTAACCGTCTCACTGAGGCTCTGCTAACCAGAACCTCAGTGGTTATGCTCTATCTGCTTTCCAAATTTGTCACTAACAGGCTAGTGACTAAATTTACCAATTCACATTGGCATACTGGTACACCCATATAATTCCCTAGTTTTTGGTACTAAGGTACCCAGTGTATTGGGGTTCCAGGAGATCCCTATGGGCTGCAGCATTTCTTTTGCCACCCACAGGGAGCTCTGACAATTCTTACACAGGCCTGCCAGTGCAGTCTGAGTGAAATAACGTCCACGTTATTTCACAGCCATTTACAACTGCACTTAAGTAACTTATAAGTCACCTATATGTCTAACCTTCACCTGGTGAAGGTTGGGTGCAAAGTTACTTAGTGGGTGGGCACCCTGGCACTAGCCAAGGTGCCCCCACATCGTTCAGGGCAAATTCCACGGACTTTGTGAGTGCTGGGACACCATTACACACGTGCACTGTACGTAGGTCACTACCTATGTACAGCGTCACAATGGTGACTCCGAACATGGCCATGTAACATGTCTAAGATCATGGAATTGTCACCCCAATACTATTCTGGCATTGGGGGGTGACAATTCCATGATCCCCCGGGTCTCTAGGACAGAACCCGGGTACTGCCAAACTGTCTTTCCGGGGTATCCACTGCAGCTGCTGCTGCTGCCAACCCATCAGACAGGTTTCTGCCCTCCTGGGGTCCAGGCATCCCTGGCCCAGGAAGGCAGAACAAAGGACTTCCTCTGAGAGAGGGTGTAACACCCTCTCCCTTTGGAAATAGGTGTGAGGGCTGGGGGGAGTAGCCTCCCCAGCCTCTGGAAATGCTTTGATGGGCACAGATGGTGCCCATCTCTGCATAAGCCAATCTACACCTGTTCAGGGATCCCCCAGCCCTGCTCTGGCACAAAACTGGACAAAGGAAAGGGGAGTGACCACTCCCCTGACCTGCACCTCCCAGTGGAGGTGCCCAGAGCTCCTCCAGTGTGTCCCAGACCTCTGCCATCTTTGAAATAGAGGTGTTTGTGGCACACTCTACTGCTCTGAGTGGCCAGTGCCAGCAGGTGACGTCAGAGGCTCCTTCTGATAGGCTCTTACCTCTCTTGGTAGCCAATCCTCCTTCCTAGGTAGCCAAACCTCCTTTTCTGGCTATTTAGGGTCTCTGCTTTGGGGATCTCACCAGATAACGAATGCTTGAGCTCATCAGAGTTCCTCTGCATCTCCCTCTTCACCTTCTGCCAAAGGATCGACCGCTGACTGCTCAGGACTCCTGCAAAACCGCAACAAAGTAGCAAGACGACTACTAGCAACCTTGTATTGCTTCATCCTGCCGGCTTTCTCGACTGTTTCCAGGTGGTGCATGCTCTGGGGGTATCCTGCCTCCTCTCTGCACCAGGAGCTCAGAAGAAATCTGTGGGTCGACGGAATCTTCCCCCTGCAACCGCAGGCACCAAAAGACTGCATCACTGGTCCTCTGGGTCCCCTCTCAGCACAACAAGCGTGGTCCCTGGAACTCGGCAACTCTGTCCAAGTGACTCCCACAGTCCAGTGACTCTTCAGTCCAAGTTTGGTGGAGGTAAGTCGTTGCCTCCCCACGCTAGACTGCATTGCTGGGTACCGCGTGATTTGCAGCTGCTTCGGCTCCTGTGCACTCTTCCAGGATTTCCTTCATGCACAGCCAAGCCTGGGTCCCCGACACTCTAACCTGCAGTGCACAACCTTCTGAGTTGTCCTCCGGTGTCGTGGGACTCCCTTTTGTGACTTCGCGTGGACTCCGGTTCACTCTTCTTCCAAGTGCCTGTTCAGGAACTTCTGCGAGTGCTGCCTGCTTCTGTGAGGGCTCCCTGACTTGCTGGATGCCCCTCTGTCTCCTCATCCAAGTGGCGACATCCTGGTCCCTCCTGGGCCACAGCAGCACCCAAAAACCCCTACCGTGACCCTTGCAGCTAGCAAGGCTTGTTTGCTGTCTTTCTGCAAGGGAACACCTCTGCAAGCTTCATCGCGACATGGGACATCCATCCTCCAAAGGGGAAGTTCCTAGTCCTCTTCTTTCTTGCAGAACTCCAAGCTTCTTCCAACGGGTGGCAGCTTCCTTGCACCCTTAGCTGGCATTTCCTGGGCTCCTGCCCACTCTCGACACTGTTGCGACTATTGGACTTGGTCCCCTTGTCTTACTGGTACTCAGGTCCGGAAATCCACTGTTGTTGCATTGCTGGTGTTTGTTCTTCCTGCAGAAACCCCCTATCACGACGTCTGTGCTCTCTGGGGGTAGTAGGTGCACTTTACCCCTACCTTTCAGGGTCTTGGGGTGGGCTATTTTTCTAACCCTCACTGTTTTCTTACAGTCTTAGCGACCCTCTACAAGCTCACATAGGTTTGGGGTCCATTCGTGGTTCGCATTCCAATTTTGGAGTATATGGTTTGTGTTGCCCCTATACCTATGTGCTCCTATTGCAATCTACTGTAACTTTACATTGCTTGCATTACTTTTCTTGCTATTACCTGCATAATTTTGGTTTGTGTACATATATCTTGTGTATATATCTTATCCTCATACTAAGGGTACGCACTGAGATACTTTTGGCATATTGTCATAAAAATAAAGTACCTTTATTATTAGTACTTCTGTGTATTGTGTTTTCTTATGATATTGTGCATCTGACACTAGTGGTATAGTAGGAGCTTTATATGTCTCCTAGTTCAGCCTAAGCTGCTTTGCCATAGCTACCGTCTATGAGTCTAAGCTGCTAGAAACACCTCTTCTACACTAATAAGGGATAACTGGACCTGGCACAAGGTGTAAGTACCTCTGGTACCCACTACAAGCCAGGCCAGCCTCCTACACCTGTACAGTGCTTTTCCAAGTGGTCCCCCACAGTGGTCCTGCACCAGCTCTAAGGACTTTTCAGCAGCTGCTCCTGCCCAAACTTCTCTGGCTGGTCCACAGGACGTCTTTACGACCTCAACCTAAAAATGAAAGGAGACATTGGTAAATGCATTGCCTAATTTTGTATGCGTTTTTAAAGTTTTCTTCCATTGATTCCTATGGTGCGTAATTGCACACAAAAAGACTATTTTTTGCTAAACTATGAAAAAACATAACTTAAAAATTACTTACCCGATTTTGATGATATTAGCATGTGTAAAATGTAGGCATTAAATGGTCTCCCTGAAGGTATCAGGTAGGTTGGTAGACAGATGCAGGCAGACCTTTCAAAAGACATCATATTAATAGTAACAACTGAATGTTATAACCTCATTCCTACCTCTTGCAGTAAGATCAAGTAGGCTGCACACTAAAGCCAAATTGCAAGTATTAAACTTTATGATCAAGTACTGAAGCAGTTCAAGCAGGAACTATAGATTTTAAGAAATCTTCATTTCAGAAGCAACTGGCTTTGAAACACAACAAATACATTGCCTTTTTACCCTCTTTCATTTATCCTAGAAAAACATTAGATAAATCATGTCTGGAATATTGGATCTCTGTTTAAATTTGACATTTCAAAATGTAAATACAATCTGCAAACTTATAAAGAAAGAATGTATAATGTATTGAAATCAGTAACTGAAATTGTTATCTTCATTTTTTCACAAACTTATCAAATACTCTGATTATGACATATCATTGAGTGCTTTAAAGAATACATGGGAGTTAAAAACAATTATCACATACATTTTGGTCTAAGATGTAGAATACCAATTTTCTGTTGGTCAATGGATAATCTAGATTTCCAAGAAGGTCTTTGTGAGAATATGGAAAAACAGCAAGCTCTCTAAAGGCAACTGGATAAGTATTTGAGAACATATGGAAACAGTTTCATGTATAATATACATATATATGTATATATATATGTACATATATATATATATATATATATGTGTATATTAAATTGCATATTATTACTTAAAATCTATAGATTTCCTTACTGGTGTTGTATACTGTAGTCTGGCTTTATTATATAATCTGGATTTATGCTTGGTGTTTACTGTCTGTTCCTTTATGTAGAACTTGTGTTTCACTTAATGAAGATGAAGTTCACCCCTGCCTCCTGATATTGTCGGACCTCTCAGCTGCCTTTGACACAGTCAAACACCCCACAATCATACTTACCATGGAGTTTCGAATGGGATTCATGCCAGTGTTCTTCATTGGTTCTCCTCTAACCTTTCCAACCAACACTGGTTTGTTCCCATGGGCACCTCCAGGTCACAAAAGATCCCTAACATCTGTGGAGTTCCCCAGAGTCTGCTTGCATATCTACCAGAACTGGATGTCCAGCACGTACCTGAAGCTCGAACCAACAAGCAAGATATAGAACAAAGCTTGCTCAAAGACATGAACCTTGACAGCTTTGAACCTCAACATTCACTGAATGCCAAGTCAAGGGGACTCACCCTGGGGTCACCCTTGACCGCAGCCTCACTGTTAGAAATGGGGTTTTTGGTTGGCAGTCAGGTTGCCCTCTGTCCAAGCAAGAACCCTCACTCTAGTCAGGGTAAGTCACACACAATCCAAAATCAGCCTGTGCTCACCCTCCGGTAGCTTGGCACGAGCAGTCAGGCTTAACTTAGAAGGCAATGTGTAAAGCATTTGTGCAATAAATCATACAACACCATAGCATAACACCACAAAAATACACCACACAGTGTTTAGAAAAATATATAATATTTATCTGGGTATCTTCAGGTCAAAACGATCAAAGTTGCAATACGAATTTGTAAAGATATCACTGAAAAGTGATATAAAGTGTCTTAAGTCTTTAGAAAGTAAACAAAGTCTCTTTCAAACACAAAGTACCTGGTTTCTGGTGGAAAATCTCCTCAGAGGGCCACAGGAGAAGAGGTACGTGGAAAACTGGTGTGTGTGTCGATTTCTCCTCAGCACACACGGACTTGCATCGTTATTTTCCACGCAGGGAGTCGTGCGTCGTTTTCCGGCACGCGGACAGTCTCTTACTGTGGTTTGCGGGGAGTACCAGATGTCCCGGGTCTGTGCGTGGATTTTTCTGCTTGTTTTCCGGCTGCGCGTCGTTCTTTGGGGCTGCGCGTCGAAGTTTCGATCTCACGGCAGGCGTCGCGTCGATTTCTCCTGCGGAGTCGGGAGGCGTTGTCCTTGCGAGGCCGTGCGCCAAAGTTTTGATCTCACGGCAGGCGTCGCGTCGATTTCTCCTGGGAAGTCGGACGGCGTTATCCTTGCAAGGCCGTGCGTCAAAGTTTCGATCTCACGGCAGGCGTCGCGTCGATTTCTCCCGGGAAGTCGGGCGGCGTTGTCCTTGCGAGTCCGTGCGTCAAAGTTTCGGTCATCCCGAAGGCGTCGCGTCGATCAGCGTCGGTGTGCAGCGTTTTTCTTGCCGTGGAACAAGCTGTGCGTCTAAAAGTTCGGCGCACTGAGCGTCCAAAAGGAAGAGAGAAGTCTTTTTGGTCCTGAGACTTCAGGGAACAGGAGGCAAGCTCTATCCAAGCCCTTGGAGAGCACTTTTACAGCCAGACAAGAGTTCAGCAAGGCAGCAGGCCAACAGCAAGGCAGCAGTCCTTTGTAGAAAAGCAGACAGGTGAGTCCTTTGAGCAGCCAGGCAGTTCAGCAAGGCAGCAGGCCATCAGCAAGGCAGCAGTCCTTTGTAGAAAAGCAGACAGGTGAGTCCTTTGAGCAGCCAGGCAGTTCTTCTTGGCAGGATGTAGTTTCTGGTTCAGGTTTCTTCTCCAGCAAGTGTCTGATGAGGTAGGGCAGAGGCCCTGTTTTATACTAAGTTGTGCCTTTGAAGTGGGGGTGACTTCAAAGAGAGTCTAAGAAATGCATCAAGCCCCCTTTCAGTTCAATCCTGTCTGCCAGAGTCCCAGTAGGGGGTGTGGCAGTCCTTTGTGTGAGGGCAGGCCCTCCACCCTCCCAGCCCAGGAAGACCCATTCAAAATGCAGATGTATGCAAGTGAGGCTGAATACCCTGTGTTTGGGGTGTGTCTGAGTGAATGCACAAGGAGCTGTCAATTAAACCTAGCCAGACGTGGATTGAAGGGCACAACAAGATTTTAGTGCAAAGAAATGCTCACTTTCTAAAAGTGGCATTTCTAGAATAGTAATATTAAATCTGACTTCACCAGTCAGCAGGACTTTATATTACCATTCTGGCCATACCAAATATGACCTTCCTGCTCCTTTCAGATCAGCAGCTGCCACTTCAACAGTGTATGAGGGCAGCCCCAGTGTTAGCCTATGAAGGGAGCAGGCCTCACAGTAGTGTAAAAACGAATTTAGGAGTTTTACACTACCAGGACATATAACTACACAGGTACATGTCCTGCCTTTTACCTACACAGCACCCTGCTCTAGGGGTTACCTAGGGCACACATTAGGGATGACTTATATGTAGAAAAAGGGGAGTTCTAGGCTTGGCAAGTACTTTTAAATGCCAAGTCGAAGTGGCAGTGAAACTGCACACACAGGCCTTGCAATGGCAGGCCTGAGCCAGGGTTAAGGGGCTACTGAGGTGGGTGGCACAACCAGTGCTGCAGGCCCACTAGTAGCATTTAATCTACCTGCCCTAGGCACATGTAGTGCACTCTACCAGGGACTTACAAGTAAATTAAATAGTCAATCATGGATAAACCAATCAGTAGTACAATTTACACAGAGAGCATATGCACTTTAGCACTGGTTAGCAGTGGTAAAGTGCCCAGAGGTCAAAAGCCAACAACAACAGGTCAGAAAAAATAGAAGGAAGGAGGCAAAAAGTTTGGGGATGTCCCTGTCAAAAAGCCAGGTCCAACATGACCCCCTACCAGCCTAAAGCCAGGGGAGAACAATCACTATCCTGATGTACTTCCCTGTTTGAGGCGACAGAACAAGGACCCAGGCCCACAACAGCAGGGGCATGCTCTAGTTCTTCGCCTTCCTGACTCCAATTGGATCCCTCTGTCCATACTCTCAGGGCCCACTAAGCCAACCCATGGGGAACCTTTCTCCTTACCTGCGGATCCCATCTGTGCAGCACCTAACCTTACTTTGCTCACAGATGTATCCCAGGAGCACCATGACCAACACAGTGGTGTTGCCCACTCTACCCCCGGGGTGTGACAATTGTCCCCTCCCCAGGGATAACTCTGTCTACCTGGACAGCAAGCCACCGTGGTTACTGACAGCTGCCAGGGATGAGAGCCAGGCCCCAGGCCTCTCAAAGCTCTCCAACCACTGTGGCTGTGGAGAGTGGGGGGCGGTAGCCCCAGGTGCTGGGCACCCTTTAACCACTCTCCCTTCCACCAGGTCAGGGATGACAGCCTGAACCTGGTCCTCCCCTCTGGGGCTCTGTACCCTCCCTCCTGGAGCGGTACCCCCAGAGTCCAACATGGTCAGGGTGCTTACAGAAGTCGCCCTGTACCATTCCTCCACCAGTGCAGGGCTGTTAACCTGCAACTGGCCCTCCAACCTGGGGTCTGTACCTTCAGGTTGGACTAGGGCCCGGGGTGAGGCTTCCCTCCCCCTACCCTCCCTTCTGGGGTCCAGCACCCTCCAACTAGGAGTGGCCTCCTCAGAAGACAACATGGTAGGGGCACTGTTATCAGTAGCCCCTCCCTCCAGGTCCCGGGGGACACCCTGAACCTGGTCTTCCAGCCCAGGGTCTGTACCCTCAGACTGGATCACTGCCTGGCAAACCAGGACTTTCTGGGAGGCACACCTACCCCCCACCAGGTCAGAGTTTAACCTCTGCACCTGACTGTTCAACTCAGAGTCACCACCCTGCGGTTGAACAATTGCCTGGCACGCCAGGACTTTCTGGGGGGCACACCTACCCCCCACCAGGTCAGAGTTTAACCTCTGAGCCTGGTTCCCCAACCCAGGGTCACCACCCTGAGGTTGGGCAATTGCCTGGCACGCCAGGACTTTCTGGGGGGCACACCTACCCCCCACCAGGTCAGAGTTTAACCTCTGAACCTGGTCATCCAACCCAGAGTCAACACCCTGAGGTTGGACAATTGCCTGGCACAGCAGGACTTCTTGGGAGGCACACCTACCTCCCACCAGGTCAGAATTTAACCTCTGAACCTGGGTATCCAACCCAGAGTCACCACCCTGAGGTTGGGCAACTGCCTGGCACACCAGGACTTTCTGGGAGGCACGCCTACCTCCCACCAGGTCAGAGGTTAACCTCTGAACCTGGTTCTCCAACCCAGGGTCACCACCCTGAGGTTGAACAATTGCCTGGCACGCCAGGACTTTCTGGGGGGCACACCTACCCCACACCAGGTCAGAGTTTAACCTCTGAACCCGGTTATCCAACCCAGAGTCAGCACTCTGAGGTTGGACAACTGCCTGGTACACCAGGACTTTCTGGGGGGCACACCTACCCCCCAACAGGTCAGAGTTTATCCCCTGAACCTGGTTAGCCAACCCAGAGTCACCACCCTGAGGTTGAACCATTGCCTGGCAGGCCAGGACTTCCAGGGAGGCACACCTACCTCCCACCAGGTCAGAGTTTAACCTCTGAGCCTGGTTCCCCAACCCAGGGTCACCACCTTGAGGTTGGGCAATTGCCTGGCACGCCAGGACTTTCTGGGGGGCACACCTACCCCCCATCAGGTCAGAGTTTAACCTCTGAACCTGGTCATCCAACCCAGAGTCAACACCCTGAGGTTGGACAATTGCCTGGCACAGCAGGACTTCTTGGGAGGCACATCTACCTCCCACCAGGTCAGAGTTTAACCTCTGAACCTGGGTATCCAACCCAGAGTCACCACCCTGAGGTTGAATCTTTGCCTGGCATGCCAGGACTTCCTGGGAGGCACTCTCACCCCCCACAAGGGACACACCGTCCCCAAGGGCCACACAAGAGTCTGGTTGGCGCAGGTCTCCCGACCTCTGCCCATCCGGCAGAGTCTGGGTTTCCCCCAAACCAGAAACGGTTTCACCTGGGTCATTCCTGGGGGGCTCTGCTCTCAGAGCTGTCCCCTGACTCTCAAGGTCCTCCACTGGGGTCTGCAACCCCCTCTCAACCCTATGTCTGGACTTCTGCACCCCCTCACTAGGAGGGGTACTGCCAGACACCAGAACTGTTGGGATGCTGGCTACAGTCACCTCCCCAAGTTCTTCTGACACTGCGGGGCTTCCCTCAAAAGGTGGCCCTACGGTACAGGCGAGGCTTCCCTCCTGGTGTTCCCTCATGGAACCCTCTAGGACCTGGGACCTACCTGGGACGCTACAATCCTTTCCCACCTCACTCGGTTGGGAACCACCTAGACCACTCCCTTCAGGAGCACCCCTAAATGCCTCTTCAGACTCTCTGGTACTCACCCAGAAGTCTGCCTCCATTGTAAGTTCCCTGTGGTCAGAGAACTCACACTCCACCTGGTGTTGGCGTAGCTCTGGAAAATAAGGACCAGACATATGCTCTCCAGCAATTACATCATTCTGCCCTTCACATGTATTAACCACAGTACCCTTCACCCAACCACCCAGTAACTCAACCTTGGAAAAGCACTCTACCTCACCCTCCTGAGACTGGTGAGACAGTATCTGTCTGTCCCTGACACTCAACCCATACTCTTCTGGGATGTCTCTACACTCTATATCCAGGACGTCCACCAGGGGGGGAACCCTTTTCTCTGTCACTCTCTGCTAGAGTCAGTAAAGTGTCCCTCCCCCCAGTAGGAATATGACTCCCTGTGCCAGTTCCCCAATCCTTCTCAGGGACCCTGTGCATAACAGGAGCTACCTCATACCCTTGAACTGCCTGGGGTGTGTCAACTCCCTTCTTCAAGTTGGGCACCACATCTCTGGGCTTGTGCCCTTCTTCAGCAGTACTAGATGCAAGATTTTTGCTGCCACCATCTGAACTGGACTCAGCCCTTCCGGCCTCCAGTTTCAGCTCTTTACAGCTCAGCTCTTGAGCTGCAATCTTTTCTTCTTCCAGGGCTAAGAGTCTTTTTGCCTCAACCTCTGCAAGATACTCCTCTAATTGTTGCTCCTGTCGCCTTTGACTTCGGAGCCATTCATCTATCTCTGGGTCTCTTTCCTCATCTGAGTAGTCTTCCTCCTCATGTGAGCAGTCTTCCTCCTCATGTGCGTAGTCCTCCTCCTCATCTGAGGGGTACTTAGTCATTTGGTTTCTTGCTGCCTCTCTCTCTGCCCATCTTTCCTCCCCCCAGACTATGTAGTTATGTAGCATCTCCGCCTTAGTAGATCTCCTTGCTACAGGAAGGACCCATTTTCTGCAAAGCTTCCTTAGTGAGGTGGTCAGAACGAACAAAGAATGAGTAGGTAAGCAATCCCATTCTGATAAGATCTTACCAGCAAAAACCAAAATCCAAAGTCCAAAATATCAATAGTATATCCAGGAGGACATCAGAGAATCAAAAGCCAAAAAAAAAATGAAAAATCAAGTTGACCTTCAACTGTGGGTAGGTAGTGAAATACTTAGCTACTGTATGTCACTGCACAAACACAAGTCCTATCCTCACCGCTGATCACCAATGTTAGAAATGGGGTTTTTGGTTGGCAGTCAGGTTGCCCTCTGTCCAAGCAAGAACCCTCACTCTAGTCAGGGTAAGTCACACACAATCCAAAATCAGCCTGTGCTCACCCTCCGGTAGCTTGGCATGAGCAGTCAGGCTTAACTTAGAAGGCAATGTGTAAAGCATTTGTGCAATAAATCATACAACACCATAGCATAACACCACAAAAATACACCACACAGTGTTTAGAAAAATATATAATATTTATCTGGGTATCTTCAGGTCAAAACGATCAAAGTTGAAATACGAATTTGTAAAGATATCACTGAAAAGTGATATAAAGTGTCTTAAGTCTTTAGAAAGTAAACAAAGTCTCTTTCAAACACAAAGTACCTGGTTTCTGGTGGAAAATCTCCTCAGAGGGCCACAGGAGAAGAGGTACGTGGAAAACTGGTGTGTGCGTCGATTTATCCTCAGCACACACGGACTTGCATCGTTATTTTCCACGCGGGGAGTCGTGCGTCGTTTTCCGGCACGCGGACAGTCTCTTACTGTGGTTTGCGGGGAGTACCAGATCTCCCGGGTCTGTGCGTGGATTTTTCTGCTTGTTTTCCGGCTGCGCGTCGTTCTTTGGGGCTGCGCGTCGAAGTTTCGATCTCACGGCAGGCGTCGCGTCGATTTCTCCTGCGGAGTCGGGAGGCGTTGTCCTTGCGAGGCCGTGCGCCAAAGTTTTGATCTCACGGCAGGCGTCGCGTCGATTTCTCCTGGGAAGTCGGACGGCGTTATCCTTGCAAGGCCGTGCGTCAAAGTTTCGATCTCACGGCAGGCGTCGCGTCGATTTCTCCCGGGAAGTCGGGCGGCGTTGTCCTTGCGAGGCCGTGCGTCAAAGTTTCGGTCGTCCCGAAGGCGTCGCGTCGATCAGCGTCGGTGTGCGGCGTTTTTCTTGCCGCGGAACAAGCTGTGCGTCTAAAAGTTCGGCGCACTGAGCGTCCAAAAGGAAGAGAGAAGTCTTTTTGGTCCTGAGACTTCAGGGAACAGGAGGCAAGCTCTATCCAAGCCCTTGGAGAGCACTTTTACAGCCAGACAAGAGTTCAGCAAGGCAGCAGGCCAACAGCAAGGCAGCAGTCCTTTGTAGAAAAGCAGACAGGTGAGTCCTTTGAGCAGCCAGGCAGTTCAGCAAGGCAGCAGGCCAACAGCAAGGCAGCAGTCCTTTGTAGAAAAGCAGACAGGTGAGTCCTTTGAGCAGCCAGGCAGTTCTTCTTGGCAGGATGTAGTTTCTGGTTCAGGTTTCTTCTCCAGCAAGTGTCTGATGAGGTAGGGCAGAGGCCCTGTTTTATACTAAGTTGTGCCTTTGAAGTGGGGGTGACTTCAAAGAGAGTCTAAGAAATGCATCAAGCCCCCTTTCAGTTCAATCCTGTCTGCCAGAGTCCCAGTAGGGGGTGTGGCAGTCCTTTGTGTGAGGGCAGGCCCTCCACCCTCCCAGCCCAGGAAGACCCATTCAAAATGCAGATGTATGCAAGTGAGGCTGAGTACCCTGTGTTTGGGGTGTGTCTGAGTGAATGCACAAGGAGCTGTCAATTAAACCTAGCCAGACGTGGATTGAAGGACACAACAAGATTTTAGTGCAAAGAAATGCTCACTTTCTAAAAGTGGCATTTCTAGAATAGTAATATTAAATCCGACTTCACCAGTCAGCAGGACTTTATATTACCATTCTGGCCATACCAAATATGACCTTCCTGCTCCTTTCAGATCAGCAGCTGCCACTTCAACAGTGAATGAGGGCAGCCCCAATGTTAGCCTATGAAGGGAGCAGGCCTCACAGTAGTGTAAAAACGAATTTAGGAGTTTTACACTACCAGGACATATAACTACACAGGTACATGTCCTGCCTTTTACCTACACAGCACCCTGCTCTAGGGGTTACCTAGGGCACACATTAGGGATGACTTATATGTAGAAAAAGGGGAGTTCTAGGCTTGGCAAGTACTTTTAAATGCCAAGTTGAAGTGGCAGTGAAACTGCACACACAGGCCTTGCAATGGCAGGCCTGAGCCAGGCTTAAGGGGCTACTGAGGTGGGTGGCACAACCAGTGCTGCAGGCCCACTAGTAGCATTTAATCTACCTGCCCTAGGCACATGTAGTGCACTCTACCAGGGACTTACTAGTAAATTAAATAGTCAATCATGGATACACCAATCAGTAGTACAATTTACACAGAGAGCATATGCACTTTAGCACTGGTTAGCAGTGGTAAAGTGCCCAGAGGTCAAAAGCCAACAACAACAGGTCAGAAAAAATAGGAGGAAGGAGGCAAAAAGTTTGGGGATGTCCCTGTCAAAAAGCCAGGTCCAACACTCACCCTCCAGGATTACATTGCCAAAAAATACAAAGACAGCCTGGTGCCACTCTCTTCTAAAGAAAGTCAAACTGCTTCTTCTAAAAAGCACTTAAAAACTGCTGTTCAAGACCTCTCACTTCTACATCTGGATGGTGGTAATACTCTACTCTATGGCCTTTCAGACTCCACACTGGCACCTCTTAGGGACATCTTACGTGCAGTAGCACATCTCATTAAGGGCCTGAAGAAATATGGCCACATTGTCTCCAGCTTGATGGAATGCCATTGGCTTCCTTGCTGGTCCTGCACCACATTCAAATCCAGTTGGATCAGTAACAATGTTATTATAATCATCGCCCCCACTTATCTTGAAGACCAGCTCACCATCCCTGGAGGATAGCATATCCACACCCAGCACACCATCAGACTGCATACTAAGAATTGTAAATCCATCTAAGAGTCCAGGATTTGCAATTTCTTTAACATGCACATTAGGATTGCCCCAATGCTGCTCAAATGTAGGAAGAAGACCACTATATCACAATCCATGAACCGTCCTCAGTCCACCTTCCTCTCCTATCACTCATTGAATTTATGCTTGTCTTTGACAATGTAAAGCACTCTGCTGCCTTTTGGCAGGTTTGCGCTGTAGAAATAGCATACAGACCCATACATACATACTCAAACGATAAAAAAGTTAAATATATAAGTATTTGTGTAGATGTACATAGTGTGATATGCTATTTATAACTATTGTTCAATGTGAGGAGGAACCATTTCTCACAAGAAGCCAAGCCTCAAGTAAACTGTGAAACTCCATTTCTCCTTCAACAATTGCTAAAGCATTTTACAATCAGTGGATCCACTTGTATGATTTATACCAGGCAGTTTGTCATGTGTAGTAGTCATAAACATATATTTTAAACCATAACCATACCATAACCGCAATTCAAGAGGTTGAATCCATGCAGTGAGATGGAAGAACAATAACTAGACCTTGTGAGTTGTTTTCCTTTGTACAGTGATTTTCGAAAGGAATATCCGAGGCATAAAGCAATGTTTTCCTTCCACCTAATGCACTCTAAACATAAACTTGGGAGTCAGTGTTTATTGGTACACTTGTTCCAAATAAAATGTGTCATTGGGCTACATTTACTTTCTCCACAATGGCGTGTATATATACAGTTTTCTTGCAGGGTATCCCCCTGTGCATAACAATTCTGTGTGCACAGATTCAGGTTCCCCGTCCAAAATAATTATCCAAACTTTTCCACAGAAAGATTATGCAAAATGGTCTATTAAAACCACCTGACATGTTTCTATCGAAGAGTCAAAATATAAATTATCTCACTTAACCTACATGTTCCTAACAGTGGGAATGAATCCTACAGTGGACAGACCCATGCCCAAGTTTGCATCACTTAACCAACAATATAATTTTTATATAATTTTTAGTATTTCTTACTCAATTTACAACAAGCTTTCTCTTATATTTTTTCCTGTTTTCACAATTTTCTACAAAAAAACATTTTTTTACAAAAACTGTAAAAAATAAATTAAAACCTCACAGCCCAACTTGTCAATCGTGTCTCTCACACCTGCCGTCCCATTCATACCACACTTCATGCATACTACATAACCCGATTCAGAGCTTCCTGTACACCCAAGCAACTATGACTGTTCTTCCTTCAGCTCTCATTGCGTTGTCCAAAACTGGGTTAAGGCTTGTCAATGCACGTTTCAGTGGGTTTACATACTTTGTACGCCTTCTTAAGGACCAAACACCCATGTACATAACTTTATGTGCACTCTGACAGAAAACTGGGGATATCTATAACAAACAATAGGTATTTTTGAGGGTCATTTCCACTTTCCAATACTTTTATCATAATTTTTTAGCAGTTTCTCATTAACTAGTACCCTCGGTAGTTCAACTTTTTTTGCTTTTCAGCTGGCCATCTTTTTGACTCAAAATATTTACTGAAAATTATTGCCCCCATTATATTCCCTTTAAAAAAAAAATATATATATAGATATTTTATATATGTGTATATTTATATATATATATTTATATATCTATATATATATATTTTTTAAACAGGGAAATATAATGGGGACAATAATTTCCAGTAAATATTTTCAGTCAAAAAAATGGCCACCTGAAAAGCAAAAAAGGTTGAACTACCAAGGGTACTAGTTAATGAGATAGTACAAGTTTATGTATATATATATATATATATACACACATAGTATCGGAGGCAACAATAGCCCTTCCTTAGTTCTAGTTATAGGTAACTTTTTTTTTTTAAATACGTTTTTTGTTCTGAACAAAATTTCCTCAAAAATACATATCTGGTTTGGATTCAACATAGCAAGTTTTGTGCAGAACCATTAAAAGGAGGTCGGAAAAGTGAAATTTCCCAATTTCATATCTTAAATTCCATAGGAAGCTTTTGAATCATTTGATGCAGCTATTGAAAAAACAAATAAATGTATTAACCAAACTTGACATAAAAGTAGATCTTAAATCAAGGAAGTGCCTTTCCTTGGTTTGGTGTAAATATGTTAACTAATTTTTGTACAAGTCAAAATGAGCTGACGCTTTAATCAATCACTGGAAGACAGAGATATCCGTCCCCATATGGTTCCACTAACCTGAGTTTGTGAACCACAATTTGAAACAGTAATCACATTTTATTAGACAAGGAAACTTTTTTCCTTTTTACATTTTGGATCTGAAAGACTAAGCTAATAATTCAAGCCCGCAACAATCTGATTAGCTGGCTGCAAATTGAAGGAAAATTGAGCAGTTGCTGTTTCAGGATGCAACCTTTTTGGGGTGCAGGGACTCAGTTCCCCACATGCTGGAAACAAACTAAAAGAGCCATAAGGGAACAGGTGGATCATTCCCTGATTCTCTGGCTCAGGTGAGGGGCTTCCAGAGAGCTCCTCCATGGTGCTAAATATATTTTTTTTAAATGCAGATTTTGCCATGGGGTTCACAGACCCACAGGCTAGATTGTAGTCCCCTGCAATGCAAGAAACCCTGGTCAAGGGTCCATGAACCCCCTACAAAGGGACATGGACCCTTGTTGGGCCTGGTCCTGGATTTGCAGACCAGCGCTAGGGCCTGTGTATCCTTAGAAATGTAAAATACATAAACATGGTTTGACCATAGGCTAAGCCGTGTTGTCATCCCCTCTACAAAAAGAAATGCAAGAGTTTGCTTCCAGTAGCAGGTTGGATGCAGGGACTGACTGAAGGTGAGGCGCTACGCTCCACACCTGCAGCACTCGGCTGAAGGTCGTGTGCAGCTGGTGTTGGCTGACTGCAGCTATTTGGGCACAGGGCCTGGGCACAAGCCAGGGTCTGTTGCAAACTGCCACTGCACCTGGCTAAATATTTCAGTATGTATTTGAAGAAGGACGTCTTTGTGTTTATATTCTTTAAGGAAATCCATTGAGTAGTGGAATTTGAAGAAACACAATTCAAACCTTGGCCATGGGCAAACAAGTCTTTTTCATTTTTCCCTTCATTTCAATTAATTGGAACAATGCTATTGGAAAGGGTGCAGCCCTCAAAATTGCCACACATACATATACAATGCCAGACAGCTTCTCTTATTGTTACTTTATATCTCCTGACAAGGCCAAAAATCAGGATAGGTTTTAAAGGAACATTATACCTCACTACTTTGAAGAAAGCACACCCAACATCCTTTACGGTGTATGCTGGTCGTTGTAGGAAAACATATAAGCCTCTTCCTTGGGCAAGTTGGGAGGTTATACACTACAACCCTCTGCTTTCAACAAGTTGGAATGAGTAAAAATATACCCTCTTGCCATTGGGTAAGGCAGAGAGCTTGAAGCTCTAATATTGCCCCAATTAGACAAGTCGAGCAGTGAAATACCCTATCGCAGCACAAGGTAGCGATGGATAAAAAGATATTTCACTTTGTGTTTGGGTAAGGTGGGGAAATAATAGGAAAGTAATACTACCCCCGCCACACACTATTTGGCAAGCTGCAGTAGGGTGGTAACTACATCACTCCTCCCATGTTTGAGCAAGGTGGAAGTGTTAAAGCCTGCAACTGCCCCAGATGTCATTAGACAAGGTGGGAGAAAAAAAAATCATATTTATTCACTGCTTCTATTTTTTGATGACTCTGAGTGTTGGAGAATAGAAAAAGTACCCTGTTCACTAACACTGTGAGAGATTGAAAAATGAAAAGCGCCCTTCCACTTTGGAAAAGGTCGAGGGGGAAACAAACAGCTCCTGCCCTAGGGGTGACAGGCTGTCATGAGAACTTTTAGCCTGTTGTCGGTTCTCACAAAAAACTTCTGTTAAGCACTTTCAACAAGTCAATGGACATTTCACAGTTTAATTCACTCTGTCAGCATTTTTATTAACCGCTAAGAAATACAGCTTTCGCATGAGGCCTCACAAAACTAGGCCAAAACACTCTCTAGGTTAAGGCCTACAATTAATGAAGCTAGAGCACACTTCATAACCCTTAATATAACATATTACTACATTAGTCTAATACATCTTCAATGTTTCATAAGTATTAATCATCAATTAGTATATTTCATGAATACTGGTGGCCATTCTTCGAGGTCACATTTTCAAACGGGTGCATTATTTTTCTACGATATTCATTTTCTACATAAACTCATTATTTAAAATGCATAACACTCATGATTACATTTCTAATTAGAACACTTGCACTAGCAATCCCTCCTCTGATGATTAAATGAGTCATCCCACTAATTACCACCCATCAAACTTTTACAATTCGATTTCTTCCAAATTTTGTCTTCTCCTTGAATTTTCCCTGTACATTTTTTCCATTTTCTTTTCTTACCTCCTCTGATTGTTCTTAGACTTACTCAATTTAATTCTTTTCCATAATTTGCATAATCCCCATACCCCAATTTGACAAAGCACAACAATTAATATTCCCTGTAATATTTTCAATAGAACCCCATTCCAAATGTTGCTGAGCCAATTTCCCACTGAAGCAAACTCTTTGCCAACCTTTTCCCAAGCACCTGGTTCCTTCTATTCCTTTAAATCAGCATTTGCGTTAGTCAGGTTAGTAAGTAAGTCTCTTATCTCTTTACTGTTATCAGGTATAAACAAACAACAATGCCTAGAGTTAATCATTTTACAGAGTCTGCCATCATTCGCTAAAATAATGTCTAAAGCAAGACGATTTTGAAGTGTCATAGCTCTAGCCACAGCTAATTCAGTATCGATCAGGAGTATAGCCACTGAAAAATTTGTCAGCATGTTATCCACAATAGTAGACAACTTTCGAATCTTAATCGAAATCAGGATGACTTCCACTGAAGGAATCACCGCACCAAATATATCTCCTACTATCACAGAAGAGGACTCCCTCCTCTGTCTCTTATGATGTAATTCAGTCACTTTCGGAAACCTTTTCAAATCCTCCATCCGATAAATATTTGGGAAGACTATCCCCAAATAACATGTCCCACACCGTTTTCTTGGAGGACGGTAATAAGTATTAAGTCCACAAATATAGTATATCCCTGGAATTGCAGGGTCCTGACCATTCAACATAAATGTCCATTTACTCTGAAACAAAAACCCATGCCTGCATTCACTCGTACCCACAAACAAAGTGTCAGTGCGCGACTTAGGCCTATATATACAAAGCTTCCCTACGTGTAGTGCATCTAAAGCTAATTTCCCTTGCGTTTTAATTGCACTGTAAGCATAACCATCTTGTAAGTCCTTTTCTCCAAGCCTTTTTCTAATTTCCACTTTAATGCCTTTCTTCTGTCATCAGTGTGATCTAAGAAACTCTTCTCTAAAGGTGTAAGCAAGCATGTCAGGTTGTTTTTTTATACGCATATGCTGTGCCAAATGTCAATGTAGGTTCAAAGAATCCTCTAACTAATACTATATCATTATCCTTAGCTATTTTACTCAAATATCTAATTATAGGAACAAACGAAAACACAACATCATGATTAGAGTAAAAGTACTGTGTATATTCCTGGTTATAAAATCTTGTTAGTAACAGACTACAACTTATCCCATATGTTAGAGGCAAGCTATGATAGGTGACTCCTTCCTAGCCCAATGAAGGAATCTGCGTACACACAAAACAATTCTTCGCATCCATTGTCTCAACATACTCACTCAATAAGTGATAGAAAACATTAGAAGAAAATACTCCCTGCACATTAGTACAGTCATGCAAATATTTCTCATCTAACTTAAACTTCTCTAATGCCGTTAGTGCACTAGTCACCTCAAAAGCAGAAGTATGGCTGGCTCCTTTCACTTTAAGAACAGACACACCCACAATCAACACCACAAGCAATATCCAACACATAATTGCCAAACCAATGCTCAGGCATTTACAGCGCCTAGCAGCTTTACCCTGTTTATTAAAGTCAGCCATAATCTGTAAAGAATCAGAAAGAAGAAGTTCAGTTTCACTCCCAGGAACCCTTTTTCCTTGTCAAAACCGGTTAGCAGTTTTGTCAAAATCAGGTGTTAAAAAGTCAAATCAGGTTATCAATGTCTTCTATAGTTACTTTCAATAGTCTCTTTCTCAAAAATATTTTCTCTCAGATTGTTTCAACAGTTCAGTTCATCAATCTTCTTCACGTCACCTCAAAATATTGACTTGGAACTTTTTTATCAAAACAAAAAGACATAAACTCTTGCTGCCATTCATTTGTAGTTGCATATGCCCATTAAGGACCTGCGTATCTTCAACTTGCTATTTTCTTTCTCTTTAACTTTTGATCACCATTCAACTCTCCTTCACTTAAATATTCTTTCCTCATAGTACCTACTTCTTCCTCGATTGTTGGTTTGACAACCACCTCCTTCCTTTTCCCCACTTGCAATTTTGGCCACTTATCTCCTTTCAGTGAACCTTCTGTCGGTATTCTTTTCAAGATTGAACTCAAACCCTTTTCTTGCTCTGTGGTGTTTTCTCTTCACTGACCTGCAACCGGTTCAGAAGGAGTCAGGTCACCTTGGCTTTGATCCACCTCAACTCCTTTTTCTTCTGAGTCTGGCAATTGCTCTGTTTGTCTATCAGAATCATCTGATTCTGGGAAAGCCCTCCTCTGACTAGGCTGTCCTGCTGCTTCAGTTGAGATAGGTTCTGCGATACTCTCCTGGAGGTCTCTCGCAAGAGTGATTGAACTGTCCTCAACGAGCTCGGATCCAGTCTCAGTTCCTCTTTGTTCTCCTTCCGGCTCTGAGATTTGTCACACTGTTGTTAGTACTCTCAACAACGCTTCTTTTTGATCCAGTGGACATGGCACTTTCTTTGTGTGACTTGCGTGAATCCAGTTCGGGATCCCAGCACACTTCACAGCTGTCGTAGTCGTTAGGACCACTTGATATGGTCCCTTCCAACGAGGCTCCAAACACGTCTTTCTTACATGCTTTCGAACGACAGCTCAGTCTCCAGCTCTCAGGTTGTGCCTTGGATCATAGATTGGTGGCAGTGTGGTGGCCTCCACCTGCTGAGGAAAAGAGTGTACTACAACAGCCAGACTCTTGCAGAAATCCCACACCATATCATCTGTAATGTTGACAAGTGCATTTGCTGGCACTGCTGATAATCTCATTGCTCTGCCCATGAGGATCTCATGAGGCGACAGTCCTGTTTTCCTGTTAGATGTGTTTCTCATTGACATTAACACTAAAGGCAATGCATCACACCATTTCAAATTCGTAGCTGCACACATTTTTGCAATTCTCGACTTCAAAGTGCCATTCATCTGCTCCACTAGTCCTGATGCTTCGGGCGGTAACCACAATGCAACTTCTGCTCAATGTTCAATGCTGCACACAGTAATTTATTTACCTCATTATTAAAGTGACTTTGCCTATCTGATTCTAGAGAGATCGGAAACCCGAAACGCGGTATCAGTTCCCTAAGCAGCAGTTTCGCTAATGTGAGGCTATCATTTCTTCGTGTAAGGTACGCTATAATCCAGTGACTAAAGATGCAAACAATCACCAACACATATCTCAAACATCCACACACAGGCATATCAATAAAATCCAATTGCATTTTGCTAAATGGACCTCCTGCTCTTCCAATGTGGCTCAAGCTAACCACTGTCCCTTTCCCCACATTTAACTGCTGACAAATGACACAACAATGGCAAACTGCTTCAGCAACTTGTATAGACTTGGGGTTGAACCAAACAATTTTGAACAGACAAACCATGGCATCCCTCCCAGTGTGTGCCTGACCCTGATAGTACATCACCATTTGACACAACAGGCTATTTGGCAAAAACAATTGACTCTCCTCAGAAACCTACAATTCATCTTGTCTTTGAACACATTTCAATTTGCTCCATGAACGTTTCTCCTCTTTGTCAACATTATTCTGCAAAGATTTTAATTCTTCCAAAGTGTCAATTACTTTCAATGCATAACTCGTACATGTTGTGTCTTCTTCAGGTAACAGTTCCCACTTGTCTTTGAACGATATACAGTTGAATGCACAAAACCTTGAGACTTGAGCTGCATATCTATTTCCCAGTGATACATAGTCCTGCAACTTCAGATGTGCACTGCTTTTCACCACAGCAATCTTTTTCGGCAATTGCATTGCATATAACAGCTCTTTGATTCTCTCACCATTTCTCACTGGTGAACCAGAAGAGGTCAGGAAACCTCTCTGGGGCCACAATTGACCAAAATCATGAACTATTCCGAACCCGTACTGGCTATTTGTATAGATAGTAACTCTCAACTGAGCAGAAACATGGCACGCTCTAGTAAGGGCGACCAGTTCTGCTACCTGGGCAGAATACACTCCTCAAAGCCAGGAAGTATTCAAGGTACCTATAATTGTGCACACAGGATATCCTGCTCTCAGTGTCCCTGTATTGTCTCTCAGACAAGAACCATCAACAAAAATAATTTGGTAATTTTCTTCCAATCGGGTAGCTCTAATGTCAGGTCTTGGTTTTGTGCACAACTCAGTTACTTCGAGACAGTCATGTTCAACATATTCCTCTTTTTCTATTTCAGCATTTTCACTCGGGAATAAGGTTGCCGGGTTCAGCATTGTACATCTTTTCAGTGTCACGTTTGGTGATCTCAAAGTACTCGTTTCGTACCTAGTCAATCTAGCACCAGTCAAGTACTGGCTTTTCGTCCTTGTCAGTAAAATTTCAATCGAGTGAGGGACCATTACAGTCAGGGGATGTCCCATTACCACTCCTTCACACTGTGAAAGACTTTGACCACCTGGTAAGGCGGCTGCAACTGTGTCCAAGGTAGCTGAAAAATACACTAATGGGCGATGAGCGCCTCCATGGACTTGTGTCAAGACAGACAATTAACATGCATCACGCTCATGACAAAACAATGTGAAAGACTTTATGTAATCAGGCATACCCAACGTTGGAGCTCTGTGCAAACTCTCTCTCAACTCAGTGAATGCTCTCATTTCATCCTGGTCTAGCACTATGGGATCAGTGACTTCCTTATGAGTCAGTTTCAGCAATGGTCTTGAAATGACTGAAAAGTTTGGGATCCATTGGCGACAATAGCCCACCATCCCCTGGAACATCCTGACATCTCTCTGTGTGGTTGGGGGACTTATCTGCAGTATCGTTGTAATCCTTTCCCTGGATATCTTTCTTGACCCTCTCTCAATCTGGTGTCCCAAATACTTCACAACCTTCCGACAATACTGCAATTTCAGTGGTGACATTTTATGGCCATTCTTTCCCAAATGGTTCAACAGGGCAATCAAGTCATACTTACACTTGTCCCTTGTCCCTTGTCTTGGACGCAATAAGTAAGTCATCAATGTACTGCACCAGAGTCGATTGGAATGGCAATTCCAACGACTCCAAATTCTTTTTCAAGATCTGGTTGAATAAGGAAGGTGACTCTGTATACCCTTGAGGAAGTCTACGCCAGCAATAGACTTGATCCAGAAATTTGAAACAAAAGAGAAATTGGCTATCCTCATGAAGAGGCACAGAAAAGAACGCTTGGGACAAATCAATGACCGTAAACCACTCTGCATCACATGGAATCTGGAATAGTATCACAGCTGTATTGGGCACTATGGAACAACACTTGACCACAATCTAATTTATTTTTCTCATATCCTGAACAATCCGAACCTTCCCACAGGGCTTGTTCAAACCCATTATTTGTGAGTTACATGGACTGCTCAACACTTCTTTCAGAACCCCCTGCATCATAAAATTTGCAATTATCTGCACCACTTTCATCAGGACATCTTGTACTGTGGAAGTTGAGGGAAAACTGTATTCGGCTTCATGGTAACCTTAACTGGCTCCACCCCTTTAATAAGACCTACTTCCTTTCCAGTCAAAACCCACACTTTCTCTTGCACTGTTCCCTGCAAATCAGGATGGAGCTCCTTCACTGTGAACATCGGGAAAACCTCAACCAATGGGTGCTCCTCATTCATATTTTTACACTCTATTTCTGGTGCTTGGTCTTCCTCATCATCACTATTTGTCTGTGTCTCGGTTCCATCATTTGAGCAAGTAATCAAACACTTTGTTTTACATAGCAAGTCCATTCCCAGTAGTAATTTATACAGTCCCTGGAAATTGCCAATCTTGATTTGCACTGGATCTGTAATCGGGTTTGTCAGATACTGGTTCGCTACCCCCACAACCTGAACTGTTCTTCCTGAAACGGGAAAATTTTGAACTTCTGCACTTCTCGCTGAAGAGCATGTAGCTCCTATGTCCACCAAGAATGAAACTCTGTGACCAATAACCTTACCCCTTACAAATGATCCTCACTGATCTACTTCTAGAGAAGTCACAAGCACACATGGCTCCTCACCTGAAACACCACTCGTCCATTCATCATTTATTCCATCCTCACTGTGTAATGGGAATTGGTGCACTGTGTTACTACTTCTGTCTTGTCTCTGACCTGTGACCTGTTGAGAAAGCATCATCTGTTGCTGCTCTATCGGGGCTTGAGGTATCTGCATTTGCTGTCTAGGTACCACAGGAACGTGCTGCTGCATTGGCTGCAATTGTGATACTTGTGCACCGGGCATTTGCACCTGTTACATGGGCTGAAAATGCTGCACTTGATTCACATCATTCTGAAAATTTTGATTAGGACCCCTTAGTCTCGGGCCTCTAACATTCTGAAATGAATTGATGTCATTACTCTGCTGAACAACACCTTCCTGCACCATCATCGGACACTCCCGCTTCCAATGTCCCACGGCTCCACAAATGTGAAATGGCAATAGCTTCTTCATCCCCTGCACATCATTCTAAACCACTACAGTATTCAAGTCTAGACCACGATTCATATTGCCTCCATGACCTCTACCTCTTATCTGGCGCTGAAACATGACATTTCCCTGTTGCTGCAGCATCTGCTGCACAAAATTTCCTTGCACTCCTGTTTGAGCTGCTTTAATCTGCATCACCATTGCCTTCTCTTTCAACTTTTTCTGCTTCCACTCAATCTCATCACTACAGTACTTCGCATACTGCATCACCTCATCAATCGGCTTCGCTTGCCATCAAATCAAATGACTCTTAATCATTTGACCAATCTCAGGTCTCAATCCTTCCACAAATCTGAACACAAAATGCAACATGTCTTTCGGCTCAATTGCTTCTCTACCACTATACTCCTTGAATGCCTTCAACAATCTCTCAAAGTACGCATGTATCGACTCCTTTGCTTCCTGCTCTGTCCTGTCAATCAATATTTTTGGGCGAAATCCTCGATTTCAGAAACTCAGTCACCTTATAGTAATATTTCCTTACCTCAGGAGACGGTGCGCCTGTATTCTTATCTCTCTCTGGTTCACTTGTTGGCCAGTCTACAGTCCTCTTACACTCGGTCCATAAGTCAGCTGGAAACACTATCTCCAGTAATGTGTTTAAGTCCTCCCACAAACACTTCGCAAGTTTCACAAACCTGTCTGTCTGCTGAAACCTCCCTACTGGCTTCTCTCTCAATTTTTGATAATCATTTGTAAATGATAGAATGTCACTTCTGCTCTAAGGGGACATGAACAAAGTTTCCCCCTGGAATTTCCTTCATTGGTAAAATCTTTTCTCGATTTGTTTCATGCTGTACATTCTCAGTCAACTCCAAAGAATCTCTTTTCTTCTTGTCTCTTTTCTTTACCCATCTGCCTTCCCATTTGTCTAATGCTCCCCAAACCTGAGCACTCTGCAGTAATTCTTTAAGGTGTTCCTTCATTCCGGCCAACCTCATGTGTTCAAAATGCTTTGCCTCAAAATCTAATTTGTAACTCCTCTTCAAATGCTTTGTCTTCTCAATTTCTATGTCATGTTTTTCTGCCAAATCTGCTAACCTCTGATATTCCTTGCTCACCTCTCTCATAATCCTTCGGCACAAGTATCTCAATTCTGCCTCTTTGTAGGATTCTAACCTATTTACACCCATCGTTCCCTCAATGAGTTCACCCGCTTCCATGCCTAGTCTGACACAATTCAAGTGTTCTTCTCCCTTAGAGGCATTCTGTGGGGCATTCAGCTTGTCTAACCATTCAGTTAACTGCTGAGCTGTCTGTCCCTGCAACAAAACGCTACTCGCTTGGACCGGTGGCAGCTACTGTGCCACTGTATTCCGAGTCTGTGGTGTCAATAATTTCAGGCTCTGACCTGCATTTGGTCAAGTCATGGCATCTGGAAGTGCAACAAGTAGACTAAGATCTAACAATGATCTTGATCCGTCAAAAGTCTGACCCACAGAAGAGACTATCTGAACTTGTTAACTATGTCCTCCTCTCATTAGAATTTGGGCCATTGCTCCCTGTTCACTCACAGTCGGTTTCCTTTGTGCAAATAATGGAACCACTGGACCAACAGTAATTGGCAGCGATATTACATCCAGGGCTGCTCTAGCACCTACACTATGTGGGAGAATAACTCCAACACTCTGATTCATTATCGGAGTCAAGTCCGACTGTGTCCCTGACATTGGCATAAATCTTGGCATTACCTGCGGCTGCACTTGGGGCAACAAAATTGGAGTCGGGTCAGTCTGGACCAGTATTGGTCTCGGAACCACCTGCTCTATAGGCACCACTAAATTAGAAGTTGTCTCTAAAATGGGGCTAAATTCTCTGTATCTGTGGCGGCTGCATCTGTGTCTGCACTACAGGAGTAGTCGGCACATTAGAACTACTTTCCACCACATTCAGTGTCAGGTTAGCATTAACATGTACCGGACTCATTATCCCCGTTACCTGTGTCGGGGCTGTCGGATCAGCACTAGTACTCGGACCACTCTTGTGTACTGTATATATGGTGGTGGTCGGTCTCTCAGTATCTGTGTAACGAGATCTTCATTATCTGATTCCTCCTCACCTATCGAAGACTTTCTAGCTCCCTTACTTTCAGACAAACTTCTATTAGTCTCCCTAGTCACTTTCTTTCCTTCCTTCTCATCCTCCTGTGTAATCGCTGGAAACAATTTAACTCCCCTCAAAGTCTCTGATTTCCATCTTTTCTGATCCCAATCCCATTTAACCTCCACTAAAGTCTTTTCTACCCTTCTCATTCTTCTCTAAAATTTCAATTGCTGTTGCTGTCTAGCTACCAGCTCCCAAACTGCTAATGCCTCAAACTGTGCTGGTCTCGGAAGGGGCTTCGATTCATTTAGCGCTATCTGCAATTCCTCCAAAATCCTCAAATTAAATGTCCCATTTTCAGGAAACGCTAAGTTCCCATTTTTCTCTGTCAACTTGCACCATTGCTTTAAACAAAGACAAGGCGTGACACCTCTCTCCTCCATTACAATGTAGGTTACACTCGCTTTAATGTACGTATCTCCCCTTAGGGCACTTTTCAATGCTTTGAAAAATGTAATCTTTCCTACTTTTGTTTATCCAAAATCAAATCAGGAAATTACTTTTAATCCCAAGATTCCTTTCACCCATGTTCTCAACCAATTGCCTCTCACGGACGGCTGCCAATCCGTGCGCGACCCTTCTCACTAACCAACCTATCCCAGAGTGGCTCCAATGATGTCACACTCACACGTACTGCGGCTGACAAAGTCTTGCAGCTCATCCTCCTAAACTCCAATCCACACAAAACGAATGCAAAATATTGCGAGCACTAATCAAATAACAAAAAAACTGAAAACAAATCTGCTGGTTCACTACAGGAAAGGTAACACAATTGCTTTAGAAACCTTACAGATTTTCACTGAGAGCTCCTTTCATGCATGCAGCTATTCTTCTTTCCCGATATCCCAGATTTGCAAGCAAAATTCGACCTGCAAATTTTACCCTCAACTGGTCAAAGGGTCTGTCCTGGTGCAAATAGGACTTGCCAAATCTCAGTCGAAATTTCCTCTCGCCCACTTTAACTCACACAATGGCTTGTTGACCACACCAGATCAACCTACTAAACCAGACAAATTACAACATATAACAAAGTGTCTCATACACTTTTCAATATACTCCGGAGTCCTAGATCATGCAAGGTCTGTACATCAACAACCACATGGACAATTTTGAGCACAAAGCACCACACATGTGAAGTTCAACGACTTCCCTACTCTCACACTGGGGAGTATGCACACTCCTACTAAAACTTAATTTGGAGTACGCAAACTCCCTAAAAACCCTTGCAAAACTCACAATTCACCTGCGATTTGCATAAGCTGTGCAAGCACAACTTATTTCTCTCACTCTATCACTAGAACGCCGGGAACATCCTCAACTACCACTAGCAGGATCAAGGATCTGGGAAAGTCATTTCTAGGCTTAAGGGGACATCATTTTCTCTCCAATTGTCATTTTGAAAAACAAAATCCAAATCTCAATAATAGTGAATTCTCGAAAGGACCAGCTTCAAACAGCTATCATCACTGGGGGCACCTGTCACTGTAAAATGCACGTTTATCATGGGCTCCTAAGAAGACAAATCATCGGTCTCTTTACCACAACTGTTAACAACTATCACTCTGTACTGGACAACACAAAAGGATGATGGATCGAGTGCTGAACAATGCAAACACTCACCCCCAGTCACAGATCTGGGTTTAATCCATTGTTCTTTTGCTCACCATGCCACCCCAGTTTGGACCCAGCTATATGCAAATCAGCCCAAACTGCCAAGCCAGGTCCTCCCGGAACCGGAAACAGGCATCCTGGGGCTGGTTTCAGGGTATCACCCTTCATCAGCCAGGCTAGCTTGAATCCAGTGGCACAGTGAGCAAGGGACCCATGTCTGGGCATACCCTTCCCACTTAGGGCAACTTTAGCAACACAAAAGGATGATGGACGGAGTGCTGAACAATGCAAACACTCACCCCCAGTCACACAGATCTGGGTTTAATCCATTGTTCTTTTGCTCACCATGTTGGACCCAGCCATATGCAAATCAGTCTTGACCCTCTTCCTCATGAGAACAGCCCACCCAAACTGCCAAGCCAGGTACTCCCTGCACCGGAAACAAGCATCCTGGGTCCCTTCATCAGCCAGGCTAGCTTGAATCCAGTGGCAGAGTGAGCAAGGGGCCCACGTCTGGGCATACCCTTCCCACTTAGGGCAACTTTAGCAACACAAAAGGATGATAGACGGAGTGCTGAACAATGCAAACACTCACCCCCAGTCACACAGATCTGGGTTTAATCCATTGTTCTTTTGCTCACCATGTTGGACCCAGCCATATGCAAATCAGTCTTGACCCTCTTCCTCATGAGAACAGCCCACCCAAACTGCCAAGCCAGGTCCTCCCTGCACCGGAAACAAGCATCCTGGGTCCCTTCATCAGCCAGGCTAGCTTGAATCCAGTGGCAGAGTGAGCAAGGGACCCACGTCTGGGCATACCCTTCCCACTTAGGGCAACTTTAGCAACACAAAAGGATGATAGACGGAGTGCTGAACAATGCAAACACTCACCCCCAGTCACAGATCTTGGTTTAATCCATCATTCTTTTGCTTACCATGCCACCCCAGGTTGGACCCGGCCATATGCAAATTAGTCTTGACCCTGTTCCTCATGGGAAGAGTCCAGCCTGAACTGCCAAGCCAGGTCCTCCCTGGACCGGAAACAAGCATCCTGGGACCGGTTTCAGGGTATCACCATCATCAGCCAGGCTAGCTTGATTCCAGTGGCACAGTGAGCAAGGGACCCATGTCTGGGCATACCCTTCCCACTGAGGGCAACTTTAGCAATACTCTGTACCGGACACCAATGGCAAGCTCTTAAAGAGACAAACCATCCTCTGCTACCACAACTGTTAGCGCGTTGGACCTTAATAAGTATACTTAAAAGGGGACGCGAATAGGTCGATAAACCTTTTGACTCGTATTAAGAAGTTCTTACCATAGCTCCAGTACATGAATCAATAATGAATACACGATAATCAACAATCATTAGTAAGCAATAAAATCAATGGAGTCAGTAAATGTCACGCACCATGACCTTTCAGCCATAAATAACCACACCTTTAGTAAAAGTTTAGTATGTTTAATTCCCTTATATTAACACTGCTAAAGTCATGTAGATTAATCTCAAAATCAAATGAAACATATATATGAACAATACTGGTTGTCCAAAGTGGCTGAAGAAACGCAATCTAATCAAAGCTTGAATCACAACACATTCTAGAGCTACAGTGCAAATCAATAGCAGAGTCAGCTGCGACAAAGTTATAGCATACATAGAATTTAGAAAGGTAATTCATCAATCAATAATCCCTGTAATTTGTCAGCCATTTATGAGTGCCCTTAACTAACGTCAAATTAGCATCAGCATGTTGGACTTCATGCAAATCAATTTAGAACACAAATTTGGAAAAACATCTAACTATGGGCCTGCAAAACAGCGCAGTTGGTATCTAGAAAGAAAAGGCATAAAATGCATAACAGTCATGTTTCATCATATCTACCTATCCTCGGTATGGGTCAGCAAAGCAGAATCAGTCTTTGTCCTCAGGTCATCAGTCGATCAGCAAAGCATCAGGCTCGCAGTCAGAGAGTATGAACCAATGACAGAATGAATCTCGAATCTCTCCTCTAAAGTCTCTTCTTCTCAAAATCACAGTAATTCTGAATAATTCTCCTCTGTCGCGTTGTAATGTCAAAGTCACCTAAACTATCCCCTAATTCCCTTTTGGTCAGTTAAACATATGTTTATACTTTATTCAATAATATTTTTACACCAAATCTATGAATTCTAATATTTCTCTATTCACATGAAGTTGATTGGTTCACTTTACGATGTCCTCATTCGGCCCGTCAGGTAACAATATTGTTGCATCTTCAGCCCCAGTCAGTGTCTTCATTGTTCTCGTCCTGGGAAAGTACATCTCACACACATTACACATAAGTTGTTCCACTAGTGGTAACATCATCTCCTTGCAGTCTGTTTTCACGAAAAGCTTCTGTTAAGCACTTTTAACAAGACAATGGACATTTTACAGTTTAATTCACTCTGTCAGCATTTTTATTACCCGCTAAGAAATACAGCTTCTGCATGAGGCCTGGCAAGACTAGGCCAAGACACTCGCAAAGTTATGGCCTAAAATTAATAAAACTAGAGCACACTTCATAAACCTTAATATAACATATTACTGCATTAGTCTAATACATCTTCAATATTTCATAAGTATTAATCATCAATTAGTACATTTTGTGAACATTGGCGGCCATTCTTCGAGGTCACATTTTCAAATGCGTGCATTATTTTTCTACGTTATTCATTTTCTACATAAACTCATTATTCAAAATACATAACACTCATTAATATATTTCTAATTAAAACACCTGCGCTAGCAGAACCCTTTAATTTCGGAGTCATTCCCAAGTGCTTTTCCTTAGCTCTGTAAAGGAGCTTTGAACTTTGAAGAGAAAAAGAATATTGACGCCGAAATTATTGGGATTCTCGCAACATGGCATCCAATGTTGCCTTGTTGTGCGAACCCTAATGATGTGGGGGTCACATCCAGTAATAAATACGTAGCCCTCAAAGAAAAGAACGACCTTTGAATGAAAAGGAAAATAGGCATGTTTCTCAACTCTTCCGTGCTTGGAATCTGACAAACTTGTTCGAGATTTCTTTACAAGTGAGAAGTAAATGGGCCCCATCCCAAACCCACGAAATGAATACAAATACCAAGATTGTTTTATTTTTTTAATAACGAGTAGTATGTTTTTATTATGTGCTAACCTTCTTCAGAACATCATAATACGAAGTACCTCAACAAATAAAAATAATATAAAAGTGGATGCAACATTCACTACAAACATTGTTCATCACAGATTTCTAACCTATTAGGCTAACAGCCCTCGGTTGTCACATGGGGTCATATTTTTCCTGCCTACAGTCTTTACTGAACCATGCAAAACCTGCACACCTGGAAGCTAGAGGTCCTAAAATCGATCTCCCATTTGGCAGCATTCCCCCTTTTCTCTCTACCCCACCTCCCCCCGAAATATAGTATTTTTCTACCTTTGTCCTCTTAAGAAGTATATGGAGCCGGTGTGAGGCTAATACGCTCAGAGCCTATTTTTTCCATAGCAAAGCTGAAAACAATGCTTCTATTACAAATATAAGGAAGCGCTGAAGCAACGACCCTTGTTAATGTTTAATTCTGCCTGCCGACTATTCAAACTTAACCTGCAGAACTCTCAGCCACAGCTACTGCAAGCATTCAGCAACAAATGGAAAAGTCACTTTTAGCTGCAACATATAATCGAAGGATATGCGGCAAGATCACACACAACAAATATGTTTGCCTGCACACAATGAAGAATATTGTTGTGTTCATTCTGGGGCCCGAAACTGAAACCTAGCACAACATTGAATCACTCACTCAATAGTATCCCATTCACGTGTTGGCATGTACCTGCATTGGGGCCTTTACTACATGCCAACATTATTAGACACACAGAAAAGCGTGCCAGCACCCAACATGGTGGAAGGACTACCATTAACCCTACACAGTTCCTGTGGAAGGAATTAAGACACTCCCTGCACATGGGCAAGGCAGGGAAGGAGAAATAACCCCCTTCCCTTGGACATGGTGTGTGGAGAGATTTACATACGTAACTCCTACCCTTGGACAAGGTGTGGGGGAAGAGGGGTTACATACTCTTAGACAAGGCGGGACTGGTGATAAATATATACCCTCGCAATCGACCAAGGCATGATAGACACTCCTGCCCTTGAAAAATGCCAGGTGGTGAACAATATTCCACCCTGACCCTTGAATAAGGAAGGGGAGTTAAGGCCAGCTACTCTATCACGCTCTTCACAATAGCAACACAGCACTAGAGCATATGTCAATAGTCTGGTCCTTCTTTACCCCTTAATACTTCACTAGGCCCGTGGAGGGGACAGGCGCTTGCAATTGCAATCAGGACATGGAGACTTCTGGAAAGTGTCCCCACCCTCCTTCATTCTAAGAGCATACGTACAAAGGCGTCCCGGTATAGCTGGCAGCTCAGGCGGCATGCTGTTCACCCCCACCATTACAGAGCCATATACAGGAAAAACAGACATGAAATGATCTGATCTACAGTTAAAAGGACGTTATGCTCGATTAGTGTAATAGTGGCTACAGGCCAAAGCCTAAAAAGAGATTAAATTCAGAAATTATGGTAATACCTTAACCTACCTCCCAGCCCCTGAACTTAACTGAATCTTAATTCTTACTTTCCATACATTGTTTCCAATACCAAACATTTTTCCTGACATACCACACCAAATATTGTGATGTTCAGTATCATGAATTACAGCTATTAGGAGAAGATACCCAGGCAAACACGTGTTCAGTCTCTCACTCACATTTGATATCCAGACTTTCCAAGTGTGTTTATGGATGGGGCTTTTTTAACATCTTAACATTAGCTCCCACCTGTTCCGCCCTCACTTCAGCCCAGCAGTTCTACCTTCTATCATTCATAATACTCCTTTATATGTAAATGAGAAGTGTGTAATATGCCATGTACTACTATTGTTGAGTTGGGTAAAGGCTATTACCCAGCAGAATTAAAGCCTCCAACAGGTCAATGTACCTATCCTTTCCATAACAATGGCAATAAGTAATATTTTTCTCTGTGCAGAATTGACATGATTTATGCCATATTGTTTATTCACTGGGCTCCAGGAAACAGTGCTTCCACTTCTTCCACAGTATCTTGAATCATCAGGACTTCTAGCGGAATCCTAGCTCTATTCCTGGCCTTGAAGGGTATAGCAACAGGCTGAAGTCGGATGCAGTACACAAACTGGCTGGATATAGTCAATGTTTGTACTCCTCTGAAAGTAATGGTGGGCAGCCAGTGCCTACAAAAAGTCGAGATATGTTTGCATTGTGAGCATCCTACCAATACAGGATGCTTTCTGTGAATTCTCTGGAATGGGTGTGGCTAGTGTCAAATGCTCAAGTCATGTGGACTGGCTTCACTGAAAGCAAACTCTCTACCCTAAAGGTATGGGTTGATAGTCACTGCTCAGCAGAATAGAAACAAGAGGAAGAATCCAATTACTGTTATAGGGTATGTGGTAGCTGGCAGGCACACAGCGCATATTCGCTCAGTCCACCAGACGTACATGTGAATGCATTGTTGGACTTTTGCTTATGCAGGGTCATCCCCAGTCTTTTTGCCCCCTGCCTCCTATTTTCTTCTGACCTGTTGCTGTTGGCTTTTCAACTCTGAGCACTTTACCACTGCTAACCAGTGCTAAAGTGCATATGCTCTCCGTGTAAATTGTATGTAATTGGTTTATCCATGATTGGCATATTTGATTTACTAGTAAGTCCCTAGTAAGGTGCACTAGAGGTGCCAGGGCCTGTAAATCAAATGCTACTAGTGGGCCTGCAGCACTGGTTGTGCCACCCACATAAGTAGCTCTGTAATCATGTCCCAGACCTGCCACGGCAGTGTCTGTGTGTGTATTTTTACGCTGTTAATTCGACTTGGCAAGTGTACCCACTTGCCAGGCCTAAACCTTTCCTTTTCTTACATGTAAGGCACCCCTAAAGTAGGCCCTAGGTAGCCCCAAGGGCAGGGTGCAGTGTATGGATAAGGTAGGACATATAGTAATGTGGTTTATATGTCCTGACAGTGAAATACTGCCAACTTCGTTTTTCACTGTTGCAAGGCCTATCTCTCTCATAGGATAACATGGGGGCTACCTTTAAATATGATTAAAGTGTAGATTCCCCTAGAGAGTAGATGGACATGTGGAGTTTGGGGTCCCTGAACTCACAATTTAAAAATACATCTTTTAGTAAAGTTGATTTTAAGATTGTGCGTTTGAAAATGCCACTTTTAGAAAGTGAGCATTTTCTTGCTTAACCCATTCTGTGACTCTGCCTTGTTTGTGGATTTCCTGTCTGGGTCAGTTTGACAGTTGGGTTGTTTTTCACCTCGCCAGTGACACAAAGGAGGCTGGGGTGTAACCTGCATTTCCTGATTAGCCATCTCTGCTAGGAGGGAGGGGTGGAGTGGTCACTCTCATCTGAAAGGACTGTGCCTGCCACTGACAATGCCGGCTCCAACCCCCTGGTGTGTGTCTGAGGCCTTGCCTGGGCAAGGCAGGATTTCACAAGTAGGTGTGAGTCCCCTTTGAAGAAAGGTGACTTCAAAAGACTAAAATGGTTATAAGAAGGGCACCCAAATCTACAGACTGGAGAAACACTTCTGGAACCAATAGAAACCTCTGCCTGGAGAAGAGCTGATAGCTGAGGAAGAAGTGCTGCCCTGCCTGTGACTGTGCTTTGTGGAGCTTTCCTGCAGTGCTACTTCTGCCAGAGTAAGAGGGCAAAGACTGGACTTTGTGTGCCTTCCATCTTGTGAAGAAATCTCCAAGGCCTTGAGTTAGAGCTTGCCTCCTGTTGTTTGAAGTCTCAGGGACAGCAAAGACTTCTCTCTGCCAGTACCTGGAGTCTCTGGAGAGACTCCTGCTCTGACAAGTGGTGCCCTATCCAGTCCCTGGGCCCTTGAAAGGAAAGCTGGTGGAAATCGACTTCGGATGACTCCGGACCGACGCCGCTTCTGAATCTGGTAACGCCACCTGCACCCGATGCCGTGACCTTCGCTGGAACGCGACGCTCTTTGCAGTCCCGACGCCGCAGCAGCCCCGCTGAAGTCCACGACTCCGTGGAAGTCGCCGCACCACGTCGTGACCGACGCCGCTCGAAGTGCACGGATTCAACGTTTCGCACAGACGCCGCAATACCCGACTTCGCGCATCGGCTTGTTTTCACTCTTCACCAAAGGTACTGTACCTGGGGGTCTATACGACTCCGTGTCCGGCGCCGCTGGTGTCGGCTTGTTGGGAACGACTCCGTCACGACGCCGTGTTAACATCTCATTGAAGCATTTTTGTTTCTAAGCGCTATTTTTGAGTTTAATCTTTAAAAATTCATAACTTGACTTGTGTATGTCGGATTTTTGTCGTTTTGGTCTTGTTTTGTTTAGATAAATATTTCCTATTTTTCTAAACCGGTGTTGTGTAATTTTGTAGTGTTTACATTAAGTTACTGTGTGTGTTGGTACAAATACTTTACGCCTAGCGCTCTGAAGTTAAGCCTACTGCTCTGCCAAGCTACCAAGGGGGTAAGCAGGGGTTAGCTGAGGGTGATTCTCTTTTACCCTGACTAGAGTGAGGGTCCTTGCTTGAACAGGGGGTAACCTGACTGTCAACCAAAGACCCCATTTCTAACATGCATCAATAAGATGGACAAAGAAAACCTGAAACTAAAAACACTGTGTCTGCCTGAGGACATCCTTTACCCTAACACAGTCTCTCAGATGTTCAACATTCGTGTAACATGCCCCTACACACACACAAACTACATGCACACACACCATGCAGCGGAAGTAAAGACCCCGAGCTGTGGAGACCTGCATAGATTCCCCATGGCTAATAGACAACTTCCCTTAGGGTACGGATAAAAAAAGATGTGGCCTTGCTCTCTAATCGGATATAACCAGCTGTCAGTCTGGTATGAGGGTCCAGTAGTCATCCTCGAATACGGATGGGTTAGGCCCAGCAGATCACTTTACTTGCCTAATGAACTTCCTCTTGTTAGTAACAGCATGTAAGGTCCACATGGAGCTGAACAGGAGCAAGAAGGCACAGCTTCTGCGGGCCATGCAAGAACTTTCGTTACTAGGCCATCTAATTTCAAAAGTAAATCTGACATTTTAATTTGGATCTCACTTTTATAGATCAGTATGAAGAAGGAATATTCTCGGCTTTATTGTGTTTGCATGTATTATGGGTGATTGATTCCACTGATTCTGTTGAAGTCCCGTTTCCTTTAATTCAACGAGACAAGACGTGTGACGCCTCTGCAGCTGAGGCACTGACAGATGTGCACTGCGATTCTTCACTCTCACCTAGCTCAATCACCCAGAGGAGTTATTTAGCAGATGAGATAGAAAAGGCACTAGATAAATAAAGGATTTGGAAACGGGAGGTCTTTTGTTCTGATCTGATCACCATGGTTATAGCTACACCAAAGGCTGGGTCAAAATGAGAGGATAGGAGGAATGTGCAAGTTTACAAAGCTGTGACTGTGTCAAAAATATTGCATAATGTAACTTACCATGAACAAATTAAAAGTGGTGAAATGGTTGATAAAGTGACAAGTAAGGCCAATTCTTAGGGAGCCACCGAATGAAACCAAAAGGTGGGCAGAATTCTTTCATTTTAAAAAAAAAAGGCAAATTAATTGTAACAACAAGAGGTGAGTCGTTACTTCTTTATATACAAGGCACTAGCAGTATGTATTTCATAAAGCTGCTTTTTAACCCAAAATAGGTCTAAATTAATGTTGCAGCTTGTCACCTACCTAGTGCTGTTACTTCTCCACATCTCGAATGGGTCTATTTTAGAGAGGAGGAGGTTTGTGCTGGTATGGCAGAAGATAGGATAAAAGCACAAAATATGATAGTTTATTCGTTACCAGTACAGAAAGCTACCTATCATAAGCTGAGGATGTCTTTCTCTTTAGAAGTTTCTTTTTTACTTTTAGGGCAGTGTTGGAAAGTGGATTATTGGTAAGGGCAGGTAAGTACCTACACCTAGCAATACATCACTAACCCCCACTATTTCCAGTTACATCTCAATAAATTAACCCCAGCTCAACTCTTAGTAGTTTGGCAACGAGCAACAAGGCTTAACTTAGGAGAGAAAGGGGCTCATTACAACCATGGAGGTCTATAGACCAGGGCCAGGGCGGTCTAACTTAGGAGAGAAAGGGGCTCATTACGACCGTGGAGGTCTATAGACCAGGCCAGGGCGGTCTATAGACTGCCAGTGTCACGGTGGCGGTCTGACCGCCACCAAAGCGGTGGTCTGACCACTTTGGCAGCGGTCTGACTGACACATTATGACCAGGGCGGTCGTGCCACGGTCGGACCGCCAGCACCGCCAGTTTTTCTCCACAGCAGGGACTGGCGGTCCTAATCCACCAGGGCAGTCTTGCAAGCAGTGCCGCCCTGGGTATTACAACCCCCCACTCCACCAGCTTTAACATGGTGGTTGCACCGCCATGTAAAGGCTGGCGGAGATGGGGTGCAGGGTACCCTGGGGGGGCCCCTGCATTGCCCATGCACTTGGCATGGGCAGTGCAGGGGCCCGCTTGGCCAGCCCCTGCGCAAAGTTCAATGTCTGCATAGACTGGTGCTGGTGCACCCTAACACCACAGCATTGCCACCGGCTCTATTATGAGCCGGCGACAAAGTTGTAGGCCGTTACACTGTTTCGGCCTGCTGACCCAGTGGGTAACTCTTAATGGGGCCCGCTGGAAGGCGGCCGCACTGGTGGCAACCTGACCGTCGGGACTTCAGTAGATGGTGTAGTCATAATGACCCCCAAAGTGTGTAAAGCATTCCAGTATCACAAAAGAATAATAAAATAAAACACAGGAAACGGTTTAAGGCGGTCATTATGAACATGGCGGGAAAGACCACCAACCGCTGTGTCGGCGGTGAACAGAGTCCCGCCATTGGTGGCGAATGGAAGCCCACCATATAATGATTGAAAAACCCAACCCCGCCGAAAATTCCCAGACCACCACTCCCCACCAGGACACTGTCGGCGGGAATCCCGGCCCACCCCACCCTGCCACCACCAAGCACACCCACATCCCGCCCTCCAAATAATGATGCACAAATCACCTCGGCGGACAGTGGAGGCCAGACGACCATTGGCGGCTGCGACCGCCATGGGCGGCAAGTGGACACAACAGCAACAAGTGCACACATTGGATAGGCATATCACCCACACAACTGACACACATCCAGAACCCCAAAAAACACCCCCAGACACACCCCACAATCCCTTGCAACGAAACTAGGACCAGAAGACGGAGAGCACCAGAGCCAGACAGCGAACGCCAGCATACAGGACACGCATAACGACCCACACAGGAGCACCCATACCCCGTCCCCAGTTCCGACGCCATCCACCACACTCACCATGTCCCCCCCAAAAAATCCACGCTTCACCGAAAGGGAGCTATGGACCATGGTGGACGAGATCCTGAAGGTGGAGCCACAAATATTCGGGTCCGAGGTGCAGCACACACCCATTGTGCGGAAATTGGAGCTGTGGCAGACCATTGTCAACAGGGTTAATGCAGTGGGACACCATCCACGCACCAGGGACGACATCCGGAAGAGATGGAACGACCTGCGGGGGAAGGTCAGGGCCATGGCAACTAGGCACCACATCGCAGTGCAGAAGACTGGGGGAGGACCGCCACTAACACCACCCGACTACACCGACTGGGAGGAGAAGGTACTCGCCATCTAGCACAAAGAGGGACTCACTGGACTCACTGGAGGAATGGACTCGGGTAAGTCATCTACAATTACCACATATACAACACATCTGCAATGCATGCACCACCCCACCCACACCCACCTGGACCTATACCCCACCCAGCCATTACCCACCACATCTACCACCCGGCATCACCTACAACCCACTAACAGGCCCACATCATTCCCGCTGTGCACAGCCACCCAGCCCTGCACATACCCACAATGGAATAATACCCCCACCACAATGCAACCCCACCACTGCCACTAAATGCAATGTCCACCTCACAAAGGCACCATGGAAAGCCACTGAAAGTAATACCAGCCCAGAATAAACCAGTTCTGTACACCTCAAACCTTCAGGCATATGTAACAGACATGTCTATGTCCCCCAACAGGCACCACCATCCATGCAACCCTAATGGAGGGGACAAGGAGTGCCACAGCCCTCCAGGGAGACAGAGACACATCATAAGACCTTGGCGAAGAATCCCTGGACACTGATGAGCAGGCAGGCCCCTCACACAGTCCTGGATTCTCACCATGCAGCAGCCCCACCCAGGAAACCACTGTCACCCCTAACACCCAGTCAAGACCAGCAGGCCAGGTAAGGCGTACCCACACCAGTGTACCCAGGGCACAGATTGGTGGAACACAGCTACAGAGGCCATAGTCTCCCACTCCCAACATGCAGGAAGGTGAGGGCCCCAGTACAAGTGGCACATCAAGACCTGCGCAGGGGACACAGGCACAGGGGGCTAGGGCACGTTGAAGTGTTCCAGTGGGTCAGGGGTAGGGCACCGGATTAATGCAGCAGCCCAGGACGTTATTGCAGAGGTATTGGGGGCCTACCAACACACCCAAGACAGGTTGGCACAGATTGTGTCCACCCTGGAGAAAAGTCAGAGGATGCAGCTGGAACAACACCAACAGGCCATGGAGCAGTGGAAAGAGCCCAATGCCACAATGGCCACCATTGCTGGAGCACTGCTGCAGTTGGTAAAAAAACAGTCTGACACCCACACCGGACAAGAGGCCCCCACAACAGCCCTGGACAACCAGCAACAGATGACCCAAGCAGCAGAAGCAGCACAAGAAATACCCTCCCAGGAATCACAAGGGCCAACCACGCCACCCCAAGAAGCTCCACAGTAGGCGCACAAACGTAGTCTTAGACCAAGATATGGCACTGGAAACCCAGCTAAGAACAAGCCCCCCTCCAACAATTGACACTGCTTCTAATGCAAAGCAACCATCCCACCCATTCACCAACAACACTTAGCTGAGGGCAAATTGAAGTAGTATTCTACAAAATGGACCCATCTAAGACATCTAACAGGGCTGCCACCAAGTAGGTTTGGAGGACACCCAACCCTTACGACTCCCATCACTGTATATAGCACAATTCACTCTATTCTACCAATAAAACACATTTCACACCTGTAACACTGTCTCCTGTCTTCAATGTTGAACAAAGTGCAGTATGGATGCAAATGGCAGGGAACAACTTTATTGTCAATTTGTGCTTGATGGTGGTACTGTGTGTTTAAAATTAGCCAAGGAGGGAATGCATATATTTTCTGTCAGGACCATGCAGAAGTGATCCATGTATCACCTAACATGATCAAACCCCCATATGACAGAGCTCACTGACAGTATTAGTCACTAACCCCAATGACATCTTCCCCTTCCTCATCCTCACCATCACTCTCCTCACCTCTCTGAGGTAGCTGATCAGGACCTATAGCACCCTCCACCTCCAAAAGGGGGATAGAATGTCTCACTGCCACGTTGTGCAGCATGCAGCAGGCCACCACTATTCTACATACCTTATCAAGCCCATAGGCTAGGGAACCCCCAGAGATATGTAGACACGGAATCTAGCCTTCAGGAGACCTACAGTACGCTCTATCCCCCTCCTAGTACGTCCATGGGCCTCATTGTATTTCCTCTCTGCATCCGTCCTGAGATTCCTCACTGGTGTCAGGAGCCAACACAAGTCTGGATATCCAGAATCACCTAGAAAATGGTTCAATACAGAGTCGTCATTGTAATGTCCCTTAGTCAGACAGGCTGTTTTTCTGCAATGTGTCAGTTAGTGACAGGCAAACTTACCTATGATCCACCCTCTGTCCTCTTGTAGTTGTTCCCTCTTCTGTGGCACACTACTGTTCCTCAACACAAATGAATCATGGACTGAACACGGAAACATGGCATTCACATGTGAAATGTACTGGTCTGCAGTACACACCAATTGGATGTTCATCGAGTGAAAGTTCTTCCTGTTTCTGTACACCTGTCCACTCACTCTTGGGGGGATGATGGGTATGTGTGTGCCATCAATTGCACCTATGACATGGGGAATGTTTGCAAAGGCATAGCAGTCAGACTTGATGGCAGGGAGGTCAGTACTTTGGGGAAATCGCACATAGGATTGCAGATGTTGTACAAATGCATTCAGAAATCTTGTCAGTACCTGGCTGAACATTGGCTGTGAGAAACCAGCACCCGTGCCCACTGTCACTTGAAAAGAGCCTGTGGCCAGGAAATTGAGTGCGGCGAGCACCTGCACCTCAGTTGGAATGCCATGCTGATTACGTTTTCCCGGAGTTAGTGCAGGATCCAGCAATGCACATAGGTCCTGAATAGTTGCACGTGTGAGTCTGTAAGTGATAATGATCTGACGCTCCACCATGGTCCCCATATCCACAAGTGGTCTGTACACCGATGGTGCCCTTCCTCGCCACAAGGGTCGGTACCTACGAGGGGTTACAAAAAAGAGTGATGTGCACACATACATAGGCAAAATTTGCAAAATACATGCACTGCATTGTTCATAGTAGTGTCTGTACAATAACTGCTACCTGACAGATGTACATGTACATCACTAGTAGGGAACAGAGTAATTCATGTGTGCTACCATACGGAATGGATAGAGGCCTAGGTGCTTCATGTGGCTAGTAGGCCCTGGATTGTGAGTAGTAGGAATTTCAAGATGCGTAGGTGATGGCAAAATGTCTGCCCACTGTAGATCTGCCCCTTCGTTGTGGAAGTGACCTCATACCACTAGTGGTTGACGTCACAGCGTACGGCGGTGTTGACTGCGGTTCGCTCCCTCATTGGCTAACATGGATGCCAATGGGGAATCCTGGCATATCATGATCGCCGCCGGCGGTGACAGGGCATACCGCCGCGGAACATACGCGCGTTCGTCATCGTTTGATCACTTGACTTCCTGATCTCGTGCGGAAAGGTACTCCACTCTGTGTACTGCTGTGGCCTGACTCTGGCTATGGATGTTCCACATGGTGCAGGAGAAAGGGTCCTGGCCTTCACCCAGGAAGAACTGGAGAAGCTAGTGGAAGGGGTCCTGTCCCTGTACGGCAGACTCTACGGCCGGCCAGAGGTACAGGTGACTCTGGGTTTGGGGGGCACTGTGTGAGTAATGGATGGTGTGGATTGCACATATGTATGCTCATCTGAGCCTGGATGGGCCATGGTGCATGGAATGCTGCGTGCCACTGTCCTGTATGTCTAAGAGTACTGTCAGACCTATGTTGGACAATCTGCCAGCTGTTCCTATCGTGCAAGTGCCTGACCTCTGTGTTCCATTTCTGTGTCACCCTTCTAGGTCAGCGCCCACCAGAAGAGGGCACATTGGCATGCCATCGCCAAGGAGGTGCGGACCCTGGGGGTCTACAACCGGCAGAGCACCCACTGTCGAAAGAGGTGGGAGGACCTGCGGCGCTGGGCGCGAAAGATCACTGAGGCCCAGCTGGGGAAGTCCTCCCAATGTGGAAGGGGTGCCCGTCGGGCACTGACCCCCCTCATGCGACGGATCCTGGCGGTGGCGTACCCAGATCTGGATGGGCACGTGAAGGCTGCACAGCAGTCACAAGGGGGTGAGTACTCACTGACCATACTTCAGTCTGGAAGGATGACTGTGTGTGCGATAGGGCTCATGCTGCTTAGTGCAGGGTATTTGACTGGTGTCTATTTACTGTATGTTCCCCAAGGGGTGTAGGGGTGTCCCTGTCAGGTTTCACGTACCTCAGCTCCAAAAGTATTTCAGGGGATGGGTGTAGATCAGTATTCTGGTTAGTAGTCAGGGGCATGGCCATGGGCATAGTGCACGGTGCTGCCTGTTGGGTGTGTTTGCTGGGTGGGTGGGTGTATGTCTGGCCATTGTGTATCAGCATTCAGCTATTTACAAGTATCTCTCCTGTTTTGTCTCCCCATCCCTGTTCTCTTGTGTTGGTTTGGTACAGCATCAACATCAGGCAAGGGAGCTGAGGCATCGGCAAGTGGGGAGGCAGCGGCCCACGGATCCTCCAAGGCAGAGACAATGGACGCCCAGGGGACCAGTGGGTGGGAGGGCCAGGGGACTTCTATGGGGGAGGCTACTACCACAGGAGGTAGTGACTCTGACACCTCCTCCCAAGGATGGTCCTCCGGCGGTGGCGGACCCTAGTGCACACACCACTATCGTGAGATCTTCCGTCACCACCCATACCATCACCGCTCTCCCTTCTGCTCCCCACCGAGTTGCCCGTGCCCGCCCACCCAGAACGGTGGGTGTCTCCCCAGTCAGCCCTGCTGCCCTCACAGAGAAGGCTATAGACCTCCTGAGAGCCATCTCTGTAGGGCCGACAACCATCGTCAATGCCATCCAGGGTCTGGCATCAGAGGTGCAGCAGACCAATGCCTATCTGGATGGCATTCACGGTGCCGTGTTTGCCCTACAGAGATCTTTTCAGGCTCTGGCCTCCTCTCGGACAGCAGCCAGTTTCCCTGGCCATTCCGTCCCCCCTCCAACCTCCTCTACCCCTTCCAGCACCCCACTCCCTTCACCCGTCCAAAGTACACAATCAGACCCGCTTACAGGCACATCAACACACAAGAAGCACACTTCAAAACACAAGCACCACACCTCCCACCACAAGCATTCACACAGCCAACAGACACCTGCACACACAACAACGTCCACTTCCCCCAGTGTGCCCAACTCTTCCGCCTCCCTGTCTGTGCCCTCTACATCCACACCCTCAAGCACTGTACCTTCACTCACTGTTACTGCTCCTCTTCCTGCACTCACCACAATAGCAGACAGCCATACATGCACCCCATACACCACACCTGCACTCATCACCTCTACTGTAGTTGACACATGCAGCACACTCACCAGACTTGCAGACACCCACCCAACATACATCCACACTAGCTGTCTATCTTCTCCCACTGTGTCCACCCCCACCTCCCAAAACACACAAACACACCAAGACACCCACCCATCAGACATCCACCACACCACAGCATACTGAACAGTCACCTGCACCCATTACACGTACCCCTACACCCCATACATCAACTCCCTCTGCCTCCACTCCCACGCCCTCATCCATGCCCACCCCAATTGCTAGAAAATTTTCCTCTCCCGTGCTGACCCCTTCCAACCCACTGGCCCACCCTGTCATGTCCCCAGACGTGCCCACCTCCTTGCCCTTTCCGCTCCTTCCACATCACAGCCCACCCCGGTCCAGCCTTCCCATTCCCGTGCACCTTCTCCGGTGAAGAAGAAGGCCTGGTCAGAGCCTAGACCATCCAGCTCCACCCGAGCCAAACAGCCCCCACCCCCTTCAAAGGAGAAGCCCACCCCCCTCCACTCTCCACAAGAAAGTCAAAGTCCCACCCCCGTCGAAAATCGCCACCCCCACTCCTCCACCCCCCTTCTGTCAGGTGCCTGGATCCCCATATGGTGCCCCGTTCTGTGGAGTACCCAGCACTTGTGGGAGTCAGGCAGTGGTGGCCCGTCCTTTAGGGCAGAGGGGCCACGCACCCCCACCCCATGAAGGGTGTCTGTCAGGCTGAACAAAGGTCAGCCTGACAGACACTCTTCATGTTCAGGTCAGGCAGCCAGGAGCAGACATGCGCGATTTGCGCAGACTCCTGGCTGCCTGAACGGAACTTTGCTGGGCTGAGGAGATCACAGCTCCTATGGGCGTGACCTCCTCAGCCCAGCAAAGGTGACTCGAGGCCCTCCCCTGGGTGACGAGGAAAGCGTCACCCATTGACACTCTCCCTGGGCGCTTCAGGTTTAAGCCCTGAAGCGCCCAGGGCGAGTGTCAATCAGTGACACTTCGTCACAGAATGGGGTGGGGTCAGCAGTCTCACTGACCCGATCCCACTCTGTGACAAGGCTGGGACTGCTGCCTTCCCTCATTGGCTGACCTTGAAGGCAGCAGTCCCAACCCTCCTGGGACCTGGAGGCTGAAGGTAAGTGTGTGTGTGTGTGTGTATGTGTGTGTGTATGTGTGTTATGTTTTAAATTGAATGTTTGGTGCGCGCGTGCATGTTTGAGTGTTATGAGTGTTGTTAATTGATGTGCGTGCGTGCGTGTGTGTGTGTGTGTGAAAGAATGAATGTGTGTGATCTTGTAAAATGAATGTTTGGTGCATGCGTGCATGTTTGAAGGGTATGAATGTTGTTAATGGATGTGCGTGCGTGTGTGAAAGAATGAGTGTGTGTGATGTTTTAAAATGAATGTTTGGTGCGTGCATGTTTGAATGGTATGAGTGTTGTTAATGGATTTGCGTGCGTGTGTGTCTGTGTGTGAAAGAATGAGTCTGTGTGTGTGTGTGTGTTTGTGCCCCGCCCGCCCCCCTCCCTCCTAAAGCTGCCGGCCGCCACTGGAGTCAGGTGTGGCCAGTTGTGCCCAGGACAATGTACATTTTATGGACTGGCCATTGGCCCTGTTAGCACTGTTTGGCTCAGTGAGCTAATAATTAAAGTTTCTGTGTGGCCTGTGTTTGGGCTGCACGCTGTTAAACCCTGGTGTTTGTTTTAATTTTTTATGGGTGTGGGGCTATTGTATGTACTATGGTCAAGTTGCAGTGGCCTTTGGTCGGGTACGTACCTCTTGGTGAGGGGTGTCTGACTTGTGCTTCTGGGAAGGGTTGGGGGGCGTTGCAGAGTGGGTGGGGTGGGTGGGTATGTAACTGTGCCCTTGCCTCCCTTGTGTCGTAGGTTGCGGTACTTACCGTTGCGTCTTCGTCAGCGGTCTCGGTCGTGTAGGTATATGGCAAGGAGCAGGGCTGGCATGATCAGCAGCTCTCTGTCCATGACTGCCGCTGTACGTTCTGTGGAACTCCGGTGAGTGTTTCCTTATATTTGGTTCATTTCCCCCTGGCTTTGTGTGCAGTGGTTCCTGCCCCGGAACTGCCGGCGGAATGGTGGTTCATAATTTGATGGGCGGGTTGGGCCTTTCTGGTGGCCTGTGGGAGGACTCTGCCGTCGTCGGAGGGACTCCTTTCCTGGCAGTGGGTGGTTCGCGGGATGTGTGTGTTTCGTTTGGATCATTATTTGGCGGTCCGGACCGCTCCCCTGTTGGCGGTTTCTACTGCCGGCGTAGCGGAACAGACCGCCATGTTCATAATGAGGGCCTAAAAATCCAAAACCAATTTATAAAAATAGAAAATATGTTTATCTTTAATCTGATACCAAAACGAATAAAATCAGGTAAGGGGAACCGGAGATATGAATTTTGAAAGAATAAATGTTTTTTAGCGCATAGAAACTAAAAGTGCCACTCTGAATACCTGGTCAAACCTGACCGGAGGAAAGTTAAAATTTGAGGCCAACGGTGATGGAACCCTGCTCGGCTACAGCAAGTGGGAGGTCTTGGTCAAAAGTTTACCTTTTGACTTAGGCTCCCATTACGAGTTTGGCAATCTATTGGCGGTATCCCTTCTGCCATATTAAGAGTCCACAATGAAGAATACCAAGAAACAGCCACAAATCAACACCGCCATGACACTGGCAGGCGGGAAATATGCGGTTCCACCACCAGCACCGCCACTCCGCCCACCATATTACGATCTACCAATCACCACAGCAGTTCTTCCATGGCAGAAAACCATTGGCGGTCTGAAATGCCACAGTCAAAACACACTCCTGTCAAAACAGAGCACCACATTGGACAGTTCGAAGACCCCACACCTGACACACATACACACACCGGTTAACACACCCTCACACAACTCACAGATCGAGAGACGAGAGCAGCCAAAATCACATATCTAGCACCTACACACTAGAGGCACATATACACTTCACACTCACCACACACTACACAACTGCACCACCAACACTATACACACACATCACAACAACACACAACCACCACAACCTACCAGCAGTCACTACCAAACATCCCTACCCCACCTATCACCCTACACTGCTCCCTACACACACAACACTCACCCCCACCCACAACACAACCACCATGTACCATCAAAAGCACCCACGCTTCACTGATGTGGAGTTGCAGGGAATGGTAGGTGAAATCCTCGTGGCAGAACCACAACTCTTTGGAGTACAGGTTCAGCAAACCTCCATAGCCAGGAAAATGAAGATATGGCAGAGATCCGTCGACAGGGTCAACTCAGTGGGCAACCATCCACGCATAACGGAGGACAACAGGAAGAGGTGGAATGATCTACGGGGTAAGATGCGTTCCATGGCATCCAGGCACCAGTTGGCAGTACTGAAGACTGGTTCACATCATGAGAGAAGAAGGTCTTGGACATCCAGATCCTGAGTGCCGAACTGGAATACCTGGAGGACTGGACTCTGGTGAGTAACTAACACTCCTCTGGCACTAATTTGTCCTGTCCAGCAGCTTGCTCACTACCCAAACACTCCCCAGTTCACTCCATCTTCAACAGCACCTCACACCCAGTCACCTAATGCCCATCTCCTACATGTCACACCACCACCCACCCCCAATGCCCACACACTCTCTGCCAAGTGCGCAGACAGTACTGCCAAGTACAATCACTACCACTCCCACAATGCACTAACCCATCCACATCAAAACCTGCAATGTGCACGTCACATCACACCTCTTGCATGTATGACTTTTGCATTAGCTACAACAACTGGATGGTTTGACTTAGGACCACTACATGGCAATGTCAGCAATGCAATGGCACTACGCAATGCAAACTAGCTCAAACACAGACACAGCACTGCCACCAATCCTAAGGGCCACTAATCCAGGCCTACTGCCCGGAAATGGAGTAATCCTGGCCTTGAAAGTAAGAAGGTATACTCCATGCACAACAGGCACTGACAGGACAAACAACCTTGCATACACACATACCCTCCTCCCATTTGGACAAAATGCTGCAATGTACAGCCATTTCCACTCACATTCACCAAGCCAGAATGCCCACCAATTAACAGGGCAACCCTGTCATAGGAACCATCAAACAGGAACAGAACCCACCCACCGAGCTAAAGTGACCAAGGCTGATTCACAACAACCCCAAGGAGCATGTTACACATGTCTCTATCCACTATCCACAAACAGTGTTAGCAGTGCTGCACTTGTCAATGCCATTGATGGAATTCAAGTCAAGCCACTGTATGCATCAGACTAACAGACAACCATACACACCTTCAACATTTAGCTCTCTTTCACTCCATCCACAGGTACTGCCTGCCCTCCTCAGGATGAAGGCCCCAGTAAGGACAACCCCGCTGGACAGCGACGACCTACCTGGCCCATCTGGGGCCCCTGGTCAGTCTACCTGCCTCTCCCTGCCCACATCAACCCCCCCACCCGGTGGCAACAACATCCAACCCTTTGTCCCCAAACCTGTGCCCTGAGGACTGTTTAATCAATTGTGTGCCCCACAGTACAGGGACATGAGTCGACCCCTCACACCCAAGACAATGAAGGTCCTGGTGAAACTAGGAGTGGGCACACCGTGCCAGGGGCACAGGCACATGGGGCACAGGGACGTGGGAGGGAACCTGTGGGCTGGAGGACGGGGCAACCAAGGGAGGCCTCTGACCAGGAAGCCATCTCCCAAGTCCTGGGAGCATATTAACTATCCCAGGACAAGATGGGCCAGATCATATCCATACTAGGGGAAAACCAGTGGCTGCAGAGGGAATAGGTGGAATCCCACCTGGAGGTCATGCAGCAGTGGCAGGCCCACAGTGCCACTGTGGCCTTCATTGCAGGGGTGCTCAGGGACATTAACACCGCCCTGCTTCTTCCTCCACCCACCAGCAGGCCCCTTCCACTAGCCGCATCACACCTGAGCCTTCTACATCAACAGCTGCTTATGGAATGGATGCCCTGCCAGAGGAAGCACAGGCCTCAGGCACCCTACCCTCTGTAGCAGGAACCCCCCCACCACAAATGTGGACGTCCACCCAGACTTCCGGCTGGAGCAGATGCCAAGACTAAACCCAATGCCGTGACCCTCTCCTGAATACTCTCCCTTCTATGCCACTGAGACTCCCTGTGACTGTTCAATGACATTACTCAATTTTCCTATGGCCATGAACACTGGACTTATTCTACCGACAGCTGTGCCACCTACAATGAGGAGTTAATCTACCATGACCCCACTCTTCACCTGTTTGCCACTCTATTTGCAATAAACACTATAGATCACAGCTATTGCCTATGTGTCTTTATTTTACAGATACAATTGTATGTTTATCAAATTGGCCATGTGGTATGGGCCAGAATCCAACAGGCAGTGAATGGACTTCAGAGGGAGGCATCCTCTGCAGCAGACAGAGTACAACAGATATGTGCCAGGGCTGATGTAAGGGAGTCACTAATCTTGCCACACACCAGAGTAAATCCACCTATCCAACCTGCTGGAAGACCATGACAGAGACTACCATCTGAATAGTAGGCATGGTGCCAAACAAAGCACATATGCAGTCTATAGTTGCTGTACCCAGTATAGTAGGCAACTAAACAGGGCATAACAGATAACACCTATACATCACCAGTCGCTGGACATACATTACAAAACACTATAGATGGCACCTCTCATGTGCAAAACACAACTCTGTGAACAGTAATCAAAGGACACTGAAAATGAATGACTCAAGCAATACAGTAGGTATGAGTGAAAAGATTAACAGTGCACAGTCAGTCGCTGGAATGACATGAGAACAGGAGAATGCAGGACACATAGCACAATATAGGCCTGTCCGTAGGAGATGAGATTCTTGCAACTTGTATAGATTATACATGTTAGAGATGAGATAGTTCAACTCAACACCTTACATGCAGTCAGTCACCTCCCACAACACACACATATGGATAGGAACACATTACACCACCACTGATATATCAATTCAGGAGGGCCATTTATATCAAAGTATGTTGAAGTACTAGACATGCATGTACACAGACAACATACCTGCATGCTACTAGAAGTACTGATTGATGAGCTCAGCCCTTGAGCCAGCTGCACCTTCTTCATTTGCCTCCTCATCCATTTCCATTTCTGCACCACCAGCCACTGGTCCAGCTGCCTCCTTCTCATCAGCTAGTAAGGGTATCTGACGCCTCAGGGCTAGATTGTGGAGCATGCAGCAAGCAACTATTATCTGGTATACCTTTTGGGAGGTGTAGAGGAGGGCACCTCCAGAGACATGCAGGCACCTGATTCTGGCCTTCAGGAGGCTAAATGTCTTTTATATTACATGCCTCGTGCTGCCCTGGGCCTCATTGAAACGGTGTTCTGGTTCAGCAGCAGGGTACCTCACTGGTGTCAATAGCCAAGGAAGGTTTGGATAGCCAGGGTCACCTGTGTGCACATAGATAGGACCTGTTATGGGATAGGTACAGCCACAGGGAACATTGTGATGACAAGTGCCTTTACAGGGGCACCCATGCAAATGCTTACATACCAATGAGCCAAGCACTCTCCCTCTGTAGACGTGACATCATGTGTGGGACATTGCTGTTCTTAATAATATAGGAGTCATGCACAGATCCAGGAAACTTGGCTGTCACTTGGGAAATGTACTGGTCTGCTACATACACCACCTGAATATTGATGGAGTGGTAGTTTTTCCGGTTCCTATACACCTGTTTATTGGCACTGGAAGGGATCAAGGCTATATGGGTGCCATCTATGGCCCCTATCACATAAGGGATGTGTTCCACATCATAGAAGTCTGCCTTCACATGGGCCAAATCCCCTCACTGTGGGAACCTTATGTACCTGTCCAGGTGTTTCAAAAAGCTGTGACATCCCTGCTGCCAAGCTCACTGTGATCTGAAAAGGATCCTGTTGCAGGAAAGTGTAGCTCTGACAGGACTTGAACTGTGGGAGGAATGGCATAGGAATAACATTTGGCAGGAAATAGATCTGGCTCCAACTGGGTACATAGATCCATGATGGTATGACGATTCAGACGATAGGTCTGAATTATATTCCTCTCCTCCAGGGTTGCAAGGTCCACTAGCGGACGGTACACTGGTGCATGTCTTAATCTCCTTATGACAGGGTATCTAGGATGGAGAGGAGAGATTGTACAATGTGATTTGCACACCACACATGTTAGTAGAGCATATCAAAATTGCACACACCTAACACTGTAGACATGCCACACACTGCTGACACATGCTATATTGGGCATGCTGAAGCTGCATGGACTCCACTGTTGATGCACATTGCTGCCCCGATCAATACTTTCTGGCATACATCACATGTGTCATGTTCCACATGTGTACAATGAACTGTCCTGCACTGGGTACGTATCTAGTCATGCCATATACCTATACAGGGACAGCGCCAATCAGCCAATGAGTATCTGGACATGCTAGTCATTAGACAACGAGCCACATAAGGTCACTCTCATGCATGTCACATGTATGTGCCAAACCATTATGGCACAACTGAGGCCTACTCTGCATTCTGCCAAAAAAGGTGCATGGCACAATTATTTTGCTGCATCAAGGCATGATAGGTACATAAAATGGCAGCCGCCTGTCCTGCAGCACTGGACAGGTGGAAGTGACCTAAGTCCGCCGAAGTATGTCGTCATAGCGGTAGGTGGTCGCCACCACTGTGCAACATCTCATTGGGTAACATTGCTGCCTATGGGGGACTGGGGTCAATGGTGATCACTGCCGGCGGTGACGGTGCTGTACACAGCAGCTGTGACTGCCATTTTCTGCCACCTTGCTCACTTGACTCCTGACACTCTAGCAAGCAAGACTTCCAGGTGCTGAGCTGCTGTGTACTGTCTCTAGGAGCCATCATGCCAGGTCCTGCAGGTGATCTGGAGAAGCTGGTAGACGATGTCCTACCCCTGTATGAACAGCTGTATGGTTCACCAGAGGAGCAGGTAAGCCCAATGCCATAGTCATGTGTTATAGGGATGTGTGTGATGGTGAATGGCATACGTACACAGGTCAGGAAGTACATTCTTGCAGGGGGCATGGAGTTTAGGCATGTGAACCATGAGGTGGGTGTGTGTGGACATTTGCTGTCTGCTGTCAATAGTCCATTGATGTTGGTATGGTGCCAGTGTACATGACTTTCTCCTTCTGTCTGTGTCACCCATCAACACCATCAGAAGAAAGGGATCTGGCATGCCATCATCAAGCAAGTGTGGACCCTAGGGGTCCATATCTGGCAGAGCACCCATTGTGGCAAGCGATGGGAGGACCTGAGGCACTGGGCCCGGAGGACCGCAGAGGCCCAGCTAGGGAGGTCCTCCCAACGAGGGAGGGGTTCCCGTCGGACCCTCACCCCCCTAATGTCCCACAGTTTGGCATTGGCCTACCCTGAGGTTTATGGACATTTGAGGGCAGCACAGCAGCCACAAGGGGGTGAGTACTGACTGTATCCTGGAATTTGGCTGTCCTTAATTGGAATTGGGTGCCTCAATGCTGGCAAAGTGCCATTGTAGTTTTTTGAATCTCTTTATTAAATTTTATTGACTGTGAGAGAGGGTAAAGAGTAGAAAAACCATGACAAAAACTGAAACATTCAAATGTAGCAGCAGTATTAATGTGACAATACTAGAAGAGGGGTTTGGGGAAGTGTCCCATGGAGGGGTGGACAGAGGTCCGGCAGAGGAATGATGTATTCGTTGCCACAATTTAATAAATATCAAGGCACCTGAGCTTTAGTGGGTGTGGAACTACTTAGTATGCCTGAGTAACAGAGACTTGGAGACAGTATATTCAGCAAGAATATGTCGGCAGAAGCTTACTTGTTTGTTATAACCCAAATGTTTAGGGAGCGCCTCCAGTCTAAAGTAAGGTGGCATTAGCAGATGGACTGAGTGGTGGGGTAGGACAGCAGCTGGAGGTGCTCCATGAGGGGATTACTGATGGCCCAGGAGGTGCAACAGGTGGTGGGTGACTTCTAATCTTATAGGGATGAGATATAGCTTGATATTCGTAATTACAGAAACGAGCTAGATAACATACTGCACACATTATGGAGTTATGATGTTGTGTTGTGTTCATGGGGACGTTTGTCATTATTTGCCTCCATTTTTATAATGAATGCATCCCGCAGTTCACTGCCACCTTGTGGTAAGTCCTTTTCTCGCAGTGTACACAGTACCCCTGCGTCCGCCTGTGACCACTGCAGCAAGGTTTGCAGCCATTTGTTTTTTTCTGGGATGAAAGACGCCTTCCAGTGTGTGGCAATGAGGCGCTTAAATGTTGTAAATGCCAAGTCACCAATGGCCTTTTGTCGCAGGCCCAGGAGGCAGGATTCTGGGTTAGGTGACAGAGCATGGTTTGTCATGTTGGCTGCAGACTCGACTACCTGTTGCCAGGCATTCTGTAAGGAGAGGCATTCCCAGACCATGTGAAAGAAACTCGCTTCAGACAATCCACAGCGTGGGCATTTAGGTTCAACTGTTGGGAACATACGTTTGATGCGGTGAGTGCCATTGTAGTAAATGCTACATGTGCATCAACATTTGAAAATTGGCAGTAGGCACCCTTGCAGAGCATATTTTGTAGATGTGCCCCCATACTTTACTGACAGTGGATTTACGTCTCCCTGTTCCATGCCCTCTCCAAATCTGTAATGTGGAGATGCACTGATGACATAGGCACATGTGTGACTCCATTCTGGTCATACGATGGATGTGAGTGTCAGTAGTACCCTAAGAATTGTGTATGAGCAGCTCCATCCATCTGCTTTAGTGGCTCTGAGGTGTCAGTCCACTGCCATCTGTGTAGGCTACCTACATATGCAACTGTGTGAATCTCCTTTCATCCCTGGGACTATGTAAATCATGTACTGTTTCTGCTATAGACAGATTGTGGGGCTGGCAATACAGTACCACCAAAGAACTGACCTTCATGGGACAGGACTACTGACCTGAGAACTGACTAGGCATATATAGGTGATCTATATGTGTAGATATGTGTAGGTAGGCAACCTGGAATACTGATACATGTAGGTTTGATGAGGCCTGATTGCACAGATGTTGCATTCCTAGGAGCAGTACTTGTGGGGATGTAGCCTTCCAAATTATGGGTTAGTTCTGGTGGTGGAAAGTGCCCTTTTAGATCCCTGATGTGTCACCATGGTGTATATATGGTATGTATTACAAAGCCCTGTGGCCTGTGACTCCTACAGCATGGCTTGGATATTAGGTTTTGGCAGATTAGGAGTGGTTTGGGTATTGCATCACACATGGGGTGTTGCTGTGACAGAACTGTTGCAGTCCGCCTCCTCAGGCTGCGTATGTGGTAGTGGGATGTGTTTTAGGTGTACTGGCAGTGGTGTTTGTCCATGTGTGCCTAATGCATGCAAATATTTACCTCCTGAGATGTGTGCCTTCTGGGCTCGGTGACCGGTTTTTCCAATTGTTGTATGGTGTTTGAGGGTAGAGTTGTCATGGTACATAGTCTAAATTGTGTAACATAATGTGTGGTGGCATGAGAAGTGGTCCATGATGTGGTATGTCTGTTCCAGAGGTACATCTGCTGTGGCCCTGCACTAAGTGGATGTGTTTGTATGTTTTACATGTGGTACATGGCCCATTGTAGATGCACTTAGCAATATGCTGAGTAGTGATATATGTGTTTTGTGTCAGCAGCTCTGGCTCTGTGATAGGGTCTGACTCCTCACATGGCTAAACAACACATTCACATAGTGCACATCTGATGTGAAGCGTGTGGGTGTCTGACTGGTATTGGCTAAATATGAGTTGTCCTCCATAATGGCATCACTATACTGAGTGGCCAGCCATGTGTAAGGACAGGTTGGTGTGTGCGCAGTGAGTGGAATTGTCTTCACTGTAATGGACATATTACAGAGGACATGGAATAATCAGGTGTTGTCACTGTAGAGGCCTGCAGTGTTTTGTTGTGTCAGCTGCACATCCAATGGGTGATAGGGGATTGGAGAGGTAAGATGTGTATACAGGCATAGTGTTGATAGTGCAACCAGGGCATGCTGTGCCAGCTTAAGAGGGCATTGGTTGGCTTCATGGGGATGAGTCTAGTATTGCAGTCCTACTTAGGTATTGCTGTAGGTGTGAGAGCTGGCAGACAAGAGTGGGTAGTAGTGACATGTCATGACATGATGTACGTAATGTGTCTTTGCAAATGAGATTGCCTAGCCATGATATGTATTGTGACAGATGTACATGTTTAGCTGTGTCAATGGGAGGTGTATGTTATCCATTTTGTCCTCTATCTCTCTCTCTCTCTCTCTCTCTCTCCATCCCTCTCTCTCATTATGTGTATCAGCATCATCAGGTGAAGGAGAAGGGGCACAGGCAAGTGGGAAAGCAGCAGCCCACGGGACCCAGGAAGGTGGCACCACTGGTAGCGAGGGATCCAGTGAGATGGAGGGTGGGGGAGTGCCACAGGGGAGACCGGATCCAACACCTCATATTCAGAAGTCTGGGACCACCCCAGCACCATCTTTGTCTGTCACCCCCCTTACTATCAGGAATAGAACCATGTGCTGTCCAGGTCTGGCCCGAAACTCAGCTGCGCGGCTCTGCGGCGCTTTCTGCGCACCACTTGTCATCCCCTCTTGCTCCAAAGGTGGCTATCAACGTCATCTACCCTGTAGCAAAGCTCATAAAGCTGCAGTTTCAGGTCACTGGTGGACAAGATGCACTTATCAATGCTATTCCATGAAGGGACTACAATTCCCATGTTTTTAGAGGCAGCAGCCATCTTGGGGTGTGGCAGGCCTATAAAGCCCAGCCACACCCAAGCACATTGCTCACTATTTTAAAGATTTCGATGCAGCCAGACCTCGTGGGGATTTCTCTGGAGAAGAGCAAAGTTCCTGATTGGCAGAGTGTCATCCAACCAAAGTATCCTTGTTTCCATGGTGCATTAAAAAACGAGTAGGTCGTTCTCGTAGCGGTAAGGCCTTGCTGAATCCAAGTTTGAAGGAAGTCATTAATTCCAAAAGGTAAGGCGCCCCTTAGCATAACGAGCAAAGCGCTTCAGGCAACACTGGTAAAGCACCCCGGGCACAACATTTAAAGCGCTTCAGTTCACAGGAGTAAAGCGCACTTGGCATGGTATTCAAAGTGCTTCAGTTCACAGGAGTAAAGCGCACTTGGCATGATATTCAAAGCGCGTCAGTTCACAGGAGTAAAGCACATTTGGCATGGTATTCAATGCGCTTCAGTTCACAGGAGTAAAGCGCACTTGGCATGGTATTCAAAGCGCTTCAGTTCACAGGAGTAAAGCGCACTTGGCATGGTATTCAAAGCGCTTCAGTTCACAGGAGTAAAGCGCATTTGGCATGGTATTCAAAACGCTTCAGTTCACAGGAGTAAAGCGCACTTGGCACAGCTTTCAAAGCGCAAGCGCTTCAGTTCACATGAGTAAAGTGCCCTTGGCATGTCATTTAAAGCGCTTCAGTTCACAGGAGTAAAGCACACTTGGCATGGTATTCAAAGCGCTTCAGTTCACAGGAGTAAAGCGCACTTGGCACGACATTCAAAGCGCTTCAGTTCATTGGAAGTAAAGCGCCCTTCGCACAGCAATCAAAGCGCTTCAGTTCATATGAGTAAAGCGCCCTTGGTCCAATAATCAAGGCGCTTCAGTTTACATGAGTAAAACTTTCAGGCCTAGGTGGCAAATGTGAAAACATCTCAAAGATAAGCAAATCATAGTTTTATTGTTTTTGGAAGAATAATATGTGAGAGACATATTTAAGCCTTTGATGAAATGTGAGACACATATTTAAGTTTTTGCGAATTTCTAGACTGTGACCAAATGTTTTATGTTTATGAATGCATAGTAGTTGCATGATTGATGTTCAGAGTATGTCCAAGGTCCAAGCTCTTGCCTCCTCAAGGTTCAGAGGTCTAAGTTTGTTTTTGTTCTATGATTCAGAGAAGTGCCACGCCCAGTTTTGTTTAATGCTCACGACATCCTGAAGTATCATGATTTTACTAATTGTTCTTGTTCCATGATTCAGAGAAGTGCCACACCCAGTTTTGTTTAATGCTCACGACATCCTGAAGTATCATGATTTTACCAATTGTTCTTGTTCTATGATTCAGAGAAGGGCCAAGCCCAGTTTTGGCTAATGCTCATGACATCCTGAAGTATCATGATTCTGCCAACTCTTGCATCCACGGAGACGCCTTTGTCTATTCCATAAGGGTCTCAACATTACCATTCACGGAGACGCCTTTGTTTATTCCATAAGGGTCTCAACTCTTGCACACAAGGAGACGCCTTTGTCTATTCCATAAGGGTCTCAACTCTTGCACCCACGGAGACAACTTTGTCTATTCCATAAGGGTCTCAAATCTTGCACACACGGAGATGCCTTTGTCTATTCCATAAGGGTCTCAACACTTGCACTCACGGAGACGACGTTGTCTATTCCATAAGGGTCTCAACTCTTGCATTCACGGAGACGCCTTTGTCTATTCCATAAGGGTCTCAACACTAGCATTCACAGAGATACCTTTGTTTATTCCATAAGGGTCTCAACTCTTGCACACAAGGAGACACCTTTGTCTATTCCATAAGGGTCTCAACAGTTGCATTCAAGGAGACGCCTTTGTCTATTCCATAAGGGTCTCAACTCTTGCATTTACGGAGACGCCTTTGTTTATTCCATAAGGGTCTCAACTCTTGCACACACGGAGATGCCTTTGTCTATTCCATAAGGGTCTCAACACTTGCATCCACTGAGACGCCTTTGTCTATTCCATAAGGGTCTCAACTCTTGCATTCACGGAGACGCCTTTGTCTATTCCATAAGGGTATTAACTCTTGCATTCACGGAGACGCCTTTGTTTATTCCTTAAGGGTCTCAACTCTTGCACACACAGAGACGCCTTTGTCTATTCCATAAGGGTCTCAACACTTGCACCCATGGAGACACCTTTGTCTATTCCATAAGAGTCTCAACTCTTGCACACACGGAGATGCCTTTGTCTATTCCATAAGGGTCTCAACACTTGCACTCACGGAGATGCCTTTGTCTATTCCATAAGGGTCTCAACTCTTGCATTCACGGAGACGCCTTTGTCTATTCCATAAGGGTCTTAACTCTTGCATTCACGGAGACGCCTTTGTTTATTCCTTAAGGGTCTCAACTCTTGCACACACAGAGACGCCTTTGTCTATTCCATAAGGGTCTCAACACTTGCATTCACGGACACGCCTTAGTCTGCTCCATAAGGGTCTCAACTCTTGCACACACGGAGACACCTTTGTCTATTCCATAAGGGTCTCAACACTTGCATTCACGGAGATGCCTTTGTCTATTCCATAAGGGTCTCAACTCTTGCATTCACAGAGATGCCTTTGTTTATTCCATAAGGGTCTCAACTCCTGCACACACGGAGGTGCCTTTGTCTATTCCATAAGGGTCTCAACACTTGTATCCACGGAGATGCCTTTGTCTATTCCATAAGGGTCTCAACTCTTGCATTCACGGAGACGCTTTGTTTATTCCATAAGGGTCTCAACTCTTGCACACACGGAGATGCCTTTGTGTATTCCATAAGGGTCTCAACACTTGCATTCACGGAGACGCCTTTGTCTATTCCATAAGGGTCTCAACTCTTGCACTCACGGAGATGCCTTTGTCTATTCCATAAGGGTCTCAACTCTTGCACACATGGAGACTCCTTTGTCTATTCCATAAGGGTCTCATCACTTGCTTTCACAGAGATGCCTTTGTTTATTCTATAAGGGTCTCAACTCTTGCATTCACGGAGACGCCTTTGTTTATTCCATAAGGTTCTCAACTCTTGCACACACGGAGATGCCTTTGTCTATTCCATAAGGGTCTCAACACTTGCACTCACGGAGACGCCTTTGTCTATTCCATAAGGGTCTCAACTCTTGCATTCACAGAGACACCTTTGTCTATTCCATAAGGGTCTCAACACTAGCATTCACAGAGACGCCTTTGTTTATTCCATAAGGGTCTCAACTCTTGCACACAAGGAGACGCCGTTGTCTATTCCATAAGGGTCTCAACAGTTGCATTCAAGGAGACGCCTTTGTCTATTCCATAAAGGTCTCAACTCTTGCATTTACGGAGACGCCTTTGTTTATTCCATAAGGGTCTCAACTCTTGCACACACGGAGGCGTCTTTGTCTATTCCATAAGGGTCTCAACACTTGCATCCACGGAGACGCCTTTGTCTATTCCATAAGGGTCTCATCTCTTGCATTCATGGAGATGCCTTTGTTTATTCCATAAGGGTCTCAACACTTGTACCCACGGAGACACCTTTGTCTATTCCATAAGGGTCTCAACTCTTTCATCCACGGAGACGCCTTTGTCTATTCCATAAGGGTCTCAACATTAGCATTCACGGAGACGATTTTGTTTATTCCATAAGGGTCTCAACTCTTGCACACAAGGAGACGCCTTTGTCTATTCCATAAGGGTTTCAACTCTTGCACCCACGGAGACAACTTTCTCTATTCCATAAGGGTCTCAAATCTTGCACACACGGAGATGCCTTTGTCTATTCCATAAGGTTCTCAACACTTGCACTCACGGAGACGCCGTTGTCTATTCCATAAGGGTCTTAACTCTTGCATTCATGGAGACGCCTTTGTCTATTCCATAAGGGTCTCAACACTAGCATTCACGGAGATGCCTTTGTTTATTCCATAAGGGTCTCAACTCTTGCACACAAGGAGACGCCTTTGTCTATTCCATAAGGGTCTCAACAGTTGCATTCAAGGAGACGCCTTTGTCTATTCCATAAGGGTCTCAACTCTTGCATTTATGGAGACGCCTTTGTTTATTCCATAAGGGTCTCAACTCTTGCACACACGGAGACGCCTTTGTCTATTCCATAAGGGTCTCAACACTTGCATTCACGGAGACGCCTTTGTCTATTCCATAAGGGTCTCAACTCTTGCACACAAGGAGACGCCTTTGTCTATTCCATAAGGGTCTCAAATCTTGCACCCACGGAGACAACTTTGTCTATTCCATAAGGGTCTCAAATCTTGCACACACGGAGAGGCCTTTGTCTATTCCATAAGGGTCTCAACACTTGCACTCACGGAGACGCCGTTGTCTATTCCATAAGGGTCTCAACTCTTGCATTCACGGAGACGCCTTTGTCTATTCCATAAGGGTCTCAACACTAGCATTCACGGAGATGCTTTGGTTTATTCCATAAGGGTCTCAACTCTTGCACACAAGGAGACGCCTTTGTCTATTCCATAAGGGTCTCAACAGTTGCATTCAAGGAGACGCCTTTGTCTATTCCATAAGGGTCTCAACCCTTGCATTTACGGAGACGCCTTTGTTTATTCCATAAGGGTCTCAACTCTTGCACACAAGGAGACGACTTTGTCTATTCCATAAGGGTCTCAACACTTGCATGCACGGAGACAGCTTTGTCTATTCCATAAGGGTCTCAACTCTTGCATTCATGGAGATGCCTTTGTTTATTCCATAAGGGTCTCAACACTTGCACCCGTGGAGACACCTTTGTCTATTCCATAAGGGTCTCAACTCTTGCACACACGGAGATGCCTTTGTCTATTCCATAAGGGTCTCAACTCTTGCATTCACGGAGACGCCTTTGTCTATTCCATAAGGGTCTTAACTCTTGCATTCACGGAGACGCCTTTGTTTATTCCTTAAGGGTCTCAACTCTTGCACACACAGAGACGCCTTTGTCTATTCCATAAGGGTCTCAACACTTGCATTAACGGACACGCCTTAGTCTGTTCCATAAGGGTCTCAACTCCTGCACACACGGAGACACCTTTGTCTATTCCATAAGGGTCTCAACACTTGCATTCACGGAGATGCCTTTTTCTATTCCATAAGGGTCTCAACTCTTGCATTCACGGAGATGCCTTTGTTTATTCCATAAGGGTCTCAACTCCTGCACACACGGAGGTGCCTTTGTCTATTCCATAAGGGTCTCATAACTTGTATCCACGGAGACGCCTTTGTCTATTCCATAATTGTCTCAACTCTTGCATTCACGGAGACGCTTTGTTTATTCCATAAGGGTCTCAACTCTTGCACACACGGAGATGCCTTTGTGTATTCCATAAGGGTCTCAACACTTGCATTCACTGAGACGCCTTTGTCTATTCCATAAGGGTCTCAACTCTTGCACTCACGGAGATGCCTTTGTCTATTCCATAAGGGTCTCAACTCTTACACACATGGAGACTCCTTTGTCTATTCCATAAGGGTCTCAACACTTGCACTCACGGAGACGCCTTTGTCTATTCCATAAGGGTCTCAACTCTTGCATTCACAGAGACACCTTTGTCTATTCCATAAGGGTCTCAACACTAGCATTCACAGAGACGCCTTTGTTTATTCCATAAGGGTCTCAACTCTTGCACACAAGGAGACGCCGTTGTCTATTCCATAAGGGTCTCAACAGTTGCATTCAAGGAGACGCCTTTGTCTATTCCATAAAGGTCTCAACTCTTGCATTTACGGAGACGCCTTTGTTTATTCCATAAGGGTCTCATCTCTTGCATTCATGGAGATGCCTTTGTTTATTCCATAAGGGTCTCAACACTTGTACCCACGGAGACACCTTTGTCTATTCCATAAGGGTCTCAACTCTTGCATCCACGGAGACGCCTTTGTCTATTCCATAAGGGTCTCAACATTAGCATTCACGGAGACGATTTTGTTTATTCCATAAGGGTCTCAACTCTTGCACACAAGGAGACGCCTTTGTCTATTCCATAAGGGTCTCAACTCTTGCACCCACGGAGACAACTTTCTCTATTCCATAAGGGTCTCAAATCTTGCACACACGGAGATGCCTTTGTCTATTCCATAAGGGTCTCAACACTTGCACTCACGGAGACGCCGTTGTCTATTCCATAAGGGTCTTAACTCTTGCATTCATGGAGACGCCTTTGTCTATTCCATAAGGGTCTCAACACTAGCATTCACGGAGATGCCTTTGTTTATTCCATAAGGGTCTCAACTCTTGCACACAAGGAGATGCCTTTGTCTATTCCATAAGGGTCTCAACAGTTGCATTCAAGGAGACGCCTTTGTCTATTCCATAAGGGTCTCAACTCTTGCATTTATGGAGACGCCTTTGTTTATTCCATAAGGGTCTCAACTCTTGCACACACGGAGACGCCTTTGTCTATTCCATAAGGGTCTCAACACTTGCATTCACGGAGACGCCTTTGTCTATTCCATAAGGGTCTGAACTCTTGCACACAAGGAGACGCCTTTGTCTATTCCATAAGGGTCTCAAATCTTGCACCCACGGAGACAACTTTGTCTATTCCATAAGGGTCTCAAATCTTGCACACACGGAGATGCCTTTGTCTATTCCATAAGGGTCTCAACACTTGCACTCACGGAGACGCCGTTGTCTATTCCATAAGGGTCTCAACTCTTGCATTCACGGAGACGCCTTTGTCTATTCCATAAGGGTCTCAACACTAGCATTCACGGAGATGCTTTGGTTTATTCCATAAGGGTCTCAACTCTTGCACACAAGGAGACGCCTTTCTCTATTCCATAAGGGTCTCAACAGTTGCATTCAAGGAGACGCCTTTGTCTATTCCATAAGGGTCTCAACCCTTGCATTTACGGAGACGCCTTTGTTTATTCCATAAGGGTCTCAACTCTTGCACACAAGGAGACGACTTTGTCTATTCCATAAGGGTCTCAACACTTGCATGCACAGAGACGCCTTTGTCTATTCCATAAGGGTCTCAACTCTTGCATTCATGGAGATGCCTTTGTTTATTCCATAAGGGTCTCAACACTTGCACCCGTGGAGACACCTTTGTCTATTCCATAAGGGTCTCAACTCTTGCACACACGGAGATGCCTTTGTCTATTCCATAAGGGTCTCAACTCTTGCATTCACGGAGACGCCTTTGTCTATTCCATAAGGGTCTTAACTCTTGCATTCACGGAGACGCCTTTGTTTATTCATTAAGGGTCTCAACTCTTGCACACACAGAGATGCCTTTGTGTATTCCATAAGGGTCTCAACACTTGCATTCACTGAGACGCCTTTGTCTATTCCATAAGGGTCTCAACTCTTGCACTCACGGAGATGCCTTTGTCTATTCCATAAGGGTCTCAACTCTTACACACATGGAGACTCCTTTGTCTATTCCATAAGGGTCTCAACACTTGCTTTCACAGAGATGCCTTTGTTTATTCTATAAGGGTCTCAACTCTTGCATTCACGGAGACGCCTTTGTTTATTCCATAAGGGTCTCAACTCTTGCACACAAGGAGATGCCTTTGTCTATTCCATAAGGGTCTCAACACTTGCACTCACGGAGACGCCTTTGTCTATTCCATAAGGGTCTCAACTCTTGCATTCACGGAGACACATTTGTCTATTCCATAAGGGTCTCAACACTAGCATTCACGGAGACGCCTTTGTTTATTCCATAAGGGTCTCAACTCTTGCACACAAGGAGACGCCATTGTCCATTCCATAAGGGTCTCAACAGTTGCATTCAAGGAGACGCCTTTGTCTATTCCATAAAGGTCTCAACTCTTGCATTTACGGAGACGCCTTTGTTTATTCCATAAGGGTCTCAACTCTTGTACACACGGAGGCGTCTTTGTCTATTCCATAAGGGTCTCAACACTTGCATCCACGGAGACGCCTTTGTCTATTCCATAAGGGTCTCAACACTTGCATTAACGGACACGCCTTAGTCTGTTCCATAAGGGTCTCAACTCCTGCACACACGGAGACACCTTTGTCTATTCCATAAGGGTCTCAACACTTGCATTCACGGAGATGCCTTTTTCTATTCCATAAGGGTCTCAACTCTTGCATTCACGGAGATGCCTTTGTTTATTCCATAAGGGTCTCAACTCCTGCACACACGGAGGTGCCTTTGTCTATTCCATAAGGGTCTCAACACTTGTATCCACGGAGACGCCTTTGTCTATTCCATAAGGGTCTCAACTCTTGCATTCACGGAGACGCTTTGTTTATTCCATAAGGGTCTCAACTCTTGCACACACGAAGATGCCTTTGTGTATTCCATAAGGGTCTCAACACTTGCATTCACTGAGACGCCTTTGTCTATTCCATAAGGGTCTCAACTCTTGCACTCACGGAGATGCCTTTGTCTATTCCATAAGGGTCTCAACTCTTACACACATGGAGACTCCTTTGTCTATTCCATAAGGGTCTCAACACTTGCTTTCACAGAGATGCCTTTGTTTATTCTATAAGGGTCTCAACTCTTGCATTCACGGAGACGCCTTTGTTTATTCCATAAGGGTCTCAACTCTTGCACACAAGGAGATGCCTTTGTCTATTCCATAAGGGTCTCAACACTTGCACTCACGGAGACGCCTTTGTCTATTCCATAAGGGTCTCAACTCTTGCATTCACGGAGACACATTTGTCTATTCCATAAGGGTCTCAACACTAGCATTCACGGAGACGCCTTTGTTTATTCCATAAGGGTCTCAACTCTTGCACACAAGGAGACGCCATTGTCCATTCCATAAGGGTCTCAACAGTTGCATTCAAGGAGACGCCTTTGTCTATTCCATAAAGGTCTCAACTCTTGCATTTACGGAGACGCCTTTGTTTATTCCATAAGGGTCTCAACTCTTGTACACACGGAGGCGTCTTTGTCTATTCCATAACGGTCTCAACACTTGCATCCACGGAGACGCCTTTGTCTATTCCATAAGGGTCTCAACTCTTGCATTCATGGAGATGCCTTTGTTTATTCCATAAGGGTCTCAACACTTGCACCCACGGAGACACCTTTGTCTATTCCATAAGGGTCTCAACTCTCGCATCCACGGAGACGCCTTTGTCTATTCCATAAGGGTCTCAACTCTTGCATTCACGGAGACGCCTTTGTCTATTCCATAAGGGTCTTAACTCTTGCATTCACGGAGACGCCTTTGTTTATTCCTTAAGGGTCTCAACTCTTGCACACACAGAGACGCCTTTGTCTATTCCATAAGGGTCTCAACACTTGCATTAACGGACACGCCTTAGTCTGTTCCATAAGGGTCTCAACTCCTGCACACACGGAGACACCTTTGTCTATTCCATAAGGGTCTCAACACTTGCATTCACGGAGATGCCTTTTTCTATTCCATAAGGGTCTCAACTCTTGCATTCACGGAGATGCCTTTGTTTATTCCATAAGGGTCTCAACTCCTGCACACACGGAGGTGCCTTTGTCTATTCCATAAGGGTCTCAACACTTGTATCCACGGAGACGCCTTTGTCTATTCCATAAGGGTCTCAACTCTTGCATTCACGGAGACGCTTTGTTTATTCCATAAGGGTCTCAACTCTTGCACACACGGAGATGCCTTTGTGTATTCCATAAGGGTCTCAACACTTGCATTCACTGAGACGCCTTTGTCTATTCCATAAGGGTCTCAACTCTTGCACTCACGGAGATGCCTTTGTCTATTCCATAAGGGTCTCAACTCTTACACACATGGAGACTCCTTTGTCTATTCCATAAGGGTCTCAACACTTGCTTTCACAGAGATGCCTTTGTTTATTCTATAAGGGTCTCAACTCTTGCATTCACGGAGACGCCTTTGTTTATTCCATAAGGGTCTCAACTCTTGCACACAAGGAGATGCCTTTGTCTATTCCATAAGGGTCTCAACACTTGCACTCACGGAGACGCCTTTGTCTATTCCATAAGGGTCTCAACTCTTGCATTCACGGAGACACATTTGTCTATTCCATAAGGGTCTCAACACTAGCATTCACGGAGACGCCTTTGTTTATTCCATAAGGGTCTCAACTCTTGCACACAAGGAGACGCCATTGTCCATTCCATAAGGGTCTCAACAGTTGCATTCAAGGAGACGCCTTTGTCTATTCCATAAAGGTCTCAACTCTTGCATTTACGGAGACGCCTTTGTTTATTCCATAAGGGTCTCAACTCTTGTACACACGGAGGCGTCTTTGTCTATTCCATAAGGGTCTCAACACTTGCATCCACGGAGACGCCTTTGTCTATTCCATAAGGGTCTCAACTCTTGCATTCATGGAGATGCCTTTGTTTATTCCATAAGGGTCTCAACACTTGCACCCACGGAGACACCTTTGTCTATTCCATAAGGGTCTCAACTCTCGCATCCACGGAGACGCCTTTGTCTATTCCATAAGGGTCTCATCATTAGCATTCGCGGAGACGATTTTGTTTATTCCATAAGCGTCTCAACTCTTGCACACAAGGAGACGCCTTTGTCTATTCCATAAGGGTCTCAACTCTTGCACCCACGGAGACAACTTTGTCTATTCCACAAGGGTCTCAAATCTTGCACACACGGAGATGCCTTTGTCTATTCCATAAGGGTCTCAACGCTTGCACTCACTGAGACGCCGTTGTCTATTCCATAAGGGTCTTAACTCTTGCATTCATGGAGACGCCTTTGTCTAGTCCATAAGGGTCTCAACACTAGCATTCACGGAGATGCCTTTGTTTATTCCATAAGGGTCTCAACTCTTGCACACAAGGAGACGCCTTTGTCTATTCCATAAGGGTCTCAACAGTTGCATTCAAGGAGATGCCTTTGTTTATTCCACAAGGGTCTCAACTCTTCCACACACGGAGACGCCTTTGTCTATTCCATAAGGGTCTCAACACTTGCATCCACGGAGACGCCTTTGTTTATTCCATAAGGGTCTCAACACTTGCACCCATGGAGACACCTTTGTCTATTCGATAAGGGTCTCAACTCTTGCACACACGGAGATGCCTTTGTCTATTCCATAAGGGTCTCAACACTTGCACTCACGGAGACGCCTTTGTCTATTCCATAAGGGTCTCAACTCTTGCATTCACGGAGACGCCTTTGTCTATTCCATAAGGGTCTTAACTCTTGCATTCACGGAGACGCCTTTGTTTATTCCTTAAGGGTCTCAACTCTTGCACACACAGAGACGCCTTTGTCTATTCCATAAGGGTCTCAACACTTGCATTCACGGAGATGCCTTTGTCTATTCCATAAGGGTCTCAACTCTTGCATTCACGGAGATGCCTTTGTCTATTCCATAAGGGTCTCAACTCTTGCATTCACGGAGATGCCTTTGTTTATTCCATAAGGGTCTCAACTCCTGCACACACGGAGGTGCCTTTGTCTATTCCATAAGGGTCTCAACATTTGTATCCACGGACACGCCTTTGTCTATTCCATAAGGGTCTCAACTCTTGCATTCACGGAGACGCTTTGTTTATTCCATAAGGGTCTCAACTCTTGCACACACGGAGATGCCTTTGTGTATTCCATAAGGGTCTCAACACTTGCATTCACGGAGACGCCTTTGTCTATTCCATAAGGGTCTCAACTCTTGCACACAAGGAGACGCCTTTGTCTATTCCATAAGGGTCTCAACTCTTGCACCCACGGAGACAACTTTGTCTATTCCATAAGGGTCTCAAATCTTGCACACACGGAGATGCCTTTGTCTATTCCATAAGGGTCTCAACACTTGCACTCACGGAGACGCCGTTGTCTATTCCATAAGGGTTTCAACTCTTGCATTCACGGAGACGCCTTTGTCTATTCCATAAGGGTCTCAACACTAGCCTTCATGGAGATGCCTTTGTTTATTCCATAACGGTCTCAACTCTTGCACACAAGGAGACGCCTTTGTCTATTCCATAAGGGTCTCAACAGTTGCATCCACGGAGACGCCTTTGTCTATTCCATAAGGGTCTCAACTCTTGCATTTACGGAGACGCCTTTGTTTATTCCATAAGGGTCTCAACTCTTGCACACACGGAGACGCCTTTGTCTATTCCATAAGGGTCTCAACAGTTGCATCCACGGAGACGCCTTTGTCTATTCCATAAGGGTCTCAACTCTTGCATTCATGGAGATGCCTTTGTTTATTCCATAAGGGTCTCAACACTTGCACCCATGGAGACACCTTTGTCTATTCCATAAGGGTCTCAACTCTTGCACACACGGAGATGCCTTTGTCTATTCCATAAGGGTCTCAACACTTGCACTCACGGAGACGCCTTTGTCTATTCCATAAGGGTCTCAACTCTTGCATTCACGGAGACGCCTTTGTCTATTCCATAAGGGTCTTAACTCTTGCATTCACGGAGACGCCTTTATTTATTCCTTAAGGGTCTCAACTCTTGCACACACAGAGACGCCTTTGTCTATTCCATAAGGGTCTCAAAACTTGCATTCACGGACACGCCTTAGTCTGTTCCATAAGGGTCTCAACTCTTGCACACACGGAGACACCTTTGTCTATTCCATAAGGGTCTCAACACTTGCATTCACGGAGATGCCTTTTTCCATTCCATAAGGGTCTCAACTCTTGCATTCCCAGAGATGCCTTTGTTTATTCCATAAGGGTCTCAACTCCTGCACACACGGAGGTGCCTTTGTCTATTCCATAAGGGTCTCAACACTTGTATCCACGGAGACGCCTTTGTCTATTCCATAAGGGTCTCAACTCTTGCATTCACGGAGACACTTTGTTTATTCCATAAGGGTCTCAACTCTTGCACACACAGAGATAACTTTGTGTTTTCCATAAGGGTCTCAACACTTGCATTCACTGAGACGCCTTTGTCTATTCCATAAGGGTCTCAACTCTTGCACTCACGGAGATGCCTTTGTCTATTCCATAAGGGTCTCAACTCTTGCACACATGGAAACTCCTTTGTCTATTCCATAAGGGTCTCAACACTTGCTTTCACAGAGATGCCTTTGTTTATTCTATAAGGGTCTCAACTCTTGCATTCACGGAGACGCCTTTGTTTATTCCATAAGGGTCTCAACTCTTGCACACAAGGAGATGCCTTTGTCTATTCCATAAGGGTCTCAACACTTGCACTCACGGAGACGCCTTTGTCTATTCCATAAGGGTCTCAACTCTTGCATTCACGGAGACGCCTTTGTCTATTCCATAAGGGTCTTAACTCTTGCATTCACGGAGACGCCTTTGTTTATTCCTTAAGGGTCTCAACTCTTGCACACACAGAGACGCCTTTGTCTATTCCATAAGGGTCTCAACACTTGCATTCACGGAGATGCCTTTGTCTATTCCATAAGGGTCTCAACTCTTGCATTCACGGAGATGCCTTTGTCTATTCCATAAGGGTCTCAACTCTTGCATTCACGGAGATGCCTTTGTTTATTCCATAAGGGTCTCAACTCCTGCACACACGGAGGTGCCTTTGTCTATTCCATAAGGGTCTCAACATTTGTATCCACGGACACGCCTTTGTCTATTCCATAAGGGTCTCAACTCTTGCATTCACGGAGACGCTTTGTTTATTCCATAAGGGTCTCAACTCTTGCACACACGGAGATGCCTTTGTGTATTCCATAAGGGTCTCAACACTTGCATTCACGGAGACGCCTTTGTCTATTCCATAAGGGTCTCAACTCTTGCACACAAGGAGACGCCTTTGTCTATTCCATAAGGGTCTCAACTCTTGCACCCACGGAGACAACTTTGTCTATTCCATAAGGGTCTCAAATCTTGCACACACGGAGATGCCTTTGTCTATTCCATAAGGGTCTCAACACTTGCACTCACGGAGACGCCGTTGTCTATTCCATAAGGGTTTCAACTCTTGCATTCACGGAGACGCCTTTGTCTATTCCATAAGGGTCTCAACACTAGCCTTCATGGAGATGCCTTTGTTTATTCCATAACGGTCTCAACTCTTGCACACAAGGAGACGCCTTTGTCTATTCCATAAGGGTCTCAACAGTTGCATCCACGGAGACGCCTTTGTCTATTCCATAAGGGTCTCAACTCTTGCATTTACGGAGACGCCTTTGTTTATTCCATAAGGGTCTCAACTCTTGCACACACGGAGACGCCTTTGTCTATTCCATAAGGGTCTCAACAGTTGCATCCACGGAGACGCCTTTGTCTATTCCATAAGGGTCTCAACTCTTGCATTCATGGAGATGCCTTTGTTTATTCCATAAGGGTCTCAACACTTGCACCCATGGAGACACCTTTGTCTATTCCATAAGGGTCTCAACTCTTGCACACACGGAGATGCCTTTGTCTATTCCATAAGGGTCTCAACACTTGCACTCACGGAGACGCCTTTGTCTATTCCATAAGGGTCTCAACTCTTGCATTCACGGAGACGCCTTTGTCTATTCCATACGGGTCTTAACTCTTGCATTCACGGAGACGCCTTTATTTATTCCTTAAGGGTCTCAACTCTTGCACACACAGAGACGCCTTTGTCTATTCCATAAGGGTCTCAAAACTTGCATTCACGGACACGCCTTAGTCTGTTCCATAAGGGTCTCAACTCTTGCACACACGGAGACACCTTTGTCTATTCCATAAGGGTCTCAACACTTGCATTCACGGAGATGCCTTTTTCCATTCCATAAGGGTCTCAACTCTTGCATTCCCAGAGATGCCTTTGTTTATTCCATAAGGGTCTCAACTCCTGCACACACGGAGGTGCCTTTGTCTATTCCATAAGGGTCTCAACACTTGTATCCACGGAGACGCCTTTGTCTATTCCATAAGGGTCTCAACTCTTGCATTCACGGAGACACTTTGTTTATTCCATAAGGGTCTCAACTCTTGCACACACAGAGATAACTTTGTGTTTTCCATAAGGGTCTCAACACTTGCATTCACTGAGACGCCTTTGTCTATTCCATAAGGGTCTCAACTCTTGCACTCACGGAGATGCCTTTGTCTATTCCATAAGGGTCTCAACTCTTGCACACATGGAAACTCCTTTGTCTATTCCATAAGGGTCTCAACACTTGCTTTCACAGAGATGCCTTTGTTTATTCTATAAGGGTCTCAACTCTTGCATTCACGGAGACGCCTTTGTTTATTCCATAAGGGTCTCAACTCTTGCACACAAGGAGATGCCTTTGTCTATTCCATAAGGGTCTCAACACTTGCACTCACGGAGACGCCTTTGTCTATTCCATAAGGGTCTCAACTCTTGCATTCACGGAGACACATTTGTCTATTCCATAAGGGTCTCAACACTAGCATTCACGGAGACGCCTTTGTTTATTCCATAAGGGTCTCAACTCTTGCACACAAGGAGACGCCGTTGTCCATTCCATAAGGGTCTCAACAGTTGCATTCAAGGAGACGCCTTTGTCTATTCCATAAAGGTCTCAACTCTTGCATTTACGGAGACGCCTTTGTTTATTCCATAAGGGTCTCAACTCTTGTACACACGGAGGCGTCTTTGTCTATTCCATAAGGGTCTCAACACTTGCATCCACGGAGACGCCTTTGTCTATTCCATAAGGGTCTCAACTCTTGCATTCATGGAGATGCCTTTGTTTATTCCATAAGGGTCTCAACACTTGCACCCATGGAGACACCTTTGTCTATTCCATAAGGGTCTCAACTCTTGCATCCACGGAGACGCCTTTGTCTATTCCATAAGGGTCTCAACATTAGCATTCGCGGAGACGATTTTGTTTATTCCATAAGGGTCTCAACTCTTGCACACAAGGAGACGCCTTTGTCTATTCCATAAGGGTCTCAACTCTTGCACCCACGGAGACAACTTTGTCTATTTCACAAGGGTCTCAAATCTTGCACACACGGAGATGCCTTTGTCTATTCCATAAGGGTCTCAACACTTGCACTCACGGAGACGCCGTTGTCTATTCCATAAGGGTCTTAACTCTTGCATTCATGGAGACGCCTTTGTCTATTCCATAAGGGTCTCAACACTAGCATTCACGGAGATGCCTTTGTTTATTCCATAAGGGTCTCAACTCTTGCACACAAGGAGACGCCTTTGTCTATTCCATAAGGGTCTCAACAGTTGCATTCAAGGAGACGCCTTTGTCTATTCCATAAGGGTCTCAACTCTTGCATTTATGGAGACGCCTTTGTTTATTCCATAAGGGTCTCAACTCTTGCACACACGGAGACGCCTTTGTCTATTCCATAAGGGTCTCAACACTTGCACTCACGGAGACGCCTTTGTCTATTTCATAAGGGTCTCAACTCTTGCACACAAGAAGACGCCTTTGTCTATTCCATAAGGGTCTCAACTCTTGCACCCACGGAGACAACTTTGTCTATTCCATAAGGGTCTCAAATCTTGCACACACGGAGATGCCTTTGTCTATTCCATAAGGGTCTCAACACTTGCACTAACGGAGACGCCGTTGTCTATTTCATAAGGGTCTCAACTCTTGCATTCACGGAGACGCCTTTGTCTATTCCATAAGGGTCTCAACACTAGCATTCATGGAGATGCCTTGGTTTATTCCATAAGGGTCTCAACTCTTGCACACAAGGAGACGCCTTTGTCTATTCCATAAGGGGCTCAACAGTTGCATTCAAGGAGACGCCTTTGTCTATTCCATAAGGGTCTCAACTCTTGCATTTACGGAGACGCCTTTGTTTATTCCATAAGGGTCTCAACTCTTGCACACACGGAGACGCCTTTGTCTGTTCCATAAGGGTCTCAACACTTGCATCCACGGAGACGCCTTTGTCTATTCCATAAGGGTCTCAACTCTTGCATTCATGGAGATGCCTTTGTTTATTCCATAAGGGTCTCAACACTTGCACCCGTGGAGACACCTTTGTCTATTCCATAAGGGTCTCAACTCTTGCACACACGGAGATGCCTTTGTCTATTCCATAAGGGTCTCAACTCTTGCATTCACGGAGACGCCTTTGTCTATTCCATAAGGGTCTTAACTCTTGCATTCACGGAGACGCCTTTGTTTATTCCTTAAGGGTCTCAACTCTTGCACACACAGAGACGCCTTTGTCTATTCCATAAGGGTCTCAACACTTGCATTAACGGATACGCCTTAGTCTGTTCCATAAGGGTCTCAACTCTTGCACACACGGAGACACCTTTGTCTATTCCATAAGGGTCTCAACACTTGCATTCACGGAGATGCCTTTTTCCATTCCATAAGGGTCTCAACTCTTGCATTCCCGGAGATGCCTTTGTTTATTCCATAAGGGTCTCAACTCCTGCACACACGGAGGTGCCTTTGTCTATTCCATAAGGGTCTCAACACTTGTATCCACGGAGACGCCTTTGTCTATTCCATAAGGGTCTCAACTCTTGCATTCACGGAGACACTTTGTTTATTCCATAAGGGTCTCAACTCTTGCACACACAGAGATAACTTTGTGTTTTCCATAAGGGTCTCAACACTTGCATTCACTGAGACGCCTTTGTCTATTCCATAAGGGTCTCAACTCTTGCACTCACGGAGATGCCTTTGTCTATTCCATAAGGGTCTCAACTCTTGCACACATGGAAACTCCTTTGTCTATTCCATAAGGGTCTCAACACTTGCTTTCACAGAGATGCCTTTGTTTATTCTATAAGGGTCTCAACTCTTGCATTCACGGAGACGCCTTTGTTTATTCCATAAGGGTCTCAACTCTTGCACACAAGGAGATGCCTTTGTCTATTCCATAAGGGTCTCAACACTTGCACTCACGGAGACACCTTTGTCTATTCCATAAGGGTCTCAACTCTTGCATTCACGGAGACACATTTGTCTATTCCATAAGGGTCTCAACACTAGCATTCACGGAGACGCCTTTGTTTATTCCATAAGGGTCTCAACTCTTGCACACAAGGAGACGCCGTTGTCCATTCCATAAGGGTCTCAACAGTTGCATTCAAGGAGACGCCTTTGTCTATTCCATAAAGGTCTCAACTCTTGCATTTACGGAGACGCCTTTGTTTATTCCATAAGGGTCTCAACTCTTGTACACACGGAGGCGTCTTTGTCTATTCCATAAGGGTCTCAACACTTGCATCCACGGAGACGCCTTTGTCTATTCCATAAGGGTCTCAACTCTTGCATTCATGGAGATGCCTTTGTTTATTCCATAAGGGTCTCAACACTTGCACCCACGGAGACACCTTTGTCTATTCCATAAGGGTCTCAACTCTTGCATCCACGGAGACGCCTTTGTCTATTCCATAAGGGTCTCAACATTAGCATTCGCGGAGACGATTTTGTTTATTCCATAAGGGTCTCAACTCTTGCACACAAGGAGAAGCCTTTGTCTATTCCATAAGGGTCTCAACTCTTGCACCCACGGAGACAACTTTGTCTATTTCACAAGGGTCTCAAATCTTGCACACACGGAGATGCCTTTGTCTATTCCATAAGGGTCTCAACACTTGCACTCACGGAGACGCCGTTGTCTATTCCATAAGGGTCTTAACTCTTGCATTCATGGAGACGCCTTTGTCTATTCCATAAGGGTCTCAACACTAGCATTCACGGAGATGCCTTTGTTTATTCCATAAGGGTCTCAACTCTTGCACACAAGGAGACGCCTTTGTCTATTCCATAAGGGTCTCAACAGTTGCATTCAAGGAGACGCCTTTGTCTATTCCATAAGGGTCTCAACTCTTGCATTTATGGAGACGCCTTGTCTATTCCATAAGGGTCTCAACACTTGCATTCACGGAGACGCCTTTGTCTATTCCATAAGGGTCTCAACTCTTGCACACAAGAAGACGCCTTTGTCTATTCCATAAGGGTCTCAACTCTTGCACCCACGGAGACAACTTTGTCTATTCCATAAGGGTCTCAAATCTTGCACACACAGAGATGCCTTTGTCTATTCCATAAGGGTCTCAACACTTGCACTAACGGAGACGCCTTTGTCTATTCCATAAGGGTCTCAACTCTTGCATTTACGGAGACGCCTTTGTTTATTCCATAAGGGTCTCAACTCTTGCACACACGGAGACGCCTTTGTCTATTCCATAAGGGTCTCAACACTTGCATCCACGGAGACGCCTTTGTCTATTCTATAAGGGTCTCAACTCTTGCATTCATGGAGATGCCTTTGTTTATTCCATAAGGGTCTCAACACTTGCACCCGTGGAGACACCTTTGTCTATTCCATAAGGGTCTCAACTCTTGCACACACGGAGATGCCTTTGTCTATTCCATAAGGGTCTCAACTCTTGCATTCACGGAGACACCTTTGTCTATTCCATAAGGGTCTTAACTCTTGCATTCACGGAGACGCCTTTGTTTATTCCTTAAGGGTCTCAACTCTTGCACACACAGAGACGCCTTTGTCTATTCCATAAGGGTCTCAACACTTGCATTAACGGACACGCCTTAGTCTGTTCCATAAGGGTCTCAACTCTTGCACACACGGAGACACCTTTGTCTATTCCATAAGGGTCTCAACTCTTGCATTCACGGAGATGCCTTTGTTTATTCCATAAGGGTCTCAACTCCAGCACACACGGAGGTGCCTTTTTCTATTCCATAAGGGTCTCAACACTTGTATCCACGTAGACGCCTTTGTCTATTCCATAAGGGTCTCAACTCTTGCATTCACGGAGACGCTTTGTTTATTCCATAAGGGTCTCAACTCTTGCACACACGGAGATGCCTTTGTGTTATCCATAAGGGTCTCAACACTTGCATTCACTGAGACGCCTTCGTCTATTCCATAAGGGTCTCAACTCTTGCACTCACGGAGATGCCTTTGTCTATTCCATAAGGGTCTCAACTCTTGCACACATGGAGACTCCTTTGTCTATTCCATAAGGGTCTCAACACTTGCTTTCACAGAGATGCCTTTGTTTATTCTATAAGGGTCTCAACTCTTGCATTCACGGAGACGCCTTTGTTTATTCCATAAGGGTCTCAACTCTTGCACACAAGGAGATGCCTTTGTCTATTCCATAAGGGTCTCAACACTTGCACTCACGGGGACACATTTGTCTATTCCATAAGGGTCTCAACACTAGCATTCACGGAGACGCCTTTGTTTATTCCATAAGGGTCTCAACTCTTGCACACAAGGAGACGCCGTTGTCCATTCCATAAGGGTCTCGACAGTTGCATTCAAGGAGACGCCTTTGTCTATTCCATAAAGGTCTCAACTCTTGCATTTACGGAGACGCCTTTGTTTATTCCATAAGGGTCTCAACTCTTGTACACACGGAGGCGTCTTTGTCTATTCCATAAGGGTCTCAACACTTGCATCCACGGAGACGCCTTTGTCTATTCCATAAGGGTCTCAACTCTTGCATTCATGGAGATGCCTTTGTTTATTCCATAAGGGTCTCAACACTTGCACCCACGGTGACACCTTTGTCTATTCCATAAGGGTCTCAACTCTTGCATCCACGGAGACGCCTTTGTTTATTCCATAAGGGTCTCAACACTTGCACTCACGGAGACGCTGTTGTCTATTCCATAAGGGTCTTAACTCTTGCATTCATGGAGACGCCTTTGTCTATTCCATAAGGGTCTCAACACTAGCATTCACGGAGATGCCTTTGTTTATTCTATAAGGGTCTCAACTCTTGCACACAAGGAGACGCCTTTGTCTATTCCATAAGGGTCTCAACAGTTGCATTCAAGGAGACGCCTTTGTCTATTCCATAAGGGTCTCAACTCTTGCATTTATGGAGACGCCTTTGTTTATTCCATAAGGGTCTCAACTCTTGCACACACGGAGACGCCTTTGTCTATTCCATAAGGGTCTTAACTCTTGCATTCATGGAGACGCCTTTGTCTATTCCATAAGGGTCTCAACACTAGCATTCACGGAGATGCCTTTGTTTATTCCATAAGGGTCTCAACTCTTGCACACAAGGAGACGCCTTTGTCTATTCCATAAGGGTCTCAACAGTTGCATTCAAGGAGACGCCTTTGTCTATTCCATAAGGGTCTCAACTCTTGCATTTATGGAGACGCCTTTGTTTATTCCATAAGGGTCTCAACTCTTGCACACACGGAGACGCCTTTGTCTATTCCATAAGGGTCTCAACACTTGCATCCACGGAGACGCCTTTGTTTATTCCATAAGGGTCTCAACACTTGCACCCATGGAGAAACTTTTGTCTATTCCATAAGGGTCTCAACTCTTGCACACACGGAGATGCCTTTGTCTATTCCATAAGGGTCTCAACACTTGCACTCACGGAGACGCCTTTGTCTATTCCATAAGGGTCTCAACTCTTGCATTCACGGAGACGCCTTTGTCTATTCCTTAAGGGTCTCAACTCTTGCACACACAGAGACGCCTTTGTCTATTCCATAAGGGTCTCAACACTAGCATTCACGGACACGCCTTAGTCTGTTCCATAAGGGTCTCAACTCTTGCACACACGGAGACACCTTTGTCTATTCCATAAGGGTCTCAACACTTGCATTCACGGAGATGCCTTTGTCTATTCCATAAGGGTCTCAACTCTTGCATTCACGGAGATGCCTTTGTTTATTCCATAAGGGTCTCAACTCCTGCACACAAGGAGACGCCTTTGTCTATTCACTAAGGGTCTCAACAGTTGCATTTACGGAGACGCCTTTGTTTATTCCATAAAGGTCTCAACTCTTGCACACACGGAGACGCCTTTGTCTATTCCATAAGGGTCTCAACACTTGCATCCACGGAGACGCCTTTGTCTATTCCATAAGGGTCTCAACTCTTGCATTCATGGAGATGCCTTTGTTTATTCCATAAGGGTCTCAACACTTGCACCCATGGAGACACCTTTGTCTATTCCATAAGGGTCTCAACTCTTGCACACACGGAGATGCCTTTGTCTATTCCATAAGGGTCTCAACACTTGCACTCACGGAGACGCCTTTGTCTATTCCATAAGGGTCTCAACTCTTGCATTCACGGAGACGCCTTTGTCTATTCCATACGGGTCTTAACTCTTGCATTCACAGAGACGCCTTTATTTATTCCTTAAGGGTCTCAACTCTTGCACACACAGAGACGCCTTTGTCTATTCCATAAGGGTCTCAACACTTGCATTCACGGACACGCCTTAGTCTGTTCCATAAGGGTCTCAACTCTTGCACACACGGAGACACCTTTGTCTATTCCATAAGGGTCTCAACACTTGCATTCACGGAGATGCCTTTGTTTATTCCATAAGGGTCTCAACTCCTGCACACACGGAGGTGCCTTTGTCTATTCCATAAGGGTTTCAACTCTTGCATTCACGGAGACGCCTTTGTCTATTCCATAAGGGTCTCAACACTAGCATTCACGGAGATGCCTTTGTTTATTCCATAAGGGTCTCAACTCTTGCACACAAGGAGACGCCTTTGTCTATTCCATAAGGGTCTCAACAGTTGCATTCAAGGAGACACCTTTGTCTATTCCATAAGGGTCTCAACTCTTGCATTTACGGCGACGCCTTTGTTTATTCCATAAGGGTCTCAACTCTTGCACACACGGAGACGCCTTTGTCTATTCCATAAGGGTCTCAACACTTGCATCCACGGAGACGCCTTTGTCTATTCCATAAGGGTCTCAACTCTTGCATTCATGGAGATGCCTTTGTTTATTCCATAAGGGTCTCAACACTTGCACCCATGGAGACACCTTTGTCTATTCCATAAGGGTCTCAACTCTTGCGCACACGGAGATGCCTTTGTCTATTCCATAAGGGTCTCAACACTTGCACTCACGGAGACGCCTTTGTCTATTCCATAAGGGTCTCAACTCTTGCATTCACGGAGACGCCTTTGTCTATTCCATACGGGTCTTAACTCTTGCATTCACGGAGACGCCTTTATTTATTCCTTAAGGGTCTCAACTCTTGCACACACAGAGACGCCTTTGTCTATTCCATAAGGGTCTCAACACTTGCATTCACGGACACGCCTTAGTCTGTTCCATAAGGGTCTCAACTCTTGCACACACTGAGACACCTTTGTCTATTCCATAAGGGTCTCAACACTTGCATTCACGGAGATGCCTTTGTTTATTCCATAAGGGTCTCAACTCCTGCACACACGGAGGTGCCTTTGTCTATTCCATAAGGGTCTCAACACTTGTATGCACGGAGACGCCTTTGTCTATTCCACAAGTGTCTCAACTCTTGCATTCACGGAGACACTTTGTTTATTCCATAAGGGTCTCAACTCTTGCACACACAGAGATGCCTTTGTGTTTTCCATAAGGGTCTCAACACTTGCATTCACTGAGACGCCTTTGTCTATTCCATAAGGGTCTCAACTCTTGCACTCACGGAGATGCCTTTGTCTATTCCATAAGGGTTTCAACTCTTGCACACATGGAAACTCCTTTGTCTATTCCATAAGGGTCTCAACACTTGCTTTCACAGAGATGCCTTTGTTTATTCTATAAGGGTCTCAACTCTTGCATTCACGGAGACGCCTTTGTTTATTCCATAAGGGTCTCAACTCTTGCACACACGGAGATGCCTTTGTCTATTCCATAAGGGTCTCAACACTTGCACTCACGGAGACGCCTTTGTCTATTCCATAAGGGTCTCAACTCTTGCATTCACGGAGACGCCTTTTTCTATTCCATAAGGGCCTCAACACTAGCATTCACGGAGACGCCTTTGTTTATTCCATAAGGGTCTCAACTCTTGCACACAAGGAGACGCCGTTGTCTATTCCATAAGGGTCTCAACATTAGCATTCACGGAGACGCCTTTGTTTATTCCATAAGGGTCTCAACTCTTGCACCCACGGAGACAACTTTGTCTATTCCATAAGGGTCTCAAATCTTGCACACACGGAGATGCCGTTGTCTATTCCATAAGGGTCTCAACTCTTGCATTCACAGAGACGCCTTGTCTATTCCATAAGGGTCTCAACACTGGCATTCACGGAGATGCCTTTGTTTATTCCATAAGGGTCTCAACTCTTGCACACAAGGAGACGCCTTTGTCTATTCAATAAGGGTCTCAACAGTTGCATTTACGGAGACGCCTTTGTTTATTCCATAAGGGTCTCAACTCTTGCACACACGGAGATGCCTTTGTCTATTCCATAAGGGTCTCAACACTTGCATCCACGGAGACGCCTTTGTCTATTCCATAAGGGTCTCAACTCTTGCATTCATGGAGATGCCTTTGTTTATTCCATAAGGGTCTCAACTCTTGCACACAAGGAGACGCCTTTGTCTATTCAATAAAGGTCTCAACAGTTGCATTTACGGAGACGCCTTTGTTTATTCCATAAGGGTCTCAACTCTTGCACACACGGAGACGCCTTTGTCTATTCCATAAGGGTCTCAACACTTGCATCCACGGAGACGCCTTTGTCTATTCCATAAGGGTCTCAACTCTTGCATTCATGGAGATGCCTTTGTTTATTCCATAAGGGTCTCAACACTTGCACCCATGGAGACACCTTTGTCTATTCCATAAGGGTCTCAACTCTTGCACACACGGAGATGCCTTTGTCTATTCCATAAGGGTCTCAACACTTGCACTCACGGAGACGCCTTTGTCTATTCCATAAGGGTCTCAACTCTTGCATTCACGGAGACGCCTTTGTCTATTCCATACGGGTCTTAACTCTTGCATTCACGGAGACGCCTTTATTTATTCCTTAAGGGTCTCAACTCTTGCACACACAGAGACGCCTTTGTCTATTCCATAAGGGTCTCAACACTTGCATTCACGGACACGCCTTAGTCTGTTCCATAAGGGTCTCAACTCTTGCACACACGGAGACACCTTTGTCTATTCCATAAGGGTCTCAACACTTGCATTCACGGAGATGCCTTTGTTTATTCCATAAGGGTCTCAACTCCTGCACACACGGAGGTGCCTTTGTCTATTCCATAAGGGTTTCAACTCTTGCATTCACGGAGACGCCTTTGTCTATTCCACAAGTGTCTCAACTCTTGCATTCACGGAGACACTTTGTTTATTCCATAAGGGTCTCAACTCTTGCACACACAGAGATGCCTTTGTGTTTTCCATAAGGGTCTCAACACTTGCATTCACTGAGACGCCTTTGTCTATTCCATAAGGGTCTCAACTCTTGCACTCACGGAGAGGCCTTTGTCTATTCCATAAGGGTTTCAACTCTTGCACACATGGAAACTCCTTTGTCTATTCCATAAGGGTCTCAACACTTGCTTTCACAGAGATGCCTTTGTTTATTCTATAAGGGTCTCAACTCTTGCATTCACGGAGACGCCTTTGTTTATTCCATAAGGGTCTCAACTCTTGCACACACGGAGATGCCTTTGTCTATTCCATAAGGGTCTCAACACTTGCACTCACGGAGACGCCTTTGTCTATTCCATAAGGGTCTCAACTCTTGCATTCACGGAGACGCCTTTTTCTATTCCATAAGGGCCTCAACACTAGCATTCACGGAGACGCCTTTGTTTATTCCATAAGGGTCTCAACTCTTGCACACAAGGAGACGCCGTTGTCTATTCCATAAGGGTCTCAACATTAGCATTCACGGAGACGCCTTTGTTTATTCCATAAGGGTCTCAACTCTTGCACCCACGGAGACAACTTTGTCTATTCCATAAGGGTCTCAAATCTTGCACACACGGAGATGCCTTTGTCTATTCCATAAGGGTCTCAATACTTGCACTCACGGAGACGCCGTTGTCTATTCCATAAGGGTCTCAACTCTTGTATTCACGGAGACGCCTTTGTCTATTCCATAAGGGTGTCAACACTGGCATTCACGGAGATGCCTTTGTTTATTCCATAAGGGTCTCAACTCTTGCACACAAGGAGACGCCTTTGTCTATTCAATAAGGGTCTCAACTGTTGCATTTACGGAGACGCCTTTGTTTATTCCATAAGGGTCTCAACTCTTGCACACACGGAGACGCCTTTGTCTATTCCATAAGGGTCTCAACACTTGCATCCACAGAGACGCCTTTGTCTATTCCATAAGGGTCTCAACTCTTGCATTCATGGAGATGCCTTTGTTTATTCCATAAGGGTCTCAACACTTGCACCCATGGAGACACCTTTGTCTATTCCATAAGGGTCTCAACTCTTGCACACACGGAGATGCCTTTGTCTATTCCATAAGGGTCTCAACACTTGCACTCACGGAGACGCCTTTGTCTATTCCATAAGGGTCTCAACTCTTGCATTCACGGAGACGCCTTTGTCTATTCCATAAGGGTCTTAACTCTTGCATTCACTGAGACGCCTTTGTTTATTCCTTAAGGGTCTCAACTCTTGCACACACAGAGACGCCTTTGTCTATTCCATAAGGGTCTCAACACTTGCATTCACGGACACGCCTTAGTCTGTTCCATAAGGGTCTCAACTCTTGCACACACGGAGACACCTTTGTCTATTCCATAAGGGTCTCAACACTTGCATTCACGGAGATGCCTTTGTCTATTCCATAAGGGTCTCAACTCTTGCATTCACGGAGATGCCTTTGTTTATTCCATAAGGGTCTCAACTCCTGCACACACGGAGGTGCCTTTGTCTATTCCAGAAGGGTCTCAACACTTGTATCCACGGAGACGCCTTTGTCTATTCCATAAGGGTCTCAACTCTTGCATTCACGGAGACGCTTTGTTTATTCCATAAGGGTCTCAACTCTTGCACACACGGAGATGCCTTTGTGTATTCCATAAGGGTCTCAACACTTGCATTCACGGAGACGCCTTTGTCTATTCCATAAGGGTCTCAACTCTTGCACTCACGGAGATGCCTTTGTCTATTCCATAAGGGTCTCAACTCTTGCACACATGGAGACTCCTTTGTCTATTCCATAAGGGTCTCAACACTAGCATTCACGGAGACGCCTTTGTTTATTCCATAAAGGTCTCAACTCTTGCATTTACGGAGACGCCTTTGTTTATTCCATAAGGGTCTCAACTCTTGCACACACGGAGGCGTCTTTGTCTATTCCATAAGGGTCTCAACACTTGCATCCACGGAGACGCCTTTGTCTATTCCATAAGGGTCTGAACTCTTGCATTCATGGAGATGCCTTTGTTTATTCCATAAGGGTCTCAACACTTGCACCCACGGAGACACCTTTGTCTATTCCATAAGGGTCTCAACTCTTGCACACACGGAGATGCCTTTGTCTATTCCATAAGGGTCTCAACACTTGCACTCACGGAGATGCCTTTGTCTATTCCATAAGGGTCTCAACACTTGCATTCACGGAGTCGCCTTTGTCTATTCCATAAGGGTCTCAACTCTTGCATTCACGGAGACGCCTTTGTTTATTCCTTAAGGGTCTCAACTCTTGCACACACAGAGACGCCTTTGTCTATTCCATAAGGGTCTCAACACTTGCATTCACGGACACGCCTTAGTCTGTTCCATAAGGGTCTCAACTCTTGCACACATGGAGACACCTTTGTCTATTCCATAAGGGTCTCAACACTTGCATTCACAGAGACGCCTTTGTCCATTCCATAAGGGTCTCAACTCTTGCATTCACGGAGACGCCTTTGTTTATTCCATAAGGGTCTCAACTCCTGCACACACGGAGATGCCTTTGTCTATTCCATAAGGGTCTCAACACTTGTATCCACGGAGACGCCTTTGTCTATTCCATAAGGGTCTCAACTCTTGCATTCACGGAGACGCTTTGTTTATTCCATAAGGGTCTGAACTCTTGCACACACGGACATTCCTTTGTGTATTCCATAAGGGTCTCAACACTTGCATTCATGGAGACGCCTTTGTCTATTCCATAATGGTCTCAACTCTTGCACACACGGAGACTCCTTTTTCTATTCCATAAGGGTCTCAACACTTGCTTTCACAGAAATGCCTTTGTTTATTCTATAAATGTCTCAACTCTTGCATTCACGGAGACGCCTTTGTTTATTCCATAAGGGTCTCAACTCTTGCACACACGGAGACGCCTTTGTTTATTCCATAAGGGTCTCAACTCTTGCATCCACTAAGAAACCTTTGTTTATTCCAAAAGGGTCTCAACACTTGCATTCACGGAGACGCCTTTGTCTAAATGTATAATTGAATGTTAATGCTTTTATGAACAAGTATATACATACATGCTTAACCATTTTTCCTTTTCAGATCTCTTTCCCTGCTGTTCCTTATCCTAATTCTTTTCCCCCTGACTGGCTTCACCATAACTTTGTGCTATAATAGCTTTCTGAGTTGGTGACGTCGGAAGGTGGGCCAGTTGTTCAGCGGCGTGCAGATCCCGAATAAAGGACACTGTGACAGAATAGTGAGCCCACAAGTTTATACTTTCCTCTCGGTCTGTACATCGGCTGATCAAGATGGCCAGCTCAAAATACCTTCATACAGGTAATTTATCAAGTGTAAAGTGATCTAACTGAATCATTTTTTTTTTTTCCTCAGACAATTTGGTTGATAAGGTTCAGTGTTTCCTCACACAGGTGGAATCGCATTTTACTTGTTGTCCCTGTGCTTTTCCGGACCCATAATCTAGAATTGTATTCTTCTTATCATACCGGACTAGTGATGCCGCTATTTGGACAGTTCCTTTAGTGAAAACAAAGAATTACTAGGATTACGTCAAGGAAACAAAGACTTGATAACGTGTTTATCACATTTCAATCAGAAACCACTTGGCCAGAGGAAACACTAAAGAGCCCAAGAAAAAATAAGGGGGATCTCTTGGGCAAATTGACAATCCTTTCAGTCTGTTCTTGCACAAATCGCCATACCAAATATTTTCGAATCCTAGAACAACAAACTGTACAGATTTTAATAGAGTCAGGAACAATAAAAAAAATTGTGGATCAACAAACAGCACTAAATTCACAGATACCCAGTATAAAGAAAAAGGTCCCTGAAATTGGTCATGCAGTTGATGGTAATGAATTGGCAGGAGGCCTTGTAACTATGCAAACCTCACGATACCTTCACAATAATTTGTAAATGTTAGAAATGGGGTCTTTGGTTGACAGTCAGGTTACCTCCTGTTCATGCAAGGACCCTCACTCTAGTCAGGGTAAAAGAGAATCACCCTCAGCTAACCCCTGCTTACCCCCTTGGTAGCTTGAAGTGCTAGGTGTAAAGTATTTGTACCAACACACACAGTAACTTAATGAAAACACTACGAAATGACACAACACAGGTTTAGAAAAATAGGAAATATTTATCTAAACAAAACAAAACCAAAACGACAAAAATCCATCACACAGAAGTCAAGTTATCAAAAAAAAATCAAAAAGAGTCTTTAAGTAGTTTTAAATACAAACTAGCACTGCTAGAGTGAAAATGTACCTGGTGCGCGTCAAAAATAACCCTGCACGGGCGGGTGTGCGTCAAAAATAACTCCGCATGGCGGTACGCGAGTCGAAAATCCAGCCGCACGATGATCCGAAAATCCCGCAGCGCAGGTTGTTATCTCCCAGCCTCAGTCAGCGATGCTGCGCGTTGTTTCTCCTGCTCCGTGCATCGATTTTTCGGTCGCATTTCCTGTGAGTGTTGTTTCTCAGCTGCGGAGCCGGTGGCGCGTCGTTTTTCTCAGCCGCAGATCGGATTTGCGTCAATCTTTTCTCCGCACGGCGCTCTGTGCGTGGATTTTCTTGTCTTTAGGCTGCCAGCTTCTCCTTTCAGGGTCCCAGGAACTGGATGAGCACCCAGGGCAGAATAGGAGTCTCTCCAGAGACTCCAGGTGCTGGCAGAGAGAAGTCTTTGCTGTCCCTGAGACTTCAAACAACACGAGGCAAGCACTAGATCAAGCCCTTGGAGATTTCTTCTCAAGATGGAAGGCACACAAAGTCCAGTCTTTGCCCTCTTACTCTGGCAGAAGCAGCAACTGCAGGGTAGCTCCACAAAGCACAGTCACAGGCAGGGCAGCTCTTCTTCCTCAGCTATTCAGTTCTTCTCCAGGCAGAGGTTCCTCTTGGTTCCAGAAGTGTTTCTAAAGTCTGTGGTTTTGGGTGCCCTTCTTATACCCAATTTCTCCTTTGAAGTAGGCCTACTTCAAAGTAAAGTCTCTTTGGAATGTGAAATCCTGCCTTGCCCAGGCCAGGCCCCAGACACTCACCAGGGGGTTGGAGACTGCATTGTGTGAGGGCAGGCACCGCCATTTCAGGTGTGAATGACCACTCCTCCCCTCCCTCCTAGCACAGATGGCTCAGTATTCAGACGGATTTCTGTTAATCGGCTTGTGGAAGACCATCATTTTTCTGTACAGATTCCTGGGGGCGCAGTTTGTGGCTTAATAGTCGGGCCCTTCCTTCTTCAGCTTCTTGTAGTCTTGAGCTACACCTCAGCTCCCTTTGTGTCACTGTCTAGTGTGAGGTGCAACTAGCCCAACTGTCAAACTGACCCAGACAGGGAATCCACAAACAAGCAGAGTCACAGAAATGGTATAAGCAAGAAAATGCTCACTTTCTAAAAGTGGCATTTTCAAACACACAATCTTAAAATCAACTTTACTAAAAGATGTATTTTTAAATTGTGAGCTCAGAGACCCCAAACTCCACATGTCCATCCGCTCCCAAAGGAAATCTACACTTTAATCAGATTTAAAGGTAGCCCCCATGTTAACCTATGAGAGGGACAGGCCTTGCAGCAGTGAAAACTAATTTAGCAATATTTTGTTGTCAGGACATATAAAACACATTACTATGGGGGCGACCGCCAGGAGGCCGCCCGCCAACCCAGCGGGAAACCCCACCCTACGAGGAAGCCGGCTCCGAATGGAGCCGGCGGAGTGGGTATGTGCGACAGGTGCAGTTTGCACCCGTCGCGTATTTCAGTGTCTGCATTGCAGACACTGAAATACACAGTGGGGCCCTCTTACTGGGGCCCCTGCAGTGCCCATGCCATTGGCATGGGCACCGCCGCGGGGCCCCCAGGGGCCCCGCGGCACCCCCTACCGCCATCCTGTTCCTGGCGGGCGAACCGCCAGGAACAGGATGGCGGTAGGGGGTGTCAGAATCCCCCATGGCGGCGCAGCTATTCCAAGGGCAGCGGAAAACCGGCGGGAGACCGCCGGTTTTCCTTGTCTGACCGCGGCCAAACCGCCGCGGTCAGAATGCCCGGCGGGGCACCGCCAGCCTGTTGGCGGTGCTCCCGCATCCCCGGACCGCCGGGGTCGGAATGACCCCCTATATGTCCTACCTTAACCATACACTGCACCCTGCCATTGGGGCTACCTAGGGCCTACCTTAGGGGTGTCTTACATGTAAGAAAAGGGAAGATTTAGGCCTGGCAAGTGGGTACACTTGCCAAGTCGAATTTACACTTAGAACTGCACACACAGACACTGCAGTGGCAGGTCTGAGACATGATTAGAGCTACTTATGTGGGTGGCACAACCAGTGCTGCAGGCCCACTAGTATCATTTGATTTACAGGCCCTGGGCACCTTTAGTGCACTGTACTAGGGACTTACTAATAAATCAAATATGCCAATCATGGATAAACCAATCACATACACATTTTGTAAAGGAGCACTTGCACTTTAGCACTGGTTAGAAGTGGTAAAGTGCCCAGAGTACCAAAAACAGTAAAATCAGAGTTCAGCACACATCAACAACAGAGGCAAAAAGTTAAGGGAGACCACGCCAAGGATGAAAAGTCTAACACGTGTCCCCCCCAGCTGAAAGTGGGGAGCAACTACCCAACCTCATGGGAGTTCTCATCACTAAGGCGGAAGAACCTGGACAGACCATCAGCATTGGCGTGCTCTGTACCAGGACCGTGTTCCACCGTAAAGTCCATCCCCTGTAGGGAAATGGACCACCTCAACAATTTTGTATTCTCACCCCTCATCTGCATTAACCATCTGAGGGGCCTGTGGTCGGTCTGAACTCGGAAGTGAGTCCCAAACAAGTAGGGTCTTAACTTCTTCAGTGCCCAGACCACAGCAAATGCTTCACGTTCTATGGCACTCCACCTATCCACCAATCGGGCGTGGTTGACAAGTTGAGTTTGAGTCAAATTGTATGTGTGAAACCTTCGATGGAGATTTGGCAAGTTCTAAAGTACACTAGGACGAACCATTGACAAGTCGAGAGTAGGATTTGCGGGTCAAATTCTGCTTGCGTATGCGGGGACTGAGAAAGAGAGAGTAGCGGCTGAGGCTTCAATTGAAATCTCTGTAAAGTTCTGAAGCAAATGTATTACCCTTCCTGTAGTAAACCGGCAGATTTGTGTTGTTGTTTAAGGTGCTTGGAGTAATTTTGCATTAGTTTTGTGTGAATCCAGTGAGGGGTGAACGAGCCGCAAGACTTTGTCAGCTGCAGTGTGTGAGTGTGACGTCAGTGGTGTCGCGCTGAGATAGGTCAGTTGTCGAGAGGGGTCGCGCACGGATTGGCTGCCGTCCGTGAGAGGCAATAGGTTGAGAAAGGTGGGTGAAGAGTGTCCTGGGAATTAAAGTCACTTTCTTATTAAATACAAATAAGAGAAAACGCAAAGATGAATTTTGTCAAGACTTTTAAGAGTGCTCTGAAAGGAGATGTATACATTATGGCAATTACTGAAGGGGAGCCTACACCGCCTGAAGGTACTCCAGCCTACATGGTTATGGAGGAAAAAGGTGTCGTGCCTTGTTTATGGATGAGACAGTGGCGCAAATTAACAGAGAAAGAGGGCTGTTTAGCGTTCCCAGAACATGGGACGTTCAATCCGAAGGTGCTAGAGAATTTAAGGTGGCTGTTAAGTACACAAAATCCACCTCCGAGGCCAGCTCAGTATGAGGCTTTAGCGATTTGGGATTTAAGGGCCCTTAAACATAGACAAGAAAGATTCGAGAGAAGATTGAAAAGAGCAGAAAAGTCTTATGCAGAAGCCAGGTGGTATAATGAGAACAAAATGTGGAGACAGGGAATAGTTGATGGATTACAATTATTCCCAGCAATAGCACAGGGAGAAGAGACACAGGGAAAGAAAGCCTCCTGTAAAACAGACAAGGATTCTAGTAAGCCTGAGGAAACTAAGAGATCTTGGGAAGAGGAAGACGATTCAGATGAGGAAGAGTTCATGGACCGATTATTACTGTAGCGACGAAATTGAGCTGAAACAGAAAAAGTTGAAAGAAAAAGTGATGGTGATGCAGATAAGGGCTGCACAGGCAGGAATACAGGGAAATGGAGTCCAACAGATGATACAGCAGCAATCGCAAATGAATGGTGTGTTTCAGGCGCAACCAAGAGGTCGAGGTCGAGGTTTTATGAATGGCGGTCCAGATTTAAATACTGTTGTGGTCCAAAATGATGCGCAAGGGATGAAAAAGATGTCACCATGTCACGCGTGCGGGGGCGTGGGGCATTGGAAACGGGAGTGCACGAATGTGGTGCAGGATGGTGTCGTTCAACAAAGCACTAATGTCGGTACATTCCAAAACATGAGGGGACTGAAAATGAGCAACCAAAACTTGAATTTTCAAAATAACACGGTACAAATGCAAGGGGTTCAGCCCATGCAGTAGATACAAATGCCGCGCATTCAGCCAGCACAAATGCAACAAGTACAACAGCAGGTTCCCATGGTACCTAGACAGCAAATGCAATTACCAATGGCTCCAATGGGACAGCAGCAGGTGATGCTTCCTCAGCAGGTCGCAGGTCAGGTAATGAGTCAAAATAACAACGTACAACAATTCCCATTGCGAGGTGGAGATGGAATGAATGAGGAGTGGTCAGATGACAGCTCAGATAGCGAAGAGTGCAGGCTTGCAGTGACCTTAGAAGTAGATCAGAGGGGACCCTATGTAGAGGGAAGGGTAATGGGTCACAAGGTTTTGTTCCTGGTTGATACCGGAGCTACACGCTCTACAGTCAGAAGTGCAGAGGTTCCGAAATTACCACTTTCAGGGCGTACCATAAGGGTGGTCGGAGTAGCAAACCAGTACCTGACAAACCCGATTACAGATCCTGTACAGGTTGAGATTGGCAACTTCCAGGGACTACACAAGTTTGTAGTCTGTGATTCAAGTCCGGTATCCCTACTGGGAAGGGACTTACTGTGCAAGACAAAATGTTTGATTACATGTACCAATGATGGAATCGAAGTGCAAACAAACAGTGATAATGAAGGAGATGAGGGTCAGTTCTCAGAATTAGAGACAGGAATTACAAATGAGGATTACCCCTTGATTACATTGTTCCCGGTGCTTACCGTGATTGATCTACCTGCCGATCTACAAGGAACAGTGACAGAGAAAGTGAGGGATTTGTCAGGAAAGGAAGTTGGACTGATAAAAGGTGTGGAACCAGTTAAAGTACAGGTGAAGCCAACTGCAGTGTTTCCCCAGGTGCCACAATATCATATGGCACAAGACATTCTTATTGAAGTGTCACAAATAATTGCAGATTTTATGAAACAGGGAGTCCTGAAGGAAGTGTTGAGCAGCCCATGCAATTCACCGATAATGGGTCTGTAAAAGCCTTGTGGGAAGGTTCGAATTGTGCAGGATTTGAGGAAAATAAATGAGATTGTAGTAAAATGTTGCCCCATAGTACTGAATCCAGCGGTAATCATGTTCCAGGTTCTATGTGATGCTGAATGGTTCACCGTTGTAGACCTGTCACAAGCCTTCTTTTCAATACCTCTTCACGAGGACAGCCAGTTTTTTTTCAGTTTCAAATTCCTGGATAAGGTGTACAGTTGGCGCAGAATTCCACAAGGGTTTTCTGAGTCACCGTCCATTTTCAATCAGATATTGAAAAAGGATTTAGAATCCTTAGTACTGCCTTTTAATTCGACTTTAGTGCAGTACATTGATGATTTGCTGATTGCATCCAAGACAAGGGACAACTGTAAATATGACACAATTGCCTTACTGAATCATTTGGGAAAGAACGGACATAAGGTGTCACCCAAGAAGCTGCAGTACTGCCAGAAAGAGGTGAAATATCTAGGGCATTTGATTGAAAGAGGGTCCAGGAGAATATCGAAAGAAAGAATAACAGCCATTTTGCAAATGAACCCCCCAACAACGAAGAGAGATGTCAGGATGTTTTGGGAATGGTGGGCTACTGTCGCCAGTGGATACCCAACTTCTTGATTATATCAAAACCATTGATAAAGCTGCACGTTAAAGAGATCAAGGATGAGCTGTATACTATAGCTTTGTCCAAAGAAGAGCTTGAGGCATTCATGGAGCTAAGAGAGTGCATGTGCAGGGCACCAGCTTTAGGTATGCCTGATTACACGAAGCCTTTTCTACTGTTTTGTCATGAACGTGATGCTTGTTCTTTGTCTGTCTTGACACAGGTCCATGGAGGTGCAAATCGCCCTGTAGCATATTTTTCAGCTACCTTGGACCCCGTCGCAGCAGCCTTACCGGGTTGTTTGTGCGCAGTTGCAGCAGTTGGTCAGAGCCTTCCGCAGTGTGAAGGCATAGTCAAGGGATACCCCCTAGCAGTAATGGTTCTGCATTCAGTTGAAATTTTGTTGACTCGTACCAAATATGAGACAATCATACTGGGGTCACCTAATGTTTCCCTGAAACGATGTACTGTGTTGAACCCGGCAACTTTACTTCCTGCTGAAAATATAGAAGTTAACAATGGGGAAGAAGTTGAGCATGACTGTCTTGAGGTAACGGAATTATGTACCAAGCCACGACCAGATATTCAAGACACACAGCTGAAAGAAAATGACTGCATTATGTTTGTTGATGGGTCCTGTTTGAGAGACTCCATCGGAACACTGAGAGCTGGTTACGCTGTATGTAACATAGCTGGTATCATCGAAGCCTCCTGGCTCAAGAGAGTATTTTCTGCACAAGTGGCAGAGTTGATTGCCCTTACCAAGGCTTGCCACGCAGCTGTAAATCTGAGGGTCACTATCTATACTGACAGGTGATACGGATTTGGAATTGTACATGATTTTGGCCAATTGTGGTCGCAAAGCGGTTTTATGACCTCTTCTGGTTCTCCTGTGAAAAATGTTGAACAAATCAAAGACTTGTTACATGCGATTCAGTTACCTCTTGAAATTGCTGTGGTAAAATGCAATGCTCACGTTAAATCACAAGACTTTCGCAGTCATTCTGACCGCCTGGCGGTCACCGCCATTTGGCCGCTCCGCGGTCAAAAGACCGCGGAGGCCAATCTGACTTTCCTGCTGGGCCGGCGGGCGCCCGACAAGGGAGCGCCCGCCGGCCCAGCGGGAAAGGCCCTGCAACATTGAAGCCGGCTCCGAATGGAGCCGGCTGTGTTGCAGGGGTGCGACGGGTGCAGTTGCACCCGTCGCGATTTTCACTGTCTGCAATGCAGACAGTGAAAATCTTGCTGGGGCCCTGTTAGGGCGAGTGGCATGGGCAGTGCAGGGGCCCCCAGGGGCCCCACGACACCCGTTCCCGCCATCCTGTTTCTGGCGGTGAAAACCGCCAGAAACAGGCTGGCGGGAAGGGGGTCGGAATCCCGGGAAACCGCCGGACCCGGCTGGGCGACCGCGGCTTTACAGCCGCGGTCGGAATGCCAAATGAAGCACCGCCAGCCTGTTGGCGGTGCTTCCGGCGACCTCCACCCTGGCGGTCATAGACCGCCAGGGTTGGAATGAGGCCCTTTGTGTCCATGGGGAACGGCTATGCAGATCAAGTCGCAAGGTTTTGCGCATTGAACTGTATATCGTTCAAGGATCAGTGGGAGTTGTTACCACAAACCGAAAATGACACATGCTTGAACCTTGCATTAAGGGTAGTCGACACCCTAGACGAGCTAAAGACACTACAGGGTCATGCTAGTAAAGAGGAAAAACGTTCCTGGCAAAGAAGGCAGTGTGTACAGAGTGCTGACGACTTGTGGGTCTCAGAGGAGGGGAAATTAGTTTTGCCAAACAGTCTTCTATCACAATTTGCTAGGCTATACCATGGACAGGCTCATCTTGGAAGGGATGCAATGATCAGGTCATTCAAAATCGATTGGTTCAACCCAAAGTTCAGACATGCTGCAGAGGTTACCTGTCACAGGTGCATCATCTGTCAACAGATGAATGCGGGAAAAGGGACTGTGGTAACTGTGAGCCACATTGGGAGAGCTGGTGGTCCATTTAGCAAAATGCAAATGGATTTAATTGAAATGCCTGTTTGCGGAGGATTGAAATATGTGTTGGTGATTGTGTGTGTTTTCAGTCACTGGATTGAAGCCTACCCCACACATAGAAATGACAGTCTCACAGTTGCAAAGCTGCTGCTTAGGGAATTAATGCCCAGGTTCGGGTTTCCGGTCTCTATAGAATCAGATAGGGGCAGACACTTCAACAATGAGGTGATTAAACTCCTGTGTGCTGCATTAGACATCGAACAAAAGCTGCATTGTAGCTACCGCCCTGAAGCATCAGGACTAGTTGAGCAAATGAATGGTATCTTGAAATCGAGAATGGCAAAGATGTGCGCAGCTACCAATATGAAATGGCCAGATGCATTACTCTTAGTGCTGATGTCGATAAGAAACACCCCTGATAAGAAGACAGGACTATCACCCCATGAGATACTCATGGGCAGAGCTATGAGGTTACCCGCAGTACCTGCAAATGCTCTAGTGAATATCACGGATAATATGGTGTTGGACTACTACAAAGGTTTGGCTGATGTGATTCGCTCTTTCTCTCACCAGGTAGAAGCTAACACATTGCCACCGATTGGGGATCCAGGTCACCCTGCAAGCCGGTGACTGGGTGGTTGTCAAGAAGCACGTGAGAAAGTCGTGTTTGGAGCCGCGCTGGAAGGGGCCATATCAAGTAATCTTAACAACAACCACTGCTGTGAAATGTGCAGGCGTTTCGAATTGGATACATGCCAGTCACACAAAAAAGGTAACATGTCCAACTGAGACTGCAGGAGAGCCCACTGAGAACAGCCTAGTCCCTCAAAAGGTGAACGAGTTCGAGAGAGGTGACAGTGTGCCTATCTCAGTAGAGGCAGCCGGAGAACTAAATCAAGGAGAGGTTCTCCCAGAAGTAGACGGATACGGGTTAGAACTTGAACCCATTACAGATCAAGTAGAAGAAGAAGGGGAAATAGTAGAAAGAGACCAAAGTGTACCGGCATCCCCTGAACCAGTCGCAGGTCCATCAAGCGAATACACCATATTACAAGAGGAGGGTGCTGTTCAGCGTCCTGAAAAGACAAATCGGAAGAAGATGCACAAAGGTGATAACTGGCCAGAAAAATCGGTTGCGAGGGTAAGAAGCATACCAGGTGAAACAATAACAGAAGAGACTGATACATCCTGAATAGAAGTTCTAAGTGAAGGAGAATTGCAAGGTGAACGCAGATTAAAAAGAAAAAGAATCGCAATAGAAGGTATACAGGTCCTGAGTGGGCATATGCAACAACATCCGAATGGCAGCAAGAATTCCTAGCGTTCTGTTTTGATCGAGAAGTACTACGGTACTTGAAAGTAACTCAGAGGAAAGACTTTTTTTGACATTGAAATCTTGAAAACTAAAATAAGAGACTTATAAACTACCGGATGAGACACTGATAACCTGATTTGACTTTGAGAAACCTGATTATGACAAGCTGCTAACTTGATTTGACAAAAGGGGTCCTGGAGTGAATGAAAACACTGTAAATACACGCAGAGAGAGAGAAAAAAAAAAGAAGAAGAAGAAAATGTTTTATATCGTCCTCAAGTTGATTGTTATTCTGCTATTTGATTCTATATAGATATGGCTTATAATAGAGGTAGTAACAAGAAGGGTAAGTTGTGTGGTTGGTTAAGCCTTATAATAGATATTGTGTGTGCAGTCATAATTGTGGGAGTGATTGTGGGAATGCTGTGGTTAGATAAGAAAACAACTAACACTGTTTCAAGGCCCGAGACTACCACATTAACACCGTGGGAAAGATTTGAGCAGGAAGCAAGACACTTGCATGAGGGGACTAATTCAAAGGGGGAGCTTTCTACTAATGTCTTCTATCGCTTGCTGAATGAGTATGTTGAGACCATGGATGCAAAATACTGTTATGTGTGTACAAAGATTCCTTCATCAGTGCAAGAAGGGGTCACTTATCACAGTCTTCCGTTGACTTATGGAATAAGCTGTAACTTGCTACTAACACGATTCTATAATCAAGAGCATGTGCAATACTTTTATTCAAATCTGGATGTTGTGTTTTCTTTTGTGCCTGTGATTGAGTTTCTGAACAAGCTAGCTAAAGAGCAAAATATAAAAATAGTTAGAGGTTTCTTTGAACCAACGCTTACATTTGGAACAGCTTATGCACACCGCAACAATTTGACTTGTTTATTATCACCTGTAGAGAAAAGCTTCTTAGATCACACTGATGATAGACGCAAAGCATTAAAGGAAAGATCAGAAAAAGGGTTAGAAAAATGCACATATGCAAATGATTACCCTTACACTGCAATCAAGACACAAGGCAAATTAGCTATAGATGCATTACATGTAGGGAGGCTTTATATAGATAGGCCAAAATCCGAGCAGGACAATTTGTTTGTAGGAACAAGTGAATGCAGACATGTGTTTTTGTTTCAGAGTAAATGGACATTTATGTTGAATGGACAGGATCCAGCGATCCCTGGGATCTATGACATCTGTGGGCTTAATGCTTATTACTGTCTCCCTAAGGGATGGTATGGGACATATTATTTGGGAATAGTTTTCCCAAAGATTTACCAGATTGATGACTTAAATACCTAAAACGTCTGAATTACAACATACTAGACAGAAACGAGAATCAGTGGCGGCTGTCATTGGTGATATATTTGGAGTTATAATCCCTTCAGTAGGGGTTATCTTGAACTCCATGAAAATTCAAAAGTTGTCTACTATTGTGGATAACATGCTGACAAATTTTACAGGGGCAATACTCCTGATGGATACTGAACTTGCTGCGGAAAGAGCTATGACTCTTCAAAACCGGCTTGCTTTAGACACCCTTTTGGCAAAGAGTGGAGGGGTCTGCAAGATGCTCAACGAGCGTCATTGTTGCTCGTTCATTCCAGATAATAGTAAAAAGATTAGAAGTATGCTTACTAACCTAACTAGAGATAGTACAGATTTGAAGGAACCTGGAGTTTGGGAGAAATTTGGAAAGGGAATTGCCAGAGTAGGGAGATGGTTTACCAACATTTGGAATGGGGTACTTGCAAAAATACTAATGGGTCTATTAATTGTTCTGACCTGTCTATTAGGATTGTGAGGAGCATGCAAAATTAATGATAAAATTAAAAGAAATTGGACAAAAAGAACCAGGAGAAATGAAGAAAGTGAAAGAGAGAAGATGTTCAGTGAAATTTGGGAAAGTTCACATAATGGACAAGATGTTGAAATGCGCATCATGCGTAAAGTGAAAAATTAAAATGAAAGTTCAAAAGGGAAAGGTTTGTGTGATGACGAATGTCATCAGAGGAGGGACTGAGAGATCGTAGCTTACATAATCCATGTTAACATGAAACGTATATATATTAATGTGTAATGATGCCGCCTAGAAACTATAATAATATCGATTTTGCTTAAACGTGTACCTGAATTGTGACCACGGTGAGTGGCCACCAATGTATACGCAAACTAATAATGATGAATAAAATGTTTATGTTATGTTCAATTAAGCTTATATTAACATTCGCATTACTGAATCTGTATTGAAAATCCTCATAAGCCTTAAATTAGCGTGAGCTGCAGATTAGCTGCTCGGCTCTCATATAAAATGCATTTCTCTGTTTTCCAGTGTGCTGACTCACAAGGGGCCATGACCCCACAATGTTCTTTTTCTTCTAGCTTGGAAGATGAATGTAACCATGTTAAATCCATTCCCAGGCGCATTTTCGGTGCCCTGGAATAATTGTTATAAATGAATTGAAACAAGTGTAGATTAATGTAATGTACAAGGTAATTTAAACCGAGACGACGAAGAACTGCTGACCAAAAGATGTACAAAGAATTGCCAAGAAAATGAAGTAACGCGGGATGTGCCACCTCTAAAGACGTCAATTATGAAGACCAATCAAAAGCTTGTAAATAATATAGGGTGAAGATTTGGGATTACCTAATGTGATATACGATAGGTTAAAGATAATGGGGTATGGCAAATGTCTAATAGAATTTTGGGGGAATGTACTACGAAAAAGGGATAAAAACCCATTTCACAGAGGGGTCATTAGAATTAGGTAGGGAATGCTATTGATTTTATCCAGAAACTCTGTCACTCTGTTCGGTGACTTTGAGACTTATTAAAACCATCCTCACCCATAGACTGCTCATTTACACTTTTCCTCCTTATGAGGGAAGTGCCCCCTATGCCCTTTAGTTGAGTCCTGACTGATGGCGTTTTGACTGATGTCCTGAAGAAGAAGACTGATCCTGTGTGCTGACCAAATCTTTGGAGGGTAATTATGACAATGCTTTTGTGATTTGTTAGTTTGCTTTTCCTTTCTAGGTACCAACTGCTTGCTTTTGACAGAGACCTTAGCTAGATGTTTTCCAAATTGGTGTTCTAAATTGTTTTGCATGAAGCCCAACATGCGAATGCTAATCAGTGGTTAGGACAGGTGTTCACTGAAACTGACGCAAAAAGACAAATGACTGACATTATGCCTTGTTGTATCGACACGTTATTTGCACTCTGCCAAGTTTGATCTATGTTCACGCCGTGCTATGTTCTAATGTTTGTGATTCTTGCCTTATTGAAATCTTATCAAAGTTGCCATATCATGACTATGCAGTTGTGTTTCTTGGCTTTGAGGTTATCGCACTTAATCTTAGATTGTAACTAATAGGGAATAAAACTCATAAAATTCTATTAACTGGTGTGGTTATTCATGGCTGGAAGGTCATGGTTGCGTCGTCAATTTGATTATTGACTTTGACTAAAGTGAAATGTATTGTTGTGATAAATATTGATGACATTATTGATATATTGATCGATATATTGATTAGCTATCTCGTCCTACGGTGTCTCTCAACTGGGTCAAAAGATTCATTGGCCTAAAACGAGTCCTAATGTGTAATAAATTAACATAAAGGGACGTGTTTACAGTTCCATGCACTCTCGGGGCTCCTTAGGGGCCCCCCAGTATTGCCATTACAGCCTTCTGAGGGTTTCCAGGCAGCCCAAGCTGCTGCCACCTCCCAGACAGGTTTCTGCCCTCCTGTTGCTTGAGAAGCTCAAGCCCAGGAGGGCAGAACAAAGAATTTCCTTTGGGAGAGGGGTGTTCCACCCTCTCCCTTTGGAAATAGGTGTTACAGGCTTGGGAGGGGGGAGCCTCCCCAAGCCACTGGAAATGCTTTGAAGGGCACATTTGGTGCCCTCCTTGTATAAACCAGTCTACACCGGTTCAGGGACCCACAGTCTCTGCTCTGGCGTGAAACTGGACAAAGAAAACTCTGGGAGCATTTGAGTGGCCAGTGCCAGCAGGTGACGTCAGAGCCTCCTCCTGATAGGTGGTCACCCAGGTAGGTGGCCAATCCCCCTTTAGGGCTATTTAGGGTCCCTCCTTTGGGTGGTTCCTTAGATTCGAATTGCAAGACTCCAGCAGGAATCCTCTGCAACCTCCACTTCGACTTCTGACCGAAGAAACTGCATTTGGACTCTTCAGGACCCCACAAGCTGCAACAAAGTAGCAACACGCCTTCTGCAGCATTGTATCTCCGGCTCCTTCCAGCCACTGCAACATTTCCCCAGTCGTGCATCCTCTGAGGGCAGCCCGTCTTCATCCTGCATCAGAAGAAAGAAGGAATCTCACTTGTAGTGAAAGAGTCATTCCCTGCTTCTGGCGACACCAACTACAATGACGACTGGCTGCGTGGATCCCCTCTCCTGCTGAGTTGCATGGATCCTGCATCACAGGTGGTGGATTGAAGTGGTTCCAACAATCCTTTCTTCCAGCTCTCCAACTTGGATGAAGGTAAGTCCTTGCTTGCCGATGCAGGACAGTACCCCCATGCACCCCATCCTTTGCAGCTGCCAAGGCTTGTTGGCATCCTTCCTCCAAGATCTTCAGGCATCTTGAAGCTTCAGCCCCCAGCACTCCTTCCTGCAATGCACAGCTCCCTGAGTGGTTCTCCGGCGGCGTGGGAGCCTTTCTCATAGTGTTGCATGTGCCTCTTCTGCGACTCTGCGACTCCTGTCCCCATCCTGTGGGACTCCTGTGGGTGGTGCCTGGGCTTCTGTGGGCTCTCTATATTACTGAGGCCCCCCTCTGGCTCCACCTCCTGGGTAGAGTCCACCTGGTCCTTCCTTGTCCCCAGCAACCCCATTTTCTGCTAATGCAAGTTTTGCATGTGCCAAGGCTTGTTGGCGGAACCGGAAGACGCAAAGCCGACTGCAATCCTCCTTCTAACCCCAGTTAGGGTTTGTCGTCTAGCAGATGTGTGTAAGCAATCCCTCTCAACAGAAGTCGAAACAATGGCAAACTGGATGAAGAGGAAACAGTTTGGTGAGATATCACCTGCATCCTTCAGGAACCTGACTTCATCTTCTTGGGTGCAGTGCTGACTCTTCTTCTTCACCAGTGGTTCATCTTCTGCACCTTCTTCCTGGTGGGTAGGGGCTCCTGCCCTTCCTGGACTCTTCTGTGCTTTTTGGACTTGGTTCTCTTCTTCCACAGGTCTTCTTGTCCAGGAATTCACTGTTGGTGTCTGGCAGTCTCTTTTGGGTTTTGCAATATTCTTCTTTACTTCTCTGTGTGTGTTCTGGGAAAATTACTGTGATTTACTCCTGTTTTCCTGCTCGCTAGGGTGGGTTGTGGTACTCACCTTTGGGCTTTTCTAGTACTCCCAGCTCCCCTCTACATACTACACCAGGTGGGGTCTGACTTTCGCATTTCACTTTCTTAACATATGATTTGTGCTCCCCAAGGCCCATTTCTTCCTATTGTGATTTTCACTAATTGCACTGTTTTCTAACTGTTTTATACCTATTTCTGCAAACTAGTGAATATAATTTGTGTATTACTTACCTCCTAAGGGAGTATAGGGGGTGATTCTGACCCCGGCGGTCACGGACCGCCGGGGCCAGGGTCTGCGGGAGCACCGCCAACAGGCTGGCGGTGCCCCGCAGGTCATTCTGAAAGCGGCGGTTTGGCCGCGGTCAGAAAGGGAAAACCGGCGGTCTCCCACCGGTTTTCCGCTGCCCTATTGAATTCTCCATGGCGGCGCAGCTTGCTGCGCCGCCATGGGGATTCTGACACCCCATACCGCCATCCTGTTCCTGGCGGTTCTCCTGCTAGGAACAGGATGGTGGTATGGGGTGTCGAGGGGCCCCCGTAAGAGGGCCCCAAAAAGAATTTCAGTGTCTGCTTTGCAGACACTGAAATTCGCGACGGGTGCAACTGCACCCGTCGCACCTTCCCACTCCGCCGGCTCAATTCTGAGCCGGCGTCCTCGTGGGAAGGGTTTTTGCACTGGGCTGGCGGGCGGCCTTTTGGCGGTCGCCCGCCAGCCCAGTGCAAAAGCCAAAATACCCTCAGCGGTCTTTCGACCGCGGAGCGGTATTTTGGAGGGGGGAAGTCTGGCGGGCAGCCTCCGCCGCCCGCCAGACTCAGAATGACCCCCATAGTCTCTATGGTATTTTTGGTATTTGTGTCGCCAAAATAAAGTACCTTTTCTCCATGTTTTCTTTTATCTGTGCAAGTACTAAGTGTGACTACAGTGGTATTGCATGAGGTTTGTATGTCTCCTAGATAAGCCTTGGCTGCTCATCCACAGCTACCTATAGAGAGCCTGGCTTCTAGACACTGACTACACTATACTAATAAGAGATACCTAGACCCGGTGTAAGTACCATAGGTACCACCCACACACCAGGCCAGCCTCCTACAGGGCAGGTGCTGCTTGAGTCCTTGGGGTGTTTAGTAGATTTCCACCATTTAAAAAAATATGTTTTAAATTTAAAATTTGTTTTGTTTTAAATTTGTTATTTTATCGAGTTTGTATTGAAAAGCTGAACGTACACCACAAAAACTTTGATTCCTCCAGTAATTGGTTAAAGACATCTAAACGGTTGAAATCACCCAGACAACAAAAGAAATTAAAAAAGCCAGGAGTCATTTGAAGGGGGAAGGAAGGTCCCCAGTTAGGGTTTGTCGTCTAGCAGATGTGTGTAGGTAATCCCTCTCAACAGAAGTCGAAACAATGGCAAACTGGATGAAGAGGAAACAGTTTGGTGTTGGGGTAACCTTGGGGATCAGCAACAAATTAGTAAGTTGAAGTGAAAACAGTACCAAGGAGTGTGGTGTATCCTACCCGGAGCTCAAACCTAAATAATTTTGGGAAGGAAGCTGTGACAGAGGCTGCGGTGGAGGACCTCCTCCTAGAGGGAGGGGAAAGAAACCTGTCCACTCATTTGCATGTATTGTAGCAATGGATCTTCCCAGCGTATGGCCCGAATCTCTGTTTCTAGTGTATAGGTTTGTGAGGAAGGCCTGCACCCCACAACAAGGAGTTCATGAGGAGGAGGAGCTCTCAGCCTGTTCGTCTACTGACGACAGCAACTGTTCCAGCACTGAGGCTATCGGACAGCGACAGAGACCCCTGCCCCTTTCTCTGTGTAAGGCAGTCGCCTCCACCCCAGCCCGCCAAACTCCTGCAGCCCTCCAGGTTGTGCTACTGGGAGGTAACAGTCTTCCATTTCAGTGTAATTGACTGTTTTGCGGGTGCTAGGGCAAGATCAATAAAGTGAGATGCCGTCTTACGTCACTTCGATTGTTTATAGATGCTCAGAGCTCCAGACTCCCATGTGTCCAATTGGGTAATCCTGTGGTCGCAGAGATTTTCTTGGTGACATCTTCCAGGACAGCTGGAGGCGGGTACAGTCCCACAGCACATGTTTGGGATCTGCCACCGAACATGTACAGAGGGTGCAAGTGCCAGGGGCTTTCAGACACATATCATGGATGTGCTGGGCCAAAAGATAGGATCTATGAAGCCGCTAGAACTGTTAAAGCTGCAGGTGCGCATTGCAGGAGATCCTACAAACCCTAGGGCTCTTGCCCATTGCTTCTCATGAAGGGCCTCCCAGATGTTGTAGCTAGATCTGAGTGTGAGTGACCATCACCCATGTGATCCAGGTAACAAGTTGCCCCAGTACCAAATGTATGTAAGCATTCAATAAGGATGTGTATAGCTGGCTTGGTGTCCTACCTGTCAGCGACCCCTTAGGAGAGTAGGAAGAAGACCATAACTCAGGAACCGACTTGTGTGGAGGCCGTATTGGTCCACTAGTTCCTTAAAGAATAGTAATTCACTGTCTTGGTATAGGTGGCACAGGGCCGTGAGTCCAGCTAGGTCTCACGGTCGCAGATCTCATCTGGAGAGGCTGCCAGACCCTTGAGGGAGGCCCAGGAGTGGGATGGTGGATGCACTGGGGGAAGAAACTAAGTGAGCCAATTCCCCTTGGGCAGACACTGCAAGGCTACTTGCAACAGAAAGTCCAGGTCGGACCCTGGCAGTGTAAAGGCCAGAATAGTCTTCCGATCGAGCGAGAAGTCAAGCACTCAGGTGTCATCTAACAAACACCCTGTCAGCCAATGACAACCCATTGCAGCTGCGGGGGGGAAAATGTAATTGAATGTGAGGAGCCCCTAGGTCCGTGGACATTGACAGTGCTATTAGACGAATGCAGTTATGCAGATGAGGTCACCAAGCAACTTCCCTGAAAACAGCCAGACGGGACCCCACTGGGAGGACTGTGAAGTGATAAATTAGCCATGGGAGCATCACCATCTTTGAAAATCTGACTCGGTGTGGAATATCCTAGCCTAAAATTAGCAGAAGGACATGTCTTCCCAGTGTACCAGGCCCTCTCCAGGTCCAGCTGGGATGGAGCCAAGGTGGGACTAGAGGGAACAAGCAGGACTTGGCGCCAGTCCATCAAAAACCCCGAGAGTGGCCCAAACTGTGCTAGAAGTCGTGCACATTTTTAATACAAAACAGAACATTGTATGTATATAGAGAGATAGCGTGTCTTATCCAGTAGGGGACTACCCCAAACCCTCTCTGAGTGGCCAGCATGAGTCGCAGGGAGCTCATTGCTAAGGGAATGAGAAGCGGGGAAAGAGGGCACCCCTGCCTAGTTTCTCTACCTACCTGCATAGATTGTGAAATTAGGTCCCCAGATCAAACTCTTACTGTCAGATCCGAGTAGAACAGATAGATCAGTTTTTCAGTTGATTTCCTCTGTAGAGTATTATTACTGCATGCTTTAATTGATTGGTAGCTAGTCTATATGAGCAATACAATCCGGTAAACCATGGCACAAACTAGTACTGAGCTGAAATCATTGAGCCATTATCAATGCAGGTTGTCAAGATATGGAGGGCTTGGTAACACAGTCGTTGACTACTCAAATTGCTTTCTCAAAATTACACCACACTGAGTGGGCATGACAACCTTTCCTAAATGCAAAAACCACACAGTGGAAGTAAAAGAGAAATCAAAGGAGCAGAGGGATGACACAGGAGTCCTGTATCAGAAGAGAATGACCCAGTACTGGCCTATTATTTCCATTGCTCTGAGTCCAGGTCTTCCTTGACACAGTCACAGCCAAGCGAGAGTCTGCTCTTCAATTACACCAGTTTTCTCAAAGCCACAAAACAACTCCCCATCCACCATCATGGGTTTCGCATGCCAAGGAAGACAGATGAGTAGGTATTGCAGAGTTTATTTATTTATGCTAGTGTTTTATAAAACACTAGTTGGCATCAAACGATACATTCAGTATGGGGGTAATCAAGCTGTTGGAATCCATTGGGTAAGATTTCAACATTGTTTATTATGGCAACAGAGCATATTTAAGTGTATGTTAAATACTGTAAGCATACATTTCACCTATCCAAGGATTAAGCCTCTCCATTTCCCGACTCAAATATTTAAAAAATGAAATATAGAGCATCAAGCCATCCTTCCCCATTACCTGATGTTCTTCCTTTCCCATCACATTGGCTACACACTCTGCTCTAAACGAGAGAGCGGTGAACCAGTGCTGTACTGGTAGTAACTCTGACTTAGCTGCAATCATAAACAGAGAAATTTCTTGACCACTTCTAGTTTCCACTCATGCACAGCAGACTGGAAAGATGGCAGTAGCATTGCTCCAGGGGCATTCTTCCACCTCACTCAGCACAGAGCAGAGACATGTAAGGACAAGGGGGAGAGGTGAATCATCACAGTCCAGTGTACTAGTTCACTTGGGCTTGTCCAGATCGGGGTGAGGCGGGGAAGGAAGATGGAAGAAACTATGAACCTAAGTGATGTCACATCAGTGAAAACAACTTTTTTTAATACTGTTGTGATATAGTAGCAGTGAAAACCATATGTTGATGTTTTACATGTACTCACATCACCTACACCAAATTACAACTAAATTACAGCATAAACACAATCAGTAGTATACATGTAACCTTGATTTTGATTTGACCTTGAATATTCAGGGTCTTTTGAATGTATTTGCACAAAATATAGAATTTTTTATATAGTGATACCAGAGTATCAGAAAATAATGTTAACAGAAATATTGCAGGTAAGATTATTGTTTTTTAGGTATGTTTTTACTATTGTTGAATATAAAATGTTGTAAAAATATTGATAGTAATATTATTTTGATCAATATTTTTCCTCAGTTTTAAGTGTATATTTTTATTATTTTATGTGTTTGAATTTAAAATATTTTTTAAATGTATTATTTAATATGATATTTTTATTTATTTTACCTTATGTAAAAGACAATGGGGGTCATTACAACCCTGGCGAACGGTGTTAAAGTGGCGATAAGACCGCCAACAGGCCGGCGGTAAAAAAATTGGAATTATGACAGTGGCGGAAACCGCCAACAAAGACAGCCACTTTAACACTCTGACTGCCACGGCGGTACAGACAAACAGCGCGGCGGTCACCGCCAACAGACAGGCGGAAGACAATGTACCGCCCACAGTATCACAACCTACCAATCCGCCACCTTTTCCGGGGCAGATTCACCGCAGATAAAAACACGGCGGAAACAGCCATTTCAAAGGGAAAGCGCTCACCTCTACACACTCCACAAGGAACGACGACACCATGGAGCTGGAACTCCATATTCTTCCTGCACTAGTCTTCCTGCTCCTATACGAGGATCATCAACGCCGGTGGCGAAGACAACGTGAGTACTGCACTTACGACATAGGGGAGGGGGAGGCAAAATACAGGGACACACACACGCAACACCCCCACCCCCACCCCGACCCTCACCCACTACAACACAAACACCAATGCATATCCAAACATTACAGTAACAACCCCCAACCCCCCCCCCCCCCGGAAGAATGCAAAGACCAAAGGAAATGAGTGGAACCATTGTAATATATAAAAATACAGTAACCAAATAAATACATATAGATATATACACATTAAACAAAATATACACCATGATTAGTAGTGCAGGTAATGCACCATTCATTGTCCGTGGACCACTGGGCCCAAAATGCATGGGCGAGGCCCACACTAGATACCTGATCAAAATGGAGAGAACACTGCAGGGGCATCAGATAGAAGTACAACAGGCACCTCAGGGGGAAGGGAAGGGGGGGCACCTCAGCCGGATGAGTGCACCACGCCAGATCCACGAGGGGGCTCCATGCCCATTGATGTATCCTGGGGAGTGCAAAGCCACAGTCGCTCCAGTGGGTGGGTTGCCCACTGTACCATCCTGGGGAGTGCAAAGCCATAGTCTCTCAAGTCTCTACAGTGGGTGGTTTGCCCACTGTACCATCCTGGGGAGTGCAGAGCCACAGTCTCTCAAGTGGATGCATGTCTCCACTGGTTCTGGAGGGGGACTGGTGCCCAGAGTGCTTCATCCTGTTAAGGACAGACGGAGTGGATGCATGTCTCCACTGGTTCTGGAGGGGGACTGGTGCCCAGAGTGCTTCATCCTGTTAAGGACAGACGGAGTGGATGCATGCCTCCACTGGTTCTGGAGAGGGACTGGTGCCCAGAGTGCATCACTCACCCCGTGACGGTCCCAGTTGCGTCACTGCCCCTGCTGCTCATGGGCTAGCGGTGCTTGAGTTGGCGGTCTTTGCCCTGTTCAGCGGTGCTTGAGTTGGCAGTTTCTGACATGTTCAGCGGTGCTTGAGTTGGCAGTTTCTGACCTGTTCAGCGGTGCTTGCCATGGCGGTCTTTGCCCTGTTCAGCGGTTCTTGCCAAGGCGGTCCTTCATTGCCCAGCTGGGCTGGGGCTGGCGGTCCTTCATTGGGCAGCTGGGCTGTGGCTGCCGGGGCCCTCCTGGGCAGCTGGGCTGTGGCTGGCGGTGGCCTCCTGGCCAGTGACGATTGGGCTGGCCTCCTGGGCAGTGACTCTGGCGGTGGCCTCCTGGACAGTGATGATTGGGCTGGCCTCCTGGGCAGTGACTCTGGCGGTGGCCTCCTGGCCAGTGACGATTGGGCTGGCCTCCTGGGCAGTGACTCTGGCGGAGGCCTCCTGGCCAGTGATGATCGGGCTGGCCTCCTGGGCAGTGACTCTGGTGGTGGCCTCCTGGCCAGTGACGATTGGGCTGGCGGTGGCCACCTGGGCAGCGGGGATGATGGCGGTCTTCTCCGCCGTGCTGCTCCTCCCAGACTTTGGCGATTTCTTCTGCCCGTTCCCCACCTTGGGTGGAGTCACAGCTGAGTCGACACTCCCCCCGGGACCCTTGTGAGCGGCTTTGCTGCCTGGAGCCTTCCTCCTCTCCCGCCGGGCACTGTCCAACTTCTGGTGCTTCACGGGGGGACTGGCTGTGCTGTGGCTCCGTGTTACACTGGCTGGCCTGGTGCCCGGTGCACTCCACATACCTGTAACAGGCACCACTGGTCCCGGAGATTTTTTGGCTGAGGTGCTAGTACGGGACCTATGAGTTGGAGGGGGGGTGGGAAAGAGGTCAAGCTTGGTCAGGAAAAGTTTCTTAGGAACACTGGGACGGGTAGCTGGAGGGGGTTTGGGAGTGGAGGAAGAGGTAGTGGTGGTAGGAGGTGTACGTTTGGTGACTTTGGGTGAAGGTGCATGCGCTGGAGGCTGTCGTGAGGTGGATGGCTGTTGGGTGGGTGTGTGCCTGCGTTTGTGTATCTTCGGAGGGGGCGTCACAGACACACTGGGAGAGGACACAGGGGACGTGTAAATGGGAGTGGGGGTGGCGACTGCACGTGAGCGGGGTGTGGTGGTGGGTGTTCTGGTGCGGGACGTAGTGGCTGTAGTGGCAGTGCATGCAGGTGAGAGTGTAGACGAGACTGGGAGGGAGGAGGGAGAAAACGAGGAGGGGGACACAGTGGAGGCAGTGGAGGTTGCTGTGTCTGTATGTGTGTGATGCTTGCATGAGTGCCTGTGGGATGTGTGGTGCTTATGTTTGCCTGAGTGTCCCTTGTGTGGTGAGGTGTGTGCAGGCTGATCTGATGGTGTGCTTGGGATAGGCTGGGGTACAGGGGATTGGGTCTGGGTGGAGGAAGTTGGAGGGGGGAGGCTAGAGACAGGGACAATGGCTGCCATCAGTGCTGAGGCCAGAGTTTGCAGGGTTCGATGAAGGGCAGCCTGACCAGAATGAATGCCCTCTAGGAATGCATTTGTGTGTTGCAATTCCCTTTCTACACCCTGGCATTCAAAATGGTAGACTGCCCAACAGTGAGTGACCTGAGGAGGTCAATGCCCTCCTCACTGAGGGCAGCAGAGGTGACAGGGGCTGAGGTGCCTGGGGCGAAGGTGATGCCCACCCTCCTGGGTGAGTGGGCACGGGGCAAAAGCTGAGGGGCTGCTGGGAGGGCAGTGCTGGTAGGGGGGTGGCGGCTGTACCTGTAGAAGTGGGGGGCACAGATTTTGCCGCCACCACAAGGGAGCTCCCATCGGAGGACGAGTCCGTGTCGCTGGTTGCAGATCCTGTGACCGCTGTGGAGCTCCCCTCACCCCCCGTCCCACTGGTGTATTCCGAGTCCGTGGTGTGGCCCTCCATGGCCATGTGGGATGCAGCTCCCTCGTGCTCCGGTGCCACTGTACCTCCGCCTGATGAGGCTGATGCACACAAGAACAGGGAGACCACAAAAACGGGCTGGACGACAGAAGAAAGACAGTTTGAGTGCATGGCTTACCGCTACCGTTGGTGGACAATACAGACACAGCAGCCCCCTGCACTACGCTGCGCTGTTGGGCTCTACAGATGCAATTCCTGGGATATGTCCTACATGGCTATGGTCAACATCTGCACACATAGATGACACAGGGGCATGTATACCTGTACTTGGCACTCTACAGAGGTGGGCTGGGGTGCCACATGGCCTGCATTACGGAGGGGCCTAGCCTACGGAACTCGCCCTGGCCTAGGGAAACACACAGCCCTCCTCCCCCACCCAGACACCTTCACTGAGTGCAAAGTCCGCTGAATGATGTTGTACTCACCCCCTTGTGTCTGCTGTGATGCCCTCAAGCGCCCATCCAACTCAGGGTAGGCCACCACCAGTATCCGGAACATCAGGGGGGTCATGGTTCGACGGGCACCCCTCCCACGTTGGGAGGCCATCCCCAGCTGAGCCTCTGCCGTCTTCTTGCTCCAGCGGCGAATGTCCTCCCATCTTTTCCGGCAGTGGGTGCTCTGTCTGTGGTGGACCCCCAGGGTCCGGACGTCCTTGGCGATGGCACGCCAAATATCCTTCTTCTGGTGGGCGCTGACCTACATGAAATGTACAGGGGAAGAAGAGAAGTCATTACCAACTGTGCCGTCGAAGTGAGTGGCCCACATCCCTACCCTTGCATGTGGCACATGCATTCACAGTCCTTCATGCACGCAGAACTGTGCCCCCTTCCTTCTTACAACCAGCTCTCTCCACACAGGCATAGCCAATACAAGGTGCTCCCTGTGTACTTACCTGTTGGTCTGGAGGACCGTAGAGTAGCGTGTACTGGGGGAGGACCCCGTCCACGAGCTTCTCCAACTCCTCTGCAGTGAAGGCAGGGGCCCTTTCCCCAGACGCACGAGCCATTGTCTCTTCCAGACTGAGGTCACAGCAGCACTTGTAGTGTAGGTCCTCTCCTGTTGAAAATCAAATCGAGTGATTGAACAGCTAGAAAATGGCGGTCACGTCCGCGGCAGTGCGTACCATCACCGCCGGCGTACATCGTCATTGGCTCCTGGGACCCATAGGGTCCAATGTTAACCAATGCAGCACTGTGCCGCGGTCTTCGACCGCCTACCGCGATGGTGTAGAACGCCAGAGCAGTTACCTCACATCCCATTGTCCCACTTTAGAGGTCAGGCAGCCGCCATTTCAGGGGCCCACATGGCCTGATTCACAACTGTGTCACACAGACCTAGGCCTTGTCGCACAACACAAATACAGGCCAGATTCTGTGTATGAATGGTGTTCTGTGTAGACTGTGGGTACATACCTCTGAGTTGTTTGACCCTGTGGTCGCTGTTGTCCTTCCTAGGCACCGTCCGCTGGGACATGTGAGGAGATGGAGGAATCCTCCGTTGTACCGACCGCTGGTGGACCTGTTGACAATGGAGGAGCGACATTTGATCATCACCTACAGGTTTGACCGTGCCACAATCCAGGAACTGTGTGCCCAGTTGGAGCCAGACCTGATGTCAGCAATCCGCCATCCCACAGGGATCCCCCCTCAAGTTCAGGTGCTATCAGTGCTCCATTTCCTTGAAAGTGGGTCATTTCAAACAACAGTGGCCATGGCATCAGGGATGTCCCAGCCTATGTTTTCCAACGTGTTGTCCAGAGTGTTGTCTGCCCTGCTGAAACACATGCGGAGCTACATCGTTTTCCCTCAGGTGGAGGATTTGCCTACAGTTAAAGGTGACTTCTATGCCCTTGGACATATCTCCAACATCATAGGTGCCATTGATGGGACCCATGTAGCTCTGGTCCCCCCCCCCCACAGGAGTGAACAGGTGTACAGGAACCGGAAGAGTTATCATTCAATGAATGTACAGATGGTATGTTTGGCAGACCAGTACATCTCCCAGGTAAATGCTATGTTCCCTGGCTCTGTGCATGATGCCTACATCCTGCGGAATAGCAGCATCCCTTATGTGATGGGTCAACTCCAGAGGCACCGGGTGTGGCTATTAGGGGACTCTGGTTACCCCAACCTGTCATGGCTACTGACCCCAGTGAGGAATCCCAGGACCAGGGCAGAGGAACGCTTCAATGAGGCCCATGGGCGGACTAGGAGGGTGATCGAACGCACCTTTGGCCTCCTGAAGGCCAGGTTCAGGTGCCTCCATATGACAGGTGGTTCCCTATTCTACTCACCAAGGAAGGTGTGCCAGATCATCGTGGCCTGCTGTATGCTTCACAACTTGGCTTTGCAACGACAGGTGCCTTTTCTGCAGGAGGATGGTCCAGATGACGGTGTTGCGGCAGCTGTGGAGCCTGTGGACAGTGATGATGAGGAAGCAGAGGAAGAAGACATTGACAACAGGGAGTCAGTTATCCAGCAATATTTCCAGTGACACACAGGTGAGAACACATTCCTGCCTACTACAAGTACTTTCACACTTCTACCTCTATCCTGTCTGTCGATTTCAACCAGTATATGGTAACTGAGTTGTACATTTCCATTATGGTTTCACAGGTGTGGGTCCCAACGTGTGTCATCTGCTTAGATTCCTCATGGACTTGAGATGTGTGACATAGGTATGTTGACATTACATTTGAGAACGCATTTTGTCACTGTCATTGCTAATACACATTTTCGAAATCACAGACTGACTCCAGATTGTTTTGTGCTTCAAGGGTGTTTATTGAAGTGCAAAATATTGGAGGGGGGTTGTAAAATGGTGAGGGGTGATGGTGGAGGAATGTCCATGGCAGAGTCCAGTCTACTAGTCTCACAGGTGCATTGCCCATATGGGCATAGGAAGTGGAGCTGGGGCAGTTCCAATATGGACAGGGTTACAAAGTGGGACAGTAGGATGACAATCAGGGTGGTCTCATTTCTTGGCAGGGGTCTTGGCATCGTGCTCTGTCTTGTTCCTGGATCTCAGGGACCGTTTGCGGGTGGTTCTCCGTCTGCAGGGGGTGGGGTGCTGGTGTGGTGGTCCTGTGGCGGTGCCTCCTTTCCACTAGCACCGGCGGAGGTGGTGGGCAGTTCTTCGTCCATGCTAGTGTCAGGGGCCCCTTGGAGTGCCACAGTGTCCCTCCTGGTGTTAAGTACCTCCTTCAGCACCCCTACGATGGTGCCCAGGGCGGTGCTGATGGTTCTGAGTTCCTCCCTGAACCCCAAAAACTGTTCCTCCTGCAGCCGCTGGGTCTCCTGAAACTTGGCCAGGACCGTTGCCATTGTCTCCTGGGAGTGGTGGTATAATCCCATGATGGAGGAGAGGGCCTCATGGAGAGTGGGTTCCCTAGGCCTGTCCGCCCCCTGTTGCACAGCAGCCCTCCCAGTTCCCCTGTGTTCCTGGGCCTCCGTCCCCTGGACCGTGTGCCCACTACCACTGCCCCAGGTCCCTGTTGTTGTTGGGGTGGTGGGTTATCCTGGGTTCCCTGTAGGGATGGACACACAGCTGATTGACGTGTCCTGGGGACGGAGGTACAGGCCCACTGGGTGGGTGCTGTGCTGGTGTTACCAGAGGGTGGAAGGTCTGTGGTGGCCTGTGACTGGGTGTGGGGAACCAACTGTCCCGAGGCCCACGATGGTCCGGGCTGGTCGTCTGGATCCAGTTGGACAGAGCTGCTGTCATCACTGTGGGCCTCTTCTGTGGGTGGGGTGGAGATGTCTGGACCCTCCTGTCTGGTGACGTTGGGTAGTGGTCCTGCAGGGGTGTAAAAGCATGATTATTGCATCTGTGTGTGTCATGGTGGGCAATGGGTGGGTGACTGTGTACCCCAGCGCTAGCACTCCTGTGTGGGGGCTTGTGTGATGATGGTTGAGGGGGGTGTTATGGGTATGTGCAGTGGACATGCTTTAGTGATGGGTGTCCATGCTTTGTTGTGTCATGCAGGGCTTAGGGTTGGGATGGGTGGTTTGTGTTATTATTACATTTGTGAGGAGTTGGAGTGATAGGGGAGGGGGTGAGGGTGTGGGTCTGTGATAGCATGCAGGTAGGGTGGGGGAAATGATAGTTAAGATTTGACTTACCAGAGTCCATTCCTCCACCGACTCCTGCGAGGCCCTCAGGATGCAGAATAGTCAAGACCAGCTCCTCCCATGTTGTTAGTTGTGGGGGAGGAGGTGGGGGTCTGCCGCCAGTCCGCTGTACCACGATGTTGTGCCCGGAGACCACAGAACGCACCTTCCCCCATAGGTCGTTCCACCTCTTCCTGATGTCGTCCCGATTTCTTGGGTGCTGTCCCACTACGTTGACCCTGTCGACTATTCTTCGCCATAGCTCCATCTTCCTAGCTATGGAGGTGTGCTGCACCTGTGATCCAAATAGCTGTGGCTCTACCCGGACGATTTCCTCCACCATGACCCTGAGCTCCTCCTCCGAGAACCTGGGGTGTCTTTGCCGTGCCATGGGGTGGTGTAGGTGATGTGTGGGGTGGTGTATGTGGTGATAAGTGTGGTGATATGTAGTGGTGTGTGGTGTTTTGTGCGTGGAAGTTGTGTGGGTGATGGTGTTGAGTGCCTTTGGCTGCTAGTTTGTGGATGCTGGTGTCTCTCTCTGGCCTTCTTTCAGATTTTGTGGTCATAGGGGTGTGTGTTTTATATAGTATTGAGTGTGTGGGAGTGGTGTGTGTATGTGTATCAGGTGTGTGTATTTCGAATTGTCCAATGTGGTGGTGTTTTGGAGATGTGTGTGTATTTTGAGCGCGGCGGTGTGCAACGCCAATGGAATACCGCGGTTGAAAGACCGCCGCGTGGATTCGTGGGTCGTGATAGCATGGGTGTATTTCTGTTGGCGTGACGGTGGAGGTTTTGTTTTCGCCAGTTTATCACTGACCTTTGGTGTGGCGGACTTGTGTGGGTGTCTGAATTTTGTCGGATTTCGGGATGTGGGTCATAATAGCTGTGGCGGAATTCCGCGGCCGCGGCGGTGTGTTGGCGGTCTTCTGCACGGCGGTAAGCGGCTTTTACCGCCAATGTTGTAATGACCCCCAAAATAATAAATATAGTTGTTGAGCTAGTATAATATTTTTAGTAGAGGGATGTTCAGTTTATAGCTGAAAACGATGGGAAGAATATTATTTTTTAAATGTACATTTTTCAAATTAACGTCTACATTTTATTAATTATGTTTTACATTCTATTAGTATTAATATGTAATTTTTATTGGTATATTTTACAGATTTACTATATTGGTTTTCCTAATATATATCTGTATTATATTTCTAAATTACAATATTAATTAACAATGTAATTATTGTGTTTTTAAAATGTTTTTTAAAATGTTTGATATTTTGAATTACTATTTAAATATTGTGTTTGTATTTTTCCCATAGAGAAACATGTTTATTATTTGTAAATTTATAAATTCATCTGGAAATAATTGCTATATTTAATATTTTTAATTCTGAATTTGTGCACTATGTATGATATTTTTAAATAGTTTCAATATTTTTATAAACATTATTTGTTTATTTTCTATTATTAACTTTTGCTTTGGTTCATTATTAAATCATTTATATTTTTCAAGTTGATTCATGTTTTCAATTAGTATTAGAAAGATATTTGGGATTGTGTTTTGAGTGTTTACAATGATTTTTTTTTACATTTTTTGATTTACAAATTGTTTTATATGAGTTGGCAACCCACTTTGTAGTCTTGTAGTCATATATTGTCTAAACATTTTTTCAGATAAAAATAGCAAATGTAACTCTTTTTCTGTCCAAAACCTTTCTCAAGGTGGTTTAACTTGGAGTGGAATACTAAATATCACCCCTTTACTGTCCAGCCCCTTCTCCAAGATGGTTTTAATTTGGAGTGTGAATAGTAAATTTGACTCCTTTAGTTTTCAACACCTTCCCCAAGATGATTCAGTTTAGATTGAGAATAGTAAATCTGACCACGTTAGTGTCTAACAACATCCCTTAGATGGTTTATTTTACAGTGAGAACGGTAAATATGACCCCTATAATGTTCAACACCTTCCATTGGACGGTTTATGTTAGCCTGTAAGCCTTAGGGTGGTCTTTCCCCCAACTTTTTGCCTGCTTGCCTCTAATTTTGCTGAATTCGTTTTTGTTGGCCCAAACACTTTACCACTGCCAGTCAGTACTAAATGGCTTGTGCTTGCTCCCTAAAGCATGGTTTGTTTGGCATATACCTAATTAACATATTTCATTTACTTATAGGTCTCTAGTATTGTGCACTATATGAACCCAGGGCCTGTAAATTAAATGCTACTAGTGAGCCTGCAGCACTGCTTGTGCCAACCATTTAAGCAGCACTCTACACTGCCATGTTAACTTGGCATTTAAAGGCCCTTGCCAAGCATTACACTCTCCTTTTCTTACAGATGTCACCCTAAGGTAGGCCTTAGGCAGCCCATGGGGCAGGGTGCTGTGTAAATAAAAGACAGGACATATACTTTTATGTTTTAAATATCTTGGTAATGAAAAACTCTCAGATTTATTTTTCATTACTGTGAGTCCTACCCCTCTCATAGGATAACATTGAGAATCCCTTATTAAATTTAATAAGTTTAATTCATGATTGAGGAGAGGTAGAGCTGTCATGTTTGGTACCTATGAAATTGTAATAATAAATCCTCTTTTTAACCCTTTTGCTGTTAGGACCACCGAGCTGAGCCCTTTTTTTACTATTTGGGGTAGTTCATGCTTATGCCTTCATAACATTTGGTCCACATAAGCTATCCAGGCCAAATTTATGACCTTTTTCCAAACATCCTAGGGATTCAAAAGATACCCAGGGTTTGTGGATTCTGCTGCAGGTGACCGAGAAAATAGGCAAAATATAGCAAAATTGTGAGATTTTAGAAAAAAAACAAATGGTTAAAAGAGTGCTTCATTCTTCCTTTTCCTAAAAATAGCATCCACACACAGTTTGCTGTACTAAGGTCACCATTTTCCCAGCTTTCAGGAACATGCAGAACTGAATGAAAAACCCTAATTTTGTACCACAGTTTTGGCATTTTTCTAGGAGGTACCCTGTTTTTCTGTATTTTTGTGCTCTTAACCTGCTTCCAGTTTGTGGTGAAAACCAGTGGAAACCCATGGTCGATTCAGAAAAGCTAAACATTTCTGAAAAGTAGACAGAATTCCAAATGTAGCAATGGGTCATTTTCCCAAGACAAATAGCTGTTGAAATAAAGAACTATTGAAATCAGTAGGAAAAGACATGCATTTGTGACAACATATATATCTGTAACATTTTGTCACAAAGGCAGATTGACAAAAGCAATACAGCATTACATCCGCTAAACCTGTGTAGTTGCAGGGATATATAGGGTTTGTTGGTTCTCCAAGAATCCAAACTAGACAGAGCAAACAACTGAGTTGCATCACTCAAAGACTTTTGAGTACCAAGTATAGAAATAAGCAGAGTGAAAAATGGTTATCAAGGAAACATATTTTTGTTTTCTAAACTGGACACAAGATATAGGCCCTCATTACAACCCTGACGGTCGGTGATAAAACAGCAGTAACACCGGCAACAGGCCGGCGGTAAAAAAAATGGAATCATGACCACGGCAGAAACCGCCAGCACAAACAGCCACTTTAATACACTGACTGCCACGGCAGTAACAACTAATACCGCGGCGGTAAGCGCCAACAGCCAGGCTGAAGACAATGTACCGCCCACAGCATAACAACACACCTATCCGACAGCTTTTCTGGGGCGGTACCAATGCCATCAAAAGCATGGTGGAAACAGAACACTGAAGGGAAACGACTCACCTCTCGGCACTCTAGGAAGAACCACAATACTATGGAGCCAGAGCTGCACTTTTTTCCAATGCTGTTGTACCTTCTCATACACCAGGAACACGAACTGCGGCGAAGACGACTACGGTGAGTACTGCACCTAGCACACAAGGGAGGGGGGGAGAGAGTGACACACATGCAACACGCAACACCCCCACCCCCAACACTAAACACACAAACAGATGCAATAACATTACATCTACACCCCGTAACCCTCAGGAATAATGCAAGGACAAAAGGAATGGAGTAAAATGAGTGTAATAGTAGAGTTTTAGATCTATACGTCCTTAAACAATAAACAGTATGTACTATATAGACAAAAGGAGGAACAATGCCCACTCCAAAATGTCAGTGGCCCACTGGGCCATAACACATAGGCCAAGGCCAGACTTGACTCCTGCCTCATTATGGAGAGAACACTGCAGGGGCTTCAGGTCGAAAACACACAGGCACCTCAGGTGGACGGGGAATGGGGGGCACCTCAGCCAGAAGATGGTACATCGCCACTGACCTGGAGGCCCACTGCTTGGTCCTGGGGAGTGCAAGGCCACAGTCTCTTAAGTGGGTGGTTTGCTCACTGCTTGGTCCTGGGGAGTGCAAAGCCACAGTCTCTCAAGTGGGTGACTTGCCCACTGCTTCGTCCTGGGGAGTGCAAAGCCACAGTCTCTCAAGTGGGTGGTTTGCCCACTGCTTGGTCCTGGGGAGTGCAAAGCCACAGTCTCTCAAGTGGGTGGCTTGTCCACTGCTTGGTCCTGGGGAGTGCAAGGCCACGGTCTCTCAAGTGGGTGGTTTGCCCACTGCTTGGTCCTGGGGAGTGCAAAGCCACAGTCTCTCAAGTGGGTGGTTTGCCCACTGCTTGGTCATGGGGAGTGCAAAGCCACAGTCTCTCAAGTGGATGCCTTCTTCCACCGATTCTGGAGGGGGCATTGTGCCCAGTGTGCTTCATCCTGGCAAGGAGCGGCTGAGTGGATGCCTTCTCCACTGGTTCTAGAGTGGGCCTTGGGACCAGTGTGCTTCATCCTGGCAAGGAGGGGCTGAGTGGATGCCTTCTTCCACTGGTTCTGGAGGGGGCCTTGGGCCCACTGTGCTTCATCCTGGCAAGGAGGGGCTGAGTGGATTCCTTCTTCCACTGGTTCTGGAGGGGGCCTTGGGCCCAGTGTGCTTCATCCTGGATGGGGCAAGGTCACAGTCTCTCATCTGGGTGTCACACCGACAGGTGTTGCAGGGGCCAGGATGCGCTGCAGCCCATGTAGTCACCATGGCGTTGACGGCTGCTCAGTGGATGCCAGTTCCGCTGCAGGTGGCGGTGCTGGCAGTGGTGGTGGTAGACTCCAGGCCTTCACCTGCAGCCTCGGATGGCTGCCCACTGGGGCTGCTAATGCTGGCAGTGGTACTGCTGGCGGCGGTGCATGTGGCAGTGCTGGCTGTGGTCCAGGTGGCGGTGCTGGCCGCGGTGCAGGTGGCGGTGCTGGCCGTGGTGGTGCTAGCCTCCAGGCCTTCACCTGCAGCCTCGGACGGCTGTCCAGTGGGGCTGCTGCTGCTGGCAGTGGTGCTGCTGGCGGAGGTACAAGTGGCAGTGCTGACCGTGGTGCAGGTGGCAGTGCTGGCCGCGTGGGTGCAGGTGGCAGTGATGGCAGTGGTGGTGGTAGCCTCCAGGCCTTCACCTGCAGCCTCGGACGGCTGCCCACTGAGGCTACTGCTGCTGGCAGTGGTGCTGCTGGCGGCGGTCATGTGGTGGTGATGGCAGTGGTGGTGTTGGTAGCCTCCAGGCCTTCACCTGCAGCCTCAGATGGCTGCCCACTGGGGCTGCTGTTGCTGGCAGTGGTGCTGCTGGCGGCGGTGCATGTGGCGGTGCTGGCCGTGGTGCAGGTGGCAGTGCTGGCAGTGGTGGTGGTAGCCTCCAGGCCTTCACCAGCAGCCTTGGATGGCTGAAGTGCCATGGCTGGTGTTGTGTGCCCCCTCCTGCCCTTGGCAGATGGTGGTGCCTCCTTGCTTCTGCCAGCTGGTGTCTTTTACTTGTCCTTGCTGGCTGGTGGTGCCTCCTTTCCCTAGCTGGCAGGTGGCGGACCTTCTTGGCCTTGGCAGGTGGTGCTGGCACACTGGCTGGGCTGACGGGTGCATCCTTGGAGCCTCTCACACCTGCAGTTGCTGCAGAAAACACAGTGGCTGAGGACTGGGTGGCTGAGGTGCTGGGCTGGGTTCTGGTCACCCTGGCCTGAGGTGAAGGACGGGGGGCGGAGGGGTAGGGACTAGGTCTATGTTGGTGAGGACACTGGGGTGGGAAGAGGGTGAAGGTTTGGGTGTGGAGGAAGAGGGAGTGGTTGTTGGAGGTGTCAGTCTGCTGTGTTTGGGTGAAGGTGCATGGGCTGGATACTGTTGTGAGATGGATGGCTGTTGGATGTCTGAGTGCTTGCGTTTGTGTACTTTGGGAGGAGGGGGCTCAGACACAGTGGGAGAGGACACAGGGGACGTGTGAATGGATGTGGGGGTGGTGACTGCCAGTGAGAGGCGTGTAGTGATAGGCGTGCTGGTGATGTAGTGGATGAGGATGTGCTGCATGCAGGTGTGAGTAGAGACCCTACTGGGAGGGAGGTGGGCGAGGAAGAGGAGGGGACACAGTGGAGGCAGTGGATGTTGGTGTGTCTGCATGTGGATGGTGCTTGTGTGAGTGCCTGTGAGATGAAGTGTGGTGCTTGTGTTTGCATGAGCCACTTCTGTGTGTTGATTTGGGTGATTGCTGGTCTGAAGGTGTGCTTGGGATAGGCTGGGGTTGAGGGGATTGGGACTGGGTAGAGGAAGTTGGAGGGGGAGGCTGGAGACAGGGACAATGGCTGCCATCAGTGAGTTGGCCAGAATGCTCTCTGTTGGGCCGCCACACCAGAGTGAATGCCCTCCAGGTATGCATTTGTTTGTTGCAAATGCCCTGCTACACCCTGGATGGCATTCAGTATGTGTGACTGCCCAACAGAGAGGGATCTCAGGAGGTCAATAGCCTCCTCACTCAGGGCAGCAGGGCTGACTGGGGCAGGGCCTGAGGTGCCTGGGGTGAAGGAGATGCCCATCCTCCTGGGTGAGCGGGCATGGGAAACGCGCTGAGGGGCTGCTGGGAGGGGGTTGCTGGCATGGGTGGTGGTGGCTGTCCCTGTAGTTGGGGTGGGCACAGAGGTGTCTGCCACTGCCAGGAAGCTGCCATCGGAGGAGGTGTCGCTGTCGGTACTGTCCCCTCCTTTCTCCATCGTGGTGCTCCCCTCGTCCTCCGTCCCACTGGTGCCCTCACCGTCGGTGGATTCAGCCTCCAGGCCCATGTGGGATGCAGCTCCCTCCGTCGTCGGTGCCTCTGCTCCTCTGCCAGATGATGCTAATGCACACAAGGACAGGGTGTCAAAACAAAAAGGGGGGAGAGACAGAGGATACACTTGGTCAATGCCAGCAACAACACTTCCGTTGGCGTACATAACTCACAGAGAACAGCCCTATGCACTAGGCCATGCACTACCAGTTACAATGCTAGTCACCAGCCCATGGGGTATAATGCCTAACACCATTAGCTGCACATAGTAGATGCCCACTAACATTACTGGGATTGGAGTGCAACTAAGCTTGCCCATCATTGAACATACCCTGCCATGTTCACCCTGGCCTAGGGGCACCCACAGCCCGCATCCCCCACCCAGGTAATACTTTAACGTGTGCAAAGTGATGCTTCTGAATCTGTACTCATGCCCTTGTGGCTGCTGTGATGCCTTCAAGCGCCCATCCAACTCTGGATAGGCCACCGCCAGGATGCGGAACACCGGGGGGAGGTCAGGTGTAGGAGGCTGGCCTGGCTTATAGTGAGTACCTGATGGTACTTACACCTTGTTCCAGGTCCAGTTATCCCTTATTAGTAGATTAGTAGTGTTCAAGCAGCTTAGGCTGATAGAGGTAGCTATAGGAGAGCAGCTTAGGCTGAACTAGGAGACATGCAAAGCTCCTACTATACCACTTATATCGTATAGCACTATATCATAAGAATCACAATACTGAGAGTTACTGAAAATAAAGGCACTTTATTTTAGTGACAATGTGCCAAAAATATCTTAGAGGATATACTCCCTTATGAGGTAAGTAAAATACACAAAATATACCCACAAACCAAAGTCAGGTAGTAAACAGTTAGAAAAGTAGTGCAAACACTGTAGAATACAATAGGATGCAATAGGCCAAGGGGCAACACAAACCATATACTAAGAAAGTGGAATGCAAACCACTTAGGGACCCCAGGCCTAGTGTAGTGTGTAGAAGGTCACTGGGAGTGTAAGTAAACACTAAGGGTGTCCAAGATACCCCACCCCAAGACCCTGAAAAGTAGGAGTAAAGTGACCCTACTTCCCCAGAAACACACTAAAGTCGTGATAGGAGATTCTGCAAAGACCACAACAGACTGCAAAGCACTGAAGAGGGATTTCTGGACCTGAGGACCTGTAAAGGAAGGGGACCAAGTCCAAGAGTCAGAAAAGCGTCCAGGGGGGGCAGGAGCCCACTAAACCCCGGATGAAGGTGTAAAATGGCTGTGTCTGGGTGGAAGAAGCAGAGGATTCTGGACCAACGGAAGATACCAGGAACTTCTCCTTTGCACAGAAAATGTCCTACGGTGTCCGGGAGGATGCAGAGTTGTTTCTATGCAGAAAGACTGCAAACAAGCCTTGCTAGCTGCAATGGTCGTGGTTGAAGAAAAAGGGTGCTGCCCAGACCCAAGAAGGACTAGGAGGTCGCCACTTGGATGAGGAGACAGTCAGCAATACAGAGAGCCCACGCAGAAACAGGCAGCACCCGCCGATGCACTTGAACACGGGTTCAGGAGAACTGAGCATGGCAGTTGTCTCAACACTACAAAAGAGGGTCCCACGAAGCCGGTGGTCAACTCAGTGAGTTGAGCACTGCAAGACGGAGTGCTGGGGACCTGGGCTGTGCTGTGCATGAAGGATTCCTTGCAAAATTGCACAGAAGCCCTAGCAGCTGCAGTTCACGCTGTACACAGGATTACTGTCTGGTGTGGGGAGGCAAGGACTTACCTCCACCAGATTTGGACAGATGGACCACTGGACTGTCGGGGTCACGTGGATCCAGCTCCTGTGTTCCAGGGACCATGCTCGTCATGGTGAGAGGGGACCCAGAGGACCAGTGAAGCAGAAGTTTGGTGCCTGCGTTAGCATGGGGAGGATTCCGTCGACTCACAGGAGATTTCTTCTTGGCTTCCAGTGCAGGGTGAAGGCAGACAGCCCCCAGAGCATGCACCACCAGGAAACAGTCGAGAAAGCAGACAGGATTCTGCGCTACAATGTCACTGGTAGTCTTCTTGCTACTTTGTTGCAGTTTTGCAGATGTCCTGGAGCAGTCAGCGGTCAATCCGTGGCAGAAGTTGAAGAGGGAGATGCAGAGGAACTCTGAGCTCTTGCATTCGTTATCTGAGAAAAAGCCCACAGGAGATACCCTAAATAGCCCTCAGAGGAGGATTGGCCACCTAGTCAGGTAAGCACCTGTCAGGAGGGGTGTCTGACGTCACCTGCTGGTACTGGCCACTCAGTGGCCTCCGTTGTGCCCCCACACCTCTAGAATCAAGATGGTAGAGATCTGAGACACACTGGAGGAGCTCTGGGCACCACCCCTCGGGTGGTGATGGACAGGGGAGTAGTCACTCCCCTTTCCTTTGTCCAGTTTCACGCCAGATCAGGGCTGGGGGTTCCCTGAACCAGTGTAGACTGGTGTATGCAAGGAGGGCACTGTCTGTGCCCTTCAAAGCATTTCCAGAGGCCAGGAGAGGGTACTCCTCTCAGGCCCTTTACACCTATTTCCAAAGGGAGAGGGTGTAACACCCTCTCTCAGAGGAAATCCTTTGTTCTGCCTTCCTGGGACTGGGCTGCCCAGACCCCAGGAGGGCAGAAGCCTGTCTGTGGGTTGGCAGCAGCGGTAGCTTCAGTGAAAACCCCAGAGAGCTGGTTTGGCAGTACCCAGGGTCCATGCTGGAGCCCCGGGGATGCATGGGATTGGCACCCCAATACCAGATTTGGCATGGGGGGACAATTCCAGGATCTTAGACATGTTACATGGCCATATTCAGAGTTACCATTGTGAAGCTACATATAGGTATTGACCTATATGTAGTGCACGTGTGTAATGGCGTCCCTGCACTCACAAAGTCCGTGGAAATTGCCCTGAACTATGTGGGGACACCTTGGCTAGTGCCAGGGTGCCCTCACACTTAGTGACTTTGCACCTAACCTTCACTATGTGAAGGTTAGACATATAGGGGACTTATAAGTTACTTAAGTGCAGTGTAAAATGGCTGTGAAATAACGTGGATGTTATTTCACTCGGGCTGCAGTGGCAGTCCTGTGTAAGAATTGTCTGAGCTCCCTATGGGTGGCAAAAGAAATGCTGCAGCCCATAGGGATCTCCTGGAACCCCAATACCATGGGTACCTAGGTACCATAATAGGGAATTATAAGGGTGTTCCAATGTGCCAACTAGAATTGGTAAAAATGGTCACTAGCCTGCAGTGACAATTTTAAAGGCAGAGAAAGCATAAGCACTGAGGTTCTGATTAGCAGAGCGTCAGTGACACAGTTAGGCTCTACAAAGGGAACACACATTCAGGCCACAACTATGAGCACTGGGGTCCTGGCTAGCAGGATCCCACTGAGACAGGCAAAAACAAACTGACACACAAGTAAAAATGGGGGTAACATGCCAGGCAAGATGGTAAGATGGTACTTTCCTACATCAGGGTACGACAGGCACCCCTTCCTCGTTGGGAGGCCAGCCCCAGCTGGGCCTCTGCCATCTTCCTTGCCGAGCGGCTCAGGTCCTCCCACCGTTTGCAGCAGTGGGTGCTCCACCTGTCAAAGACCCCCAGGGTCCGCACCTCCTTGGTGATGGCACACCAAATACCCTTTTTCTGATGGGCGCTGACCTGCAGAAATAAAACAGCAGAAAATGTATTAGTCATACCGTCCAGACTGTTATACTCATGGCCCACCATATCCCCCCCAACCCCTTACGCGCATACATTGACCACCTTACATGCAGCACTGTGCCCAGGACCCCTCAGACCCCCCCTACACGAGGCTTACACACACACCAATCCATACATTCATGCCCCACGAATCATGCTCACTGTGTACTCACCTGTTTGTCTGGAGGACCATAGAGTAAAGTGTACTGGGGTAGGACCCCATCCACCAGTCTCTCCAACTCCTCCGAAGTGAAGGCAGGGGCCCTTTCCCAAGACACTTGAGCCATTATCGCTTCCAGACACAGGTCACCGCAGCACTTGCAGTGTAGGTCCTCTCCTGTTGAAGGTCAGGTATCAAGTGAGTGAACAGATAGAAAATGGCGGTCACGTCTGCGGCGGTGAGTACCGTCAACGTCGGCGTACATCGTCATTGGCTTCTGGAAACCACATGCCCCAATAATAACCAATGTGGTGTTGCACGGCGGTCGTCGACCGCAATGGTGCACAACGCCAGCAGAATTACCTCATTTCCATTTGTCCCTCCTCACAGGTCAGGCAGCTGCCATTTCAGGTGGGCACAGGCCATGGCACCTAACTGCTTCACAGCAGACATTGGCACTTCAACTGACCTACGAGTTCACATACTGTTTCTGTAAAACAAAAATTGCATATTAATGTTTAAATATGTGTGAATATGGCCTTCTGCTCACCATTTTTCACCCTAGAGTTCAACCACTGAGGATGAATAGGAGATGGAGACATCTGCCCGTGTACAGACCCCTGGTGGACCTGGTGACAATGGAGGACAGGCACATTATCTAGACCTATAGACTTGATAGGGCCACAATCCAAGAACTATGTGCCCAATTGGAGCCAGACCTGATATCTGCTATCTGCCACCCCACAGGTATTCCCCCCTCTAGTGCAGGTCCTGTCAGTGCTCCATTTCCTGGCAAGTGGTTCCTTTCAAGTGACAGTGGCCATGGCATCAGGGATGTCACAGCCTATGTTCTCAAACGTGCTGACCAGAGTGTTGTCTGCCCTGCTGAAACACATGCGCAGCTACATCATATTCCCCCAGGTGAAGGATTTGGCCACAGTGAAGGCTGACTTCTATGCACTGTGACATATCCCCCACATCCTTGGTGCCATCGATGGTACATATATTGCATTTGTCCCCCCCCCGGAGAAATGAACAAGTGTTCAGAAATAGAAAAAGCTTTCACTCTCTGAATGTGCAGATGGTGTGTTTGGCGGACCAGTACATCTCCCATGTCAATGCAAAGTATCCTGGCTCTGTGCATGATGCCTTTATCTTGAGGAATAGCAGCATCCCATATGTGATGTCTCAACTCCAGAGGCACCAGGTGTGACTAATAGGTGAGCCCATGGTCCCCACCCAGTTGATGTAGGTATATGGGTGTGAGTTTGGCCCTGAGGGTGAGTGTGTGTCTAACAGGTATCCCTCGATATTTGCAGGTGACTCTGGTTACCCCAACCTCTCATGGCTGCTGACCCCAGTGAGGAATGCCAGGACAAGGGCAGAGTAGCGTTACAATGAGGCACATGGGCGAACAAGGAGGATCATTGAGCGAACCTTTGGCCTCCTGAAGGCCAGATTCCGGTGCCTCCATCTGACAGGTGGATCCCTGTACTACTCACCCAAGAAGGTCTGCCAGATCATTGTTGCATGTTGCATGTTGCACAACCTGGCCTTGAGATGCCAGGTGCCTTTTCTGCAGGAGGATGAGCCTGGGGATGGTCGTGTGGCAGCGGTGGAGCCTGTGGACAGTGATGAAGAGGAGGCAGGGGAAGAAGATGTGGACAACAGAACTACACTAATTGAAAAGTACTTCCAGTGACACACAGGTAAGACACTGTAACTTCACCTTCCATTGCAGTTTTGTGTTTGACATTGAACATGGCAGCCTGATTTCCCTATTTTCATGGCCATTTTCTGTACCCTTTGGCATCTCTATTTTCAGATCTCCATGCCCCACTCTGGCTCCTGGTGTGTTTACTGCTGTCCACTACAGGTCATATCTATGTAAATATTTCAATACATTTGAATTGCAATGTTTACAGTTTGTAAAACTAATACATATGTCAAACAATTGACAGACTCAATACTTGAATTTGTTCAAAGGGTGTTTATTTAGGTGCTAATATGTGGAGGCGGTATTGCAAAGGGCTGGGTTGCTGATGGAGGAAAGTCCAGGGTAGAGTCCAGTTTGTATCACAGGTGCATTGTCCAAGGGGGCATAGGAAGGGTAGCAATGGCAGTTCAAGGTGGACAGGGTGACATAGTGGGATACAAGGATGACAATTAGGAGAGTTTTCTTTCATGGCGGGGGTCTTGGCAATGTTCTCTGGTTTGTGCCTGGATCGCAGGGACCGTTTGCGGGGTGGTTCTCCTTCTGCAGGGCGTGGGGTGCTGGTGGCCTGTTGTTCCTGTGGCAGGGCCTCCTGTCCACTAGCGTCGGAGGAGGTGGAGGGCTGTTCTTCGGTGCGGCTAGTGTCAGGGGCCCGTTGGTGTGCCACTGCCTCCCTCATGGTGTTGGCCATGTCTGCCAGCACCCCTGCAATGGTGACCAGGGTAGTGTGGATGTCCCTCAGGTCCTCCCCGATCCCCAGTTATTGTCCCTCCTGCAGCCCCTGGGTCTTCTGCAACCTGGCCAGTATCTGGCCCATGGTCTCCTGGGAATGGTGGTATGCTCCCAGGATGTTGGTGAGTGCCTTGTGGAGAGTCGGTTCCCTGGGCCTGTCCTCCCACTGTCACACAGCAGTCCTCCCAGCCTCCCTGTTGTCCTCTGTCCCCTGAACTGTGTGCCCACTGCCAGTGACCCATGGTCCCTGATCGTCCTGTGTTTGTGGGGTTGCCTGGGGTCCCTGTAGTGGTGGACACACTGCTGATTGACGTGTCCTGGGGTCAGAACGATGGGCCCGCTGGGTGGGTGCTGAGGTGGTGTTTCCTGAGGGGTAGGCTCTGTGGTGGGTTGGAACTGTGGCTGGGTAACCGACTGTCCAGAGGTCCCTGATGGGCCAGGTTGGTCATCGTGATCCAGGCGTGCAGAGCTGCTGTCGTCACTGTGGGCCTCTTCTGGGGGGGACTGGATGTGGCTGGCACCTCCTCTCCAGTGACGTTGAGTGGGGGTCCTGTGGGGATGTAAATGCAGTGTTATTGTTTCTGCGTGTGCCATCTTGTTCATGGGTATGTTTCCCTCTATGGTTGTTTTTAGCAAGGCAGCTTTGGCTTGTGTGAGTTGTGATTGGTTTGGCTAAGTGATTGTCACTAGTGTGCATGCTGTGGTGATGGGTGTCCATGCAGGACTGTGATGGGGAGTCCATGCATTGTTGTTGCATGCAGGGCTTGGTATTGGGATGGGTGGGTTGTGATGGTGGGGTATATGTGAGGTGGTGGAGTGTTGGGGGTGAGGGTAGAGGTTGTTGTTTGTGATGGCATGCAGGTCGGATGGGGGATAAAGTAGTAAGGATTTGACTTACCAGAGTCCAGTCTTCCCGCTACTCCTGCCAGGCCCTCAGGATGCATGATCGCCAAGACTTGCTCCTCCCATGTTGTTAGTTGTGGGGGAGGAGGTGGGGGCTCACCACCAGTCCTATGTACAGCTATCTGGTGTCTTGCAACCACGGAACGCACCTTCCCCGGTAGGTCATTCCACCTCTTCCTGATGTCATCCCTTGTTCTTGGGGGCTGTCCCACAGCGTTGACCATGTCCACGACTCTCCGCCATAGCTCCATCTTCCTTGCAGTAGATGTCTGCTGCACCTGTGATCCGAATAGCTGTGGCTCTACCCGGATGATTTCCTCCACCATGACCCATAGGTCCTCCTCTGAGAACCTGGGGTGTCTTTGTGGTGCCATGGGTGTAGTGTGAGTGGTATGTGTGAGGGTGTAAGGGGTGATGTGTTGGGATATCCCGATAAAAATGGTACCTCACTTGTGTGGGTAGACCTAGTGCCTGAGACAGGAAACGGACCAAAACGCAACATGGAAGCAGCTAATTTTTCCACCCAAAACTGACCTTTTTCCAATATGGGTAGCTCTAGATTTTGGACTGTAGCTCAGCTGGCACCTAGGGAAACCTAGCCAAGCTGTACATTTCTGAAAACTAGACACTTAGGAGTATCCAGGATGGACTGACTTGCACGGCTCTCACCACATTTGTTCACCCAGAAACCCTTGCAAACCTCAAACTTTGATTAAAAAACACATTATACACACATTTCTGTGATGAAAAGTTCTGTAAGAATCCCCACAATTCCTATCACCCAGCATTGCTCCACCTGTGCCAATGAAAATGCTGACCCACTTGTGTGAATGGGCCTAGTGCCACTACAGGAACGGATCAAACCAAAGACAATGGGAGCCTGTGCATGGAGACTTCTATTGACCATGGTTGGATCCGTTCCTGTTGCTGGCACTAGGCCCAGTCATACAAGGGGGGCAAAGTTGTTATCAGTATAGATGGGGCAATACTGGCTGGTAGGAATTTTGTGGGTTTCTGCGGATTCTGCAAGTTTCCATCACAGAAATGTAGGGGAAATGTGTGACTTCAGGCAAAGGTGGAGGTTTGCAGGGCATTGTGGGTAGGAAAAAAGGGGGGGGGTGCATGTGAAGCACACCACCCTGTACTTCCCAGATGTCTAGCTTTCAGAATTGTCTGGGTCTAATAGGGTTTTCCAGCTGGCAGTCTACCCAAGCCCAAAAAGTGCAACCATTCGCCATCGCAAGTGGGGCTATGTTGGGAGTTAGCCAAGCTCTCCTCTCCTCTATCAACACCCAAAAGAGTCAAATGTCCTCTTGCTTGCCATTGGGATGAGATGCTTTAGTCTACAGGACGAGCAGAAAGACTATAGCCCCCTTCAGTTTGGATTGGGGCATAACCATAACCATCCCCATGGTTGTGGGCAGCCCCATCCCTCTTTTTTAAAACAAATGATCCCCTGGTGTCTATTGGGCTTTCTGCACCCCAGGGGGCAGATTGGAGGCAAATACCTCACCTACCTCTGAAGAAGGCAGAAAGACTGGTTGTTAATTAAGAAGACGAGGACGAAGCTTCACCATTTGGGTTACTTTACCCTCAGATATGAAAGATTGGGAGCCCATTTATTAATACAGGGCCCCTTGTGACTCAACAAATTGGTATGAAAGTTAAATAGACTCTGTGAGAAGTTGTCCGTTGGGTGAACTACTTTGAAACATAAGATTGGATGTATAAACATTTGTTTAACAGGCATCTACTTAACCTATGGTATATGCAGATTTGAAAGATATATTTGGGGAGTATATTTTAATGGCCTAAAGAAGGTGGTGGAAGGACTTTTGGAAAACCACCGAAACGCGTTGACGCAAATTGGATTGCTGGACCCATTGGAACGGGCCTAAAATTGAACAGAGACTGTGGACAGAAATCAATAGGCCCATATATACCAAAATTGGGACAGCGTGTATATAATAGACTATAGTGGATGTCTTTTTGCTTTGCCTCCCTTATGTCTGGTTTTTATATGTGAGGGTTTTATTATTGGTTTGGGTTTGTATGGGCGGTTTTATTTTATGATTTCATGAGTTTAGATTCATTAATAAATTTTCATTATATTTTTTATTGTCAATTCCTTTATATAGATTGATCATTGGAGGTACGGAGTGGTTGAATTGTGTGTTGTGTGTGAACAGTTGATTTGATTCCATTGGGGTATTCTTTTTTCTTCATGGCAGAAAGACTGTGCCCATTATTGGGGGTGCGGTCACTGTCATGTCCACTATGGGCAGCCCCCACCCCTAGATGTTTCTAAAACCAAAAAGTCTCTGGTGCCTAGTGGGCTTTCTGCTTCCCTGGGGGGCAGATTGGGGGCTATTGCCCCCATCTATCCCCCGTGGGGGCAGGAAGATTTTAGTTCCATTTATTTTGGGTGGTGGCCTGGCCATGCCCATTGGGGGCAGCCCCACCCCTCGTTTATTAATAAATAAATAAAATCCCTGGTGTCTACTGGGCTTTCTGCCTCCTGGGGGGCCCAGATCAGGGGTAATAACACCTATAAGCCCCCGAGGGGGGCCGAAAGTCTGTGCCCATTTATCATAAAGGGGTAGAGGCACTGACTTGCCCATTTCGGGCAGCCCCACCTCTCTTATTGTCATTGAAATGGCGTCAGTGCGCTGCACGCGCTGTTCACCACTTCAATGAAAACAAAGAAACAGCGTCTTAGTTGGGGAAGCTCTACCCCGAGGCTATTACATTGTAAAAGAAATTTCAAGTGCCCTGTGTGCAGACTGCTAGGAACTGTCTGACAAACACAAGCATTGTGGTGGCGGATGGCTCCCGGCTGTTGGATGCATGGAACAGGTAAATGGTAAAGTTGGATTTATTGTTACAATTTTGAAAATACCACTTTTGCAAAGTTGGCATTTTCCTGCTTTTTGGCCTATGTGCCTGCAGCCTGTCTCCAATACACGTCTGGGGTAGTTGACAGCTGGGCATTGTGCATTACCTCTAGACAGCCACACACAAAGGGAGCTTAAGTGTAACTGACGGGCCATCCACATCCTGATAGGCCAACCTGGGCAGGATGAGAGGGAGGACCTGTAAACAGCCTCACACTTACACCTGAATAGGCTGTGTCCTGTGCCCACACAAAGGGCTGTTTAACCCCCTGTAATGAGTCTGGAGCCAGAGCAGGAAGGGGTGACTTCTGTGCACTTCATATCCCTTCTTTGAAGTCTCCCCCACTTCAAAAGCACTTTGTAGATACTCTGTCAGGAAGGCCTGATGTGCTGCTGCAAGTACTGCCAATCTGCTGGCCTGCTGCTCTGGAAGAACTTATTTCTTGCTGTGCTGACCTGCTACCTTCATTGCCTGGGTGAAAAGGACTGGGCCCACCTCCCTTGAACCCAACACTCAGAGTGATTTCAAGGGCCAGCTGACTGTTCTCCTTTTTTCTGAGGTCTCAGTGGCACAAAAGACTTCCAACTCACCTGCTACAGCACCTGGACTCTGCCAACTGTGGGTCTTGCCCTGCCAAATGTTGCCAATCCAGTCCTCGGCCCTCCGGAAGTGGATATAAAGTGCTGCTCCAGTCAAAATCAATGCATCAACACAGTTGTGCAGCTTGGAACTGTGCATCTCCATCAATGCCGACGCATCACAGCTGCTGCAAGGATCAAGGACATTTCATCACCGAAGGCGCAGCACATGGCCTCTATTTCTGATACGTATTCAACTTTGTGTGGCTCAGAGCTGACGCATCGCCTACCTCTTAAGCTTAGGAATCGACGAAGATGCATCGCCTCTTCTGCTCCTTGCATCTTCTTCAATGTCGACACAAACAAGGCTTTTTTTAAGCAGGCTATGGCCGGTTCCTGAATCTGACTGGCGTGCCATTGCTGTTGCCCTGAACTTTTAGATTTGACCTAGTTTGCGCAACCAGATAGCCCGAATGGTGAAAATGCTTTTAAGCACTACATTTCACCTTATTCTTTAAAAAACTATATTCCAGCTTCTATTTCTTGGATTTTTGTGGTTTTTGTTTTGTTTGCTCATTAAATTAAATTCTATTTTTCCTACCAAGTGTGGCATCTTTTTTGTGGCGTTTTCACTGTTTTAATGTTTGAAGTATTGTTAAAATACTTAAATTATTGCATCTTAAGTTAAGCCTGATTGCTCTGTGCCATGCTACTAGGGGTTGAACACAAGTTAATTTGGGGTGTGTGGTGACTTACCCGGCCTAGAATGGGGTCTCTGATTGGACAGAGTGTACATCTCTGCCAACCAGAATCTCAATTTCAAACAGTTTAGTTTGGAGTGGGAATGGTAAACTGTACCCCTTTAGTGTCTAACAGCTTCCTCAAGATGGTTTAGTTCAAAGAGGGAATGGTAAATGTAATCTCTTCACTGTCCAAACCCTTCTAGAAGATGGTTTAAGTTACAGCTAAAATAATATATGTAAAGTATTTAGAGTGTAAGTATTTTAAGTAAGTATATTATATTCTAGGGTTTTATGTGTATTAAAGTTAGTTTGTGTTTTGCTTATTGTGATACTTAAGTTATGTACGTATTTGTATTAAATGAGTGATTATATTATACATGTACAATTTTGTAGCATAAAAAACAATATTTTAGAACATTTTTGTTTTGTGTATATAAATTGTTCTCAATTTAGAAATAGTTGGTAGTGTCATTTTATTTGGTATTTTTTAATGTCACATACATTTCACATATGCATTTTTCACAAGAATATTGCATGTAAACATTTTTATACCCTTATTTACATATCTTTTATTTATATTAGTGCTATTGTTGTATCATGTATATGTGTATAGTAATTTTTACATTATATATAAATTGCTATAAATGTCCTTCTTTGTATATTTGACCTATGTTATACTTTTTTCAAACATATATATTTATTTGTATATATTATATATTTTACAAAACATTTATTTTAACATTTGCATTCATGATGATAAGAAAATAATCACTTTTCTACTTTTTGTAGCGATCATGTCTTTACACTGCTTTATTTTGTATTCCATTTAATTCATTGTTCAGCAGATTTTGTTCTGGTCAGTCGCAGTTCACTTCTCCCATTCAAGTTTTAAGATAAAACATATTTGAACCTATTTTTAGGGTTTTTGGGGGAGGTGTTTTTACTGTAGTGCAGTGTGTTGGTTTGTAGTTTTTGCTTTGTTTAGCGTTAGCGTTTTGGTGTAAGGTAGTGTAATGCGGTATGCCTTACTGTATTTTGTGTAGTGTCGGTAGTTGTAATAGTGGTTATAGTTACATTGATAATGTGGCTAGTTAATGTTGTAGTGCTTGTAATGTGTTTGGGGTTTATGTTTTGTGTCAGACTACAGTATTGTTCCTATTTTTGGATGCCTTTTTTGTAAATTAACTTTTTTTTGGTTATTTTTTAACAAATATATATTTTTATTTATTTTTCTGTTTATTCGTGAACTGTTTTTTATGGTGTCGTAGGTTCTGGACTATTTCTAAGGATTTATTTTTAGATCTTTACTTTTTCATTTTCTGGGTATATTTTTGATCATTTTGGTGGGCTGATTTTTTTGTAGGCTCATGGTGGATCATGGACATCAGCAACAAAACGGAAAGTTTATTTTTTTATGTTTTGGGTGGGTAATGTTATTGTTGTAATATTTTTTTTTTTGTTTGTAATATGAAACTTTATGTATTATTTTTTGTACGAGGTGTGAAGTTTTCAATGTATTGAGGCTGATAATAAGTATGCTGCAATATGTCTACAGACATACTTTTTTTTTAGTTTAAGAATGCTTTGTTAAAAATAATGAAATGCAATATCTTGTAGGAGGGTTGAAAAGTACTCCAGAAGAATAATTCTAAAAAGTATAGTACGTAAAGGCCCAACAAGCAATGTATAAATATACTATTAATTTAAAGAAAAATTGTAGGAAATGAAGAGACAAGGATAGAACTTGCAGGAGGAAAATACAAAGAAAAATAAGTAAAGAAAGAATAAGAGAATGGAAGGAAAAATAAAAATGTATACAATAAACAGCCTTAGCGATGTCCATGATTATCTAAATAGCAAAAACAATTACCCTAACATTTAAGCATCAATTTAGATATTAGAAAATATCAGGAAATATTAGTTCATGGTGGCTGAAAAACAAAATTGTTCCTTTTCTCTGGAAGCAGGATAGGTTGATGACATAAATAAGTAATAGGTGACCATAAAGAGTCTTTTTGAACAAGTCGCTGTGTGGTGGTAGCAGACACTATGTCAAGACTATGGTGATGGCACAGTAGATTCCAGCATGAATTAAAGATAACCTTGGTGGCATCTTGCAATGAGCAAATCAACAAACCTACCCAGTGTAAGAGCGCTAGTCCAAATTTGAAAGGAGCTTCCCAAAAAAATATTTGTAATTTAAAAAAGGAAAGTTTGTATTACATATATATGTAATTGTGTTTCATATTTTGTGTCAAAAGGAAGCAATCATTGGACATTGAAATAATGAGTGTAGGTAGGTGCCTGGTTTATTAGAACAGGTCCAGCAAAGGTTTGGTACATTTGGACTATATTTAGAAAGGGAAAAGGGGGTTATAAAGAGCCTGTGATAAAATGAATAATTAGTTTGAGTAGTGCTAGCATTGCAGGAGGTATGATTAATTTTTTACCATATGCTGTTCTGTTTTTGAATGGAGAAAGAACAATGGAGATCTGATTCCCGTGTAATTTCTATTTTATGTTTAGGACCATTAGAAAATTGATAGTGAAGGTATCCATATAAGTAGGATGCTTTAATGAGAGTTTAGGAAGATATGTGCATGGGAAATGGAGCTGAAGTGGTGGGAGAATCTTGGGATATAATGGATAATTGTTGTGAAAGAGAATTACTTAAAGTTTGGAATTTCAACATGTAAGTGGTAGAGAGATTACATTTGGACTGGATTTCAGCAGAGGAGAGAGGCTGTATGTTTTGAAATGATTGTTTAACTTTGTCAAATAGAAGAATCAAGAAAGGCATGTAAGGGTGATAGTTGTTTGGTAAAAAAACCGATATATAGTTGATATAGAAAGACTGGGAAATGTAAACACTCTTGGAGAATGTGGGAAATGTGCTAGTGAGTGGAAGGGAAAGGGTGAGATCAGAGTATCTTCTATGCCAAATCGGTGTGGGATTGTTAGTATAGGAACAGATATAAGACAATACTTGTTTTCATATGAATGAAGAATGATAGTGACAAAAATTGGGAAAATTTACCACGCCTAATTCTTTGGGTTTACAAAGGATGGATAAAGATATATGTGCTTTCCGTTCATTCCATAAAAACTTACCCAATGTACTATTAAGAGAATTAAAAAGGGAGTTTAACCGGCAACATAGACAAATAGAAGTTAATCACCGGGAGAATCATCATTTTGATTGATTCTAGCCTACCCCACCAGGATAAATACAAAGGTGACCATTTGTCAAAGATATGAAGGATTTTTTTGCAGAAGATCCTCCAAATTAGGATGAGTAGTTGTTGAAATTGAGGAAGTATATTTAATCCCTAAGAATTTTACATAATTGAGATTCCATTTGAAGCTAGTTTCGGCAAACATATGTTTCAAATGAAATTTTTTCAAAGGAAGTACTTCAAAGTTATTAAAATGTAATTTATAACCAGAAAGGTTAGAATATACATTCAGGAGATCTGCAAAAGCAGTTATAGACGTTTGCAAATTTGAAATATATAAGATAATGTAATCCGCATAAACTGTAAATTTACTTTGCACATTTGTATGTATAAAACCAGTAAAAGAATGAGAATGTCACAAAGAATGTAAAAAGGGTTCCACGGATAGTTTAAAAAGTAATGGTGATAATGGGCAACCCCGCCTAGTACCAAGATATAGGGAAAATTAAGAGGATTTGATACCATTTGCAAAAATGGAAGTAGCAGGAGAACAATAAACTATATTTATGTATTTTAGAATCCCACGACCAAAACTATGCCATTTAAGTGCTTGCATCATAAGAAGTCAGTTAACTCGATCAAAGGCTATTTCAGCATCTAACGTAATAGCAGCCAAGGAAGTAAAACTTTTAGAAGCTAGATGCAAAATATTTAAAATTGCTCTGGAATTATCTGCAATATATCTACCCTTAACAAAGCCAGTTTGTTCTATTCCAATTAGATGAGGGATAACATGATTAATCCGAAGTGCTGAAAGGTTTGCAAAAACTTGCAGTCTAAGTTAATAAGAGAAATAGGGCGATAGTTGGTGCATGAGGAGAGGTCTTTATCTTTTTTAGGAATAAGACATAGCATTGCCTGAGAGAATGTGCCTCAAGCAGCGTCATTATGAAGGAACTGGCAATATAATGAATGCAGGTGTGGAAGGAGAATATGTAAGAAACAAAGGAAAAATTAAGTTGTAAAACCATCAGGACCCGGGGCTTTGTCTTTAGGGACTGTGTTCAGAGCAATCTTAATGTCATACAAGGATATTTCTTTATCTAAAGTACAGAGGTCCTGTGATAGATGAGGGTGAGCTGGAAGGGAACCAAAAAAGGAATCGAGGGGGCTTCTGATGGGAAGGATTCCAGCGTATAAAGATTTTGGTAAAAGTTAGTGAAGCACTGTAAATTTCCTCATCTTCATAATGGATAATTCCTTTCTCATCTATGATATTAGAAATTTTTGATTTTGGGGATTTAACTTTAAGATAGCTCGCAAGCAATTTCCCAGCTTTACTGTTTCCACCATAAATCTTGGAATGAACCATCAAGAACATACCAGAAGCTTCTTCTGTCAATTTCTTATTAAAATTCAGCTTGGGTTGAATAAGGCATTTGAGAGTATCAGTGTGATTAGAAGTATAATATTTATGTTCAATTTGTTTATTAAATGATAAAAAAAATGCAGAGTCTTTGACTGATTGTTTCTTCTTTGTGACAACATAATCTATAATATAACCACTAGCCATGGCTTTAAAGGCATCCCAATAAAATTATATTGCAGGTCTGAAGTAAGGTTACATTTAAAAAATGATTTGAGAAATTGTTCAACATTTTCCCCAAAAGTCTGATCCTTCAGTAGGTAGTTATTAAAACACCATCTCTTTAGTCAATGTGATTCAGTTACTGTTTCTATACCAATGAATGTAGGTGTGTGATCAGATATTAATAGGGAACCTATTTCTGTGTGTAATAATGTTGTGAGTAAGTGGGGTGTCAGAAACATTTAATCAAAACTGTATATGGATTTATGTGTAGGAGAATAAAAAGTGAATTCCACATCCTTTGTGTTACACATTCTTCAAGCAGCTATCAATCCTCTAGATTGAATAGTGCTTTAAAATGTTTTTTGCATTTTATTTGGGACATTTCTGGTAAGGGATTGCCTGTCATTGAAAGGGTCCATAATTTGATTACAATCCCCACCCACAAGCAGGTTGTCAGTTGAGCATGAGCATAGAAATTGAGAGATGTGTTCCCAAAACTTAACATCTGTTAGAAAGTGGATTATTGGCAAGGGCAGGTAAGTACCTACACTTAGCAATAGGCCACTAACCTCCACTTAGCTCCAGTTAGATCTCAATAAATTAAACCCAGCTCCACTCTTGGTAGCTTGGCAACAAGCGACAAGGCTTAACTTCGGAGACAATTGTGTAAAGCATTTAAAAACCACAAAACATTAAATAAGTAAAACACAATAAAAATCCAATACAAATTCATAAAAATGAATTATATTTTAATCTTTAAAATGACACCAAAATGATTCAAATTGAATAAGGGAAACCGGAGATATGAATTTGTACATAATTAATGTTTTTTAGCGCATAGAAACGAATTTCGCCAATCTGGTCGCACCTAGACCGGGGCAAAGTCAAAGTTAAGGTCGACACTGATGGAGCCCTGCTCAGCTACAGAAGGCAGGAGGCCTCGGTCAAAAGTTTACCTTCGGGCTTAGTCGTTTTCTAGAGGATTTTCTTCAGCTGGACGAAGTCGGCAGTCCGATCCGACCTCCCTGGAGCCCTTCCTCAGATATGCGTTGCAGGAGACCTCAATGAAGATTTCTATGTTTGGACATGGATGATTTTTCAAGATGAAAATCCTTTGACCTGGTCAAACCTGAATCTTGATCCGATGTCCCTGGAGCCCTCTTCGGTTACACTGCGCAGGAGGTCCCGGTAAACTTTCTACGTTCTGACTCAGTCATTTTTTGGGAGATTTATTTCAGCGGGACAAACCTGCAATTCAGGCCGGGTTGCAGTTGAGGTAAGCCGGCTAGACTCACTGCGGCGGGTCGGTCCCTCAATGGAGCTTTTTCCAAAAAGTTCACCAATCTTCTCAAAACTTCTGGATCTTCTTCCAGAAGGTCTTTGAAGGTCCTTAAGGGGTCCACAGTTGACCCCAAAGTTCCAAAAGCTCTGAGTTGCTACTTGAGGGTGTGAACTGCAACTCCCAGAATGCACCTGGCTCAAACTCCAAAATGGCCACTGGACAGTGGTCAGCTGGTCCGTTTCTTAAGGATTTAATGCAGGGGACTCTGGTTAGGTATTTTTCACCTGTAGCAAACAAGGAGTCCCTCCTTGAACCAGCTGAAGCCAGGCAAAGTCCTTCTTGTGGTGAAGCCCAAGTGTGCACCTGGTGCAGTCTTTCAGAGTGCAGTGTCCAGGTGCAGGTCAGGGGTCCAGAAAGGCAGTCCTTCTTCTTCTGATGTTCTTCCTGGTAGGTATCTGAGGTGTGGCTGCAGTTCTGCCATATTTATCCTTGCTCCTGGGTTAAAAACAGGGGGTCCTGGGTATCCAATAACAGGCAGGCCCCTTCCCCCTTTGATTACTACTTCCTGGGAAGTGTGGCAAGGATCGATCCCAGGGAGAAACATTCCTCAAAAATCCAACATGGCTGAAAGTGATATTTGGAGGTTAGATCTGGCTAAACCCACCCACTGGTGTGGCTAAAAATCCTAAACACACCCCTCTCCTGCCCTCTCCTAATCTAATCAAGAGGCCACCTAATTGTCTGGGTTTGCAGGATGTGAGGGAGGTGCTGGGCTGCACTAAATGTCCTTCCCTGCCTTTGAAGACAAGTTTGGCCGCCCTCCCCTTCCTGCTTCCCCATCTGTTGAGGCAGATCTCCTACCCCAGGCACATCCTTTGTGTTCAGCCCAGGCCACTTCACACCTCATCAAGGCAGGCTGGCCAATCAGAGAAGGGCACTACAGAGCTGGCAACCTTCAGGTAGAGTTTTAAAACTCTTTACCTGAACTAGTTGCATTAAATCTAACAATTGTAAGTTGTGGTATTTTTTATAACAATTAATTTGAAACTCAAGGTCTCTGACACTTAAGGGGACTTTGTTAATTAAATTAAAGTCTCCCCATTTTTGCCTATGGAGGCTATTCACTACAGTGAGGGAAAAACAAATGTGGCTATTTTACTTCAGCAGGGCTTATAAAACAATTTTATAAGGTCCCTGCTTATAGTTACATGGCACCCAACCCTAGGGGCACATAGGGCACACCTTAGGAGTGACATATGTAAACATAAGGTAGTTTAAGACTTTGGAAGTACTTTTAATTCCAATGTCAAACTTGCGTATAACTTTACCTTAAAAGCAGCCAGCAAGGCAGGCCTGCCTTTAAAATTACCCTTGGCACCTCAGCCTATGGGTGCACTAACTATGCTGGGGTCCCTCAGCCCACATGCCCTATCATATACTAGGGACTTATAGGTAGGTTGACATAGCCAATTATAATTAGCCTCATTTGCATAGTCATTTTACACAGAGCACAGGCCCTGGGACTGGTTAGCAGTACCCAGGGCACCATCAGAGTCAGGAAAACACCAGCAAAAAATGAAAATTGGGGGCAAAAAGTCAGGGGGCCTCTGCAATCAGCCCTGTTTTCTCATAACATCTATGTCTGTAGGGCCATAATAAATTAAGTAAAGAACAGGGAATATTATTGATAGTAAAATGAATGAGAAGCCATCTCCTGTCATCAACTTTCTACACCCTTCTCTATCTGTAGGGAAGGTGATTTATGAAATATTATAATGACTTCATTTTTATTATGTAGTGCAGGAGATCTATATTATTTTCTTCATATTTATTTCATAGACTGATAAGGATTTTATAATTATGTTTTGTGGTAGGTGCTGTGTTTTGAGTTCTAATGTTAGTGAGATGTTTAGATTGGATAGATTCTTGTTTCAGCTATCATTGCTAGGTAGTGGAGTCCTTTGTTATTGAAAACAGAGTTGTACCTTGAATTGTAACATTTCATGCATCTAGGTTGCTTCTATGAGATGCTGGAGAACATGTCTTACATCCTTTTATGTTACATTTGGAGAGTGATTGTGTTACAATGTAATTTTTAGTTATGGCCCTCCAACAACAAGCATTCACATAATACTTATTACATTTCCAGTTAACATGTTTGCTGTTTGTGCATTCCTTGTTGTATGTGTATCCATTTGAGATAACTATTGTATGTCTTTCTGAAAGGTAATGTATGTGGCTCTTTGTGCTATTTTATTTGAAAATGGTACATCAATTTTCTACTATTCAGTGTTCAACTTTTTGTTATAACTATTAGTAAGACTGTAATATATATTTCTAGTTATTTCATTTCATACTTACATATTTGCTGACCTTTTAACGTGCTGTTTTATTTTTTACGTTTCTGTTTAATTTAGTTGAGATGTGACAGTTGGGACTTTTTCATGTTAGGTAGAATATTTTGGTTTAATATTCAGTTTAAAATATAAATTTAGTTTGGATATTGAGTTGGGGTTAGTTTTAATTTTACATTTTGGGAGTAGGTTTTGGGATACCTTTTATTCATTTGTAATTTCTGTTTGTTGAATTTCACATCTATGATGTTGGTGTTGTTGGCTTTCTTTTGTAGTGTTGTGGAGCATGGAGTTTGGAGATGTTAATGAAGTGGTAGATATTAGTAATTTATTTTAAATGAATGTGGCAGCAATGTTTGTAAGTTATAGTGCAGTTTTTAGATCACTTTACCTATTTGTATTGATTTGTAGTTATTTTTTCGAAGTGTTAGTCATGGGTTTCTTTAGGAAATCTGGCATAGTTTTGTCTTATTTCAGTTATAGAATTTTTGGTGCAAAATATAGCTGGCTTTTGTGCTCCTTTTATAGTGGTGTGTTAATTAGTTAAAGGGTTCTCTTGGATATTTTTTTAGATGTTTCTTATTGGTTCAATGATACAAATTTTTTTTTTTTTTTTTTAGTTTGTTGTGTAACTAGTGAACACTAATTAAGGTTTGGTTGCTGGAGGAAATTTGCCGAAAAGCTGGTCACCTTTCTAATTGAGAAATATGGCATATTGATAAAAAGATCGCGCAAGGACTTTGAAATGTATTTCTTGAATTGGGAATAGATTGGATGCTATATATTTGTACTTCTTGTGGAGGAGAATTACATAATCTGTTTACGAAAGTCGTTTACGAAACTTATTAGAGCATTGTTTAGGAGATTGGTTTGAACTGGAATTTTGATGTGCCTTCATTTACTTACCTTCAAATTTGAACTGGATGTACTAAAAAAGCGGGTCACTGGAAATGTGCCTTTTGCCTTGATGAAGCAGACTTTCTGCAAAACCGATGCGTTGGGTGTTAAAGAAGATCAATTCAGAAACTTGAGATAATTTCAATGTGAATGACATTTCTTGGAGCATTTCTTTCATGTTTTTAATTTTCATGGACTTATAGATGCAAAATAAATTGCATTGTATCAAGATATAATCTAGTGTGCCTCCCATCACTTTCTAAGTTGCAGTAATTATGGTTTGAGAATATATGATCCTTAGAAGGTGACTGGGGCTACTATAAAATGGTGTAGCGACAGGTAATATTCTTGGTTGGTTTACCTGGACTTCTAAGATGTTTCTAAGGTCTATATATATATATGATTTGTATATATACATATACCTTAGGATCAACCTAGAAGTCCGGGTAAAATAAATAAAAAAAAATATATATATATATATATACAATATATTGTATATATATTACCTAGTGGCGGACCCCTCTAGGTAGTTACAGTTAGGAGAAGCATTTTTGGACTTGCCTTTATCTTTGGTACTGTTTGATTACTCTTCATGAAATTTTCCGCAAAAGAAGTGTTCCAGTGATTCTTGTTGCACATAGAAAGTTTTGGGGTCATCTGTCAAGCTGGGGCGGGGAAAAAGGGGCTCAAAAAAAGGTTGCGTTTCCCATGTTAATTTCCATAGGTTTCTTTGTACTCGACTACATTCCGAACCACTGGACAGAATTACACCAAATTTAGCAGAAAGCTAGTTGTCTGTATGCAGATTACGCTTTTGCTTATTTGGTGTGAATCTGTTCAGTATTTTTTGAGATTTTGGAGGGACAATAAATGTGTATATTTATGGCTGCGAATAATTCGCAAAAAAAAAAAAAAAAAATCACTAATACACATGCTAAAAGAAGCGTCGCATTTGCCTGGCTGCAACCTGACTACAAAGTAGTGGCTGCCATTTTATTTCACGGTACACGGTCCCAGGGGGTGAAAATCCAAATTGAAAGTGACATAAGAGGTTAGGGTGAAGGTACCCTAACCCCCAGGAGTGTGATATAGGTGTGTTTTAGGTGCACATTATGGGTTTAAAATAATTTTGCATCACCATGCATGAAAATTTGTGAATTTTCACAAATTATTTGTGAATATGGGAAAACAACACTCATTCATACATTAATTCCTTCGCTCATACAAGCACTCAGAGACTCATGTGTCCACTCACACACCCACTCAGATACTCATGCACCCCCTCACACCCTCTCAGACTCACACACCTACTTTCATACCCATTCAAACACTAAAGCACACCCACTCACAGGTCCACTGACGGAGACAGGCCCTGTGTCCAACCTGCGCTGCCCACAGCAATAGGATGTGCGTGGTGTGGGTTTGGGTGGTTATAAGGGCTTTGCTGCACGGCCTGGCTGCAGGCCAGGCCTTGTGCCTTGTGACAAATCCCTGCTGTGGCGGGGTTGGAATACCATATAGTAATTAAATTGCTTTACGTTAAAAAAAACCATAGAAATTCACTCAAAAAACCCAAAGGTTACAGGGACATTATAGTTAGGTTCTGAATTTACTCGTACAAAACCTCGAAAAACTTAGACCCTAAGGTAACTATAACTTGTGCCTTTGCCGTGCACAGCTAATTACTCCACATATTACATGTATGGCATCTTTGATATTATGAGTATAACGTAGTTTACTCTCCATTAACATAGCAAACATAGGAATGGAAATCTTAAATTCAAATATACAATATACAATATATTTCAATTTAGATATTTATTATAGCTAATTAAACATTCAGTTCGCACATAATATAATCAACATAGAATCAACCAAACAAATTATAATACAACCCCCTACCCTAAATGAAACATACATATATGAAAACATAAATAACATACCAGTAAATACGCAAAAATAAACAAATAACACAGAACCAACAAAATCACAAAATAATATACATACAGATTTACAACCGCCTAATACATGAGAGGATATTTAAACCGCACAATAAAGTTACTGCTTTGATGCTACAATTATGCGTTGTAGTTTGGATTGTATAAATTTCAACATAATAACAGCCAATTCTAGGTGATAATTTCCTGATTCAAATTCTCGTGTTACAGGCCTGATGGTAGCCAGTCCTGGTCAGGGCTTCAAATTTGCCAATTTCAAACACTTCATGCCAATGTTCAAGACATGCCAATTTACAAGCCGACGCGCGTTTCGGTGAGTGAAGAAAAATATAAATACACCTTCATCAGGACTTTATGATTCAGTATAATTGGCATACGTACATCTTGTAATCTGCCTATCAAAGAAACATCAAAACTATTCATTACAATTCTTTGCATAGGGGGAAGGCTCGAATCATGTCAGATTTGCAACCAGACCAACTCAAGTGACTTAATTAAGAAAAAACACCGATAAAGTGCCCAAGATCAAAATCTATAAAACCAATGCTTAATAAAGGTAAATAAATCTAAAGATCCAAGGAAAGCACCATTAGTGTCCAGCAAAATACTAGATAAAGTGCAGAAATAGAATCACCTATAGCCTAAAAGTGTTGGATTACCACCGAGAGAATCTAGTCAAGAATAGTAAAAGACTAATTTGTTTATATTAAAATAAGATAAAATACCTTAGATATGAAAGAACTTAGATATCCCTTACAGGCTGGATTAAACACTCTCCAACTTCAAATTTGTAGTCCAAAATGAAGGACTAACACATGGATATAGCTAAATGAAGCTATGCTTTCTCCCTCTAAAAGCAAACATAATGAAATCATTAGCTTGCACAGGGCAGAAAAGTCCACAGGATAGAAAAGAAAAAATCTGCTCATATGTACAATCGCTAACTACAGACTTACCTACAAGTTCACATGGTTTAAAAAACGTAATCCACAGAGGAAACCCACAAGGATACCAAACTGGTAGGGAACAACTTGCTAACTGCAAGGGAACAGGGGGGAGTCATGAGCCAGATAGAAATGACACAATCCAGACGGTATAAAATAATTCAATCCACAAAGGTTCAGCAAAGCTAGCCTACCAGTATCAGCAGGATCCAGGACATATGACCAGCACGATGATCTCTCGAGGAGCAATAACCCGTACTTCCCCAGCTGCCTCCTATTTAAACCAAATCACCACAGGTGATGCGATGAACATAGAAACAGGCCGGTAGGGGCCATCTAAGGAAATGGTCAAACATGCGCCATCTTAGAACCGTCAAAACAGCATGAAATATGCCAAAATCTACAGAGAATAAGAGGTACAATCAAACTGTAGAGTCATAGCCATATAGTAGTGGCAAAAGGAAATAACCAAAAATAAAAAATATAAAAAATAATGGCCAATTCTAAATCAAACCAAAGAGTAGATATCACTTACCAGCACGCCCAAAACAGTGGGCGCCATCTTGGAACGTCAAAGTACAGGGTACTCAATGTCCCAAGGGTAGGCACAAAATGGGTTAGTAAAATACAGTACGTATCGTGTATATAATACAAATCGATAACATAAGGTTTTATAAGAAAGAACCGAAAACAGTTTTATCGTATAAAGTGAAGAATTCACTTTAAAGTAAGATAAAGGGCCACTACAGGAGAGCACAAAGCAACCCTGTGGTAGGCACCTGGAAAATATTGACCCCTCAGGCAATCCTGTACATAAGTACTCAGATGGCATTGCTCCAAGGGAGATCTTCGTTCAGGCCATTCTCATATGTGTTTAAAGAAAAAATCCAAAACACTTCTTTCTTTTTCCTTTGTTTTTCAGGGTCCACATCGTTTCTTGTCAGTACTTTCTCAAGAATAATCCACCTGATATCTACCTCCTTGTGGTTTAAAGATAACCAATGAGCAACTAGGGGGGCGTTGATCTTTTGTGTCCTAATCGCAGATTTATGTTCCGATAGCCTAGTTCTAAATTCCCTGGAGGTCTCACCTATATATCCCAGGTTGCAGGGGCAAATAATCAAGTAAATTACATTTTTAGATCTACAATTAGTCATGTCCATAAATGGGATAGTCTTTTCATTGAATGTAAACTCTTTTGCAACAATGGCTGAGTCACAGGCGTGGCTTTGGCATTTGTTCCGTAGGTTTTTGTTCCTCCTGCAAGCGAACAATGGTTTTTCAAGTTTATCCGCTTCAGTATTGGAATTCAAAATGTGCCATTCTTTGTTAATAATACCCCTGATTTGATTATTCAGGGTAGAATGGTGAATCACACAGGCTAGCCGGTCACTGGTCTTGCATCGTTGTTTTGAAAACAGGGCCTCACGGTTGTAAAACTTGGCTCTTTTTAAGGAATCTTTGATGGTTCTAATCGGATAACCTCTCTGCTCAAATTTGCACGTAAGATCTGCGGCATGTTTCAAAAAGTCTGCCATGCTGGTGCAATTTCTCCTGAGTCTCAGGAATTATGAAAAAGGAATAGACTGCTTCTGGTTACGGGGATGGAAACTATCAAAGTGAAGCAGCGTGTTCCTAGCCGTGGGTTTAGTGTATAGGGTCATAAGCAAGGGCCCTTGATAGTGTTTGATATACACATCCAGGAATTCAACCAAATGATGGTCGTATTTAATCGTAAATCTGAGGTTGGTGTCACACAGATTGAGCCAACTGTAAAATTCTAGTAGTTGGTCTTCACTGCCTTTCCAAATGAAGAAAACATCATCAATAAATCTACTCCAGGCCTGCACATTCTCATAGAAAGGGGCCATTTCGTTGTAAATGAACTTGTCCTCGAATGCTCCCACATATAGGTTCGCCACACTAGGTGCACAGGCAGCACCCATACTGACTCCTTTGATTTGATGATACATTTTGCCATTAAAATCAAAGTAATTATTAAATAGTACAGTTTCCAAACATTTCAGAATGAAACTCAATGCTGGATCATCTCCCCGTCTGTTTAGATATAGTGCTACAACATCAATGGCTTCTTGCTGGGGTATATTCGTATATAAAGACTCAAGGTCCATGGTCACCAGATATTCCCCATCAGGTCTATATTGCAGGCCCTCGATCTTAGAAATGAAGTGGCCTGTGTCTCTGATGCAAGATGGTAAAAGGGCTACCATCGGTTTCAGAAAGGTATCAACGTACTTTGACAATGGCTCAATGGCCGAGCCTATGGTGGATACAATCGGACGCATAGGTGGATTACTGGCGTCCTTGTGAATCTTAGGTAGACCATAGATAATCGGGATTCTAGTATGGACTGGAGTCAAAAAATCCAATTCTTTCTTACAAATAACGCCCGCTTCTAATGCTTCTAGATTCGTAGTTTTGATTGATCTCTTCAATTTGATTTCAGGGTAGCCTGGTATAGATTTATAAAAGACCGGACACAGCAACATGTTTTCCATTTTGTCCATATACAAATTGGTGTCTAGAATAGCTATACCACCCCCTTTATCACATGGTTTAACAGTGATAGTCCTGGTATTTTTAAGACTTTTTAGTGCCATGCTTTCATCTTTGCTAAGATTGTACTTGGATCTTGGGGCATGTAGAAGCATTTTCTTACTTTTACTAGTCACTGTCCTCTCAAATATAGCTATTTCGGGACCCAAAGCTTCTAACGGGGGAGTAAACGTAGATGGCAATTTGAGTCCTGATCTGCTAACAGTGGTAGTAGGGGGAGACGATGAAAAAAACCTTTTTAGTCTCACTCGTCTGAAGAATGCCTGAAGGTTTCTCATCAATTCAAATTTATTTATGTCTGAATTCGGTACAAAGGACAAGCCTTTCGATAACAAGCTGATGCAATGGTCATCAAAGGTAATTTGACTCAGATTAAAGATCGGAATCTCCTTCAGTCCCTCCAATACTGATTGTGTCTTGTTTGTAATGTGTGGTGAGATTGTTCTGAGTTCGGGGGACGATTTCCCCGATTTTGTCTGAATCTTGATCTGTGATTGAATCTGCGGTGACCTAAAAAACGGGGATTCTGTTGGTACTGTTCCGAATGATTCAGTCTATTGCCATATTCATCGAATTGATATGAACTACCCTCCCCTTCAGATTCAGAAGTATCGGAAAACGTCACCACTTTCTTAGGAACCCACTCCTGTCTTTCCTGTGGTATGGAGGATTGTTTGTAGTACTGGTCAGCAAGATAAGGATATGTCCTCTCCCGGGTAAAATACCTGATATCTTTTTTCAATTTGTCTGATTTCCTCTTTATCAAATATATATTAAATGATTCCAAATCCGTATTTATCTCCTCTAGCTTTCTTTTGGCTTCCTCCACAGATACTGCCTGCCTGAGCTTGCTTTCAAGTTCCTGAATCTCAGAAAACAGAGAAGAAGCTACTTCTCTGGCTGTTTCTATAATCAACAGCATGTGATCACGAGAGCATCTATTAGAAATAAGCGACCACTTTTCGAGGAATTGTTTGATCTCAACAAAGAGGCCTGGAATGTTTCTTATTCTTAGGCCGTTTGGGATAGTACCAGCCTTAAGATATTCTAAAAGAAATTCAGCGTGTGCTTCAGTCCTGCGGGCTTTCTTTTTTAAATTGAGTAAATTAAGCCAGTCATTGTTCAGGCTGTTGGAAAATAAGGACTCTGAACTCGAATTGGTACTGGTGCCCACTATTCTTGAAAAATCCTCCTCGGTGAACCCAAAGGTTTTAATACTCTCCATCAAAGAAAACAGATTAAACTAACTCTAAAGAACTTATTGAAAGAGAGAAAAGAATATAAAATAAAACAAAAAATTGGCCCAAAAACAATATAATCCCAAATGAAAAAAAAAAAAAAAAAAAAAAGAAAGAAGGTCTGGTGCACAGAAAAACCCAAGATAAATAAAGTAATCAAACGAGCAAACCCTGACAGCAGAGCTGTAAGTAAGCAAATCCTCGTATCTAAACAGGGTCCCTGAGCTTTGATATTATCATTGCAACATTCGCAATCAAATTATTGATAAGAATAGTGTACATGGCATGGGCCATGGCTTAGAGTGCGAGTTATAGTTACTTAAAAGAACTCTAACTACAACTGCTGAATTTCTATGGTTGTGTACCAGTAAATCCAGAAACTAACTATAATGTCCCTATAACCTTGTTTTTTTTTTCGTGAGTATATATATAGCCACGCCACTTTGTTGTCCTCACAATCTAGGGCAAACGTGGCTCAGCAAAGTAGGAGAATGTCAGGTTTTCACTACACCATCAAACAGGTTCTCCATCTTTTTAGCCGATTGGCTCAACTGTGAGGGTGACCAAGCTCTGCATTTGCTAGACACAAAAGTGTAGCAGTGCTGAGATCTCCGGAAGGACGCTCCAATACTTAAGCAAGGCTGACTCCTACCCCAAGTGATATTCTTGTCTTTACAGACCCTTTTTTGTCACCTACTTTTATGCAATGTCGTTTTTTTTAAACAGTGGTTTGTGACGAATGCGAAGTGCTCATTGAACTGATGGCTAGGGGCCAGATGTAGGAAGGAAGCAATTTGCGAGTTGAAAATTGCGAGTCCTTCCGACTCGCAATTTGCAGCTCGCAAATTGCTATGCAGTACGGTGTCTCAGACACCGACTGCAACTCGCTATGGGGTCGCAATGACCCACCTCATGAATATTCATGAGGTGGGTCGCAAACTGCGGCCCCATAGCGAGTATAGGCACTCGCTAACATGGAGGCCTGCTGTAGTCAGCAGGCCTCCATGTTAGCGACCTGCTTTTCAATAAAGCAGTTTTTTTTTTTTTGAAATGTAGCCCGTTTTCCCTAAGGGAAAACGAGCTGCATTTCAAAAAATCCGAAACCTTTTGTTTCGTTTTTTTCAGGGCAGGGAGTGGTCCAAGGGACCACTCCCTGCCCTGAAAAAATATTTTGGGGTCCATTCACAAAGGGGAAGGGGTCCCATGGGGACCCCTTCCCGTTTGCGAATGGGTTACCATCCACTTCAAGTGGATGGTAACTGCGACTCCATTTGCGACCGCATAAGAGGTCACAAATGGAATTGCATACCATTGCGAATCGCAAATAGGAAGGGAACACCCCTTCCTATTTGCGATTCGGAAATGCATTTTGCGAGTCGGTAACGACTCGCAAAATGCATTTCTGCATAGGAAACACGCATTTGCGAGTCGCAAACGGCAAATTTTGCCGTTTGCGACTCGCAAAGTGCTTCCTACATCTGGCCCTAGGTGTTGTACTGGCACGCATTATTAGAAGTACAGACTTTCAGAGGCCGACATTTTTCGGTTAGGGACACGTCTTAAGTTCAGGCTGATACATAAGACATCCCTTATGTGTAAAGCCAGCGGTAAACCTGCACTCAAGCGGAAGAAAGGACTACTCTTCGGGGGCATGCACGTGCACTGTGCTCTTGTGACCAGGGCTCAGGTTGTAAACTCTCCAAATCTGTTTCTGTGCATCTGTGGCCTGGGCACGTGTGAGGAAAAACACTCTGGGATGGAAAATAAGCCCATTACACTTGACTGCAGCATACCCGAGAGCAGAAAACAGTGTTAAACCACATGCAGCACTTAATTATTTCATGTCAGTGGCTCTTCTGAAATGCTGAGATGAATCTAGTTTCATTTTCATCCGAAGATGATGGACTTGACATTTGTTTTCTCAATGATTTACCTGTCATATGCTGAAACACGTGCTCAGATATTGAATCTTGTATAAATTTTTCAGCTGCGTGAGCCATCCTGGCATCAGTAGACCCTGCTCATGGTTTTATGTACTTATACTCACTGTCAGTAAAATCCACTGGAAAGGCTTCATGAGCAAAAACAGCATCTCATCGCCACGTTACTGTATAACAGTTTTTGTCGCCTCCATTTTGCTTTCCAACTTGTTTGCAAAACGGCAGTACATTTCAAACATTAGGACTTGTTAATTCTTCGTTTGCACGGCAAACATTAGTTAAAGGAATAAGCTCATACTTCCGCACATCTATTTTGTGAGATCAATAGACATGGTTATCAAACTTTTATTTGCCATTAATTGTGTCAAAAGACTGTGCATTTTCAACGTTCACTTGGTCAGTTTCACTGCCAATACACCACCCACGCACCTTACATCACATACCCCAACACATCACCCTACACACCCTCACCCACACCACTCACACTACACCCAGGGCACCACAACCACACCCCAGATTCTCTGAGGAGCTAAGGGTCATGGTGGAGGAAATTATCTGTGTAGAGCCACAGCTATTTGGATCCCAGGTGCAGCAGATATCTATTGTGAGGAAGATGGAGCTATGGCGGAGGATCGTGGACAGGGTCAAAACCGTGGGACAGCACCCAAGAACTAGGGATGACATCAGGAAGAGCTGGAACGACCTACGGAGGAAGGTGCGTTCCATTGCAGCAAGGCACCAACTCTCTGTACAGAGGACTGGCGGTGGCCTCCCACCTCCTCCCCCGCAACTAACAACATGGGAGGAGCAAGTCTTGGCAATCATGCATCCTGAGCGCCTGGCATGAGTAGCAGGAGGACTGGACTCTGGTAAGTCAACTCTTTACTACTATCACCCCCCTACTTGCATGCCATCACACACCCCCAACCTCACCCTCACTCCCATCACTCCACCACCTCCCATACACCCCAAAATCACAACCCACTCATCCTAATGCCAAGCCCTGCATGCAACACCATTTCATGGACACCACTCATAGACCTGCATGCACACCTATCACTACAACATGCACACTAGAGAGAATCACCTAGCCCATCAAATAACAACTCACACACGGCAAACCTGCCAGGGCAATAACAACGATAGAGGGCAACCCACCCATGCACAATATGTCACACACAGAAACAATAACACTGCATTTACATCCACACAGGTAACCCAGCCAATGTCACCGCAGAAGAGGTGCCAGCAACATCCAGTCCCCCTACAGAAGAGGCTCACAGTGATGACAGCAGCTCTGGTCGTCTGGATCTGGATGACCAACCTGGCCCATCAGGGACCTTCGGACAGTTGGTTTCCCAGGCACACTCTCACACCACCAAAGAGCCTCCCCTTCAGGAAACACCACCACAGCACCAACCCAGCAGGCAAATACCTCTGTCCCCAGGACACATCAATAAGCAGTGTGTCCGCCACTACAGGGACTCCAGGGTACACCACAAACCCAGGACAATCAGGGACCTAGGATCAGTGGCAGTGGGCACACGGTTCAGGGGACAGAGGCACAGGAAAACAGGGAAGCTGGGAGGACTGCTGTGCGCCAGGGAAAAGACAGGCCCAGGAAACCGACCCTCCAGGAGGCACTCACCACAATCCTGGGAGCATACCAAGATTCCCAGGATACACTGGCCCAGATCCTAGACAAGATGCAGGAGAACATGCGGCTGCAGGACGGACAGTACCTGAGGGTGAGGGAGGACTTGAAGGCCATTAACACCACCCTGGTCTCCATTGCGGGGGTGCTGGCAGACATGGCCAACAGTATGAGGGAGGCAGTGGCACAACAGCGGGCCCCTGACACTAGCCAGACTTCTGAACAGCCCTCCACCTCTGCTAGTGGACAAGAGGCCCTGCCACAGGACTAACAGGCCACCAGCACCCCTCCCCCTGCAGAAGGAGAGCCACCCAGAAAATGTTTCCTGCGATCCAGGCAGAAGCCAGAGACTATTGCCAAGTCACTTGCCAGGAAATAAGACTCTCCTGGTTGTCACCCTTGGGTCCCACTCTGTCACTCTGTCCACCTTGAACTGCCATTGCTCCCCTTCCTATGCCCCCTTGGACACTGCAACCATGCTACAAATAGACTTGACTCTAACCTGGACTTTCCTCCATCATCACCCCATCCCATTGCACTACCCCCTCTTATTCAGAGTACTGCAATAAACACACTTTGAAAAAATACAAGTATACAGTATGTCAAATGATATCTAAATGTATTCGTTTACCAAGGTTCAAACATTGCAATTCTACTGTACAGTAATGTTTACATAGGAAAGACCTGTAGTTGGCTGCAGTGAAAAAACCAGGAGCAATAGTGGGGCACCAACATCTGCAAAAAGAGATGCCAAAGGGTTCAGTGAGTGGGCATAGAAGTAGGAATCTACAGCCTGCCAGTGACAATGTCACACACCAAACTGTCAATGAAAAGTGAAATAACACTGTCTTACCTGTGTGTGATTGGAAGTATTGATGAATGACTGCACTTCTGTTGTCCTCATCCTTATCCTCTGCCTCCTCATCTTCACTGCCCACAGGGTCCACTGCAGCCAAACGGCCATTTCCAGCCTCCTGCAGAAAAGGCACATGGCGTCGCAAGGCAAGGTTGTGCAACATACAGCATGCCACAATGATCTGGCAGACCTTCTTGGGTGAGTAGCACAGGGATCCACCAGTTAGATGGAGGCAACAAAACCTGGCCTTCAGGAGGCCGAATGTCCTTTCTATTATCCTTCTTGTTCGCCCATGGGCCTCATTGTAACGTTTCTTTGCCTTGTCCTGGAATTCCTCAGTAGCCATGAGAGGTTGGGGTAACCAGAGTCACCTGCAAATATCAAGGGACAACTGTTAGCCACACACTAACCCTTATGACCCACAACATACCCATACACCAACATCCACTGGATGGGAACCAGGGCTCATTTATTAGCCACACCCGGTACCTCTGGAGTTAGGCCATCACATTTGGGATGCTGCTATTCCTCAGGATAAAAGCATCATGCACTGAGCCTGGATACTTAGCATTACATGGGAGATGTACTGGTCCGCCACACACACCATCTGCACATTCATCGAGTGATAACTTTTACGGTTTCTGAAGACCTGTTTGTTTTGCCTGGGGGGGAGAAATGCAATATGTGTCCCATCAATCACACCTATAATGTTGGGGATATGTCCCATTGCATAGAAGTCAGCCTTCACTGTGGCCTCTGTGACCTGGGGGAAAACGATGTTGCTGCACATGTGTTTAATCAGGGCAGCCAACACTCTAGTCAGCACTATTGAGAACATTGGCTGTGACATTCCTGCGCCCAAGCCCACTGTCACTTGGAAAGAACCATTTGCCAAGAAATGGAGCACAGATAGGACTTGCACAAGAGGGGGAATCCCAGTGGGGAGACGCATAGCAGATATTGGGTAGGCTCCAACTGGGCACACAACTCTGTGATTGTGGCCCTGTCCAGCCTATAGGTGAGGATAATGTGCCTGTCCTCCATTGTTACCAAGTCCACCAGGGGTCTGTACACGGGGGGATGTCTCCATTTCCTATTCATCCGCAGCGGTTGAAATCTATGGGGCAAAAGAGTGAGCAGCTGGTCATTATCTGTACATTGTAACCACTACAGTTCAATGCTTATTGTGATTGTTTCAATTTTTAGGTGGCATATGTCCAAGATGTGAATTTGTGTACTGTGACGCAGTTAGGATCCATGCCCCCCCCCCCCCCGAAATGGCATCTGCCTGTCCAGTATGGAGGGACAGGTGGAAATGAGTTAATTCCGGTGACGTTGGGCGCCTTTGCGTGAGGCGGTCGAGAACCGCCGTGCAACTCCTCATTGGTTAACATTGGGCCCTATGGGGTACAGTGGCCAATGGTGATGTACGCCGGTGGTGACGGTACGCACCGCCGCGGACGTGACCGACATTTTCTATCTGTTCACTCACTTACTACCTGACCTTCAACAGGAAAGGACCTACACTGCATGTGCTGCTGTGACCTGTGTCTGGAACCGACCATGGCTCGTGTGACTGGGGAAAGGGCCCCTGCCCTCACCTCGGCGGAGCTGGAGCGACTGGTGGATGGGGTCCTACCCCAGTACCGACTGCTGTATGGGCCTCCAGACCAACAGGTGAGCACACTGTGAGTACGATGTATGGGGCATGAATGCATGGAGTGGTGTGTGTGAAGGCCTCATGTAGGGGGTGGTTGGTGGATGGGCAGAGTGCAGCATGTATGCTGAGCCTTGTCTATGCTAACAGGGATGCATGGTGGGCCATATGTGTAACAGGCAGGACGGTTGGACTAATACCTGTTTGTATTTCTCTGCAGGTCAGGGCCCATCAAAAGAAAGGTATATGGCGTGCCATTGCCAAGGATGTGCAGACCCTGGGGGTCTACGGCAGGCGGAGTGCCCACTGTCAGAAACAGTGGGAGAACCTGAGACGCTGGGCACGGAAGACGGAGGAGGCCCAGCTGGGGATGGTCTCCCAACGAGGAAGGGGTGCCCGTTGAACCCTGACCCCACTGATGGTCCGCATACAGGCAGTGGCCTATCCGCTGCTAGATGGGCGCTTGGGGGCATCACAGCAGCAACAAGGGGGTAAGTACGGTGCCCTTCATTACAACTTACGCCCGGTGGGGTGGTATCTGGGTGGGGGATGTGGTCCTGTGGGTGCCCCTAGGCCAGGCCCGACATTGCACAGTAGTTCCCATGTTGGGCAGGGTTCTGATGTGAAGGCCTCCAACCAAGCTAGTAGGCATTCACTACTGGGCAGGGGTCTGTGGGTCTCAGTTATGCTGCAATTGGCGGTATGTGTCCCTATCCATGGGCTGGTGACTACCATTGTAACTGGTAGAGCATTGCCTAGTGCGTATGGCTGTTCCTTGTGTGTGTGTGTGTGTTTTGTACGCTAACTGTGGTGTTGGTGCCGCCATTGACCAAGTGTATCTTGTGTCTCTTCCCCACCCCTTTTTGTTTTGTCACCTTGTCATTATGTGCATTAGCATCATCTGGCGGAGGAGCAGAGGCACCAGCGACGGAGGGAGCTGCATCCCACAAGACCCAGGAGGTCAAATCCACCGACAATGAGGGCACCAGAGTGACGGAGGGTGGGGAGAGCACCACGGCAGAGACTGGAGGGGACAGTTCGGACACGGATACCTCCTCCGATGGAAGCTCCCTGGTGGTGGCAGACACCTCTGTGCCCACCCATCTACAGGTACAGCTGCCACTCTCTGTACCAGCCCCACCCTCCCAGCAGCCCCTCAGCGAGTTTCATGTGCCCGCTCACCCAGGAGGGTGGGCATCTCCTCCGCCCCAAGCAACTCAGGCCCTGCCCCAGTTAGCCCTGCTGCCCTGAGTGAGGAGGCTATTGACCTCCTGCGATCCATCTCTGTTGGGCAGTCAACAATTGTGAATGCCATCCAGGGGCTGGCAGCCCAAATGCAACAGTCCAATGCATTTCTGGAGGACATTCACAATGGTTTGGCAGCCCAACAGAGATCAATCTAGGCCCTGGCCTCCTCTCTGATGGCAGCCACTGTCCCTGTTTTCCCCCTCCCCCCTCCAACTTCCTCCATCCAATCCCATTCCCCTCAACCCCAACTTATTCCAAGCACAGGCAGACGAGCATGCACCCAAGACAACACACAAGAGTGGCATAGGCAAACACAAGCACCACACTTCATCCCACAGGCACTCACACAAACACCATCCAGATGCAGACATATCAACATCCACTGCCTCCACTGTAGCCACCTCCTCCTCTGCCTCCCTCCCAGTTGCGTCTCCACTCACACCTGCATGCACTACATCCTCATCCACTACTCCCATCACAAGCACACCTATCAGTACACACCCCTCACTGGCAGTCACCACCCCCACATCCATGCACATGTCCCCTGTGTCCTCTCCCACTGTGTCTGTGCCACCTCCTCCCAAAGTACACAAACGCAAGCACTCAGACACCCAACAGCCATCCACCTCACACCAGCATCCAGACCATGCACCTGCACCCAAACACAGCAGACTTACACCTCCTACAGCCACTCCCTCTTCCTCCACTCCCAAACCATCTCCCTCTTCCTGCCCCCATGGCCCTAAGAAGCTTTACCTCTCCACCGCTGACCTCAACCCTATCCCTCCCACCTCGTCCTTCACGTCAGGCCGGGGTGGTCAAAACCCAGGCAAGCACCTCAGCCACCCAGCCCACAGGCACAGTAGTATCCACAGCAACACAAGGTGGGAAAGGATCCCGTCCACCAGGCAGCCAGCCGGAATGGGTGCCTGGCCCAAGTGCTGCAGGAAGGAAGGGTAAGGAGGCAGCCCCAAGTGCTGCAGGAAAGAAGGGTAAGGATCCAGCCCCAAGTGCTGCAGGAAGGAAGGGTAAGGAGCCAGCCCCAAGTGCTGCAGGAAGGAAGGGCAAGGAGGCAGCCCCAAGTGCTGCAGGAAAGAAGGGCAAGGAGCCATCCCCAAGTGCTGCAGGAAGGAAGGGCCTGCACCAGCACCAGCAGCCAGTGAGGACAAGGGGCCTGTTGTTGGGACTCAGTCGGAGACCCCACCACCAACCATGGTGGTGCAGCCATCCAAGGCTGCAGGTGATGGGCTGGAGCTTCCCCCCACCACCAGGTCCACCAACAGCACCGCCACTAGCACCACCAGCAGCAGCAGCACCAGTGGGCAGCTGTCCATTGCTGCAGGGGATGGGCTGGAGCCTCCCCCCACCACCACCAGCTCTGCCAGCAGCACCGCCACCAGCACCACCACCAGCAGCAGCAGCACTAGTGGGCAGCTATCCAAGGCTGCAAGGGATGGGCTGGAGTATCACCCCACCACCACCAGCTCCGCCAGCAGCACCGCCACCAGCAGCAGCAGCACTAGTGGGCAGCTGTCCGAGGCTGCAGGGGATGGACTGGAGCCCCCCCACCACCACCAGCTCCACCAGCAGCACCACCACTGCCACCACTGAACAGCCGTCACTGCCAGTGACAGCGGACAGTGTGTAGTCTATAGGCTATTGTGCGGCCTGGCCACTGCAATTCCTGTGGGTATGACACCCAGCTGAGAGACTGTGAGAGACTGTGACCTTGCACTTCCCAAGATCTGCAACACAGGGCACAATGCCCCCTCCAGAACCAGTGGAATGCCATCCACTCACCTCATCCTCTCCAGGATGAAGATCTCAGGGCACGATGCCCCCTCCAGAACCAGCGGAGATGCCATCCACTCACCCCATCCTCTCCAGGATGAAGATCACAAGGCACGATGCCCCCTCCAGAACAAGTGGAGATGCCATCCACTCACCCCATCCTCTCCAGGATGAAGATCACTGGGCACGATGCCCCCTCCAGAGCCAGTGGGCAAGTCACCCACTTGAGAGACTGTGGCCTTGCACTACCCAGGATCAAGCACAGGGCATGTTGCCCCCTCCAGTGCCAGTGGGCAAGTCACCCACTTGAGAGACTGTGGCCTTGCACTCCCCAGGATCAAGCACAGGGCATGTTGTCCCTTCCAGTGGGCAAGTCACCCACTTGAGAGACTGTGGCCTTGCACTCCCCAGGATCAAGCACAGGGCATGTTGCCCCCTCCAGTGCCAGTGGGCAAGTCACCCACTTGAGAGACTGTGGCCTTGCACTCCCCAGGATCAAGCACAAGGCATGTTGCCCCCTCCAGTGCCAGTGGCGTTTTACCACCTTCGGCTGAGGTGACCCCCATTCACCATCACCCTGAGGTGCCTGGCTATTTCCGACTTGATGCCCCTGCAGTGTTCTCTCCGTGTTGTTGCAGAAGTGAGGTGGCGCCTTGGGCTTTGTAATGTGGCCCTGTGGCCCATGAACATTGAGGATTGGGCAGTGTCCCTTGATTTGTAAATATGTATATACTTTTTGATTTGGATGCACATATTGCTACAAATTTTTCTTATTACACTCTTTTTACTCTATTGTAGTTGTCCATGCATTATTCCTGAGGGGTATGGGGCCAATAGGTTATGTTGCTGCAGCTGATTGTGTGTATGGTGTTGGGGTGGGGGTGTTGCGTAGGGGTGTCACTCTCTTTTTCCTCCCTCCCCTGTGTGCTAGGTGGCTGTACTCACCGTGGTTGTCTTCGCCGTCGTTGGTGTTCGTAGTGGAGCAGCACGTAGAAGAGCATGGGGAAGATATGCAGCTCGGGCTCCATGGTGGTGTAGTTGTTCCCCGAGTCTCCTCAGGTGAGTCCTTTGACTTTTGTGCAGTGTTTCCACCAGGCTTTTGATGTCATTGGTACCGCCCCGGAAAAGGTGGCGGATTGGCCTCTCATAATACGGTGGGCGGAACATTGTCTTCCGCCTGGCTGTTGGCGGTTACCGCCGTGGTGCCTGTTGATTCCGCCCTGGCGGTTGGTGTGTTAAAGTGGCTGTCTGTCTGAGCTGTTTCTGCCATGGTTATAATTTGCCAGTAATTAACTCTGGCCTGTTGGCGGTATTACCGCCACTTTATCACCGACCGCCAGGGTTGTAATGAGGGCCATAGTTTGTAGACCTATTAGGCATAACAATTGACTGATCATTATGCATTTGTTTTTTATGACCCTGCTCAGGCGACTTGCCAAATGTTTTGCTAATATGTTTCTTTCCACATTAAGGGCCTGATTATATATTTGGTGGAGGGGATTACTCCTTCCCAAATGTGACGGATATCCCACCCGCCGAATTATGAGACTATTATATCCTGTGGAACTCATAATACGGCGGGCGGGATATCTGTCACATTTGGGACCGAGTAATCCCCTCCGCCAAAGTCATAATATGGCCCTAAGTGAGGATATCTGCCTGGAAGAGGCACTATCTACTATTGCTCTCTCTGGTTTATGTACATGTACATTTTTTGGATTTTTTAGTTCAAGCAAGAGGGTTCACTCCGACTATGCTTCCTCAAACAGACTTAACATATGTATCATAATTATATATATAAATATATATATATATATATATATATGGGATAATGTGCCTCTCTAGGTACATTAAAAGTATACTGGTATCCACTAACGAGTTCTGTGAGTATACAAAGCACGTGACAATATCCTAAGTGCCTTTATTATGTTAAAGAGTTAAAGAACTCAGGAGTGACTAAAAAACATCCTTTTTGTGCACAAGTGGAATGTTTCAGTATGTGGATTAAATCCATAATTTTCCAAATTCCTTTTTTTGTTTTGCTCCTGCCAATCCTCTCTTTTTCTCAGGTATGTCTGCTTCTCCCCTTCTCTCAATCTTTTTTTAACCAAATTATTTTTAGTGTTTTCGAAGCTCTCTGTATTATTTTCCGATATATTTCTGAAGAGAACCCCAATTTTCCTTCTCCCTGTTTTGTTATGCTGCATATCTGCTTTGTAATGCCCTTCCATTTACCCTCCCTTCCCAAATGCCATTTTCAGGTCTGACTTGAAGTCTTTAGCTCTATCCTAGGAGACATGTAAATAGCAGACAGAGAGTGAACTTTGTCTCAGTCCCTTGATTTACTGGCTTAAGTCAACCATTTTTTGGCGTTGCTTTGAGATATTGTCAATTATATCATGGATCAGCTCAGTGGAGTAGTCCTCTTTCTGTAACATGATGTTGGCTGTGAGGTGTATTATTCCTCCTATGCAGTGGGTCCATTGAATTGTATGATATCTGAGGTGCATTGTTTTCAGGAGCAGCATCACCAGATAAGCACTGGTTGGTGCATGCAGACACCATCTTGAAACAAGGAGCCCCCGCTAAAAGCAACACACTCAGGGTCTGTTTACGAAATTCTCATGCAGCGCAGCAGCCAAAAAGGTTGCACTGCATTGTGTGAGAAGGCGAGAGCAGGAGAGCGCCCTATGTACAGAAATATGTCACTCTCCTCTCTTCCCAGCGCTGTTGCACATTTAGGCTGCTGAGCACACACACACACACCTTTTCACCATAGTGTAAATGTGTCTGCATGAGTATAGTACAGGTCTTGTACTAGGTTACCTGTCCAATACTAAATACTATACTTACAATGTTTGTGAAACATGTCCTACTATGCAGTGTGCTGTACAGTGCAGCACACATGCAAAGACAGAACAGAAGGGGGAAATAAAAGCATTTCTTCTTGATAGCACATATTTGATGCAAAACCCAGCCCATACGTAACCAATGGAACGCTCCCTTGGAGCTAAGTAAAGATGGTAGGCGCTACTTTTAGGTGAATTTCCAGCGCAAAAAAATCATTTTGCACTGGAATGTAAATTGAAAAAAGCACGTTGGGACAATTTGCGTCATTTCTGGAACGCAAACACTGCACAAATCTTAGTAAATATACCCCTACAAGTCATAAAGCAAGCCTTACTTGAAGTATAGTCTAAATAAGTATAGAATAATAATTGCCAGATGTTATGTTCTCTCTGCAATAAAAGTGACAGCAAAAATACCAACATTAAATTGTATTGAAAAATATGATTTGACAAGTACTTCAAGTGAGCATTTGTATAATAGCGGGCTTGCATTGTTTTCTTTTGGGAAAGCCGGGATGGTAAAATAGTATCTGTGTTTATGAATGCTGCCCTTACATGAGCTGTTTTTGGATTAGCTCAAACTGCCGCCATTCTGTCATTCAATTAGCAGCTTGCCACCTTCCTCTGTCACTGAGTACCACTGTCACTGCAAACGTAGGTGTGGACTTATTTTAATAAATATGTCATGACTCAAGTGTGAACGTGACACTAAGATGGTCACCGCACATATTCATATTCATATTTTCAGTTCAGACAGATTGACCCGATAATGGCTGCCCTGATATCTCTTGCAACTGCGGCTCTTGTTTTCATTCCATGCAGAATCATACTTACAGAGATAATTATCATTACAAAACTATCAAATATGAAAGGAAATGCATGCATAATATATAATTGCTGTTCTATGCTTCCAGTGCTTTTCGATATTTGAAATTTCCAAACATTTGCTTGCTAACAGCGCCACGATGGCTCCCACCTTTCATTTGATAATCAGATGCTGTTTCATCTGTGATTACCTTCTACATGGACATTTCAGATAGACGTGGCTGTGCAACAGCAGCCAGTTCCCTCACATCAACCTTCGCTTTCATGCAATTGTGAGTTAAAAGGTGGGCATAGTATTCAATTCAGAAATGCGCACGCACTTACCATCCTTTCCTCCGCCAAAAAACTTTGCAGAGACAAAATGTTCCCCACTCCTGTGACCTAACCCCGTCTTCAGCACTATCAGATCTCTTGAGTCAAATGAGGTTATAGTGGAGAGGAGGGGTTATTAGATGCACTGCAATTTTTCCTGAGAGACTTAAAGATACTAGGTTGCTCCCTAGAGATCTACCTTAACATTCCCGGCTTACTGCAGGTGTTTTGTGTATGATTTATGGTCAGAGATTAGCTCTTACCTGCTGTAGCTTTTATATTCCTAGATCGGAAAAACACGTACAACGTTCAGGTTTTAAATCTCGACTAAAATCAGAAAGTTATTTCATTATTTTATTTGACTTATTTATTGCCTTTTATGGAACTCAAATTGAAAGTAGACGTTCCCATACATCATGGACATTCGCACATTACAATTGCATGGCATTGCATACATTGGTTTATCACAAAGGTCACACACCCTCTGATTCAGGTAGTGAAGAGTAGCACATGGAGACCTAAATTTAACTTGGGGGATGATGGAGATCCATTGGTGTCTAAGTCTAGGCACTGTGGCCATCTGCCACCCAGTGGGATACCCAACAGTGCAGCCTCCTGGCTTTGTGAGGGTGGTGCTCCCATTACGTTATTAGAGTGTACTGTGTAAGGACTGGACACACTATCATCAGAGTTATACCACACAATAATCAAAAGAGGATCCACTGTGCACACAGACAATTTTTTTCATGTGGCCGTTCTCTTGTTCTTGAAGTCTTTGATCGCATCTGCCCTTGCTGGCTTGGTAAATGCACAGGCCTCTTTTACTTAAAATCAGAGTTTCAATTCGTGTGTTTTTGGTTCATTTTTGAAGCAAGGATTATTTTTTCTCTTTCATGAGATATCTTAGGTCTTTTAACGATTTTCTGGGGCTGTCAGCCTCCTTCACAGTTCTTTTTTTGCCTTTCAAGCATGAGAAGTAAAAATCCACCAATTCTGGGGCTGAGCTTAAAATCCTATTCTAGACCAAACCTTTGTCTTTTTGGTGTTGACTGATTCTTTGGCAATTTGCTTGGTTGAGATTTCGTGACTTTCTGATCAGGATCTAGAACATGATGCTCACTCTCAAGGTCTCTCGTGACTTACACCATGTATGCCTACATTTTATACATTTTGTGGCTCAATTCCCCTGCAACACGTGGGTCAAAGGCATAAAAAAGAGGCCTCTAGAGTTGAATGCAAACCCTTTCCAAGGCACAGTACAAGCTCAGCATCAAATGGATAATTAGGGGATGGAATAAGGTGAGCGCCAAAGAAAAGTTGTGGCGAGGCTTATTGTAAATTGCATGCAATTGTAATGTTATGGAGGCACATCACTCTGGGTGCGGAGCCCAGTATAAGAGTATATGAGTGGATCAGAAAGTAAGATTTACCGTGTTACGATCCCAATACAGCATAGTTTTAACTGGTAAATACATGCTTGTATTGCTTTAATACCAGCAGTACAATTGCCCAGCTAATATTTCGTTCTGTGAGATAAGCTTTATCCAGCACCACTTGCATACCCTAGTTTTACCGCAGCATACTGATTTATGGAGTAATATGGAAGCAACAAGCTCTGTGTCCATTCATTTCAGGACAAAAGCACAGATCAGGTGTTAAAGTGAAATGGACTTCAGGATGCCTTTCTGCTTTGATATGTCTTCAGGGGAGACAATTTAGGAATTTAACAGAATGTCTAACACATGTTTTATTTTATAGAAATGAAAGTGTGACTCTGGGGGGGGTCACCTATAAATTGTTGACTTAATTCATGCAGTGAGTCACAATGTAGACAACTGACTGTTGCTCACAAAGAGATTCCATAAGCCCTATTAAGAGTTTCACATGTGCAAAAGCACAGTTTTGCAGCAATGTTCATGTGCATCTTTGAATGTAAAAACAGGCTGAAAGAATGAACAATTTTACATATGGACAAGGCATACAAGAGGAAGGTTGTGGTTTATTGCCAAGTGGGTGAGAAGCAGATGGTTATTCCTTGCCAGGTAAACGCTGGCTCATGACAAATAGGTGAGAGATAGATTGTGGTTCATTGCCAGATAGATGAGAGGTAGATGCTGATTCATCGCCAGGTGGATGAGAGGCAGCTGGTGGGTCATTGCCAGGAGGATGAGAGACAGATGCTAGTTTATTGCAGGTGGGTGAAAGGTAGATGGTGGTTCATTGCCAGGTAAATGGTGGCTCATTGCCAGATAGATGAGTGGTAGATGGTGGTTCCTTGCCAGATTAATGAGAGATAGATTGTGGTTCATTGCCAGATAGATGAGAGTTAGATGCTGGTTCATTGCCAGGTGGATTAGATGAAGATGTTTTTTTGCCAGATGGATGAGAGGCAATTGATGGTTCATTCCCAGGTAGACGGAAGGCAGGCGGTGATTCTTTGCCAGATGGATGAGAGGCAGGTGATGGTTCTTTGGAAGGTGGATGAGAGGCAGGTGCTGGTTCATTTCTAGGTAGATGAGAGGCAGATGCTGGTTTATTTCCACGTGGATGAGAGGGAGATGGTGGTTCATTGCCAGGTGGATGAGAGGCAGATGGTGGTTCATTGCCAGGTGAATGAGAGGCCAATGATGTTTCTTTGCGAGGTGGATGGGAGGCAGATGGTGGTTCATTGAAAGTACCTTCACTTATTCATTACAATTTATCCATACCTGCCACCATTGTTGTGCCTATTGTGCATACACCAAGTTTGTTTATCAAACGCCCAAAGTGTAAAGTGTGCTTGTGCTGTTCCTGTACCGAGATTGCTTCAGAATCAGCCTCAAGCTATGATCCTGTTCTCTGTGCAGCATTTCTTTTGAATTTACTCATTGAACAAATAAAAAGAAAACATACATATTCCAGGGGCGGTTGGTGGCAGGAAGGGCTTGGGAGAAGCACCGGGATTGGCCTGAGCGGACTGAAATGATGCTTAGTAAGGGAGTGGGAGCCTGGGCTTGGTCTCCACCTGGCTGTAAAACACAGCCAGGTGGAGAGTTCTAAGTGCGCATGTCGGTTTCGCCGGCTTCAGATGGCCTGTCAATCTGACATATACACTTAGAGTAACCTAGCACTCCTTCCCCATCCCCCCTGACGTAGAGGATGCTGGGCTCGCACTACCTAAGTGAAAAAATAAAATGATAATAAAATGCTTTTATTATCTTTTTATTTTTCTGCTTACCTGCTAGCAGAGGTTCCGACCCTGACATATTCTAAGGTAAACAATATTGTGGGATGTAGTTGCTTGTGTTACTCATTGAACAATAGATAGAAAACGTACATATTCTAGAGTAAACACTAGTGTGGGATGTAGTTGTTGTTTGTTTTGCTACATGTAATAATAAAATGAACTTTTTCCACAGAGCAGAGTGAAGTTATGAGTCAATCTTTATGTTCTTTATATCTAAGGCTGAAACATTTACAAGAAACATGATAGTCTACTTATAAAGTACACATACCCTGCCAAAGTGGATTGTTGGTGTCGAAAATGGATGTTTATTATTACCAAACTGAAAGGTGCTCATTTTATCAACGTTGAAGGTCACATATACAGTAACGTTTTCCCTTGATCTGTTCAATCGGCCAATGCTTGTGTTTTCCGAAAGGTGTTACCGACTACTTTAGCTATATACCAGACCTCCCTTCATCAACACAAACAAATACATAGAGAGTTGGCTATCGCTCTGCCACCTTCAGTTATTGGTCTGTTTGGATGAGCCACTGCTTGCCTGAATTATTTTTTTACATTTCTGATCGGTCCACAGAAACCTGTGCAGTAGTGGTTCAAAAAGGATGCAATCTGCAGCATCCCCATGTGCTTTAGTGTGTTATTCCAAAGCTTTGTCCTTCAAAATATTTCAAATGAAGGGTGGCATAAAGAATAAAGCTGCACCGCCTATGCCTTTTCCCAAGCCCATTTGCTTCTTTCTCATACATTATTTGTGAAGATAAATGTCAAGTAAAAGGAAAGAAAGAGCCACAGTGTGCAATCCAAGCCAGGGCGTCATTGCTACGTTAATGAACCCTGGTGTGGTTGCTTTTATGTCATTGCAGTTGTTTCTTTTTAGTCCTGCTAGAGTGACATATGCCACATAAATGAGGAGGCTCTGTCGATGGACCTCGATGTGTGGTTGAAAATAAAGGGAGATAATCAGTACCCAATTTAACATTCAACTTGTGAAGCCCATTCGACCTCACAAAAAGGCCAGAAACAAATATCTAAGTTCAAGGATTTATTAGCCAAATGTGTTTAGTCAATCAATATGCATGTCAGAAAAATGTAGGTAAAGATACTGTTGAAAAAAGGTTTATTACTAGTGATAAGAAGGGACCGACCACTAATAATAAGGCCACAATCACAATGTAAGGTTCAGTCAGGGTCTCAATAAATTAATCCCTTGCTCAACCCCTGGTAGCTGGCAATGATCAGGCAGGCTTAACTTACTAGACAATTGTGTAAAGCATTTAAAAACACAACACTTCAAAATTACATCAAAATGAATAAAATCCAATGTAGGGAAATAGAGATATGGATTTTTAAAGAATAAATAAAAAAGTGTGCTTTCTAGCATCGAAAAACCAATAGTGCCAACAAGGGACATCTGGTCACGCTTGCTGGGACTGAGTCACAATTTGAGGCTGACCTGCTTGCGTACACTGAGCGGGAGGCCTCGGTCAAAGTTTAACCTTCGGACTTTGTCGTTTTACTGGAGCTTTTTCTCTAGTCGTCAGACGAGGCTCCTTGCTGGGCTGGGATTCCATGCAACATCATCGGCTTGGCTTAGTGCGAGCTCCCGGTCAACTCCTGTAAGTCTCATCAACGGGGAAAACCTGAAATTCAGGCCTGATCACGGTTTGACATCGGTGGCTTCACTTTCATCGACGGGTCGGTCTCCTTGCTAAGCTTTCTTTTTTCAACAGTTCCTCAATCTTCTTCAAACTTCTGGATCTCCTTCCAGAAGTCCTCCTTTGGGCCTCTCTTTGTCTACAACAACAATCCAAGGGCCTAGAAGCTCTTTTAACCTGTTGCTGTTAGGGAGTCAACTGCTTTCCTCTCTTGAAGTTTCTTGAAGCAAAGTCCTTAGAGTGGTAGTTCCTTAGGGTACAGCAGGAGGAATCATGCAGAGTGCAGTTTTAAGGGGTGCAGACCAAGGTTCCAGCAGGGTAATCCTTCTTCTCCTTGTAGTTCAGGCAGTGTTCTGAGTTGCTGGAAAACTGTACCATTTGTTTCCAGTGTTCCTGGGCTGGCAAGCAGGGGGCACCCCTGACCAATGTGGTGCAGGGTGCCAACCTGTGGTGCGAGGTGTGGCAAACGTCCTTGGAGTGAAGATCGGGCTAAGCCATTCCACTGGAGTGGCTCATTTCCCTAAACACTCCCCCTCCAGTCCATCTGCTAATCTCATTACTGGGGCTTCCATCTGGCTGGGGTGGCAGTAGGAGGGGATGAGCCTGTGTCCTGTCTTAAGTGTCATAATTCCTTTGAAGACCAGTTTGGCTACCCTGTCCCTTTCCTGCCTTTTGCTCTGCAACTTGCAGATCTCCACCCACCAGATGTCTCATTGTCCCAATGCAGGCTACTTCACACGTCATTAAAGCAGCTTGGCTCAGCCTGGCCGGGTCTGGCCAATCAGGCAAGAGCAGCTGGAGAGCTGGATTTTGGCTTACAGAAAAGAAAGCTCTATAACTTATTTTGTTGTGATAGTTATAATAAATCTAAATGTGGCAAATTATTGGATTTATTCTATCACTTTGAGTCCAAGAATAGAAATTATAGTCCATTTCTAGTGAAACTTATAATTTAATAACGTTTCTCAATGTTAGCCTACCGAGCTACTGTACTACTACGGGGAAAAACGAAATTGGCAGTTTTCGCCTCAACAGGTAACATACAACATCTTTTATCATGTTCCTGCTTATAGTTACAAGGCACCCTTTCCTTTTGGCACTTAGGAGAGACTTTAAGGGTGCCTTATATGTAAAAGTAAGGTAGTTTGAGACTTTGGAAGTACTATTAATTCCAAAGTCGAATTTGCATATAATGTACTATTAAAAGCAGTCTGGAAAGCAGGGCTGCCTTTAAAATGACAGTAGGCACTACAGCAGTGCACACTAGAGTGCATTAAATCCACTGGGCTTCTTATGCTCCCTGCCCTATGATATACTAGGGACATATGGGTAGTCTGTCATAGCCAATTATCATTCTTGCCTAATTTTCATATTCCATTTACACAGAGAACTGACCCTGGGTCTGTGTTAGCAGAGCCCAGGGCACAGTCAGAGTCAGTAACCACCAGTATAAGTCAAAAAGAAGGGGTGATCCGGGCAAAAAAATTACTTTCTCGCAGAGACAGAATCATAATTGGCAAGCTGAGACATTGCAATTGCTGGCACGCCCTCGGAAGTCTTATTCCTGCCATGGGTTAATAAACCGCGGGTGGGACACCATCACAAAGCTCTCACTTTGAGGTCAACCAGAGCTTTGGACTTGGTGACAAAGGCAGTAGTCAGAAATCATTCAAACACAAAACAATAACATGAAACCTTAAACAATTTTAGACACCATGAATAATTCAACTCTAATTCAAACTCAAAACTCAAAACCAAATAAAGTTTCAAAGCTTAATTACAATTCCAAAATCAATGTCACGTGAATGGTGCACAACACATACATGAAAACCAATGGCTGACCGAAACGTTTGAAAAGATTTCACCTACTAAACATCAATACTGTTAAACACTCCAAAATAAGTATGCAAATTAGAAACCCCACAATATAAACATTATTATCAGATTTTAAAGCAGATGATGGTGATTTCAGTAAATCAATTCCAGAGCTGGGCCATTCCTAACACTAACCAGAATTGGGACTTGCATGTGTGGGAATGGGATAACACATGCAGACAAAAGCAAAAATAAAATAAGACAAAAATAATTTGGAAAACATCGAACTAAAATAAATCATTACAAACATATGCTGGTGTAAGTTACTAAGCTAAAAGGGAGACAAAAAACATCATTTAGATATACCTCTCCTCATGGGACAGCAGACAGCGTTGATTCATCAAGACAGAGTAGTCACCATCTTCTGGCGTCAGTTGATAGCAGCATCAAGATGGTGCAGAACATGAGCTGCACCTAGGGCAGATCAGCAGTTCAGAATGTGTTGGTTTTATTAGTGCTGAACCACAATACAGAATAGAGCAGTTAAACTATGATGAGAAAACTCATCAGGGGACTTATAGAGGAGAATGGGACAGCAGACGTAAGCAAACATAAAACTGAATTTCAGAAGAGCTGGCGGTGGACTGACTCTAAGGAGATTGCAAGACGAACTGAACTCAATTCCAAAGTTCGTCACTGATTAAAATAACCAAAATCCATTCGATTGGTCCTTCAGGTGGGCACACTCTGGGCAGTTTCAGCATCCAATCACTGTAGATGGCACCACCATGTTCGTAACTTTCAGAACTCTTCTGAGCAAAAGTGCATTGTCATCTTCCTCCAGTTACAAGGTTCTGCCAAAATATTACATTCTCTAATAGTTTGAAACTTAGGCCCTCATTACGACTTCGGCGGTCTTGCAGAAAGACTGCCGAAGCCGCGGGCGCCACAATACCACCAGTGCTGGCGGTATTGGTGGCTCCCTATTATGACATTTCTGCTGGCCCAGCGGAAAAGTCATATCAACATTGCAGCCGGCTCATAATAGAGCCGGCGGCAATATTGATGTGCAGCGGGTGCAGCAGCACCCTTTGCGCATTTCACTGCCTGAAATTCGGGCAGTGAAATGCGCGAAGGGGCTGTGCCTGGGGATCCTGCACTGCCCATGCCAAGTGCATGGGCAGTGCATGGGCCCCCAGGGGAACCCGAGTCCCCCTTACCGCCAGCCTTTTCATGGCGGTGTTTACCGCCATAGACAGCAGAGTTGCCCTGGGGATTATGACCGCCTTGCGGAAGCCTGACAGTCAAGTGGAGGGGCCGGCGGTATGGCCGTGGCTAATGCACCACGTTCATAATACACTGGCGGAACACTGCAAGCCTATTGGCGGTGTTACTACCAGTGTACCGCTGGCTGCCAGGGTCGTAATGACCCCTTTACTGTTCCTTTCACTCAACACACAATAAACTAAGCTAAAATTATTTCACATTAGTGCAGTGACTTCTTGCTTCATTCAACTGCTACAACAAATGTTTTTCCATTAACTGAATTTGAAACATGCTTTTCTCCTGTAAAGCAATAGAACATTCAGCATTATATTTGCTGCCTAGAGAAAGAGTTCAGGTCAGAGAGGACAGAATAAACAAGTAACATTTTCCATGACTGCTTCCAAAATAAACCTTCTGTCGTAGTTGGACTCTTGCTCTAGGCAAGACTGCTGGTTCAAGGATGACAGTACTTATGTTTGTAGGCGACTATGCCAGTCCTATAACAAGTCGCAACTGTTGTCCCAACCCTCCCAGCTCACAGGCAGCACCTCACCAGAAAGCCAAACAGTAAAATGTGATTTATGGCTCCCTTACGCATGGACTCAATAATGTAACATCTGAGGGAGTGTTGTGGTTCAACGGAGATTACCCCTTTCTCACATTAACAACATGTCTCATTCAAACACAGGCAATGAAGACGATGCAGTAAAGTTTCAATAGGTTTTATTTAGCAAAACTGCATTCTGTAATAAGTTGCATGGGCTGCAATGATTAAGATAATGAACAGTGCAAGAAACAGAATGGTAAAGATAAGAGACATTAATACAAAGACCCCCACCATCTTGCAATAACATGTAATGACATAAGACATGAAATATGTCCTAATACCCTAAGGTCATGTACCTAATCTCTAACCTAAAAGAGAGCTAGGCGGGTTAAACCTAATCTGCCAATGCCATTGTTCATGAGAAGAGCCCCCAACCCTCGTTACCTTGGAATGAGGTCTATAGCTCAGACTCCGTAGGGACACGAAGACTGGGTCAGCGTCAAGGCGACGTACAGCATCGATAGCAGCAATGGCATCTGGCTGGAATCCCTCTGACTATCTGTTTAAATGAGGAATATTTATACAGATCTACCCGGCGAAAGCCTGAAGAGGCTGCTGATGAAAGCATGTGTGACTGTTCTTGCTGTTTCTAGGGGTATCCATTTGAAAGTCTTGCGTAGCATGCATTGGGTGTTGAAACAGGAGGATGATATGGCGTTGATTTTCTGGGTCATGGAGGGGGATGAGTCCAGTATGATGCCAAGGTTGCGTACGTGGGTGGTGGGTGCTGGGGGTGGTCCGAGGCTGGTGGGCCACCAGGAGTGTTCCATGCTGTCTTGTTGGGGCCGAAGATGATGATCTCTGTTTTGTTTGAGTTCAATTTGAGGTGGCTTGTTGTCATCCATTTGGCGGTGTCGAGGAGTCTGGTGTGCAGGTTAATCTTGGCAGTGGCTGGGTTCTTGGTGAGGGAGATGATGAGCTGGGTGTCGTCAGCGTAAGAAATGATGGTGATGCCGTGGGGGTGGAGGATGTTGGCAAGAGGAGCCATGTAGATGTTGAAGAGGGTGGGGCTGAGGGGGGATCCTTGGGGGACCCCACACATCTTGGTGGCTGTAGACCGGAAATGAGGGAGGCAAACTCTTTGGGTTCTTTTGTAGACAAAGGAGGTGAGCCAGTCCAGGGCCTTGTGGCGAATTCCAGCGTCGAACAGGCTTGCACGATGGGTTTGGTGGCATACGGTGTCAAAAGCTGCAGAGAGGTCTAGGAGGATGAGGGCGACAGTCTCGCCCTTGTCCACTCTGGTCCTGATGTCGTCTGTGCAGACGATGAGGGCGGTCTCAGTACTGTGGTTCTTGCGGAATCCAGATTGGGAGGTGTCGAGTATGTTGTCTTCAAGGAAGTGAGATAGTTGTGCGTTGACTATCTTCTCGACGACCTTTGCGGGGAAGGGGAGAAGAGAAATGGGACGGTAGGTTGTGAGGTCTGCTTTGGGTTTTTTGAGAAGAGCGTTGGCTTCGGCGTGCTTCCAAATGTCTGGGAAGGTTGCGGTGTCAAAGGAACTGTTGATGACGGCACTGAGCTGGGGAGCGATGATTTGGCTGGTCTTGTTGAAAATGTGGTGGGGGCACGGGTCTGTTGGGGAGCCTGAGTGGATGGAGTTCATGGTTTTGCCGATTTCTTTGTCATTGGTGGGGGTCCAGGTGTTTAGTCGGTTGGTGTGGTAGGGTGTTGTGGTGTTGGTTGTGTCGGTGGTGGCGGTGGTGGGTGTTGATGATGAGGCTGTTGTGAAGCTGTTGTGTATGTCTGCGATTTTGTGGTGAAAGTAGTTGGAGTTGCAGAGTTCTTGACAGTGTGGGGGGGTCAATGGTGCAGGATTTGGTGAGTTCTTTGATGATGGCAAAGAGTTCCTTGCTGTTGTGTGTGTTGTTGTCTATGCGTTCTTTGTAGAATGATCATTTGGTGGTCCGGATGAGTTGGTGGTGTTTGCACATGGCTGTTTTGTGGGCGGAGAGGTTGCTCATTGAGGGTTTTGTTTGTTTGTGTGTGTTAGACCTGACAGCCTTAGGGTAGTCACCCCTAACTTTTTGCCTGCCTCCCTCCATTTTTTTGGACACTGTTTTTGCTGGTTTATAGACTCTGCGCACTTTACCACTGCTAACCAGTGCTAAAGTGCATATGCTCTCTCCCTTAAAACATGGTAACCTGGAATCATACCTGATTGGACTATTAATTTACTTATAAGTCCCTAGTAAGGTGCACTTTATGTGCATAGGGCTGGTAAATTAAATGCTACTAGTGGGCCTGCAGCACTGGTTGTGCCACCCACTTAAGTAGCCCCTTTTTCCTTGTCTCAGGCCTGCCATTGCAAGGCCTGTGTGTGCAGTTTCACTGCCACCTCGACTTGGCATTTAAAAGTACTTGCCAAGCCTAGAACTCCCCTTTCTCTACATATAAGTCACCCTTAAGGTGTGCCCTAGGTAACCCCTAGGGCAGGGTGCTGTGTAGGTAAAAGGCAGGACATGTACCGGTGTAGTTATATGTCCTGGTAGTGTAAAACTCCTAAATTCGTTTTCACACTACTGAGAGGCCTGCTCCCTTCATAGGCTAACATTAGGGCTGCCCTCATACACTGTTGAAGTGGCAGCTTCTGATCTGAAAGGAGCAGGGAGGTCATATTTAGTATGGCCAGAATGGTAATACAAAGTCCTACTGACTGGTGAAGTCGGATTTAATATTACTATTCTAGAAATGCCACTTTTAGAAAGTGAGCATTTCTTTGCACTTAAATCCTTCTGTGCCTTACAATCCACGTCTGGCTGGGCTTGGTTGACAGCTCCTTGTGCATTCACTCAGACACACCCCAAACACAGGGTACTCAGCCTCACTTGCATACATCTGCATTTTGAATGGGTCTTCCTGGGCTAGGAGGGTGGAGGGTCTGCTCTCACACAAAGGACTGCCACACCCCCTACTGGGACCCTGGCAGACAGGAGTAAACTGAAAGGGGACCTGGTGCACTTCTTAGCCACTCTTTGAAGTCTCCCCCACTTCAAAGGCACATTTGGGTATAAAACAGGGCCTCTGCCCTACCTCATCAGACCCTTGCTGGAGAAGAAACCTGAACCAGAAACTACATCCTGCCAAGAAGAACTGCCTGGCTGCTCAAAGGGCTCACCTGTCTGCTTTCTACAAAGGACTGCTGCCTTGCTGTTGCCCTGCTGTCTTGCTGAACTCTTGTCTGGCTGTGAAAGTGCTCTCCAAGGGCTTGGATAGAGCTTGCCTCCTGTTCCTTGAAGTCTCAGGACCAAAAAGACTTCTTCCTTTCACTTGGACGCTCCGTGCGCCGAAAATTTCGACGCACAGCTTGTTTCGCGGCGAGAAAAACGCCGCACACCGACGCTGATCGACGCGACGCCCTCGGGACGATCGAGACTTCGACGCACAACCTCGCAAGGACAAAGCCGCCCGACTTTCCAGGAGAAATCGACGCGACGCCTACCGTGAGCGCGAAACTTTGACGCACGGCCTCGCAAGGACAACGCCGCCCGACTTCCAAGGAGAAATCGACGCGACGCCTGCCGTGAGACCAAAATTTCTACGCACGGCCTCGCAAGGACAACGCCGCCCGACTTCCAAGGAGAAATCGACGCAACGCCTACCGTGAGATCGAAACTTCGACGCGCAGCCCCGCAGAACGACGCGCAGCCGGAAAACAAGCAGGAGAATCCACGCACAGACCCGGGACATCTGGTAATCCCCGCGACCCACAAAAAGAGACTGTCTGCGCGCCGGAAAACGACGCCCGACTTCCCCGCGTGGAAAAGAACGACGCAAGTCTGTGTGTGCTGAGGAGAAATCGACGCACACACCCCTTTTTCCGCGCATCTCTTCTCCTGTGGCCCTCTGAGGAGATTTCCCACCAGAAACCAGGTACTCTGTGCTTGAAAGACACTTTATTGCTTTTTAAAGACTTAAGACACTTTATATCACTTCCCTGTGATATTTCTACAATTTTCCATTGCAACTTTATTCTTTTTGACCTACAATTATCCTGATAAATATTATATATTTTTCTAAACACTGTGTGGTGTATTTTTGTGGTGCTATATGGTGGTATTGTATGATTTATTGCACAAATACTTTACACATTGCCTTCTAAGTTAAGCCTGACTGCTCGTGCCAAGCTACCAGAGGGTGGGCACAGGATAATCTTGGATAGTGTGTGACTTACCCTGACTAGAGTGAGGGCTTTTGCTTGGACAGAGGGTAACCTGACTGCCAACCAAAAACCCCATTTCTAACAGTGTGCTTCTTGTGTGTTGATCTGTGTGCATGGCTGTCTGTATGTGTGAGGCGGGACGGAAAGACCAGGGACACTGGCTGCTGTCAAAGAGGAGGCCAGATCCTGAAAAGATCTCTGTAGGCCAGACATGGCACAGTGAATGCCTTCCAGGTATGCATTGCTGCATCTCGGATGCTAGCCCCTGAATGGCTTTCATGATGGTTGTCTGCTCTACTGAGATGGTCCTCAGGAGATCAATAGCCTCTTCCGTGAGGGCAGCAGGGCTGACTGGGGCAGGGGATGAGGTGACTGAGGCAAAGGAGATGCCCACCTTCCTGGGTGAGCGGGCACGGGCAACTGGGTGAGGAGCAACTGGGAGGGCTATGATTGCATGGGGGTGGCAGAAGATGGCATAGAATGGGTGTGCCCAGTAGGGTCTGCCACCACCAGGGAGCTCCCATCGGAGGAGGTATCAGAGTCACTACCTCCAGTGGTAGTTGCCTCCCCCATGGTGCTCCCCTCGCCCTCCAACCCACTGGTCCCCTTGGCATCCGTTGACTCTGCTTCCTTGGAACCGTGGGCTGCTGCATCCCCACTCGCCGGTACCACTGCTCCCTCACCAGATGATGCTGATGTACACAACAGGCACAAGAGCACAGGGGTGGAGAGACAAAACAAGGGAGAACTTTGTCAAAACCTGAATATATGTACATCTCTGTGACGAATCCCAGGACAGATGCAGAGAGGAATTATAATGAGGCCCATGGACATACTAGGAGGGTGATTGAGCACACTATAGGTCTCCTGAAGGCTAGATTTTGTTGCCTCCATCTCTCTGGGGTATCCCTGTGCTATGCCCCTGACAAGGTGTGTAAGATAGTGGTGGCCTGCTGCATGCTGCACAACTTGGCTGTGAGGAAAGCTATCCCCCTTCTGGAAGAAGAGGGGGAAGATCTCAACTCCAGGACCCAGCTTATCCGCCTATCCTTCCAGTAACTCTAAGGTAGTGTTCAATGATGCTGATTTATTTACTGCATAGTTTCAGTCTAACTTATGTAATTGGTAATATGGTGTCAGTGACAATGTTAACTGATGACTGAAGTGACATGTGCCAGGAAACACAACATTATGTACAGTGTGACATACTTCAGACACTACAGTCTGTTGGATCCTCTCCTGCAATAAAAGTATGATTATGAAATTGACTAGCTAATGCATGCCCACTCACAATTCATATCTCATATTGACGAGGGACATATGATTTGAGTGCATAGGTGTATTTATTGAATGCCAACATACACATAATTCGTGGGACAGTGAAAGGGAGGGGGCACATGGTGCACATACATACTCAGGTACATATGCTCAGCTGTTGGTAGCACTGGGTTTTGGTCCATGTGGCCATTGGAAGATGGTGTGAGGGCAGTGGCATGTCAACAAGGGAGCACAGTGGCACACAAGGGAGACCGTTCAGGGCAGAGTCACTTACTAGCACTGGGCTTGGTCTTGGCTGGTGTTTCACTGGCATGTCTGGGTCTGAGGGCACGTTTGCGTAGCTGGAACTGGGCTGCAGGGGTAAGGGTGCTAGTTTCATGGGTATCCTCTGCCAGTGCCACCAGTCCAATAGCTGCTGCAGATATAGAGGGCAGGGCAGTGTCTTGGCTAGTGGTCGGGCCTGCAGGTGGGTGGAAGACTCAGGCTGGTTGTGGTACTGCTGCTGCAGCACTCCTGCAATGGAGGCCATGGTGGCATTGAGCTGTTTCCGTTGCTCCATGGCCTCCTGGATGGAGGTCTGTTTGTGGGATAGTGGGCATGCAGGGAAGTTGGATGTGGGTGTTGTGGACTGGGTAGGGGATGGGGTCCTGGTGGGAGTGAGAGGGCGGGGTAATACATGCATTATAAGTGGGGTGACTTTTAAGGTATTGTAGTTGACTTACCTGAGTCCAGACCTCTTATGAGTCCAGTGAGGCCCTCCTGGTGGAGGATAGCCAGGACCTTCTCCTCCCAGTTGGTGTATTCGGGGTGGGGATAGGTGGGGGATGGCCACCAGTCTTCTGTACGGCAATGTTGTGCCTGGATGCCATTGACCAAACCTTCCCGCGCAGATCATTCCATTGTCTGCCATAGCTCCATCTTACTGGCCACGGGTGCCTGCTGCACCTGTGCCCCGAATAGTTGTGGCTCAACCCTGAGTTTTTTATCCACCATGGTCCTTAGCTCCCTATCTGTGAAGCAGGGGTGCTTAGGGGGTGCCATGGTGTGTGTTGTGGGTGTATTGGTGAGGGTGCTGTTGTGTGGTTGTGTGTGTGGCTTGTAAAGGTGTTTGGGGTTTGTATGTGTTTTGGTGGTGTATTTGTGTATGAGACTTGTGTGATGTGTTCAGTGTATGCATGTTTTGTTGTCAATCTCTGTTGTGCTATCGGCGATGCAAAGGATTGTGGGGTATGTGTGTGAGTGTTTTATAGTGTTGTGGATGTGTGTCAGGTGTGTGGGTTTCAAAGTTGCCAATGTGTGCTTTTGTTGTTGGTAGGTCCCATTACTGGCCGTGGCGATCCGTACCGCCAATGGTTGTTCGGCATTCACTATCTGCCACGCTGATTTGTGCTTCATTATTTGGGGGGCGGAGGATTTGTCTGCATGGCGGTGGCGGGGTGTGGTATACTGCCTTTCTGCAGTTATAGGCCCTGGCGGTGAGTGGAGATTGAAGGTTTTTTGGACGTTTGACTTTTTGGCATCATTTTTCGGCGGTGTGCGGTCTACCACCACTGGCGGTCTTCTGTTCACCCTCACCACGGCGGTCGGCAGTGATTACCGCCAAGTTCATAATGAGGGCATATGTTTTTATCTTTAAAATGACACCAACATGATTAAAATCAGATAATGGGATCCCGAGATATGAATTTTGTGAATTAAGAGTTTTATGTGACTTATTCTTCTGATACTTCAGAAATTCATAAGTGAGGCAGGCAGGAATACTACAACAGTAAGTTACGTATACACATACACAATTCTTTGTGAATTGGTTTATTATTATCTAACTTTTTTAGGGGATTAGTGGCTGGGGTCTCCCAGAATACTGCACAGCATGATCTCTGTGTTGGCAGAATTACCTCCATGACTGGACAATCCCCCCATATATGTGTATTTTCAAAGAGCAGGGGAAGTGTGGGCCAGGACTAGTAAATTAGCTTAACTTTTTGGTTAATGAGCCTAGTGGATATTAAGCATATAAGGTTTTCTTCAGAGCTCTGCAGCAACTACGTCTATAAAAACTGAAAGCATCAGGTGAGCTAGAGGACAGCCCTGTGTGGCACGTCTCTTAAAATTTTGACGCTGGCCCTCCTGCATAATAACATTGGTTTTTGGGGTTTGATACAATATTTTAATAGTCACAATCAATAATTATGGGAACTGAAAATACAACATGGCACTTCATAAATAATCACAATTCACAAGAAGGCACATGTCATGTTGGCCTAAGCTAAAAAAAACTTCAGTAATATTCTTGTATAATGGCTGTTCCTTAATATCACCTTCTTGCTCCACATAAATTATTTCACTTAGATTTCTTTGAGTTGTCTGGTAAGACTTTGACATAGAAGTTATAATATTGATTGAGCAATGATATTTATAGATATTGTCATAAATGATGTGAGTGTTGAAACAATAAGTTCATAGAGACTACTTGCCTTGATGAATGAAAAACTAATAGTCTTCAGGCAGTTAACACATAAGGATAAGGCTTAATTCATGCAAACACATCACTCAAAGGCTGCCAAGTTCCCCAGTTACATATCACAGTCTCAAAGATAGATATGGTATGATCTATATAGCATAGTAACATTACCTAATCACAGACAATTCTGCAAAACTTACATTTGGTATTTGCACATGGATCACATATAACACTTGCTCTACGTTAGTTTAATATTGCATAAATTAGTCATATATATTTATTCATATGATTTATTGTTTTTTATAGAATTAAATGAAGGTACAACACAATAATTATGTTAATTCTTGCATTTGACATCATTCATTCAACCTTTTGTGAATTTCATTTAGCACCCTAATTGGCAAAGGTATGTTCAGACATGGGTCCTGTGCAGACTGTGCACCTGCAATCAAGCTACACCGGACTGAACAGTTCAAATCAGGGGAAAACCGGCCTTAGGGGAACGCTGGGTGGAAGGAAATTTGTGGCTCCTCTCAGATGCCAGAACTTTCTGTCACCGAAATGAGAGGGAAAGTGTTTTTTTGGCCAAATTTTGAGGTTTCAAAGGATTCTGGGTAACAGATCCTGGCCAGAGCCCCACAAGTCACCCCATTTTGGATTCCCCTAGGTGTCTAGTTTTCAGAAATGCGCTGGTGTGCTAGGTTTCCCCAGGTGCCGGCTTAGCTAGAGGCCAAAATCCACAGGTAGGCACTTTGTAAAAAACACCTCTGTTTTCTGTGGAAAAATGTGATGTGTCCACATTGTGCTTTGGGCAGTTTCCTTTCGCGGGCGCTAGGCCTACCCACACAAGTGAGGTACCATTTATATCGGGAGACTTGGGGGAACGCTGGGTGGAAGGAAATTTGTGGCTCCTCTCAAATTCCAGAACTTTCTGTCACCACAATGAGAGGAAAAAGTGTTTTTTTGGCCAAATTTTGAGGTTTGCAAAGGACTCTGGGTAACTGAACCTGGTCAGAGCTCCACAAGTCACCCCATCTTGGATTCCCCTAGGTGTCTAGTTTTCAAAACTGCGCAGGTTTGCTAGGTTTCCCTAGGTGCCGGCTGAGCTAGAGGCCAAAATCCACAGCTAGGCACTTTGCAAAAAACAGCTCTGTTTTCTTTGTGAAAATGTGATGTGTCCACGTTGTGTTTTGGGGCATTTTCTGTCGCGGGTGCTAGGCCTATCCACGCAAGTGAGGTACCATTTTTATCGGGAGACGTGGGGGAACACAGAATAGCAAAACAAGTGTTATTGCCCCTTGTCTTTCTCTACAATTTTTCCTTCCAAATGTGAGACAGTGTGTAAAAAAGACGTCTATTTGAGAAATGCCCTGTAATTCACATGCTAGTATGGGCACCCTGGAATTCAGAGATGTGCAAATAACCACTGCTTCTCAACACCTTATCTTGTGGCCATTTTGGAAATACAAAGGTTTTCTTGATACCTATTATTCACTTTTTATATTTCAGCAAATGAATTGCTGCATACCCGGTATAGAATAAAAACCCATTGCAAGGTGCAGCTCATTTATTGGCTCTGGGTACCTAGGGTTCTTGGTGAAGCTACAAGCCCTATATATCCCCGCAACCAGAATAGTCCAGCGGACGTAACGGTATATTGCTTTAAAAAATCTGACATCGTAGGAAAAAAGTTACAGAGTAAAACGTGGAGAAAAATTGCTGTTTTTTTTCACCTCAATTTCAAATTGTTTTTTTTTCAGCTGTTATTTTCTGTAGGAAATACTTGTAGGATCTACACAAATTACCCCTTGCTGAATTCAGATTTATGTCTACTTTTCAGAAATATTTAGCTTTCTGGGATCCAGCATTGGTTTCTCACCCATTTTGGTCACTAACTGGAAGGAGGCTGAAAGCTAAAAAAATAGTAAAAATGGGGTATGTCCCAGTAAAATGTCAAAATTGTATTGAAAAATGGGGTTTTCTAATTCAAGTCTGCCTGTTCCTGAAAGCTGGGAAGGTGGTGATCTTGTCACCGAAACCCTTTGTTGATGCCATTTTCAGGGAAAAAACCACGAGCGCCTTCTGCAGCCCTTTTTTCCCATTTGTTTGAAAAAAAAAAAAATTTCACTGTATTTTGGCTAATTTCTTGGTCTCCTTCAGGGGAACCTACAAAGTCTGGGTACCTCTAGAATCCCTAGGATGTTGGAAAAAAAGGAGACGTAAAATCCATATGGAGCCAATCGCCTGGTGTGCCATCTCACCTGGAGCATTCCCTAGTTGTTATGGGGACAATTTATGTATATAGACAGGGGTGTAATAATGCCATTGCAATAATCATGCCTTGATTTTACCGAGGCTGTTATCACCTCTTTTTGCAAGTTAAATGGTATGTAACGGAAAATCTTTCTAATCTTGCATGATAAAAAAAGGAAGATGGGGAAAGTTTATTTATCTGGGCATTGAAAGTCAGGCCAGAATCAAAGATCACTCCCAAATTCTTTACAGTAGTTCCTGGGGTAGGGAGGGGACCTAACCCTTCAGGCCACTATGATTGGTCCCAGGATGGGGATTTTTTTCCAAAGAACAGAACTTCATTCTTTGCAGAATTAAGCATAAGACTGTTGGTGTTCATCCACTTTCCTATAGCACTCATAGAGCTATTAAAACAGAGGGCTGTCTCTTCCGCATTACTCGAGATAGACACAATAAGCTGGGTGTCATCTGCATATTCTACCGGAGCAAAGCCAGAAGATTGAATTAGCTTTGTCGGGGGCTAAATAAATGTTAAACAGTGTGGGACTCAATGATGATCCTTGAGGCACCCCACATGGTAGCGAAAAGGCCCCCAGGACCACAGAGGGTCTCTCTGGGAGAGAGAAGAGTGAAGCAGCTCTAAAGCAGGGCCTCTAACGCCAACACCTACCAAGCGTGTAATCAAGATCTCATGATTGACAGTGCTGAGCGCTGCAGATAAATTCAACAAAATCATTGCAGCCTTCTCCCACTGTCCAAAATGAACCTCACTTGGTCTGCACGTACTACTGAGGCGGATTCTGGCTGTGATTTGGTCTAAAACCTCATTGGGCTGAATCCAGACATTATTCTCCTCAAACAATTTTGACAGCGATATGTTCAGATCTTTTCTAAAACTTTAGCTGGAAATGGTAGCCGAGATGTAGGGCAGTAATTTTTCACCTTCCCAGGGTCTAATGTAGGCTTTTTTAGCAAAGGTAAAATAGAAGCTATTTTGCATTCTATTCTGGCTTCCAGGATAAAATTAATAAGATGCGTTTGAAAGGGTACTATTGTATTGATAATCCTGTGTAAGTTGGGATGGCATGGGTCTGAAGGGGCTCCCGATTTTGTTTGGCCAACTAGTTTGGCCACTCTATCCTCTGAAAGTGCGAGACATTTCCCCAAAAGATTAAAACCAGGGCAATATAAGGATGGTCTAAAGGAGTATCAGAGAACCTGTTCCTAGTGTTAAGTTTAAAAATCTCTTCAACTTTATTTTTGAAATCAACTGCAAGCTGATTGCAAAAAAGCTGAGAAGATGGACTACTACAGCAATTCAGTAGTGCAGGTAATATGTTCATGGTTTTAAACAATTTGCTGGCAGAATTTTTGGTCGCAATCTTATCAATAAAATATTTTGTTTTTTTCTGAAACAATCAAATATTTATATTCTTGAAGTAGCGTATTACATTTAAACTTCTCCTCAGTGGCATATTGGTTTCTCCACACTTTTTTCTGCCGCCAACATTTGCATTTTAGTTCCCTGAGCTGTAATGAATACCAAGGAGCTGATGGTCTGCTCCTGAAGCACATAATGAGTTTTACAGGGACATGAATTCAAATGGTGGCTTCCCCCCAATATGAGAAGGCCCTGGATGTAGATTTGTCTTCATTTATACACTCAAAGAAGGATTTCTCAAGGGTGTCAGCCACCTAAGAAATAGAGATTTTGTTCCAGGCTTCAACTTTTTTATATAATATATGTGAGTTTGGCTGATCAAAAAGAGAATTGACCAAATCGGGGCAGGCTGAGGCTCGACCAGGGAGGACATACTTATTTACCAAGTCAGTGACCAGTTTAGTTACTGTCCCGCCAGTTTCCTGATCCTCCGGTATACCTACAATTCGGAGATTAGTACAACGAGATCTATTCTCGGGAGTCTTTGAGCTTCATCTGGAGATCCTCTAGCTCTGCCTGAATCTTGGAGGTTGCGGAACCCTGGTTACTGTTTGAATCCTTGATATTGCTGACTCTTTGTTCCACCTGAAAACCCAGGTGGCTAGTTGTCGAATGCTAGTACTCATTTGTGTCAAATGTTCATTTGTCCTGCTATGGGACTCCTCTTGGGACACTTTAATCTCCTGCAATTCCTTTAATATTATGTTGAGTGTTGTTTAAATTGAAACACTGACAGGGATAGCTTGGGATATCGACCCCTCTCAGTATATGTTAGTCTCGTCCGAACTTCTGCTTACCGTCTGAGCCATAGGGGTACACCCGGAGGAGCCGAGACTGCTGGTTACTTCACATGGGCTTATCCGTGAAGCTTCATCTTGTTCTGCCATGATTGCATCCATCCCTGCCCCTCTCGCTACTTCTATCAAGTTGCCCCACTTGAATAATGGATAAGTTAGTCTAGCTTTAGAGCTGTCTTTTGAGTTCAGTGACTTGTGGAGTATGTTGTGTAGCTGTGGTCAGCATTTAGTTCATGTGTGTAGTCGTTGTGGATGCACAGAGGATTTGTGTGGTTGGTGTGTGTGTGTGTACCTGTACATGGTGTGTATGTGCATATTTCTCTGTGGTTTATGTTGCTCTTTATTCATGGCAGGATTCATTTGATGTTTCTTCTCTGTTACTTAACTCTTTCTGATTCTCAAAACATGTTTTATTTACAGCAGGATGGACTGATAGGAGATATTTGTGTTTGAAAAAAATGTTTAATTAGAAAGAAAAATGCTTGTTGAGTGAAAGATGTACAGACAGAGCTCGACAGGGACAAAGAGTCAGTGTGTGATTTATGCGATATCCCAGTCTCCAGTTTCATCTGTTATTGTTTGTACCTTGCTATTCAGAGTTTAAAAATAACAGAAGGGATGCATGTATCTTGAAGTGGTTTTTAATCAGCATTGTGCAGCCCTGTATGGATAACATCAGCTCATTTTCTGGGTATACCAGGTTAGCCTACTATTGAAAAAACTAATGCAGACCTGGAAGATTAAAAAAACTATCACCCTATCTTCTTACTTCCTTGGCCAGCTAAAATGTAAAATGTATTAACCAAGAACTTGTGAAATTCATTGAGGCACATGATTCTTTCGATCCCTCATGAAATGGCTTTAGGTCTGGCCACAGCACAGGAACTGCCCTTGCAGTAGTAGTCACTGATGGTATCCACCGCCATGTTGATCAGTGAGGTGCAGCCATTCTGCTAACGCTTGATTTGTTTGCAGCATTCGGTACGGCCGGGCCGGCAAGGATGATTCAACGGTTGTAGGACACTGGGGTTGGATGCCCGGCCCTCTGTCTACTAATCTCTTTCCTTATGGCTAGAGTACAAACAGTTAGCTGCGGGGTTTCAAGGCAGAGGCTTTTAGGTTTATGGGTGGCATCCCTCAAGGATCGCCTCTCAGTTCAACTCTTTTTACCATGTATGTTGCTTCTCTGGCTGCTCTGATGCAATCAGTTGTACGCTGATGTCACTCAAAATATTATGTATATCTCTAATGATCTGACCTCGGTTGCTAAGAATTTCATTCACTGTATGTCCAGAATTAGTAAATGGATGAATGACAACACTGTCAAATTTAATGGTGGCCAGATAGAGGTGTCGGTTTTTGGTGCCCAGGAATCGGTCTGGTCTAACATCTGGTGGCCGGGGCAATGAGGGCCTCTTTCCACCGCGTTCAAATCAGCCAAGAGCATGGGCATCATATTTGACAACACTCTGAGATTTGATGCTCAGGTTAATCATACAATGAGTACATGCTTCCATATCATCGGAATCCTGAGGAAGATCTTTCCTTACATCCCAGAGTATCTATGCTAGAGGGTCATCATTGCTCTCATTACATCACGTTTGGACTACTGAAATTCTCTTTACCTTAACATCAATGTGTCTTGTGACAACAAACTGCAGGTGGTGCAGAATGCAGCTGCTCGCCTCATTCTGAATATCCCATGACATGTTTGGGTCAGGGAGGGCTTACAGTCTGTTTATTGACTCCCAGTCAAAAAGAGGAAAAATGTTAAGGCTCTATGTAAGGCCTTTCTGGCCTTACACCAACAGAGCCAGGACCAGATGAACTCTTTATTTCACTGGTACTCCCCAGGCAGACTGCTTAGGTCCTCCTCTCGGAAGATGGCACACATCCCCAGATTTTGTAAAGCCAGATGGAGAGGTAGGGCCCTCCCGGCGGTGGGTGCAAAGCTTTGGAACACCTTGCCGGCCCCATCACAGATATGGGGTCCTTTATGGCTTTTAAAAAACAGCTGAAAACATTTAGGCGGTCATTATGAACACGGCGGTAAACACCACCGACCGCCTTGGTGGCGGTGAACAGAAGACTGCCATTGGCGGTGAATTGAAACCTGCCATATAATGAACCAAAATCCCAAACCTGCCAAAAATCACCAGTCCACCAGTCACCGCCAGGACCCTGTCGGCGGAAATGCTGGACCTTCCACCCCACCACCGCCGAGCACATCCACATTCCGCCCCCAAATAATGATGCACAAGTCACCTTGGCGGTCAGTGGAAGTCGAACCACCAGTGGCGGTGCCGACTGCCACAGGCGGCAAGTGGACCCAACAGCAAGAAGTGCACACATTGGATTAGCTAGAAACGCGCACACCTGACACACATCCACAACACCATAAAACACTCACATACACACCCCACAATCCTTTGCAAAGAAACCAGGCCAATGAAGACAGAGAGCAGCAGAAGCAGACACCAAACGCCACTATACACAAGACTCACACCGACCCACAGAAGAGCACCCTCACCGCGATTCCACCCCCAACACCATTCACCACACTCACCATGTCACCCCCCCAAACATCCACGATTCACAGAAAGGGAGCTAAGGACCATGGTGGATGAGATCCTGAAGGTGGAGCCACAAATATTCGGGGCTCAGGTGCAGCACACACCCATCGCCAGGAAGCTGGAGCTATGGCAGACCATTGTCAATGACCTGCGGGGGAAGGTCAGGGCCATGGCATCAAGGCACCACATTGCAGTCCAGAAGACTGGGAGAGGACTGCCACCAACACCACCCGAATACACCGACTGAGAGTAAAAGGTACTGGCCATCCTGCACCCTGAGGGACTCACTGGAGGAATGAACTCGGGTAAGTTGTCTACATTTACCCCATATACATCACACCTGGAATGCATGCACCACCCCACCCCACCAGGACCCACCAGGACCCACCAGGACCACAACCCCACCCAGGCCACAGCCACTGAATCCACTCCCCCTGCATGCCCACAAACCCACCAACAGGCCCACATCCCTCCCCCTGTGCACAGGCACCTACCCCTGCAAGAATTCACAATGGCACTACAGCACCCACAATGCAACTCCACATCCTAAGCAAAATGCAGTGCAAACCTCACAAAGGCACCCTGCATGGCCTCAAAAAGTTACACCTGTACAAAACAGCCCAGCCCTGTGCACCCCATCCGATCATGCATTTGTAACAGACAAGTCCATTTCCCCAGGCACAGCCACCCATGCTACCCTGATGGACAGGACAAGGAGTGTCAGTGCCCCCCAGGGAGACAGAGACACCTCACAGGACACTGGGGATGGATCCCTGGACACTAATGAGCAGGCTGGCCCCTCACACAGTCCTGGATTGTCACCATCCAGCAGCCCCACCAAGGATACCAATGCACCCCTACCACCCAGACAGCAACATCAGCCCAGGGCAACCGTCCCCACACCTCTGTATCCAGGCCACAAACTGATGGAACACAGGTACAGAGGCCAGAGTTCCCCCCACCAACAGACAGGAAGACGATGGCCCCAGTACAAGTGGTACCGCCAGACCTGTGCAGGGGACACAGGCACAGGGGGCTAGGCCCAGTGGTAGGGCCTCAGTGGACCAGGGGGAGGCCCAGGATGGATGCTGCAGCCCAGGACGTGATCTCTGAGGTCCTGGGGGCCTACCAGCATACCCATGACAGATTGGTACAGATAGTATCCACCCTGGAGCATAGTCAGAGGATGCAGCAGGAACACCACCAAGAGGCCATGGAGCAGTGGAAACAGCACAACGCCCCAATGGCCAGCATAGCAGGAGCACTGCTGCAGCTGGTACAAACCCAGTCTGAGACCCACACAGGACGGGAGGCCCCCACTACAGCACAGGAGACAGACCGGACAATGACAGCATCAGCAGCACCATTCCACAAACTACCCTCAGAGGAAACACAAGGTACAACCATGTCATCCCCTCTCGGTCAACAGCAGGCACCCAAACGGACCCTCAGGCCAAGATATGGGACTAGAACCCCTGCCAAAAACAAGCCCCCCTCCAAGAAGTAACTTTTCAACAATCTGCCCACCAACCATCCCACACAATCAACCACCAAACAGTGCTAACAATCAATAAGAACTCATGTAAGCATTGATGGACCCATCAATACTAACAACAAGGCTGCCACCATGTTGGCATTGAGGACAACCACCCATGACCAACTGCCATCACTGTAAATTGCACTATTCAATCCCTGCCACAAATAAAACACATATCACACCTGTAACACTGTCCCCTGTCATAATGTGTGAACAAAGTGAAGTATGGATGCAACTGGCTGATAGCTACTTTATTGGTAATGCGTAGCATGAAAGTACACCTGTGTGCCTACATCTTGTAAAAAAAAGCACTACATTGTATTTGGTACCATGCAGACCTGGGCCCAGTTGCAATTAGTAGATTCAACCCCCCCCAGATGACAAAACACTCTGACAGTATGTGTCACAAACACCAATGCCAGCCCTTAGTCCCACATAGTTACTGGAAGTAGAGTTGTATCAGTTGGGTCCTGGAATTGACATCTTCCCCTTCCTCATCATCACCATCACTCTCCTCCCCTCTCTGAGGAAGCTAGTCAGGATTTACAGCACCATTCATCTCCAAGAGGGGGATAGAATTTCCCACTGCCACGTTGTGCAGCATGCAGCAGGCCACCACTATTCTACACACCTTTTCAGGCCCATAGGCCAGGGAACCCCCAGAGATATGTAGACAATGAAATCTAGCCTTCAGGAGATCTATTGTGCGCTCTATCACCCTCCTAGTACATCCATGGGCCTCATTGTAATTCCTCTCTGCATCTGTCCCAGGATTCCTCACTGGTGTTAGGAGCCAATTCAAGTTGAGATAGCCAGAATCACCTAGAAAAATGTGCAAAACAGGGCAGTCAGTGTCAAGCCTCTGAGTCAGACAACCTGGCTGTCTGCTCGGTGGCAGTTACTGAAAGAAACACCTACCTATGATCCACCCTCTGTCCTCTTGTAGTGGTTCCATCTTGTGTGGCACACTACTGTTCCTCAGCACAAAGGAATCATGGACTGAACCGGGGGGCATGGCATTCACATGTGAGATGTACTGGTCTGCAGTACATACCAATTGGATGTTCATGGAGTGAAGGTTCTTTCTGTTTCTGTACACCTGTTCACTGACTCTTGGGGGTATTATAGGTATGTGGGTGCCATTGATGGCATGGATCACATGGGGTATGTTGGCAAACGCATAGACGTCAGATTTGATGGCAGGGAGGTCAGTACTTTGGGGAAACCTCACATAGGACTGCAGGTGTTGTACAAATGCATTTAAAAATCTTGTCAGTATAATGCTGAACATTGGCTGTGAAAATCCTGCACCCATGCCGACTGTCACTTGAAATGAGCCCGTGGCCAGGAAATGGAGTGTAGAGAGCACCTGCACTTCAGTAGGGATGGCATGCTGATTACGATTTGCCGGAGTTAGTGCAGGATCCACTGATGCACAAAGTTCAAGAATAGTTGCACAGGTGAGTCTGAAATTGATTATGATGTGACGCTCCACCATGGTCCGCAAATCAACAAGTGGTCTGTACACCGACGGGGCCCTCCCTCGGAACACACATACATAGGCACACATTGTCAGTCATTGTGCACTGCTTACTTGATTGTGGGGACTCAAAAGTAAAATGTTCTTGACAGAATTTCATCTAGACCTTAATGAGTGAATGTGTGGTATTGTTAATGGTCACATGCATAGGTGTGTTAGGCGAACAATAGGGCCTGCATTGAGCAAATATAATTTTTATTAATGCATAGTTAAGGCCAAAATGTCTGCCCCCTGTAATCCAGAATTGTCGTTGTGGAAGTGACCTCATACCGCTAGCGCTTGCCGTAACAGCGTAAGGCGGTGTTTACCGCTGTTCACACAGTCATTGGTTAACATGAATGCTGATGGGGTATCCTGGCATATCATGATCGCCGGTGTCGGTGACGGTGCACACCGCTGCGGTGCGTACGCAAATTTGTCACCCCAACTTCACTTGACTCCCTGATCTCGTGCAAGCAGGTACTCCACTGAGTGTACTGCTGTGTCCTGCCTCGGGTCATGGAAGTGGCTCGTGTTGCAGGGGAAAGGGCCCCGACCTTCACCCAGGAGGAATTGGAGAGGTTAGTGGACGCGGTCCTGCCCCTGTACGCCAAGCTCTACAGACGGCCAGAGGTACAGGTGAGTCAGGAGTTTGGGGGCACAGTTTGGGTGTAATGGATGGTGTTGTAAGTACATATGTGTGCACCTCTGAGCCTGCATGGGCCATGGTTCATGCCATGCTGCGTGCGTATGTCTTGTAAGTCTGTCAGTACTGTCCGTCCCATAGTAGACGTATAGCCAGCTGTATATATTTTCCAAGTGCCTGACCTCCGTGTTACATTTCTGTGTCTCCCTTTTGGTCAGCACCCACCAGAAGAGGGCACTTTGGCATGCAATTGCCAAGGAGGTGCTAACCCTGGGGGTCTTCAACCGGCGGAGCACACACTGCAGGAAGAGGTGGGAGGACCTCCGGCGCTGGGCGTGAAAAATCTGTGAGGCCCAGCTGGGGAAGTCCTCCCAATGTGGAAGCGGTGTCCGTCAAGCACTGACCCCCCTCATGCTACGCATCCTGGCAGTGGCGTACCCAGACCTGGATGGGCGCTTGAAGGCTGCACAGCAGTCACAAGGGGGTGAGCACTCATGTAACAATCTTAACCCTTGATGGATGTCTGTGTGTGCATTAGGGTTTATGCTGCTTAGTTGCAGGGACTCTGACTGAAGTCCTTCTACATGATGGCCCCCGTAGGGTCTAGGGGTGTTTTGGTCAGGTCTCCTACACGTCGGGTCCTTAGGTAGTTCAGGGGATGGGTGTAGAGCAGGGTTCTGGTCAATAGTCAGGGGTATGGCCATGGGCATAGTGGAAGGGGCTGCCTGTTGGGAGGGGGTCTTCTGGGTGGGTGTATGTTTGGCCACTATGTTCACTCCTTTCAGCTATTTACAAGTGTCTCTCCTGTTTTGTCTCCCCATCCCTGTTCGCTTGTGTTGTTTGTGTACATCAGCATCATCTGGTGAGGGAGCTGAGGGACCAGCAAGTGGGGATGCAGCAGCCCACGGATCCTCTGAGGCAGAGTCATCTGACGCCAAGGGAACCAGTGGGTTGGAGGGCGAGGAGAGTACAACGGGGGAGGCAACTACCACTGGAGGTAGTGACTCCGATACCTCCTCTGATGGGGGCTGCCTGGTGGTGGCGGACCTTAGTCCCTTTTGCTCCCCAACGAGTTGCCCGTGCCCGCTCACCCAGAAGGGTGGGCATCTCCTTCGCCCCAGGCATCTCCTCCTCTGCCCCAGTCAGCCCTGCTGCCCTCACAGAGGATGCTATTGACCTCCTGAGAACCATCTCTGTAGGGCAGACAACCATCGTCAATGCCATCCAGGGGCTAGCATCAGAGATGCAGCAGACCAATACCTATCTGGATGGCATTCATGGTGCCGTTTCTGGCCTACAGAGATCTTTTCAGGCTCTGGCCTCCTCTTGGACGGCAGCCAGTTTCCCTAGTCATTCCCTCCTCTACCCCTTCCAGCACCCCACTCCCTTCACCCGTCCAAAGCACACAATCTGACACCCAGTCAAGCACCTCAACACACAAAAAGCGCACTTCTAAACACAAGCACCACACCTCCCACCACAAGCATTCACCCAGCCAATATACACATGCACACACAGCAACATCCACTTCCCCTAGTGTGCCCACCTCTTCCGCCTCCCTGTCTGTCCCCTCTACATGCACACCCACAAGCACTGCACCTTCAGTCACTGTTGCTGAGCTTATTCCTGCACTCACCACAATAGCAGACATCCATACATGCACCCCAGCCACCACAAGTACTGTAGTTGACACATGCAGCACACTCACCAGACTTGCAGACACCCACACAACATACATCCACACTGACAGCCTGTCTTCTCCCACTGTGTCCACAACCCCTTCTCCAAAAACACACAAACGCACCAAGACACCCACCCATCACACATCCACACCTCAGCATACTGTCCAGTCACCTGCACCCACGACACGCACCCCTACACCACTTACGTCCACACACTCTGCCTCCACTCCCACGCCCTCCTCAAGGCCCAACCCAATTGCACCCAAAAAACTTTTCCTCTCCCGTGCTGACCTCTTCCAACCCACTGGCCCACGCCGTCTTGTCCCTAAGCGTATGCACCTCCTTGCCCTTTCCACTCCTTCCACTTCACAGCCCGCCCCTGTCCGCCCTTCACATTCCCTTGCCCCTTCCCCAGAGAGGAAGAAGCCCCGTGCTGAGCCAATTCCATCTGGCTCCACCCAGTCGAAGCACACACCCCCACCTTCCAAAGCCAAATCCAAAGCCCCTCCACCTTCCGAGCGCAAGTCCAAGCACTACCCCCATCGCAAATCCCCACCCCCACCAGCTCCTGCCCCTGTTCCCTGAGGTGCCTGGATGCCTCATTGTTGCCCTATTAGGTGGAGTACCTTGCACTTTGGGAGTCAGGTTGGGGCCATTGTAGCCCAACCACATCTGGCAGTATGGACTGGCCATTGGCCTTGTTGTGAATAGTTAGCTCTGTGAGCTGAAATAAATATTTATGTGTGCCGTGTGTTTTGGCGGCACACTCTTCTACCCTGGTCTCTCGTTTCATTGTTTGTGGGTGTGGGGCATTTGTATGTACTATGATCAGGTTGGATTTTCCTTTTGTCGGGTAAGTACCTCTTGCTGTGGGGTGTATGGGTTGTGCTGCTGTGAAGGGTTGTGGGAGCGTTGCAGGGTGGGTGGAGTGGGTGAGTATGTAACTGTGCCCTTTCTTCCCTTGTTTAGTAGGTTGCAGTACTTACCATTGTCGTCTTCGTCGGCGGTCTCGGTCATGGAGGTACATGGCAAGGAGCAGGGCTGGCATGATCTGTAGCTCTGTATCCGTGTCTGCTTCAGTGCATTGTGTGGGCCTCCGGTGAGTGTTTCCTTATATTAGGCTAATTTCCGCCTGGCTTTGCGTGGCGGTGTTTCCCGCCCCTTAACATTAACTGACGGCGGTCTAGTGGTTCATTATTTGATGGGCAGGTTGGGCCTTCCCGTCGGCCTGTGGACGGACTCTGCTGTTGTCATCGGCACTCCTCTACTGGCAGTGGGTGGTTTTCAGGATACCTGTGTTTCAGTCGGTTCTTTATTTGGCGGTCCGGACTGCTCCTCTGTTGGCGGTTTTTACCGCCGGCGGCGCGGTTTGGACCGCCATGTTCATAATGAGTGCCTTAATCTTCAGCTTCCTTAAGCACCTCTGCCGGTTTTTTTTCTGCTAGCACTTTGACACCTTAGGGTTTAGTGCAATATATAAGTTCTAAATACAGACATGCATACATACCCACCCATCATGGAAAGATGTAAGGCTGAGTCAGCCTAGTGGATAACCTAGGCAGAGCATAACAGATGGTGGCTTATGCAGCCTGTGCATAACCCACCTAAATATTACATAACTAATAAGCTCGTAGGGGGTTTGCCCTCCCATCCCAAACCCAGTACAGGATATCTAATATACAAAAAGTGAGTACACCCTGCTTACAGTGTATTAAAGTGCTGTGAGGCACAGTATAAAGCACGTGGACGCACAGCAAGCCCCCAGCTCACCTGTAATGCATTGCGCCAGGTGGCCTCTGGTTGGCTTGGGGCTGTGAGGTGCTGGAGCCAATCGAGAACCCCTTTGCCCGGTCAGCTGTCCCCTAGCCCGCCGATCTTCCAGTGCTGGAGCAGAGCACAGCCTCCTCCCAAGGTGACCACAAGGACCGTGTGATGGGGGTGGGAGGGATTCTTGCAGCTTTCAAACAACCAGCAAGGGGGTAACCTGTCACTCCCCCAGACCAGCCATGCTCTGACATCACATCTCAGAGCGAGCAAGGTAACCTAGCAAACCACTATCATGCCTCAGAGAGGGGGAGGGCGAGATCTAACCCCACAGAGAGCATTTTTCACTTTACGGGACCCCATAATGCACGGGAGAGAGAGATGTAATCCGACACAAGAGCTATAGCAGCTCAGACAGAGGGAGCAGCGCATCATCATAAACAGATATGGTACCACGTAGAACCCTATATTACACGGATGAAACCTCACAAGAAGCTATTAAAGATGATATTTAGTTACATCAGAACGAGGTAGAGAGCAACATATCCAGCCTCATAGAGAGCAATCTTACCTCACAGACCCCTATTCTACCTCAGAGAGAATGAAGTAGTGCTGAAATGGGTGTGAGAGATGCAACTTCCAAGATGGCACAGTACCTCAGAGAGAGATACATATAAACCACATAGACAGCGATCCTACCTCATAGAGATATAAATCTTCAAAGAGGGATGTACAACGTCATAGAGAGCTATCGTACTTCCTTTGCCCCATCATACCTCAGAGATGAAGAAGTAGGACTGGAGAGTGTTGGAGCGATGTAGCTTCAAAGACCCCTTTTGTGCCCTATCATACCTCAGAGGGAGAGAGATAAATATTGAACCTCGCAGACAGTGATCCTATACCTCACAGAGGTGTATCACATCAGAGAGGGATATACAACATCATAGAGAGTTATCATACCTCCATTGCCTCGTAATACCTCAAAGAGCTCTTGAAAATTACAGAAGGCTACCATACCACAGAGATCACTACTTTACAAAGCTATAATATCTCACAGAGCCAGAATGCACCTCAAGGAAACCCATCAATATGATAGCAAGCTATTGTACCTCACGGTCACCATCATAATAAACATATTTAACATGTTATCAGGTTTGAAAATATAATCATATTTTCTTATGTACTTCAAACTTATTGTTGTTTTATGTATATTTACATATATTATCTACGGGTGACCTAGAAAACATTTTTGTTGTGCCAATAACTTTGATGCCATTTGACAAATTTGTATATCTTGGGATGCGGACCCACCCACGGTGGATCTGTAGATCCACGTGCCAAAACAGGCCCTGCGGCTAAACTCCGCTGGAGGTTGTAGGTGGTGGTTGTATTAATGTAAAGTAATTCAAATATTTAACGTAAAAAAACATAGACATTTACTGTAAACAACCAAGGCTAAAGGGACATTATAGTTAAGAAATAGATTTTTTTTTAAACAGGGCACAAGCTATAGTTACCTTATGGCACGAGTTATAGTTACTTGAAATAACTTTAACTATAACTGCTGAATTTCTATGGTTCTGTACATTTGAAATGTAAGCCTACCTATAACAACCCTGTAAGCTTTGTTTTTTTAAGTGAATGTCTATGTTTGTTTTTAAATCTACTTCCTAACTATAACTCCCTGTAACCTTCCCATTCTATGGCAGGGGGTGTTACAGTGCAAGATACTGGCCATATGTTGTGCAGTACTTAATCCAGTTCTGAGCTGGAATACTTTTGCAACAGTTTTGCATCTTTTTCTAGTTGTGGTAACTGTAGAAGTGTAGTTTGTGAATAGGAATAGGCTTTCTCTTGGTGGGTGCATGTCCTTCCCTAAAACACTCACTAACCCACCCCAAAGCCCTCTCATTACCACTCCCCTTTAGTTTAAAATATTTCACATTTTCTTGCCATTTCCCTCTGTCCCTGATCAGCACTCTTTAAAGAATGGAGAAGCAGAGGTATGTGAATAGCATGCACGTAGGTATGTGAATAGCATTTTTTAGTAAATTAGTAGCACTAGTGTAGTACTACTACGCATTTTGTAGTATATTAGTAGCACTAGTGTAGGACTACTAAGCATATTATAAAATCCAGGTTGTGAATAGGCCCAATTGTGTAGATAGTGAGCTTTTGAAATTACAGCAATGCAAGAAGAATCTGTTAAAATATGTGATTTATTTAATATAATAGTTTTAGAAACTGGCAGAAGAAAAATAAGATGCTCTATTTTAAGGGTTTGAATGATGGTCTAAAAGATCTGTTATTGCAAATTCCTAATCACCTCTCTGTTTTTTAGGAATGAAGTGATTTAGTTTATAATTAGATCACAATGTAAATAAAGAGTTGGCAACAGAAAGATAGAAAACAGATGTAATATAACTGAAAACAACTCTGTCTGTGCCCTAAAGTAGCTATAATATGCAGCCTGCCATCCACAGTGTTGTCATCAATTATCTCATTTCAGATGCTGCAGTGATGTTATCAATGATATCATGGATCATGTCATGGGTGATGTTATATATGAGGTAATTAGCAGTGAAGTGTGCAAGCAATAGTTACTTTAGGGCACAATTTATAGTTACTTGAGATACTATAACTGGTGAATTTCCAATGCTTTTGTTAATTTAAAGCAGTATACTTCAACTGATATTTTCACCTAACTATAAAATCCATTTAAACTTTGTTTTTCAGTGAATATTAAAGGTTTCTTCAAAATGTAATGTTACATAACATCATTATAACCTTTGTTTTATTTTTCAGTGAATTTCTGTTTTTTAACGTAAAGTAAGATGTTTTTCTCCTGCAGACAAGTACTGTGTCCAACACTGTGACCACCCTAGCCCTTGCAACAAACAGCCTTTGTCCATGCGCAGCATGTGGTTGGGCACAAACCCTTATTGGCACCCAATCTCGCCACTCCTGACACCCTTCAGCCAACACCCACAGTCTGACTATGTGATTTTTATAAGTAAGGCAGAGTTACAGACATTGTTAAAGGGTCACAGCACTAAACTATAACAAGCACTGGTAAAGCAAATAGATCTGATGTTGGCCGTCAGCCTTCTGGCAATTCTTGTTGTCTTTTGTCATGGCTTTTATAAAGTTGCTTTTAGAATATGCATCAGTCTAAAAAAAGAATTTCCTACAGACACAAAAGTACATTTGGTCTCACAAAACACACAATTCCATAATACTCCCCTGCACTGAAGGGAGATGCTTTGTGTGTGTATGTGTTCCTTGAGAAAGGTCTACGTGCTGTTATTCGTTATGAAGTCTTCCAATGGCTGAAGTAGGTTGATACATTGCACCTTAATGGATGCTGGAGTGGATGAAAGAAAGAAAGGAAGAAAGAAGGAAGGAAAGAAGGCAAAATATGCAAGAAAGAAAGAAGGAAGAAAAGTGAAAAAAGAAGGCACGAAAAAATGGAAGAAAGAAAGAATTAAGGGAAAGAAAGATATAAAGAAAGAAAGTAAGAAAGAAAGGATGAAAGAAAGAAGTAAAAGCTGGATAATTTAATACAGAACAGTTTCAAGTGGGCACAATCTGGAATGCGATGAAATAGCAGCAGTCAGAAGAGCAAAACACTCCAAAATGAATTTACAACAGCATTGGCAGGAGATGGGCTCTGATAAAGATGGAATGTGCACCTGAAACGCCCTGCTATCACATTAAGCTCTAAACACAATGGCAACACTAAAGTAATTATAAAGTAATAACAAGAATGCTGGCAGTGAAGAAAACTAGCTTGTATGCGGATGTACTCCTTGTGAGACAGCAAAATGTAGTCAATCAAACTGAAGTTTACCAGTGGCTTAAGTAGGCTGATTCACTGCCCCATGCTAAATGCAGTAGTGGGTGGAAGCAAAATGTAAATGGCACAACAGACCAATGGATGAAGTGAGGTAGATGAAAGCTCCTATATGTAACTATAATTTACATATTTTAGTAAAATCAAAATGTCTTGGCTAACTTCAGACTTAAAAAGTGGTCTTTTGGCTTTATCAAGGGGGTCAGCATATCAACATAAATAAAGCAGGCCTATTGTGCTTGCCAAAACATCACCAATAACTATAATCACATGCATATTTCATCAAAACACACAGTGCAATGTTTAAAGAAGTGATTGTCATAAAAAATTTAATAAAGATTTATTTTTAAAAAATCAACATGTCTTTGAGTATTTCTTTTAACATTTTTCTGCCGACAAAATGCAACCATTAAAACAACCTCAAGAGGGCCCTGCATTTGTGCTGAAGATCAAAGCACTCCAGGTTGGATTTCTTTAAAAATATAGTAAGCTCTACTAGGGTCATGGATTTATTAACCCAGATGACTACTGTTTTTTAAATGTTGCTAGGTGGCTGCTGAACTTCCTGTAGCCGTCCCACAACATAACAAAGTGCCCTATGCCTCTTCAAGGCTAAAATCAAATGAGTAAAAAAAACTTGCAGGGCATTATGGGCACCTCCTTGCTTGGAGCTGTGAATGATAAATGCCCAGCTGTTGCCACTCATTTATTATTCTTTCATTCTGTTTTTCTTTATTTCTGGGTGTACTGGATAATTACAGTTGGCGTGTTGTGCTTTTTGGCACTACTTTCACTCAAATCTTTAAAACTGGACATCTCTGGTTCTACTGATTGGGTTTTTCTCTTTTTGGTATAAAAGTATGTCCTAAATTTACTCTGTTTTTCTAATTTCGGTGGGGTTTTCCTTGTGTTGTGTTTTTAATTTATTACTATTTGAAGTACTGCATAAATACTTTACTCTAAGTTAAGCCTGACTGCCCTGTACCAGAGGACTAAGCTCAGGTTTTTTGGGGTTTGCTTATGACTTCACTCTCACAGAGTTGTGGTTGCTGCTTGAGTAGCGTCTCATTACCTTTACCAGTCATCCAATTTCCTACATAGGCCATACGAAGCAGAAAAGTGTAGCTTTCACACTGACACTATTGAATTCTTGGGATTTGTGGTAACACCACAAAATATACAGTTGGATAAAAGAAAACTAGCATCAATTCTATGTTCACTGCCTTCTGGGGCACCCTAATTTCCTTTTGCAAATTAGCAAGATTTTTTCAAAGTACAGTCACCTTTGACCCAGACGTTGAAAAATTGACTGTCCGTCTGTTGAGCGAAAATAAGTACCAGCGTCAATTCCCATTATCCCAATGGCATCCTAATACTTGGCAATTGCATCCTCTAGCAATTGGCATAACGAAACTTGAGGGAGACCCACCTGCAAAGTACATGAAGGGCCCCCCACGCTCTGGCCCACCACCTGCCAGTTTTGCTAAGGGCACTCCCTGGAGGTCGGGATGCCCCTCGCGCTGCAGAGGATGCAGTGGCCCAGGTGGCCATTTTGTTCATATAAGTTGAGTCAGCTGAAAAAAAAACATACAATAATGGACAGGGAATTGTTTGCAGTGACTGCACCATTTATACAATACAGGCATTGTTTGATAAACTCCCATCAATCTGTGACAGTATATGTAGGGATAATTAAAAACATAACGTAAAAATCTGGAAGGGCCTTTAGTTTCAGGCAATTCGGGCTGTTCTTGTTCTATGTAAAATATGTTTCTTTTTTCACATACAGCCCTGGAAAAAACAACAAGGTGGTTACTTTGGCATGTGGCATTGCTTGAAAATAGAAGGAAGTGAACTTTCCACCAATCCATTTCATTGCTCCTGAAAATATTGTTATAATATTCAAGTACGAGGCAGTTGTTACAGATATTAAGAATGCTTTGAATCTTCTTGACCTGCAGGTCTGGCTTAGGAAGAAGGTAAGGAGCATTTTATCAATCACATTTCACCTTCTTATAAGGGCAGATTATTTTGCCCACTCAGCAGTTTCAGGACAATTCATTGCATTGACTAAAGCACAAAGCTCAAGTCTACTCGGTGAAACACTTTAGACCTACTACACTGGTTGGTTTGGAGGGAAAACATTGCTAAAGAAGTAGAACAGTATGTACAAACTTGTAAGATTCCTGTAAGAGCAAAGACTGACAATGTGACGCCCTAACAGTTGTTACAGATTATGGAAAATGACTATGGTTTGCATGATGTCCCTTCCATTCCAAAATTTCTGCTTTGCTGGCATTATAACTCTATGCACTTTAACCCATCTAATGAGGAGTAAGTGCTTGTGCTCTTTTTTTAATCATGGTTAAATTGGGTTGTCACTAATTGACTTATTTAACTTGCCTTAAAGTCTCTTGTATATGGTATAGAAAATTTACCCTGGGCCCAGAAGGTAAATACCATTTGTGGACTGCAGCACCTATTGTGTCAGCCACAGAGTGGGCAGTGAACACGTAACTTCAGGCCTAACCCGTGTAGCTTGACAGTAGCCGCTTGCACAGAACTGTCAAAATCACCATTTTGGCAGGTATAAAAACCTGATTTTAAATATTAAATGTAATCGCTAAGCACACCTTCCGTGCCCCCTAGGTAGGGTAATTAATATATATGAGTGGAACATTGGTGACATTAGTAATGTTCCATTATCAGTGGTCAGGCTGTAATTGGCATATAGGACAAAAAGTATAAATTATACTATTTATTCTAGAACGTTTGACCTGTACCAGCCATAGACTTCATCCAAAGGCATATTTTATATTTAATAAAAATTTAAAATAATGCTAAAGTCAGATTTAATTATTTTTAGTTATTTTTTATCTTAATTAAATATATGTAGAATATAGCTTTTCAATAGTTACCTTTACCCTGCTTTAAGCTGTTGGAGGCTAATTTGCATTAGCTCTCCAGCAACTGCTCAGCCTGACTGGGGTGTGAAAACTGCTCCCGGAGCAGGTTTAACGGCATGGGAGTGGAGTGGTGTTTTGCTGTCCCTGGCAGGAGGGCTAGCTGGAGTAGACCCAAAACTTAATTAACTTCAAAAGAGCCTGGCCTAAAACAAGTAAATGTCAGGAGACACCTGTAAAGGCCCCAGCGATTTTCCCCCTACCCTACTCAGCCTGGCATCAAACCCAGTGGGAGAAAAACTACCCCAGAACTGGTTTTGAGTGACCACACAGGAGTGGACTACTCATTACCCTGGCTACACAGGTTCTGCTGAAGGAAAAAAGGGTTTCTTAATCTTTCATTTGAATTTTGAGAGTGAGGGGCACTGTGGGATTGTGCGCAGTAGGGTATGCAAAAAGAGCTGGAATTGTGGGTAGGGTTGCCCCTGTGAGTGCTCAGAAGACACACCCACCACCTCGCTGGTGCCAGGCATAAATGTGGCACCCGAGACACCATCCTCAGAACACTTACCGGACCTGTGGAAGATCTCACTTTCTTACACAGATCATGTCTATTTCATCATAACTTTGAACCGTAGTAAAACTTTACTTCATAACTGATATGCTTGTAGACCAAGGGCTCATTGTAATTTTTGTGATTTTGTATATGATAATGAGGATGACTCATTTCATTCCTTAACAAGGATTGCTTACTGCCAGCGAAACTAGTCATTTGTTTTTGCAGTGTATATACATTGATGGATGCCATGCTAGATTACATGGATTGCCACAAAAGGTTATTTCAGACAAAGTAACCCAATTTGTATCAATGTTTTCATGTGCATGACGTAAACGTAAGAATCATCAAAGCACTGTCCGAAGCTCATCATCTCTGAACCATTTGCTCATCCCAAAGAGTAAACCAAGAAATAGAAAAATATAATTGCTCCTTTGTACTGGAGCAGCATGACCAGGTGAACCACCTTCAGTTGGCAGAATTGTGTTATAACTATGCTGCATACATTTCCACATGGTATTCTCATTTTAGCATATGCAAAAGGACATCAACCTTGATTGACAACCATCGTTTTTTCTAACACCATAGAAAGCCCAACAAAAATCAAAGAAACAGGTTGAACAGTCCAGGTTGATATGAGATATAAGCAGATCATAAAAGACAGGAAACCGGAAGATACAGGAAAAGCTTCTCATTGTGCTTCAGACCATGTCAAGTTATTAAATATATTATTCATGTGGTGGTAAGATGGTTGCTCACTTCTGCACTGAACATTTATCCCATCATACATGAGTCTCTGGTGAAGCCAGTAGTTCTGATCAGAGGCATCTTAGATTTACCTTGGGTCTGGGGAACCTTACAATATGTATTAGTTTAAAAAAGGTCTGGGCTTTTGAAAACGCAATTGGAACCAGCATCACAAGTAGATGCATCCCAATTAATATAGGTATTCTGTCGTCACTGCCCTTGCAAACCTAGCTCTGGGACAAGTCTTTGTAGGAGTGGTGAGATCGAAGGGAGTTTTAAATTCCCCTGATAAACTGAACATTAACCTGACTGCAGTGGGTTCAGAAACACATATGGGTCATATGTTGCTACACGGTGGTACCTTGTGTTTCACTAAAATATATTTTTCATAATATTGTGACTACAAAAATATTGTTCGACGTTTTATGAAATGTAAGCATATTGTTTTTTTCTTGTTGCAAATATTATTGATGTTAAAAAAGTCATTTTTTTAAAAACCTTTAGTTTTCAGTTTTAGAAAGAACACTTTAACAAAATACAACAGTGCAGTTAGCGTGGTACAGCAAGAAAAATAAGGGAGATTATGTACATGACAATGTTTGTTAGATCTTGTGATCTATTTTTCATCACCACAGAGTCATTCCACTGGCAGTTCTTCCCCATTTATTCGAAAAGCATAGTCCAGCACAGCACAGAGCCAGTATTCAACATTAGGAATCTGTTCTCTCCTGTTGTGCAAATCCATCTGTGCTATCTCTAACGCTAGTGTCTGTGTCTGCATTTATATGACACATCTTAATAGGCAAATCAGTGGTGTGCAATCTTTTGTGAGGTGAGTAGCAGTTTTCAAGTCATCTAACACCTGTTTCAAGTCATCCCACACCTGTTTCCAGAAGGCTTGGACCAGCTGGCATTGGCAGGATAAATGTAGAAAGTCTGCACCCCTGGCGTTACAGTGGGGACTGCCATCCGGTTGTGCCGGGATATGCTCTGTAGAGTCTTAGAAGTCAGGTATGTTCTATAAGTTATAGTGAACTAATTTAAATCAGTCATTATAAGAGACAGTGTGGGTGAGGTCGCACACCAAGGTCCACTCCCGGTCTTCCAGTTGTGTATCTAAGTCACGCCGTGCGATCCCTGGGCAGAGGTCCCATTGTATCTGCTCACAGCGCTTTGTATAGTAGTGTGATCAAGTTGCGTCCCAATCCGCAAGACAATAAATTGTCCAAGGTGTGGGTGAGTGAGGGTGCAGCTGGAAAGGTTGGCAAGGTCATTTTACCACATTGGTTAGTCCTGCATGATATAGATAGTTTCCGGGTCCCAGCGCCGATTCTTCGCAGGCTTGTTCAAAGGGTCTAAAAGTCTCTCTGGAATATAGATTTCCCAGTACATTACAACCCTCTCCTTCCAAGCTTTGAAAGGACATAGGGCCTCATTACGAGTTTCACAGTACACACACACTCACACAGTCAAAGCACACAAAGCCACACACCAGAACAACGAACACATGTCAACACAAACACCTCACAATACCACAACAACATGTCCGCTATATATGCACATGCCCATCACACAACACACAATCTATCCGTGGGGGACAAAAGCACTGCACACGCCCTCACATACTGACTGTACAGTACAGGAAGCACAAGCACCACACTCACACAAATACTGGCACGCAACCAGTGTCAGCCAGGAACAACTTTAAGCTAGGAAAGGAAATGTAGGGCAAAGATGTAACCTGAAAACCAACAATGGGTTTGTATCTTTAAATTAGTTAAAGTAAGAAATAGATATATACAAGGTCATTAGCCAGTCCAATATGAAAGCAGTTGTACATTGCCAAAGGCACCATATGGTGCCCCAACTTAACTCCTGCCATGTAACCTCCACAGGTGAGGGCATCAAGGGGGCAGGCAGACACCTCAGGTATGATCTGGGGCTATTGGTGGAGGGGGGTTCAGCTTAGGCTTGGGAGAGGGGTGTTTTGGGCTTGGGGGAAGGTTGGGTCTTCTTGGGAGAGGTAGACTTCTTGGTGGGGGGAGGGGCATGGGCGAGGGGAGGTCTTGGAAGTGGAAGTGATGGCCTTGGGGAGGGAAACAGAATGTGGAGGGGTTTCACAGGGGGACGAGGAGTACGGAAAAGGGCAAACTCAGAAAGGAAGGCTTTCTTACGCACACGGGGATGGTCATAGCATAAGGGTTTGGGTGAGGAGTGAGAAGGAGTGTTTGTAAGAGGTAATGGCGTGGATGCCTTGGGTGCAATCTTGTGGGAGGTATGCCTGCGGGTGGTGGGTGTCTGTTGGGTGGGTGAGCGAGGGATTTTGTGTTTGGGGTAAGGGGGGTGGAGGTGCTGGTGGATGCTGTGGTTGGGTGGTGACTGCAGGCATGGTGGATGTGCCCCATGTAGGCATGTCTGTGGTTGTGGTGTCTGCGGGTGTGGTGACTGGGGTGGATGTCTGAGAGTCTGCTGTTGTGCTGTCTGCGGGTAGGATAGGTGTTGGGGCTGGATCAGTGAATGGTGGTGTGGTGTCTGCAGGTGTGTCAGGTGTGCTGTCTGTGATGCTGGGGGTGGTGGGGGTGTCAGGGCAGGGTGTGACTGTTGCTGTATGTGTATCTAAATGTTGCTTGTGTGTATGCCGGTGGTGTTTCTTCTGGTGCATTGGTTTGTCTGTGCTACCCTTGGATGTTGAGGTGGATGCATGCTGGTCTCTTTGTGTGCTTTGGCTGGGTCTGGGAAGGGGGGTTTGGGATTGGGAAGAGAAAGGTGGAGGGAGGGCGGGAGACAAAGGGTGACTGGTTGCCATCAGTCGGGAGTCCAGAGCCTGAAATGATCTCTGTAGGCCAGCCAGTGCACTGTGAATGCCCTCCAGGAATGCATTACTCTGATTATCTGAGTTGCTGGTCTCTGGATGGCATTCACAATCGCCGACTGACCCACAGAGATAGACCACAGGAGGTCAATAGCCTCCTCTCTGAGAGCAGCAGGGCTAATAGGGCCTTGGGCAGAGGTGCCTGTGGCAAAGGAGACGCCCACCCTCTT